>NC_086378.1:54563757-55187328 GCF_036588685.1 Mytilus trossulus | reverse complement strand
TGAACACTGGTACTTTTCACCAAAGACAGAGAATAAGGGAACTTTAACCTTTGGTCTTTGCATTTCATACTGTTAACAATATTTTAGTTTAGTTTCTGTTATTTCTATACATGTACCATGGCAACATTGAACTTTTGAAACAAACATTAGTTCATTCATACGGAACCCAATTGTTTGCGTCTTCCCTCTGCTGTATCGTACGTGGTAAAGAAAGAATGATGACGTCACAGTTATCAAGGTTAAAATAATTAACGTGACTCATAATACATAACAAGTTCCACCACGTGTGCAAAGCGGGACAACTCCCAAAACGTAAGCCCACTTTCCTCCGATAACCGGATTTATTCTTCATAGGAATAAATCTTATTATGGAGTCCACGATCTCATTTGTTTCTTTCTCGCTTGTTTCAAGAAACACTTTCCAACGTGTTTAACCAACCAACAAACGTGTTTAATCAACCAATCAACATGTTTAGCCAACCAACCAACCAACCAACCAACCAATCAGTCAGTGCATGTTTCCGTCTCATGTGTTTAATATGGAGTCCACGATCTCATTTGTTTCTTTCTCGCTTGTTTAAAGAAACACTTTCCAACGTGTTTAACCAACCAACCAACGTGTTAAATCAACCAATCAACATAATTAGCAAACCAACCAACCAACCAAACAACCAATCAGTCAGTGCATGTTTCCGTCTCATGTGTTTAATATGGAGTCCACGATCTCATTTGTTTCTTTCTCGCTTGTTTCAAGAAACACTTTCCAACGTGTTTAACCAACCAACCAACGTGTTTAATCAACCAATCAACATGTTTAGCCAACCAACCAATCAGTCAGTGCATGTTTCCGTCTCATGTGTTTAATATGGAGTCCACGATCTCATTTGTTTCTTTCTCGCTTGTTTCAAGAAACACTATCCAACGTGTTTAACCAACCAACCAACGTGTTTTATCAACCAATCAACATGTTTAGCCAACCAACCAACCAATCAATCAATCAATCCGTGCATGTTTCCGTCTCATGTGTTTAATATGGAGTCCACGATCTCATTTGTTTCTTTCTCGCTTGTTTCAAGAAACACTTTCCAACGTGTTTAACCAACCAACCAACGTGTTAAATCAACCAATCAACATGTTTAGCCAAACAACCAACCAACCAACCAACCAATCAGTCAGTGCATGTTTCCGTCTCATGTGTTTAATATGGAGTCCACGATCTCATTTGTTTCTTTCTCGCTTGTTTCAAGAAACACTATCCAACGTGTTTAACCAACCAACCAACGTGTTTAATCAACCAATCAACATGCTTAGCCAACCAACCAACCAATCAATCAATCAATCAGTGCATGTTTCCGTCTCATGTGTTTAATGTGGAGTCCACGATCTCATTTGTTTCTTTCTCGCTTGTTTCAAGAAACACTTTCCAACGTGTTTAACCAACCAACCAACGTGTTTAATCAACCAATCAACATGTTTAGCCAACCAACCAACCAACCAACCAACCAACCAATCAGTCAGTGCATGTTTCCGTCTCATGTGTTTAATATGGAGTCCACGATCTCATTTGTTTCTTTCTCGCTTGTTTCAAGAAACACTATCCAACGTGTTTAACCAACCAACCAACGTGTTTAATCAACCAATCAACATGTTTAGCCAACCAACCAACCAATCAATCAATCAATCAGTGCATGTTTCCGTCTCATGTGTTTAATATGGAGTCCACGATCTCATTTGTTTCTTTCTCGCTTGTTTCAAGAAACACTTTCCAACGTGTTTAACCAACCAACCAACGTGTTTAATCAACCAATCAACATGTTTAGCCAACCAACCAACCAACCAACCAACCAATCAGTCAGTGCATGTTTCCGTCTCTTGTGTTTAATATGGAGTCCACGATCTCATTTGTTTCTTTCTCGCTTGTTTCAAGAAACACTATCCAACGTGTTTAACCAACCAACCAACGTGTTTAATCAACCAATCAACATGTTTAACCAACCAACCAGCCAACCAACCAACCAACCAATCAATCATTCAATCAAAAAATCAGTGCATGTTTCCGTCTCGTGTGTTCAATACGGGGTCCAAGATCTCAGTTTTTTCCGCTTGCTTCAAGAGACCCTATCCCAAGTGTTTAAGTAATAAACAAACCAACCAACCAACCAACCAACCAAGCAATCAATCAATATGTATGACCGTTTATTTATGACAGTTTCATTAAAACAATATGGAAGGAAAGACCTATGATCAATTATTCAAGAAGAATTGAATTTCAATATTGTTCTTACATCTCTTCTGAAAAAAAAATCCACATCCTTCTTATCAGTTATACTCTGAAACTACAAGTTTAATCGACCCAAAAATTTGCAGTCAGCAGGCCATACATGTACTAAAGGTTAAAAAAACAACGTGGTGCAGATATCTCTCAAGACTTTTCCTAGAGAAAAGAAATGGCAATGCCGTAAAAATCGCTTCCTACACTGCTACTTTTGCATAGGTACTTTTTCTGTACAAAAAGTCTGTGGTACTGGAAAATTACTTTTAAAATATAGTACTTTTTTAGTACTTTAAATTTATTGTAATATTTAGGTACCTGTTTTTACAGTACTTGATTTGTACTTAAAATTTAAATACATATCAAGCACTTCAAAATAAAGGTACAAAATGAGTACCTAATATTTTTAGGTACACATTTAGTACTACACAATTAAAGTACAAATTGAGTAGTACTTAAAATTTGAAGTACAAATCAAGTACTGTAAAAAACAAGTACTTAAATATTACAATAAATTTAAAGTACTAAAAAAGTACTATATTTTAAAAGTAATTTTCCAGTACTACAGATTTTTTGTACAGAAAAGGTACCTAATAGTATGCAAAATTAGCAGTGTACAATGATAGTTATACATGAAATATGCTAGACGTATCACATATAATTTACAATTTTTGACGCTATATACTTTGACATTTTCTTATGGAACGCCACGACTGCCTTATGTTAATAATCAGCATTATACGCAGTGTTCACAGCATTATATGAAGTGATCACAGCATTATATGTAGTGCTCACAACATTATATGAAGTGATCACAGCATTATATGCAGTGCTCACAGCATTATATGCAGTGTCCACAACATTATATGAAGTGCTCACAACATTATATTAAGTGCTCACAACATTATATTAAGTGCTCACAACATTATATTAAGTGTTCACAACATTAAACGTTTTTTGTTGCATGATGAGATTGATGTATGATGAGATTTATGAATGATGAGATCATTCGGTAAACTTCGTTTTTTAGCGGAAATTACCGAAAACATAATTGGTAAATTACGGTAAATTAATGCCCAGCAAACAAATTTAAACAGTTATTATTATATATGTGATCATTAAGGCAGCATACAATATTTAAAACGGATTGAAATAAGTAAATTAAGAGGTATGATCAATTTAACCCAAGTTTATTCCACACCATGCAGGGCATTTTAAACTTATTTTGAGGATTAGTTTCACCATATTCACAACTTAATATGTATATATATTTACTAGAACACATCCGTGATATCGCGGGTCTGTGACTGAATTAAAGAATATAACTATGCGTAAGCCTTATTTTAGTATTGGTATTGTCATCTGATAATGTCATGCCGATTATAAGATGAAGTTTTCTCTGCTTTTAACATCTTTCTGTTTGAACCCGTCGACCTGGAACTTGTCAATTTAATATTGGTATTATTGATTTTGTTTGGAAAACAAAAGTCTCTGGAAAGGAGTATTTTTTAATCAACAGTTTTGTCCTTTATGAGTTATGAATAAAATTGAATCTTTGATTCGCTGTTTTACGTCTAACAAATTGAAAACTGTACATGCTGTACCTATACGCCTTATTTTAAGTCCAGATTTTTATTATTCGTATTGCCATCTTATACTGATTAAAGTACTACAATTGGGAACAATGTGGCAATGATTGAATTAAGTAGTTTCAACCCTCTTAAATACAGCGTTTCGTGGTACTCCTGTCAGATGCGGAACGTACAGATAATGTAATAGTTAACAGGTGAATATATTATTGGTATAGATTCGACCCGGAACTTCTTAATTATTGGCAATATTAATTATGTGGAAAACAAAAGGGTCTGGAGTGATGTTATTTTTAGTTTAAACAATATTTATTAATAAACAATTTCAAGACAAATATTACAATGTTACATAAAGTACAAATATGGGATTCGGAAACAAGTTTGGAAAAACTTTTATAAATCCGTCTCCCTAAAAAAAACAAAAAACATCTATTTAACATACAATATTACGTGCCAACAGTATATTCATTTTATGGTAGCATATGATACATTGAATAAATAAACACACACACACAAAAAATAAAAAAATACAACAAATAAAATAAAGGAAAAAAAATAAAAAGTGAGAAAAAAAAATAAAAAAAATAAAAAAACAAGAAACAGTCAACTCTTATTTACTTTTCTAGACAGTCACTGGAACCAACACACATGTCCGACCACAATCAACTACACCGGTTATTTTTAATCAACAGCATGGTACTATATTAGTTATATATACTCTCAGATCAGTACTTATAGTGTCTTTTTATTGTTGGGATATACAAGTACCCGCCCACATGCACGTTCACTCTATTTTCTTGTTAGATCATATGTATTTATATTTGTACCCATCTAATGAGTTAATATAAAAAAGAAGATGTGGTATGATTGCCAATGAGACAACTATTCACAAAATACCAAAATGACACAAACATTAACAACTATAGGTCACCGTACGGCCTTCAACAATTAGCAAAGCCCATACCGCATAGTCAGCTATAAAAGGCCCCGATACGACCATGTAAAACAATTCAAACGAGAAAACTAACAAGCCTTTTACAACTGATTTTCATAGTTCGTTCTTATGTTGTTCTGTTACGCCACTGTCCCAGGTTAGAGGGAGGATACCAACATCCCGCTAACATGTTAAAAACCGCCACATTTTGCATATATGTGGCCGTCCCAAGTCAGGAGGAGCCTTTATTTCAGTGGTTGTCGTTTGTTAAATAATGTGTTATATACATGTTAGTTTTTCGATCGTTTGTTTGTACATAAATTAGGAATATTTTTCGTTTATCATTTCGGGGCCTTCTATAGCTGACTATCCGGTATGGGCTTTCCTCATTGTTGAAGGTCGTACTGTGGCCGTTTAGCTGTTTAAAATTTCTGTGATGTCATTTTGTCTCTTGTGGAAAGTTGTTTCATTGGCAAGCATACCACTTTTATATATATATGTACCGTGCAAACTGACGAACAAACGTAGTAAACGTTTTATTCATCCCTACAAACTCAATTTTCATAAGAGATGATAACTTTAAATGAAAATGTTAAACAGGGTCTTGAAAGGGTAAACTTTTCTATGAAAGTTTAAATTTCTATATAAGACTGCTGATCATATTTAGAAGACAATCTTAGTACTTGCCGTGCTAAAAAGCTTGTAAAAAAATGGAATAATTGATGTAAAGTTATGTTTAACACCTACAGTGAAATGCTTTAAACTGCATTTTCCATATCTGTTAGATACTTATTCATGTAAAAATGCCAAATTCTGAAAATCGATGCCAAAAATGACTCTATCATGACATATGATAAGCTAGCGTAATATGACACCTATGTGTTATAGAAAGCTGACTGTTTTATTTAAAAGGTAATTAAGCTTTTTAAAACTGAGTACGGACTATAAAGTGGCACCTTGCTAAATTTCTTCAGTAGGAAATGAACTCGAGAATATATCATACAAATTTTCCTACGATATTTCATTAAATAAACTTTTTATTATTTAACTTACATTTTGCAATTCGTATTTCTTACGACGAACAGAATTACTTCAATCATTCACCTCTCAGTTTCATCTTTTCCTTACTTATTTCAATCAGTTTTAAATATTGTATGCTACCTTATGATAACATGATTTTAATAACTTTTTAAATTTGTTTGCTGGGCATTACCGTAATTTACCAATTATGGATTCGGTAATTTCCGCTAAAAAACGAAGTTTACCGAATGATCTCATAATTCATAAATCTCATCATACACCAATCTCATCATACAACAAAAAACGTATAATGTTGTGAACACTTAATATAATGTTGTGAGCACTTAATATAATGTTGTGAGCACTTAATATAATGTTGTGAGCACTTAATATAATGTTGTGAACACTGCATATAATGCTGTGAGCACTGCATATAATGCTGTGATCACTTCATATAATGTTGTGAGCACTACATATAATGCTCCGATCACTTCATATAATGCTGTGAACACTGCGTATAATACTGATTATTAACATAAGGCAGTCGTGGCGTTCCATATTTTCTTATCAAAAGCGAATTTGAGCTATCATGTTTCAAAAAAGATTGTGTAGTACCTGCTGCACTGATTTCCATCACTGAATAAATACCTTAAGATGAAGAGATGTTTTAATTTTATTATTTATAAGGCAATTAATTTCGTAAGGATCATTCTTATTTCCCGATCTGTGATGAGGTGAAAAAAAATGCAAATTTTTCAAATTTAATTTTAGATAGAATGCATAGCAAACTGTTCTTTGAAAAATCTTGCTGCCGGAGGGACACACGTAAGATAAATATTAGCCTAAAAAATATTTTCACAAATTAAACATTAAAACTTGTAGCATTTATTTCATAAAAATCGGTCATATAATAATTTATCAATATTTCTTTTTATAATGCTGTTAGGGGTAATGTTGTTATGCCCCACCTACGATAGGAGATCGCCATTATGTTTTCTGGTCTGTGGCTCCGTTCGTCCGTCCGTTCGTCTGTGCGTCCGTTCGGGTTAAAATTTTTGGTCAAGGTAGTTTTTGATAAAGCTGAGGTCCAATCAACTTGAATCGTAGTACACTTGTTGCTTATGATATGATCTTTCTAATTGTAAAGCCAAATTAGACTTTTGACCCCGATTTCACAGTCCATTGAACATAGAAAATGAAAGTGGGAGTTTCAGGTTAAATTTTTTGGTCAAGGTAGTTTTTGATGAAGCTGAAGTTCAATCCACTTGAAACTTAGTACACTTGTTGCTTATGATATGATCTTTCTTATTGTAAAGCAAAATTGGACTTTTGATCCCAATTTCACAGTCCACTGAACATAGAAAATGAAAATGGGAGTTTCAGGTTAAAGTTTTGGGTCAAGGTAGTTTTTGATGAAGCTGAAGTTCAATCAACTTGAAACTTTGTACACTTGTTGCTTATGATATGATCTTTCTAATTGTAAAGCCAAATTAGACTTTCGACCCCAATTTCACAGTCCACTAAACATAGAAAATTAAAATGGGAGTTTCAGGTTAAAGTTTTTGGTCAATGTAGTTTTTTTAATTTAAGTCCAATCAACTTGAAACTTAGTACACTTGTTGCTTATGATATGATCTTTCTAATTATAAAGCAAAATTGGACTTTTGATCCCAATTTTATAGTCCACTGAACATAGAAAATGAAAATGGGAGTTTCAGGTTAAAGTTTTGGGTCAAGGTAGTTTTTGATGAAGCTGAAGTCCAATCAACTTGAAACGTTGTACACTTGTTGCTTATGATATGATCTTTCTAATTGTAAAGCCAAATTAGACTTTCGACCCCAATTTCACAGTCCACTAAACATAGAAAATTAAAATGGGAGTTTCAGGTTACAGTTTTTGGTCAATGTAGTTTTTTATGAAATTGAAGTCCAATCAACTTGAAACTTAGTATATATGTTCCCTATAGTATATTCTTTCTAGTTGTAATGCCAAATTAGATTATTACCCATTTTTACGTCCCAAGGAACATGAAAAAGGATAGTGCGAGTGGGGCATCCATGTACTTTGGACACATTCTTGTTCGTTTTGAGATAGAACTCTGTTTCGTCCCATCAGTGCGAGTTTTTATAGGCTGTCAGTTGAAAGACTTTCTATATCTTTTTAGCACTGATGGTTTTATTTTACAAATAAAGTAGTATTTATATAATAATTTAAAATTTTGAAGACCACTGTACCTAGCTTGAATTCTATTTTTTTCTACAAAGGTGTTTTTGATTTGCGTGAAAATTTTGTTCATACGAAATTATCCCTACCCCCTCCCCTCCCCCATTACCATGTGTCTATTAAGGGTCTATTCCATATGTGTGTGTGTTTGTTTTTTAATCTAAGTTTTATTTTCATCTTTTTGGTATAAACATTTCCGGGCATTATTTTAACTATCTATAAGGAATAGTTTTCAAAAAAAGAAGCTACTGTGCAGAAACGTCTAAATGACTCCATTGGGCATAATGGCTAGACATAGAGAATGCTTTCCGAAAAAGAATGTAAGGTCAAGATGTTTATGAAAACACCTGACTCATTTAGACATTTGTATGAACTTATATATCTTTTAGATGTGTTAATTTGGTATTATAAATGCACATTTCCTATTTATATTACACATTTCACCTACGGAATGGAAAAAATAATAACGTTTGGACATAGTGGCTAGACATGCGATTTATTTTCATAAAAATACTGCTTCATGAAAAAGTTTTATTTACATTTGAAACTTTGAAAATGCTTATCTTTTTCAGAACTTTCTATTGGGTATAGATTTAATATGATTTGATTCAATTATGGTGATAACAATAAAAATCGAAATTTGGTTAACTTTCCTCATAACACATAAAGACAGGTTTCTCTGCTGAATACTTCGTTGAGGATCCGGACTTGCTTAAAATTTCAGCTAACGCCAAAAAACCGGGTATGACATTAGAATATAAATCTAGTAGGAATTTGATGGACTAAATTTCGCAGATTACATGTGCAAAATTACAACGGAAAATTAATTTTATTTAATCTGAAATGTAAAGTCCTATTAATATATAAACGGAAAAGTAAGATTTGTGTGAGCAATCATGAAAATAAACTATATGGTTAAAAAATTTACAGAATTAACTTAAAATAAGAAAAACATGTCAAAGCCTTTCTGTAGATATATGCATGATGGTGGATTTATTTTGTATATGCGAATGGTTGCTGTTTTAAAATCTCAGTATTATAAACGTATCATTTGAACATGTTTAATCCGAACGCAATTACCGTGCGTACGTAACGTCTCATGCCGGCGCAGTGCTTCAATAAATGCAAATATGTACAATTCCAATAATAAAACGATATTAAAAGGAAACCTTTTTTCACAATAAACCAATAGCTGGAAAGAAGAAGACGACACATATACATATCCCCCGCAGTAAGAGTGCATAGGATTAATCACCAACGGTCATTATAGTACGTCGTTGTCCTTTATTACAAACAAATGTTTATGGTGTCTTAGTCAAATTATCCGTTGACCTGTGAGTTTCGTATACAATTTTATAGATTGTTACTATAGTATTCAAATATAAATTGAAATAAAATATATAATGCTCATAATTTTATATTATATTCCGTCTCCATTATTTGACACTTCCTTTGAATATTAATAAGAGTTATTTACGAAGAAAACCTAGTTGTCAGCTGTATCCTGTCAGGAATAATTTTTATTTTAAAATAATCAATTTAAAGTTTGAGACAGTTTAAGATAAACAACCAACTGACTAATGCAAAGACAAGTAACAGAATCAACTTCCAATGATCCATTCACTGAAAATCGTATAGATTCTGATAACAATCCAGTTCCTGAAACTCCCGAATCTTACCTTGACACAGACAATGAGGAATCTGGATCATTATCTGTCAGTGCTACTGTAGCAGGAGCTTTTCAAAATCTGATCAGCTGGTCATCAAATCAATTGTAAGCCTGCCTTTGAAAAATTACACATAAGTGAAAGTATTCCAAAAGAGTCCTGGGTTGTGCTACATATGTACAGTGGGTCTCATTGGGGTCTAAGCGTGATGCGGGATTGCCTATTTTTCGTAAGCGTGACACGGGAAAGTCAAATTATTGTGCCGTGAAAACGGGAAATGAAATCCAGCAGGACTCAGGGAAATTATTTAAAAAAAATAGAATTGCTTACGTACATATCGTGCATATGTACAATGTAAGCGGGATAGGGGAATCTGACAAAACTGTGATTCAGCGGGATCCGGGATCAGAACCCCCCAATGAGACCCCCTGTACATGCGCTAGTCCAAAAAATTATGAAGTCCTTGAAGGCTTTTTGTTTCTCTGACGCCTTGCAAGATGTCATGAATTAATTATTTGGACTAGGGTGAAGCGTACTACATTATACATACATAACATTACAAATACCCTGCAAAATGTATATACTTGGAGTCTAAATTGAAAACAACGTTCAAACCTATGATCGTGTTGGATAAAAATCGCAATTTTTACACTTGTGCATGTAACAAATGCACAAGCAACATTTTCCAAAAGATCAAAAGGGTGAAAAAATATATTTTAACAATACGCATTTGACTAACAGGTGAAAGAGCTAATGTTCTAATTAATCCCTGCTGACTGTCATTGACGATTGCCAAATAAATTAATAACAAGGTGTAACAAAAAAGATCTCTATATAAATTTAATACTACATGTAAGTAGAAAACAATAACACAATGAATAAACTTGCTGCAAAGATGTAAACCACAAAATGAGGTGCTAAATTTTTTACCCCATATCTGGATTTCAACAATATATAATATATGTGAAGGATTCTAAAGTGTGATAGTTGTTTGTTTGCTAAAATAGGATATTATATCAGCCTTAAGCATGTTGAGTTTTATGGATCAATATAGGATGAGGGCTTCTGAAATAAAAAAAAATTAATGTTTAAAGGATATGGATGCTAATGAATAGTCTTAGTATAAAAGCTAGTACATGTTAACCCTCTTGCTGCCAGAGAGACACATGTTTTCACACTGACTGTGCTGGAGGGGCACATATGTCTATGTTTTAATTTATGCAAGCTTCTCCTCATTGCTGTATCTTTTTCAAATAAGAGACCAAAGAATATACCGTATAATTATACCCCCGCTTTAAAAAAGGGGGTATACTGTTTTACCTCTGTCTGTCCGTCAGTCCTTCAGTCCGTCCGTCAGTCAGTCCGTCCCATGAAACTTTCGTCACATTTTTCTCAGGAACTACAATACAAGGATTTCTGAAATTTGGTTTCATGGTTTATCTAAGTCAGCTATACCGTGTGATGCGTTTTCAGATTGATCACTTGACAACTTCTTGTTTACCGAACACTTGTATGATTTTACACATGATAGCCAAGTTGAAAATTTTCGTCACATTTTTCTCAGGAACTACAATACAAGGATTTCTGAAATTTGGTTTCAGGGTTTATCTAAGTCAGCTATACGGTGTGATGCGTTTTCAGATTGATCACTTGACAACTTCCCGTTTACCGAACACTTGTACGATTTTACACATGATAGCCAAGTTGAATTTTCTCAGGAACTACAATACAAGGATTTCTGAAATTTGGTTTCAGGATTTATATAAGTCAGCTATACCGTGTGATGCGTTTTCAGATTGATCACTTGACAACTTCCTGTTTACCAAACACTTGCATATTTTTACACTATTAATATTATCCACTTGCGGCGGGGGTATCATCAGTGAGCAGTAGCTCGCAGTTTACTTGTTTTTTTCTTCAATGGGTCCCATCATGGCATGAAGTCATATATCGAATGACATACAATGTAATTGTTGGACATCTGACGTCACAGACGTCATGGACATCAAGTTATCATATTTTCTGGCACACTTAGTCATTGTTAGTGCAACCTTGAAAACAACTGGCAGCAAGAGGGTTAAGGTAAAGCATATGTGACAGGCTTTATAATTTACCGGTAGGCTTAAGTGACTGTTACTACATGTACATGTATATATAAATTACAAATGAATTAAGGGGATAGACCACGTTATAAATGCTAAAAAGGTAACTAAAGGTGTCATATTACTTCATGATCATGTACTATAGTTCCTGAAAATTAATTTTGAATAATTCTGGCATGTTGAACATTTGGATGATCATTGATGATTGGTGTAGCTTGCCATTCATGAATCACCTGTTCACACAGTTTATCAATAATTTGAACACCTCCTCTGACCTGTCTTACACTGTAACAGTCGGAATACATTTGTAAGTTACATTTATTTGTACACATCATGGAACAATGTATAACCTTTTTTGTTTAAAGAACTGTTAATTATGTCTTAATCCAAATTCCTTTCTTACGTCTATAATTTCGCAGAACATCAGACTTTAGCCTATATAGAGGCATCACACTTAAGCACTGACCATTGCTCTTGAGTGTGACCATCATACTTTAGAGTCATACATGTACATACATAATATACATTTGTATGTAGTTGATTTTTATTTAATGGAATCTTTCTTTTAAACCAATATAAAGATTAACCCTATTCCTGGCTGAGGGACACAGGTTTATATTTTTCATGTTTTGAATAGACTAAAATTTTATTTCATTTTACCAACTTTTTACTTTATGCAAATGTACACACAATTTTATTTCTCAAGACCCAATCAGAGGTTTGGGAATAATCTGAGTAATTAATAGATAGATTACCTTCTCTGTGGTAAGACATCTTTGTACTCAATCAAGTACAGTGAAGTAAGAGCAGCTAAAAGAAATAAAAATGAAACTACAATTTGTGCAATTTTGAGAAAAAAATCAATTATTTATGTAAATGATGTACATGTATCATTATCGTGATTATTTTATGCAACAGATTATTTTCTTCAAATTGTAAGCAATTGTAAGTTTGACTTTACTTCTTTTAGCGAAGCTGCATGTTTAGTTGCTCTTACTTGATTAAATATCAGTATGTCCTATCACATAAGTTGGTTATATAAAAGTCTTTTAAAGCACACATGCATTCTGCTGTGATGGTTCATAACTGTTTCTTTCAAATAAAACATCAGTTTAAACAGTGTTGCATGTATACAATGGTATATATAGTATTATCAACAGAATTTCAATGTAATGTCATCAGGTGATGACATGACATGTTTTATACAATTTTGTAGATGTCATAGCCAGGTAACTGGGGAATGTGTCAACGAAACAACAATCCAACAGGTCTAAAAGTAGAGAACACCCCAACACAGTGAGAAAATCCCGCTTCAACTGTCCCCTTATCAATATGTGTAATACAATGTTCATGTACTACAATGCTATGTAGTTCATTGAAAATTGATGTCACATCAAACTCCAAAACATATACATAAATTAATATAAATGATCTAAAATGAAAACAAGACATGTTCATTTTTTTAACATAAATAAGGCCGTCAGTTTTCTCGTTTGAATTGTTTTATATTGTCTTATCAGGGCCTTTTATAGCTGACTATGCGGTATGGGCTTTGCTCATTGTTGAAGGCCATACGGTGACCTATAGTTGTTAATGTTTGTGTTATTTTTGTCTTTTGTGGATAGTTGTCTCATTGGCAATCATACCACATCTTCTTTTTTATATGTATATAGAAAATTCCTGGCAAACCAAATGGGCAAAGCATGTTAAGTTTGTTTTGAAATATCAGGGAACTGATCATATTATCAATTTTTAATTAATGTTTTATTTATTGAAAAATATGGCTGTACATGTAGCTATAGACATGATAGACATGATAGATACACCACAAATTTACTCAAAATATTATCACATTGTACAAAATGTATTGATGTTTAACATGTATAAGGAAATATGGCATGATTGCCAATGAGACAACTACATTAATTTAACCTGATACGACAATGAAACAATTTAAACAAGAAAAATAACGGCGTAATTTATTTATTAAAGCATGTTAAAAGTATAGGTTGTGGTTATCTGAACAGAAATTTACTCATTGAAAGTATTGAATCAATGATTTAAGTTAACAACGTATGTGCAAGTTTTTCATTTTAATGACTATTAAATGTTGTCAACACTATAAAAAAAATGGACATTTTAACATATATATATATATATATATGTTTTACTCCAAGTTTTCTGTACATTCTCACAGTGATTTTTTTTTAGTTTTTTAGGGCTAAAATTAAAAGTTAATGAACCAACTCCTGTTCATTTACATTGCTTTTTTTTTTTGTGGTAAAGACAAAGTATGATTGTACCTCCCATTCTGTTCAAGACAAGTTAGTTGGATGTCAAATGAATTCCACTATTTTCATTAGCCCTGTAATCCATTCTAGACTGATCATGTTAATTAGTGTTTGTTCATGGTACCTACTGTACATTGTGTATGTCTAAGTTTTGATAAACTATTTATTGTGTAGTGCATGTACATGTAGTAATTAAATTTAAAGAATATCGATTGCATAATAATGAAAGTTTGTCCTTGTCTCTTTTTTTTCTCACCTTATTGTAAGATTAAAATATATGTAGGCTAATGTAGCCAAATAATTGCAGTATTAAACTATATCTCTTGTTTTATAAATTATTTTTGATAACGATCCAAAATTTGACAAAGTAAAAGCTGTCTGAAATACATGCATTTCCCAATTTTACAAAATATGCTGATGACATTGAATATTAGATAAATATGTCTTTTTAAAAAATTAAGGCAATTAGGCTTGTAACATCACAAAATCCAATAGATAAAACCTACTGCAGATTACATGTCCATTAGTAATATGACCATAATGACCTACATTATGTACATATAGCAAGATTACCCATGATTGAGGGTCTAAACAATCAGTACCTATTACAATTTCAAGCAATAACATACTGGTACATCATGTACATGTTTAGATATGATTTTTCATAAAATGTTACCTTATAAAAATGTTACTAAATTAAATTTTATATATAAATATAATAATAAATAGATTTGAATTGATTTCCAGTTAGATTGTCTTTAACCATGTATGTGTAACATTATGGCTAAATATATACATGTATGTAAAGGAAGTGTTATCTTACAGTTAAAAAATTTCCCACGCTTACTTTAGGTTTATACTCCTAAATACATATTTAAATGTAAGTACTAGATCTACTCATAGTGATTAGTGGACAATTGTATGTCTGTTTGTCATTTTTGTTTTGACCATGGTATTGTTTGTCAAATTTTGGCTGATGGTTTTTTGATAATCCCCTTTTTCCCTTCTTTCATTTGTCTTTCCCCCACTTTCTTTATATCATGTTTATTTATACATATATTGGGAAATGAAAGTTCATATTCAAATGTTTTAAATTTAAATCTATTGAGACATGTACATTCATGACATTTGTAAGTTAATTTTAAAATGTGTACATTTTTTGGTGACATGCAAAGGATTTGTTAATTGTTTTCACGATACATGTAACAAGATTGGGAAACACTTTAATATATGTAAATATAAGTGTTCATAATTTATGACATGATTTTTGTCATTCATACTGTTTTCATTAACATGTATGTATATATATATATATAATACATGTGCTGTTATCATGGTTATAAGATAAACAAACCAGTAATTCATTCTTGATATTAACCTTAAAGTTTGATTATGAGTGTGGTGATTTAAATGTGAATGGAGAAATACCTGTACTTTAAATCCATTTAAAAAGTAGTTAAGATATAAACAATTTAGGGTCAGTTGTGACTAATTTGCTGAATTTGCAAAACAAAAGATAACCTTTTGAACTCTGAAATATATTCATGAATGTAAGCAGATATCTTTTATAAAATCTTTTTAAGCATATATACAACATTTTACAATGTAATGTATAAGACAATAAATCTGATAACTTCTTTATCACCTGTACAGGTGTATTATTGACATAATAAGTGGACAGTTATTGGGTCACTGGAACTACTATTTCCAGTGTGTAAACTTTGACCTCGATCACCTTACAAGACATGCCATGTTGTGACCACTCATGTGTTGAAGCGTTAATTTTAAATGTGTATTGCTCAATTACATATAATTGGTGTGAAATAACAGGACATTTTAACCTAATGTTATGGTTTCCGAAACAAAACATTTGACTTAAGTGTTCAAATTATTTTTAATGGACCGGAAACTGGCCTTTCACTTAAAAAAGAATTTTGAAACATATAATTCTGATGGGAGTCTTGTTTAGAAAATGTACAAATGAGTGATAAAAAAGTCTTTATGTCACAATAATTAATGAATTTTGTGTGAGGATTAATACCAATCACTTTGATATTTAGGATATTTGCTAAATGGATTAACTCACTGAATGGAAATGAAAAAGAACAACAGTTTTCCGCGCATGATAAAGCAGCTGATTGTTAAAACACCTAGCTTTAGGTAAATAGTAAAATGCAAATTTTGTTTTCATTAAATTGAAATAGAAATTAAATTTTGAGCTGAATTGGAAAAAGGTAAACATGACATGTTATTTTTTGTTTTTTTTGTTTTTTTTGTTTGTTTTTTGCAAGGATAATGAAAAATATGCCTGCAGTGTTAGAGTTTATATTTGATTGTATTACAAAATGTACATGTTCAAATTAATATTATTTTTGATTGTATAGGTTATTATATAGACCTTTTTCTTTAAACTAGAACATGTGCTTATGTATTGTGGTTGGTTAGAGTAAGGGGAAGGACTAAACGTATATTGCAACAAAAAACTTAAGGTGTTTAATTTTATAATGATACACATGATACAAGGGGAAATCTTTTGTTGCCACAGTTTTAATCCTGGCATCAAAAATCATTATTTGATTTATGGTAAAGTTCCTTTTGTCCACTCAACCCCAATTGTGAAATTTCTTTCCATTGATTTAGGGGTATAAAGCACAGGCACTTGTCTAAAAAAATACCTACACTTCATTGAAACAGTGTTATGTTTAAGTACATATAGGTTATGTTTTTTCAGAGACAAGTGGCTGTGGTATAAAGAATTGATTTTATTATACAATGTATCAAATTTTGTTAAGGATTTGAATTGCCCCACAACAATGCACAAGGAAAACCATAGTAAATTAATCTTCTTATTTTTAAATTACATTTCAGTTTAGATATATAAGGCCTGTAATTTAAGTGGATTTGACATCCATATCTATGCCTGTACATGCCTATATAGATACACATTATTTATATGGGGTCATTTAATAAGGCTATTAACAATGTTACGTAACCAGGATGTGTAATGTGTATTATAGTTAATGTAATAACTTATACATGTACATGCTATAAAATATATACATGATATAAAAACAATTATTATGTTATACCACATGGTCAAAATGGAGTTTCAGTGTTCTTAATTCAATATACTCAGTAAGTCATGATAGATATATTTGCAAATTTTATTATTTTCTAATAATCGTTTAAATTAATTTTTTTTTGAAAGTTATGTATGTTTTTAAGTTTCCACAGTCATGACAGACACAGGCCAAAAATGTTTTACATCTTGAAAATTGCATTTGTATTTCCTATTTACATGATTTAAGTGATTGATTAAAAATTGAGTAAATCCTTCCATTAAAAACATAAATATCTACAGTTTCCTTGCAAGAATTTTTAAAATTTTGGTTTAAATTATATATTTAAACACAGTTATACATTTCTGTAAAAAAATATACATAGCCTGGCCTGGGTGCATATGTATAGCATGTGTAGAAATTTTAAAAATTTGTATTCAAATTATTTTATTATTAGTTATGTATGACTTCTCAGTAATGAATCATCAAACAAATAATTTGTAATAATCATTATCATGATTATAGATTGCAAACTTTTATGAGTTTAACTGTCAAAATTTTATTAAAATTAGATCTGAAATATTTTTTTCACAGTTTAAACATGGTTAAAAGAAGAAAAAAAATATTTATATGAAATATACATACTAGTATGTACTGTTTTTGTAAATCATTTTTTTGTACATGATGTAAAGCATAATTTTTAAGATGTGAAACTCTTTTGAGCTGAGTTTGAATTGAAAATTAAATTGCATTTAATCTAAATGAATTTATTGACATATTACACAAATAACACATGTTACATATATTATAATAGTTTGAAATGTCTGCAGTCACCAGAGCATACAGGATTATGGAATAAAATAAGAAATAATGAATCCAGTTTGTAATCACTTGGTTGTTGGACAGCATTTTTCTCTCAGAAAAGAAACAGGGTTTGTACATGTTGTACAGTTTGTTCTAGTGTTGTACAGGGTTTGTACATGTTGTACAGTTTGTTCTAGTGTTGTGCTGTTGTACCACTGTTTTCCGATAGGGGAGGGTTGATCACTGAAATACATGTTTAACCTCAACAAGTATATGCCTGTCCCAAGTCAGGAGCTTTACATTTAGTGGTTGTCGTTTGTTGCTGTATATCATATTTGTTAATTGTTTTGTATATATATATATAAATCAGCCTAGTTGTTTTTGGTTTGAATTTGTCATTTCAGGGCCTTTTATAGATTGCTATGCCATAAATTTTGCTCTTAGTTGAAGGTCATTCATTGTCCTATTGTAGATCTATAACTTGTCTCATACCACATCTTTTTATTTTCATAATATCATTTATACCATTGTCCTTTGGTCACTGATGGATGGTAACATATTTCTTTGGCAGTGATACCACATCTTTTTATTTCTGTCTGGTAGCCAATGGCTAGTAACTGCTCAACTCTGTCGGTCATGTTGTCATGCAGTTCATCAATTCAAAAAGACCTTGGGAAAACAAACTTGGATATAGTTTTCAAGGCTTCTATGACATTGTATGAGGGGGAAAAGGAGGGGACCTGATCCCAAATCACGGACTTAAAAACAAGAAATCCCGAAATCCCGGGGTTAAAAGCATGAAATCCTGAAGTCCCAAAATTCGAAGAAAAAAAAAATCCCGGATCTCGAAAGGGTCAATCCCAAAATCCTGAGCTTAAAAACACCCGATCCTGGAGTCCCAATAAAGGTCATATCCCCCCTCTTCTATAAATAGAAATGATTTTGTATTTGTTGGAAATTGAAAATGCTGACTCAGAGTGTGGGATTTTCTTGCTGTGTTGAAGACCATTAGGTCAGGTTTTGAGGCGTTTTCTTGTCTGCTCTTTTGTATGATCGTTCTCTTTGACACATTCCTTGTTTCCATTATCAATCTTATTTAGTTCTGCAGTGCAGCTTCTTCACGTTTGTATAAAATTTGAAATTTTAATCAGATATATAGATATCAAATATCAAAATGTGAGTTTTGATTATTGAGATATTTACCTAGTGGCATTATTCTCATTAATAAAAACCTCACAATAATTTCAGAATTTACAACAGTAGCAGACTATACATGATCAGAGGCGGATCCAGCCATTATAAAGGGTGAGGTTCCAACCCCCGGAACCCCCTGGATCCGCCAATGATGATATACTTTTGTAATATTTTTCAAATCATTTTATTGTTTTTATTTTGACCATATATATATATATGCATGACGACAGAGAAACAACTGCAAATCTGCTGTAATTACTCATGTTACTATCATGCCTATACATGTAGCTATAGCAGGTGGTTATAATTACATGTAAATGAAAAGGAGGTTAATTGTCCCATTTTATAAATTGTATATCTACTACCGCTACTAAAGTTTCCTAATAGATCCACTCTTGCCCTACTTGTTTGTCATGCAATATATGTTGTTTATACTTAAATTTTGTAAATGTACAAATTATGATATTAATATTGATGATTATATTAGATAAGTCTGATGAAATAATAAGATTTACTAGGTCGTCATATATAACATATATAATCAATACACCAAATTGTACTGGTGTTGCATAAATCATGAAATCACATAAAAACATAATAAAATAATTGATTTCTATTTAACCATGAAATTTTATTGTTTATTTTAGGAAAAAATCGGGAGACTCCACACCTTTATCTGAGGGTAGTCAAGAATCTATGAATCTTGTTGGATCAGACATGAGTAGTGATTCTCCAGGGTGAGTGAAATCTTATGTTTAAATAATCTAATGTTGGATCAGACATGAGTAGTGATTTTCCAGGGTGAGTGAGTTAAATCTTATGTGGAAATAATCTAATGTTAGGTCAGACATAAGCATGATAAGTAGGAAATCTCGATGGTGAGTGAGTTAAATCTTATGCAGATATAACATTCTCAATCTGACCTTGTTAGATTTTATTCAGTATACTGGCTAAAGATATACTTGGAGGGTTGAGATCTCTAAAAATATGTTAAACCCTGACACATTTTTTCCCCTATCCCAAGTCAGGAACCTCTTCCCTTTGCCAGTCTTGTGTGTTTTGTATAAATTTATTTTAAATTTGATTGATTTGTATGTTTCAGGGTTAAGTCATGTCAGTTTTACTCATAGTATACAGATGTACTGGCTACAGATATATTTGGAGGGTTAAGATCTTACAAAACATGTGTAACCCTGAATCATACATTTTTTGCCTGTCCAAAGTCAGGAACCTCTTCCCCTTGCCAGTCTTGTGTGTTTTGTATTTTTTGTATTATTTTTTTGTTCCTTTGCATGTTTCAGGGTAAAGTCGCAATAAGTGTGGCCTCCCTTTCTCTGACATTATATATATTATTGTTGAGGGGCCTGTGCAGTATTTCCTCTGTATTGAAGACCCATTTGTGGCCTTGGGCTGTTTTCTTTTTGCTCTTTAATCAGGTTGCTGTCTCTTTGACTCATTCCCTTTCCATTCTCTAGCTATTCTCCATAGAGATATTTCTGAAAGAATCACTCGTAAAAATTTGTATCGTTAATGTAATTGTAAACATTTGCCACCTAATATAAATTGGTTTTTACCTGAACCACCTTCTGAGTGTTGTATATATATTTCAAAGTATACAGAGATTATTTCCATTAGTACATTGTAATATATATTTTGTACTTAAACTTCATGCACTAAGGGCAGGTGCACTTGGTTCTGCTTATTTGAATTCAAACTATATAGCTATTGAGGCTTTCTCATAAAAGAGAAATTTAAATTGTATTTTGTGTTAGATTATATCTACACAGGTATGTTAATAGCTTTTGTTTTATATTGTAAGTCTTTTATAAACCATATTTGTAAACGAATATATATATTTCATGTATCATGTATATGTTATTTTCCATTGCAAATATTAACAACTAGAGAATGTTAAATACCCCTTGACATATATGTGTATATTAAAAACTGATTATATTTTGTTGGATTTTAAAAAAAAAGTAACCATTATGGATTAGAGTTAATTTTCACCCTTGACTGAAAAAAATAAAAATCTGAGATTTTAATGTGAAGTATTATAATAAATCTTGTCACATACTTCTGTTATAACCATTTATATGCTTATAGAATTTATTTGACAGGAAGTCTGGAAGTCCGTCCAAGAACTCCTCGTCCAATGAATGTACAGAACATCAAGTTGCCAGGTTATCGTGTGGTGACGGTGAAAAATCAGCCCCAGACCTTCTCACTGTCACAAGATCTGAGGATAACGAATTTCTTCAAGAAAAGGTAGTTTTGAGGACCTCATCATTCAAAAGAAACGAAAGATCCTCATCTGCTAGTCTTGGTGTGAGATCAGGAAATACAGAAACTAATATGAGGTCAGAACGATCTTCATCAGCTAGTTTAGCCTCGGGTTCAAGGGCAAGTGATATAATAGTATCAAAGTCTGACAGGTCATCTGGAAATTCAACTCTAGGGTTAAAGGCCAATACCAGTAGTAATCAGAGGTCTTCAATAGTGATAGAAAAGTCTTCTGATTCACCTGGAAGTAGAAGCAGTGTTGAGTTAAATCACCACCATTCTAGGGAGCATTCATTTGAAAAATCGTTAGAAAATATTATTGACAAGTGTTCAGAAAAATCTCTTGATCTCAATTTGACAGTTGATTCTAAAACTGATGTTAAAAGTGGGTTGAGTGACCCTTCAAAGTCACTGGATGAAGCAGCAAGCTCAACATCAGCCAAGAAATCAGAGAAGAAGAAGAAAGGTACACCATGGTATTCAGCGGTAAGTTAAATGCCTTCTGTCCATTTAAATGATGTTTTCAAGTTTGTATTGTAAGATGTATAGACATATATATGATGTCGATACATGTACCCTCTTAAAGTAACAGAACCCCAATGGTTGAATTGGATATCAACATTATGATCTTGTTAAAACAACATGAACAAGATGTCCACATCTGTGTGAGGGACGTATAAAATGCAGCTACTGCTGGTTGGAAATAATGGGGAGGTAAAATTTTTGGGTCATGTACATGTTGGGCTAGTGCCATGTTTTTGTACGACCTCAAAAATTGACTTTTGCGGTGGTATATTGGTATCACGTTGTCAGCTTCGTCCGAAAATGGATGGTTTCCAGATAATAACTTTAGTATTTATAAGTAAAGAGAAATGAATAAAATTTTAAAACAATGAAACAAGGAAGCTTCGGATTGATTTTGGGGGTTATGGTTCCTAAGGTTTAGGAGTTAGTGATTCATTGAACACTTAATTTCGTGGTTCACCTGCACCCCACGAAATACATGAAAATTTGTATCAGATGAATAATAATGATTCCCCAGTACTTTCATTGACTTTCAAGTTTCAATCATAATCAGTTCAGCAGACAAGACATTTCAGCATATAATAGACATTTTGTTTCAAATTGAAAATAGTGTTACACATTTTTAGAAGAAAATGTTAATATGTAATGTTACATTTTAAATTTTAAATTGAATTAAAGTACAATGTACATGTACATTTTGTACTTCCCATCGATATCATACCCATAGGCTTGTTAGTTTGTGCAGATACCCTGTTATTAGCAAAACTGATGACTGTGAAAAAAATAGATTGTATTCTAAAAGGAAGGTCTATTTTTATACGCTGTCAAAATTTTGATGGGACCGGTTACCTATTATGGTATACAATGTCCGGTGTCCGTCCGTCTATCTGACTGTCCGTCTGTCTGGCGTAAACCTGTCGTACGGTAACTAGAGAACAACTTATCCAAATTTCATGAAACAATCTAGTTGTTTCTTATGATAGTCAAATGATCTGTATACTTTTTGGTGAATATAAGATTTAAACTTTTTGAGTTGACCCCTTAAGGAGTTATTGTCCTTTTTAGTAAATTTTTATCAATTTTCATTAATTTAGTAAATCTTGGTAAGTTTTTACAAAATGTTTTCCTCTGTAACTAAAGGACCAATATTAATCATTACAGATAATTGTAAGTAGCAAGAATGATCAGTAAAGTATACGTATAATCTACAAACACATCACCATCACCAAAACACAATTTTGTCATGAATCCATCTGTTTCCTTTGTTTAATATGCACATACACTAAGGTGAGAGACACAGGCTCTTAAAAGCCTCTAGTGAGTTATTAGTATTTTGTAAGAAAGGGAGAGGTTTTTTTTACATCATGTACATTGTTGTGCCGTATCTCAAAAATGATTTATGATTATTGCTTAAAACTTTACACTCTTCTTTGTCATGTTTGTTATACTAATCTAAAGATCTGTAAACTTTTTAGTGATGATTATAAAATTTATTTTTGAGTTATTGAGTATTTTGTAAAACAGGGGAGGGTTTTTATACGCCTGTCAAAATTTTGACGGGACGTATTTTTGTATCCAAATGTCCACTGTCCGTCTGTCTGTCTGGGGTAAACATGTCGCACTGTACCTTGAGAACGACTTATTCAAATTTCATGAAACTTTATATAGTTGTTTCTTTTGATCGTCAAATGATCTGTATACTTTTTGGTGAAAATAAGATTTAAACTTTTTGAGTTACGGCACTTTATAACTAAAACAGGCGTGTGTTTTTTTCACATGTGGCACTGTATCCCAAAAATTATTCTTGATTATGGCTTAAAACTTTAAACACTTTTAGTTATATGAATCTCAATATCTGTATACATTTTGGTGATGATTCAAAATTTCATTTTTGAGTTATTGAGTATTTTGTAAAAAAGGAGGAGGTTTTTTTTACATGTCGTGCCATATCTCAAAAACAATTTATGATTATTGCTTAAAACTTTACGCATGTCTTTGTTATATTAATCTCAAGATCTGTATACTTTTTGGTGATGATTTAAAATTTCATTTTGAGTTATTAGTATTTTGTAAACATGGGGGAGGGTTTTTTGATATGTTGTGCCGTATCTCAAAAACAATTTATGACTATTGCTTAAAACTTTACACACTTCTGTGTTATATTAATCTAAAGATCTGTATACTTTTTGGTGATGATTCAAAGTTTTATTTTTGGGTTATTGAGTATATTTTGTAAAACAGGAGAGTTTTTTTTTACACAAGACGTCGGGCGTATCATGCACTCATGGCACAGCTGTTTATTTGTTCAACAAGTACAGCAACTTACATGTAGTAGAGTGGTTTGGATTGACAAAGAGGTTCATTAAAATTCCTGCATGTAGATACATAATTTAATTGTCACTTGCAATTGGGATTATATACATTTAAAAAAAGAAATTTGATATTTTAATCTATATATCTTTACTTCATGTACTTACATACATGTTATATTCGTTTCAAAATGTTTCAGATGTTTAGTCCTACATACAAGTCAAGAAGTGAAGATTTTAGGAAATTTTTCAAAGATCTCCCGAATGACGAGAGACTGATAGTCGGTAAGTGAATAACTATTAGCGAATGTATCATTGATGAGATAAAATGTTCATGCATGATAAACTGTTTATAATCTGTAGATGGATTAAAGTTTCTGCAAGTAATTAAAAAAAGTTTTAATTGCATACTAGTAGTTTTAATGATATTCAGGCAATAGTTTGTATATAATTATATTTTATTTTTATTGATAAAATTTGGAAAATTCCCATTTTTATTTAAAAAATAAATGTTTTTTATTATGTTTAGTCAGAATTAAAATCTGGACATGATCATAATAGTGGAGATTCTTTTACTACTTTTCTATATAGAATAATGTGGTTTATAATGTTTTATAAACATGATAAACAGAAATTATTATATAGAAAAAAATAACAAAAATTGTTTGAAAAAATAATACATGTAATAGACACCACACCTAACTGCATCAGCAACCAAAAGTCATTCTGCTTAAGCAAGAAAATACAAAGACAAACAAAATTATAAAACTGGTTACAGTTTCACCCTTTGTTACAACTCCTTGGACTTGAAGCAAACATAAACTGTGGACAAGACCCCTTTAAATGATATGAATGAATTCAAAGATTTTCAATTTCTCAACATTTTTCTCAACATTTTTTTCTCAACATTTTTTTTTTTTTGTATTTTTTGTAATTTTACACAACTGAGTTGTGATTATATTAAAATGCCATTATAACTTACACATATTTCAAACTTAAAAATGGGTATTGGGACATATGCATTTGACATAGCCAATAGAACATGGACTTAATTTGCACGTCTTCCTTTTAAAATACTAAATGTCCACTTAAAAAAAAAAAAATCAAATGTAAAAAACATAAAGATATAAAAAAAGAAGATGTAATATGATCTCCAATTAGACAACTTTCCACAACTTGGCACGAGGGACAAAATGACAGAAATTAACAGATATAATGATCACTATACACATGATACTTTAATAATGAAGTCTTCGTTTCTATTACAGTTGCATAACATGAATCTCTTTAATATCTAGAAAATATTGTTTAAAACATTATTCACTTTATTTCAGATTATTCCTGTGCTTTACAGAGAGACATCTTAGTACACGGCAGAATGTATATTACACAGAACTGGATTTGTTTTTATGCTAACATATTTCGATGGGAAACAGTTGTAAGTAGAATCTCTGAACAAGGATCGTGAGGATAATTGAGATCTCCAGTAAATAATGAAAAACAAACTCTGCTGAAGTATTTTAGTGTATGCTGTTGATGATTGTTGTAAAAACTTTCTTGACCTCAGAATGTGTATTGGAATTTGCATTCCAATGACATAGTGTTCCGTCTGTGAATGTTTCAAGTTTTTCTGTCTTTTAAAGCATAAACAATGTACAAAATGAATGCAGGATAAAGAAAATAACTCGCTGAAGCATAAAACCTTTTAACTAGCATTGTACAAATACAGCTAATATTTATAGACGCTTTACAGTTATTGTCTATACTGGTATATTTATGACCATTTATGAATGTAAATATGGGCCTAATGACATAATTAATGTTGTTGGTAGATGATTAACATCCGTTTGTTGAATATTTCAGTTAACAATCACAGCCAAAGAGATATCAGCTGTTACAAAGGAGAAGACAGCTAGAGTGATACCCAATGCCATACAGATTACCACAAATAAAGACAAATACTTCTTCACATCTTTCGGAGCTAGAGATAAAACATATCTTATGCTATTCAGAATTTGGCAAAATGCCTTATTAGATCAGGTATATTATTTTTCAAAAATTTAGGCACACATTTATGCAATTATCAGTAGTAAAATGAAAAATCTCCCCGGAAAACAATAGAGACAAACGAGTAGGGGCATTAAGGCCTGTGTTTGGCCCAAGAAATTTAAAGGTTGAAAACTATTTCAAATTGGCACAAAAAGTTAAGAAATGCATAGGGACAAGAAAGGAGTAGGTTCAGTAAGACCCCTTTTTGGCCCCAAAATATAGCAGTTTTACAAAATTGTTTAAATGTAAAATTTTAGTTATTTTTTGGAAAGTATAATGCCTCTGCTACTTATATATGGGCTGTTTTTGGCATAATAATGCACATATATCGGGTACTTGCATCATTAAGTTATGCTAAATTACTGAAATCTTCACAATTTCAGCATTTTAGTTAAATTTTAGACGGTTTCCGTCTTAAACGGAAGTGGCCGCATTCGTGTTCATTCTTGATATTAAAATGTAAGTTGTGTTTAATGATAATGTATGTATGTATGTACTGGTAAATGCCTCCGATATCCGAAGAACCCCTCGAAAGCTGCGAGGGTACAGTGGCATCCATGTACACTCCCTAACGGGATTAATGGAGATGTGTCACTAACGTATATTTATACGACAATTATTTTTACAAGGACAAACAATCCCCACCCAATTCAACACAAAGGGAGTGCTAGGACACCGGGAAGTCTGTTATTGTGGTGGAGGAAGCCGAAGTACTCGGAGAGAACCACCGGGCCACTCGGTGGAAACAGACAAACCAGAGAGATATCAGAAGATTGATCTCCAGGTCAAAGTAGGGACACTTTGACCAACCGAGGCCCCCAACGTACCCATTCTAGTTTAATCTCCGGTCTGGGTACCAGAGATGTGTGTGAGAGGGTGAAAATTACCCTTCTAATGTACTGATATTTTTAGCACCCCGAGAATCGAACTCGGGACCTTCAGCACTGTAGCCAGCGGTCTTAACCACTAGACCGCGAACTCACACTATGATAATACATAACATACCGTATAGCGGGCAATTTTCGCGGGGTGCAAATTTTCGCTTATTTTCGCGGACAGAACTAAATCGCCAAAATAAATTCCGCCAAATTAAAGGTGTACATACAAAGGTATTAATAAAAGTTTTTAATCCGCCAAAATAATAACCGCCAAAATATTTCGTATACCTTGTTCAATGAAAATCGCGAAATTTTACACCCGCGAAAATAACCCGCTATACGGTATATAAATGTCCAGGATGAACACAGATGTGGCCACTTTCATTTGTGACAAAAACCATCTGAAAAATAACAGTTTTTGGCATATTTGACAGATTTCTCATATTTAAGCTAGAATCGCAGCGTTTTTAATGAGTGAATCAGTTAAAATCTTTCACATAAAATAATTGAATCAATTAAAATAGACATTTAAGTGTTTAAAAAGTGTCCACAATCATTCGTCAGATAAATGTGAAATTTGAGGCCAAAACCGGGCCTTACAGGACCTACTCCTTTAAATAAAACATAAAGATTTTTATCTTATGACTTCACAAAAACGATGAAAAATGAAAAAAATATGCAGTTTTCTATCTTTATTTCCATTGTGGAAACATCGTGCTCAGCCAAGAAACAGAAAAATAATTTCATGGAAGCTTTACTATAACTATTGATCTAATCTCATCAAATGTAAAGTTGTTTCTTGGGTGTGCACATACTTTTTCAATCTAAAATATACTTAAAATTTGATCAAACACAAGGAAAATTACGAAGTTTTACAAAATATGCAAATTAAGGCATGATTTGTTGCCATGGTAACTTCCTCAATGTCAAATTTGTTTAGTTTTTCTGAATACATTGTACCTTAGTCAAGTTTTCAGTAATTTAAGAAAATGAGAGCCTTATCGCCCTTACTCCTTAAACCAATGCCAAATAATGATTATAATATTGTATTTTTTTTTCAACTAGAAAGTTTCAAATCAAAAGTAGAATAATTTTGCCTTACTTCATGTCATGCATGTACAATGTCAATTTAAAATAATTGCTCAAATTACTTATTCATATAAAAATGAGTATAATTTCAAAAAAAGAAAAATGAAAAACATAATTAAAAATTAAAAAAAAGAGAGGTTACAGCCATCCATAATTATACAACACTATGTATATAAAAACTCCCCCAAAAAATCAATGTGACTTCTCAAGAGAATAGTGTTCTAATTAGCAAAAAATACATAAAATATCCTGGTGACATGCTAATTACAACTTATATTTCAAAACAAATAACTTTGAACAAACTGTGACATGTCTAGTATTAATAGCCAGAAAATAGGTAAAAATTGATCAACAATTTTACAAAAGAAAAACAAAATTATCTTTCTAAACATGACACACAATTTGCATATTTTTTTTACAAAGTATGAAATTAAACTAACAATCATTTAAGCAAGACCATGACATATTTTAGGTTTGTTTGAAAACACATCCTCATAGCTGTTACAAAATAGTACATGAAGTAAAAGTCTGGATGAATGAATGAATGATTTTATTCTCATAAACCAGTACATAGCTACAGAGAAAATGACATTTCATATATTATACATATTTTGTTTCACATTTGTGAAAAGTAATAACAATATAATAGTATTACAGTTTCTCTAACCAGGAGGACAGACTTTCAATGATATATATCGTATTAATCTACACAATTTTTCTAGATCTACAACATTTTCAAAGTCTCATAACTGTTAAATGCATTAAGATCAACTACCTTGTGATAAAAATCAATTGTTACAAGAATTGACATGCAGAGAGAATTACATTTTTTTTTGTAAATGACACATCAGATTTAACATAATATGGACTCCTGAATATTGGTACAGTTAACGTTGTCCGCCATATGTATTTTAAAAACTAAATGAATGCCAATCAGTGTAAATCTGCACAAAATAAATTATTCCACAATATGCATTCTAACCATGCTAACTGGACATTGCTGTGTTTTTATACATTCCTTGAAAAACAGCCATGTTCCTCAGTTTGTGAATCTTAGACCTACCGTTATCTATTTTTATTTCCAAGAGTACCCTTTTGGAAACTTGGAAAAGGAAATACCTGTATTAGATAAATTGAAAACATAATGGCCGAGTTCACTTGAAACTCTCGAGTTAACTTTACTTACTTGGGTTTCAACAATACGATTTTACCTGAACCACTCGAGTAAACCCCTCGTACTCTGGTTCCAATCCTCACCAAGCCAGGGTTAAACTCAAGAAACTCTTGAATGACATCAAACCAATGAGAATATTTTATTTTTTATGCTTGATCAGGGCCTTACCCTAGAGTTACTTAGAGTTGTTCCAAATATCAACTCAAGTGCTTTCACATGATAATCTATTATCTCTGAAGTCGATTGTAGAGTTTCAAGTGAACTTGACCTTTTAGTGCTAAATTCCAAAACTATGTTTATAATCATGATAATGTAATTAAAGTTTCTATTTTGAAATGTTTTTATCATTTTTTATTACAGCCGATGACTCCCCCTGAAATGTGGCAGTGGGTTCATATGAGTTATGGTGAAGAATTAGGTCTGACCTCTAGTGATGACGATTACGTACCTCCTTATAATGGATTGGAGGAACAGGACGAGGAAGAGGAGGAGGAATGTGAAGATAAAATAGAGGTTAGGTTTTGTGCTGTAGATTAAGACTTTATTTGTTATTAGGTTTTACCATGATCATAACATTTCTACATAGCTGTAATTTCGAAAAATGAAGAAAGAAAAAAAAGATTAATCACTGGATCAGTTTCAAAGGGGGGACGGGCGGGCAGCTGCCACACAGTGTCTGTTCATTTACATAAAACCCTTTGATGTTATTTTTGCAAATTAAGATATATGTTGTTTTCTGTGACTAAATCAAGGTCAAGTTCAATTTTCATGATTTTAGCTTTTCTCTTTGTTGAGTTATCACCTTTTCCCAGGAATTCATTTTTTTTTCTAAACTAGGGCAGCTTATCATGCTTTATAAATAATAATTATACATATAACAGAGAGCAGAATAAAAAAGGAAAAAACCAATTTTCCTCTTTTTTCACTCTAATTTCTGACAAGTGCAATTAGAGGCCAAAATAGTATCAGAACGTAATAAATTTATTCTATAACCCTTGTATTTGAGAACAAAATCAGGAAAAACAAAGACAATTTTGTAAAATTAGTATTTATTTGATACATTTCATAATAAATTTATACTGTATTCTACACTTTACTGTCCATTTTCATTCAACTCTCCGTAAATGATGCAACTTAGAATAAATTTATTCTAAATGCATGATGCTTTCTGTATAGAATCATTTATAAAATAAATTTATTATAAAGAGCCTCGATATCTATTATCAGTTCGAGAAAATCATAGAATAAATTTATTCTACATTTAATGTCATTTATGATTATAACAATATTTAAAATAGATTTATTTTAAAAGTCCAGTAATCTGTATAGTGAGGCTGTGATACAGAATAAATTTATTCTACATTTAATGTCATTTATGATTATAATAATATATAAAATAAATTTATTTTAAAAGTAAAGTAATATGTATGGTGAGGTTGAGACACAGAATAAATTTATTCTATGTTCAATGTGATTTTTGTCTTGTATAATAATATATAAAATAAATTTATTCTGAAAGTAAAGTAAGAAAGTAATCTGTAAGGTGAGGTTGAAACACAGAATAAATTTATTCTATGTTCAATGTGATTTTTGTCTTGTATAATAATATATAAAATAAAATTGTTTTGAAATAAAGTAATCTGTATGGTGAGGCTGTGACACAGAATAAATTTATTCTTTGTTCAATGTGATTTTTGTCTTGTATAATAATATATAAAATAAATCTATTTCGAAGTAAAGTTATCTGTATGGTGAGGCTGAGACACAGAATAAATTTATTCTACATCCATATGAATTTTGTTCTATATAAAAATAATCTTAAAAGTATTACATGATACAAAATTAAAATAATTTAAAAGAAAATTCCAACGGTCTTATTTATTACAGACAAACTGATACAATAAATTGCTTTGCCAAACGAAACTGGATACGACTGCAGAGGTCAACTCCTTTAAAGACGGTGTGCACAAAGTTGATGGCAACTGTAAAATGCGCTTTTTTAAAAGCTTTAAGCATATTATATGTATATGTAATTTTTATATTTTTTTAAGAAGATTTGTTTTTCATGATTAAATGATGAATGCATGTCATAAGAATCCACATTACTAGTAAGGCAAGTTAATATTTAATCTATAAAGCATGAAACGGACATATAGAAAACGTCAAAAAATCGGTATAACTTGTAACATTAAATTAGCATAAAATAGAGTTTTTGACCTAAAACTTATACAAATTTAACATTGTATCCCACATTTTCGTAAAATAGAATTGTATAGATTCAGACTGACATTATATGAAATTTACCGCAAAAAAATCAAAAACGACCATAGTAGATATGCTTGGAATGATTTGTAAGAAGTAGTAATTTGAAAGGACGAATAATCAAAATGGAAGAATCGGTAAGAAAAATATGTAATTGCTATCTTTTGATTTTCAAAATAACTTGGTATTAGAAATGTGGAAAACCAGAGGTTTAATAAAATCTGCAACATGTAAATGATTGGATGGTCCAGACTGAACACCTGAATTTTTTAAATGTCCAGCTATTATGTTACAATCTAAAAGGGATCCACGACATCCATTTCTGAAAAGGATCCACGACATCGCAGCTAATTATTTCCATTATACTGCGTTTGTGGACTCAGCTTTTTGCACGCCGTCTAAGCAGTTGGGACAAAAATGAACACAATTTTCGTGCATGATACAGGTCTGAATTTGGATTGTAATTAATTATTTGATGCAATATAGGTTTCTGACACAGATTAACGGCAGCCAAAGAACTTAGAATCTTTTATATCATTTGAATAATATCTAATTTTTGGCTTTTGTGCAAAACACTATGCTGTTGCGAATTGCCCCCCCCCCCCAAAAAAAAAATAAATTAAAATAAATAAATTTACCTCTTTTTTATGCATTTGTGCAGAACACTATGCTGTTGCTATTTGAACCCTCACTCCAGAAAAAATATACCCTTGCCCCTCTTTTTTTTGGCAAAATGATTTTTGAAATCCATTTTCAATTTCTGAAATCTGTAATGAGTGAAAATTACCCCCCCCCTCCCCTCAAAAATAATCTTTTCACCTACCCCCTCTTTTTAAAAAAAATCCTTTAAGATATCATAATGGTCATAATCTCAATTTAAATGACCTATTGAATTTGCAACCATCACTACCCATTTAAAAACAATATAAAAGTCTTAAAATAGAAAATGACATACATAATCACGGCTAACATCAATATTCCTTAATCATAGTACATTTCACTTCAAAAAATAAATTGACAGCCAATCACCACAGCTGTTCTTTATACATACTGTAAAAACAGTGTACGATGGAAATCCGAACTTAACCTTGTAATTGTCCATTGACCAGGAAACCTTCTTTTGTTATCATGTGATGGCATACAAACAGTTCAAAAATACATCTAAGTCGTTTTTGTTTGCTTATAATATAATCCTGAACATTTTTGTTCAATGTTTTGTCACTGGTCATCTGTTAGAATAATTTGGGTTGTTTTCTTTTCACACGAGAGACAACTTGAAGCTTCGTTATAATTCAGCTGGTACTAATCGTTAAGTAATCTGATCTTTTAGTGACATACAGATCTGTAGTTGGAATTATTCATCTTCAAACTCTTCTGAACTTTTCGAACAATCATCTTTGTAAATGTTAAATTCCCAAATACATGTTTCCATTATTCTGTTCAACCAAAGCTATCTGAAAGATCAAATAAAAAAATGCAGTTCATACAAAACAAAATGGAAAATGTGTCTATGGGCTACAAATGATCCTGCTCGTAAATATGCACGTGTCAACTTCCACATTGAGATACATGTACAGGATTCAAGTAATTAAGACTGTTTTGTGATTTTAACATTCGGTTGAGGCAAACTAATTAAAAGTTAATGGACGGAAACGAAAAATTCAGCATTTTGTATGTTTATAAATGGCCTTAACTCAAGAACGGTAGAAGTTAGGCCACTCTATTTAAATCTTGATCTGTGTTTTATGGTAATATGCATTGTATATACGATTTTTTACATTTGCTTGAGGCAAACTTAAGTTACAGAACAGAAGCGAAACATCCAGCTATTTTTATGTTTATAAATGGGCATAACTCAGGATGGTTAAAGTCTTGCAACATCTTACACTAACCTTATCAAAAACGAACTGTAACTTGTAAAGTAAGCACATGTTCAAGAGAGATTTACAAGGACTGAAGGAGCAGCCAGATCTCATCGCCGTATAAATAAGATGTGCAAATGATTGTACAACTGCACATCACATATCAGGCCCTCGCTCTAAAATTCATAATATATTCCTTTTCATAGAGTAACCGATTCTTTGCACGCATTCTTAAAATAATGACTTTTAATTCACTAATAACTATTCCGACCGAACTTCAATTGTCATAATAATAATTATATTTAAAACAGCACTTTCAAAACCTTTTGCAATGAGATAAGAAAGAACACTTTTCAAAAACAATTATGATTCTTAATTTCAGCATTCTGAGATACTTCTTTCTAGCCAGTTAAAAGTTTTGTCTTTTCAATTACCTCTAAATATTTTCCTCAAAATATATCCGTCCCTAATGTTCTCTGTGGTTGTAGTAACTTCTGCCATTTTATCTGCCTTTTAAACTTTTGTGTTTCTTTAAACAAATTCATTTTGATAGAAGTGTCTGGTGACTTATAAACAACAGCGTATTATATTTTGACTGAAATGGTCATGTTATCCATGAAGATGCAGACTTTTTGTCAATTATTATGTGTGCCAAACAGATTCCATAAGAGTGTGAGTACAGTTCTTTAGGTACTTATGAAAATGTTCAAAACTGTTTTTTTACATACAATAATCTCTTGCTCGTTTATTCGTTTTTCGCAATGGTGTGTTATTTTTTTCATAGACTTATGAGTATAAATATCCTTTGGATTCAGTGGCGGATCCAGTTAGGGTTCTGTGCTTTGAACACCTTTTTGTTTTACGATCATTGGTTTTAAATTGGAACAAATGTTTAGAACCCTCTTTTAAAAATGATTGGTCCCGCTCATGGGTATCTTTCACTTTTTGCTAAAATAATAGGTACATTTTCCATCTTTCTATGCAACAATTTCATAGCTAGTGTGTCCAAACAGCTGTTCTAAGACTAAGCGTAAAGAAAGTTAACTTTTTAATTTTTTAAATGTTTAAAGATTACTTCAATTTTCACCAGTAGGAAATAATAATGAGATTACCACTTAGAAACATTATTAATATCATAATAATTAAACTTAAGATAATAAATAATATTTATCTAATAATTTTACGTTCAAACTTATGTTCGCATGTTTTCAGATACCATCTCCAATATAAAAAAAAACACATCATGAAAAAATTAACTTGTTATGTGTTCCTCTTCTACTAGCTTCAAAATGTATCCAAAATCAAGAATGTGGAACATACTCTATCTGACATAATCATTTGGTAACTGATGCAATTAGTGTCTCGAGCTCTTTTATGCCCGTCTTGAAAATAAAAAAAACTAAATATAAAATAAACAACTCTGCGAATGCTCAGGTTAGTTGTCATATTATGCAACATACTTAATAATATAGAAACCAATGGAGATAACAAAGAATGTCTTTTGTCATACAAAACACTGTCAAAAACCCAAACATACTATCCACACTGACTGTGTCCACACTTGTAGTATATAAATTTATCTTTGTGATAAAACAAATTGTCAGAGTAATATAGTCAAATTTAGTTATAGCATTAAGCTTTGCTTCATGATACACCTCTTTCTTTAATGATATGATTATCGTTATCATAATCAGTTTTGGAGTTCCATAAATGTTTTATTCCAAATTGTACTTGTTTATATTGTCTAGTATGCATTGAGCATATATGTCAGGTATCCATGACGGGACCCTAGTATCCTTTACCCCCACCCCTCACCCCACCTCTAGTAAACTGAGCAAAACTAACCTCCAATTTCTTGAACTGTGATGAATGTTTCATAAACGAAACTGGAAAACTATCCCGTCTATCCAGTCGGGTTGCATATATATACATAATAACAAAGAGCTCATGTTCATTGTTATTATGTATATATATACAACCCGACTTTAAATAAAGATTACTTTATGTTTAACTTGTCTTTCCTCCTGTTGATGTCCACTGTCTGTCATCTTCGTTGCACGTACATAGAGAGAAATACCAAGTGATCATATTATACAAAATTACAGATCAGTGTCATATAAACTGGTCCGCCGTTCCATCTATAGCCTCGCACCGTCAGTGTAGCGATAAGTGAACACAACAGGGGTCCAGTTTAAGTGTCCTACGTCTTGTCATTAATTATCTTGTGTTTCCATTTGAAGACTTCTCGGCATGTGGTAACACTAGGGTGCCTACAGTCAACGTACGCGTGCATTACATAAAATTGATAAGGCTTTTAAGCCGCGTTTGTTGTAATTAGTAATAATTATTTTACAACTTCTGATAGATATGCGGCACTTGTTTGCTAACATAAATTAAACAAATCGAAGGTTGCAAATTATTTGAATCTGTGTCATTTCATAGAGGTTATTAATGTATGGTCATTTTATATCTTTCAAATAAAATAATATGTTAAAAATGGACAACTACAAATTATAATGGTCTGGATGGATGGTCCATCGATTTTGTATTCTTTTAATTTTTAAAACATTTTTTCTATTCTAATATTATAATTTTGCTCATTATTCTCTATTTGATCATCCTTTTATTTTCTATTCTTTATATTTTTTTTGTATATGCTATATTTTTTGTCCTTTATTCTGCGTTTCCCAATCGCGTTATTTGATATTCTGTCAACTCCAACAAGACCCTCAAGTATTATTACCGATAAAATAGTCGTTTGAGAATGTGTATCATTTTGTCTTATCCTTTCTTTTATTTGTTTTAAAAGATTGGAAAGAAGGTATATATGTATAGGTGCTGCTGATTTTATGGACACTTAAGGGTGACTTGGGAATAGAATTGTCTTCATCCGCCAAAATAGAAAAAATGTAAAACCCGTATAAAAAGTTTACCGAACTTCATCCTGGTCTCGAGATCCTGGTCTACCCTTTATTACAGGTATTCCCCATGGTATGTATTGTTTTAAAATAGCTTTTCGTTCCGTGCATGTATGCATGAACTATTTGACACTGCACGTTCTGCAACCACCAATCTGTCAATCAATCGATTTTATAGAAAATATGTATCATATCTTACATCAAAACAATGTATAACGCCACCCGTTCATCTTTTTCTACAAAATGATATATGTGCAGATCACACTGCTGACATTACTAGACCAGGCCACATGTATATGACACTTCATCTATACCTGAGGCTATGGATGGAGGTTTACAGAATAGAGAAAAATGAACAAAAAATAGAAAGAATAGTATCGGAAGTATTGGAACAGAATATAAACAAACAGGAACATAAATTGTACGGCTCTAATTAGAAATGATTACAGTTCAAACACAGCTGCATCATACATTAAAGTTAACGGTCAATCAGACAGTCTGCTAAAGTTTACGAAAACAATAAATCTACAAATACTTAACACGCTAGGCCAAAGCAAATCAATCTAGGCAATTAAATACCGATCTTAGATAAGAAATAAATGTGCAAGTTTCACCCTATGACAGTTTTCAGATAAAAAAAAAAGACGATTTTTAAGTTTGCTGAACATGTTGTGGCTAAAATTATGTGCATATTCAGGACTTGAACAAAATAACAATAAATACAGTAGACATAGGTTCGTAATGGAATGTCTTTATTGACTTTGTCTTGTGTAAAAAGCTCTCTTGAAATCCCAGCGGGTTTAAGCAACTTTAAAGTAAGTGCTTTGGTACTTTTGTAGTTTATATAATTTTTTTTACTTAATTCGCCATTTATTATTTTATAATTTACATATGAAACAATAACCCGGATAAATCATTCCAGAAACATGATAGTGCTTACATTTTATAAGAGGATAACAAAATTAGAGAATTACATTTATTTAGATTGATATCCATGATGGAGCAAAGTTTCAACCACTTTTTTATGTCCCTTTTTATCATAAGATATTCGCGTCATTATTTATATAAAGAATGATGAGGATGACGATAAAAACGATGTCTGATGTCCAGTGGTAACTATTACAACATACATACACCCAGAATAACAACATGATTTATGTTATTAACACGTTTTGTACTAGACAAACTGAGTCAGATGTTTTGACGCATTTTTCAGCAGATACAAATAACTTTGTAAGAAGCTTAAGACGTGCCAAGACGCATTATTCTAACTTCAATCGTACCAGTATTCAAATGCTTTCATTACTTATAAACGAATGTTTTCTTAACCTTCATTATTTGTTTGATAAGAGCAATGTTACATGTAATATCATGGAAAAAAACATTGTTTTTGACGGAAAGCTGGAATAAGAAGCTAAGTCAACAGTGTTATATTCCGGACGTCAACACAAAAAAAAAACAGCATGTAAATATATATATGGGGGATAAGTATACCATTTTTTACACATCAGACTGTACTAGTTATATCATAACTTTGGATACACCAAACAAGGTACTTTATATATGAGTAACAGGCAATGTACGCCCTCTATTTTATAGAACTAATTCATAACTATTTGTTTCATTTGTATTCATCCGTCAAATGTGTGTGTTCTGCAAGGTTCAGCAGTTCTTACCCTCTCATTTGATACATGTATTTATATAACTTACCAAAAATTATTCTGCATATAATATAGTTTGATTTAAAATACGTAAGAACTACTAATTTTTTTAAATACGTACTTCTTTCCTTTTTGAACGCGCCCAAAATGGTTGGTGTAACATCTTACGAAGTCTATTCAATTTTTTGGGCAAACTATTTCGCTCTGGCTGTTGCTAGTGGTCGTCTTACACGTGCAGTGTTGTGAGATACTTTTCGTTCCACGTTGAAGGTTTAATGTGACTTACAGCAATTACAGCGCTGTTCCTTTGCTTATTTTTTTAATGTGTTTTTTTTTAATGTGGTTATATACCATGTATACTAGTATTTATTTTCTGTCACGGATTGATACCCATAATTCTTTTGTTTTTCTATGGAAAAAATGTTCCTTTACAAAAAAAACATATTGGTAAATTCCAAACTTCGATTTTTTTTTAATAATGTAAATGTTTTTTAATTTTAACAAGGAGGTTATTATGAGATATTCTAACCTAACTAAACGAAAAAGAGAATTGTAATATAAAATCTAACGATTCTAAAGTTTCTTCGAACAAGATCTGTTATCATATGCTAATTATCCATATCATATTTTAATGACCACATACTGTGGCCATCGTGATCATATAAACCCTAATAAATTATAAACATTCGAATGTAAAATTTCGCACGATAGATAATGACAAACAAACGACGGAAATTACATAATAAATCCACAGCGTGTATCTTAATATATTTATCAGTACATGGATAACCCGAATAATCCAGTCGTTATATTACGATCACTTCGATCACTCCATTAACCATTTCATCGAGAAAAGTAGTGGATAGGGGCTCTGAATTATTCGATTTAGTACATGGAGGAAAGATATTCAAAGATTAGGAGCGACGATTCAATTTCCATTTGTGTATTGTATTTGTCGTGGTTGAAACGGCACCAGGAACATATCAGGATAGACAACAAAAGTCTGTAAGTATCTAGTTTATGTCTTTATAAATATAAACATAGATATTATAATAGATATAGGAAGATGTGGTGTGAGTGCCAATGAGACAACTCTCCATCCAAATAACAATTTAAAAAGTAAACCATTATAGGTTAAAGTACGGCCTTCAACACGGAGCCTTGGCTCACACCGAACAACAAGCTATAAAGGGCCCCAAAATTACTAGTGTAAAACCATTCAAACGGGAAAACCAACGGTCTAATCTATATAAACAAAATGAGAAACACGTATATATTACATAAACAAACGACAACTACTGTACATCAGATTCCTGACTAAGGACAGGTGCAAACATTTGCAGCGGGATTAAACGTTTTAATGGATCCAAACCTTATAAGCCTTTCATGCCTTCTGTTGACAAATTTTCTTAACTATGCACTATTTAAGTAGACCACCGATGTCCTTTTTGAACTAAAAGAACCTCTTTGAAAAGACACACCTCAGTCGAATCTTTCTTCTCAAATGAATGCCTGAATGGTCATCAAATTTATACTTGTTATGGGCAGGCATTTTCGAATAATTTTTAAAAAAAATGTATTAATTCTGACTGCAAAATTAAGGAATTTTAAATGGTAAATAATATAAATTGTATCTCGAGGGAAATGTACACACTTAGACAACAGTGAATTTTTCATAAATATTATATAATGGTAAAAGTGTAGCATACACATGATATATATCATGTGTACTAACGATTAAACTCTGGAAGAAATATAGTCAAGCATAAATACAAATTAATGGGTCCTATTTGGAAAAAAATAATTTTCTCAGAAAGGTATCTCTTTCTTCAGAGGTTTATATGAAACGTTCATGTCTGTTGTGCAGTGATGTTTTTTTTCTTTCTCCGACGCCTGTATGCGAGACATGATAGCATGCATAGTAGGTATTGCAACCCAGCGGCACCGGCGACGATGGAGTACACTCTTTGTTTGAAGCATTATATTTCATAGGTTAGACAATCTAAATGTTTCATACGATATGTTACGAAATTTCTGTCTGTCATATATCAATGTCCCGGCAACCTCATTTTCATGGTTCAGTAACTGCTTGATACATTTTGTTTTGTTAAATAAAAAACTCACTTATTATGAGTAATATGATAACTATGTTTGGTATATGGGTTCCTAGCAACATTTACATGTTCGTCAGCTAGGTACATGTAGGGTGAACCTGACCTGGACCTTATTCCATGGATCATTTATCAAAGATAAAGTAACTTAAGCAAGACTGTATCTAGATACTATAACTAGTCAGTCATCTATATTTGCTGTATTGATTATTGAAATGATTGTAAGGTGTACATATCCACCCGATAGGTTCCGTCTGACCTTGGCCTCAATTTCATAGTTCATTGGCCTATGTATGGTGTTGTGGTTTGGTCTATTTCTCAGATGCCTTAAGCAGTAGGGTACCAATATAATGTGTATCATGTATGGAATCATTGTCAGCTGGAAATGTCCGTCTGACAGGTCTCAATTGACTTCGACCTCATTTTTATGGTTCATTGGACAATTTTTAGTTGTGTGGTTGGGTCAATTTTTCGGGCATTATAAGCAATAGGTCAATATTTAGTGTATGGAACAACCATGACAACTGTGGTGTCATGTCTATTTGTCGGGGTAACATGACCTTAACCTAATTGTTTGATGATAAGATGTTGTATTAAGATCTGATTCTCAGGAACTATTAGCAACACCAGAACACACCCACAAAATCGCGGTCATATACTGCTTGTGAACTGGGATGAGTTTTTGTATTAAAAAGATATTATGTATGGAGAATTTCATAAAAGTATTAAAAGCCCTCTCCCTTTTTTCAAAGTCTGATATTTGTTTCCTTTCTGTTAAATTCAATATTTTTTGTGTCTCTGGTCTCAGACCACAATTGCTCTTCTCCTTTGCTACAATGCATCTTTTGGTAAAATTTGCACCGCTCCAAACATGTATTAATTGTAACTGCTTATATATAGACCATATAAGTCTAATAAAATATGCTTCTAGGACAATCCATTAGTGCTTTTTCTTATGAGGGCATTATTAACATGCCAATGGTAGGATATGAATCTTGTATATATGACTGACCGACTAAAGCTAATTTTAGAGGTGGTCGGAGGGGTCCTGATCCCGAAATCCCCGGCTTAAAAACACGAAATCCCGAGATGCAGAATTTAAAGAAATTCATATCCCGAAATCGAATAATATATTCCCGGATCCCGTAAGGGTCAATCCCAAAATCCCGAGGTTCCGAAAAAGTCCTGATTCCCTCTTATCCCTACCCTACTTTCTTTTTTGCCAACTCACTACTTTCAATTTCAACAATAAGTTTTATGCCCCATCTTTTGGCATTGTGTTTTCTAGTCTGGGAATCTGTGCGTGCGTTCGTTTTTTCGTCCTTCCGTCTGTCCCGCTGCAGGTTAAGGTTTTTGGTCGAGGCATGATGAATAATTTATCGTGGTGGAAGGAAGAGAAGCGACACACAAAATGAGGTCTTCTCGTTTAATAGTATACATGACAACAATCATACATTGTAGTTGTGCATTGCTAATGTTAAGTATACGTGATATTTGTAGTAAAACCTTCATACTAAAGACTTTCAACATGATTTGAATGATAAGTAAGAAAAAGGCGAGACATTTGCACTCATATTTGGGTAATAAAATGTGTAAAATGTTGACAAAAGTACATGTACCTTAATTTCAATATATTTTTGTATCAGAGTGCCGAAGGAGCATCTTTAACATTTTGACAGGAAAATGGATATTTTGTTGAATGGGGGAATGTGTTGGGTACATTACTCATACTTTTGCCTGAGGAAGCTGCTGTTCTTTTTGAAACATGTCTTACTTGTTTTCTGGTATGTTGAATGGGGTAGGTAAAAGTATTGTCAACACAAGTCCTGTGTGTCGTATAAAACTTAATGAACCCTGTTTTTTAATTGTAATGTGTGTCTTCAGTTCGCTGTCTCCTAGGCATGAACCATTCATCTGTTTTAAGACTCTATGATTGATTGATTGATTGATCATGACTGGCTGAATGTCCAATGGCAAATATTACATGCATATTCAGGAAGTTGGGAACGAATCATGCCAATCCTGATAAAAAATAAAGAAATATGCATGAAGAAAATTAATAACAGAGTAAGTGTTCCTGCATTTTAACTTCAAATATTTCTTGTAGAGTGAGAAAAATGTTATGCAACACCAGCAAAAAAGATTAGATTGTTATTCAGTCCTGACTTATACAGTGTTTCTGAAGATGGAGATTAGGTATGTAATAATGAGTTTTTAATTTGATAGAGTGTTGACTTTTAAATTGTAGAAGTTTAATGAGTTACTGTACGTTAATCCCTTTATTGTATAAAAATTCAACAACTGCTGTTCAAGTGTAGCTCGAATAATTCAAGCCCTTTCTGTGTCCGATTTTCTCCAACACGAGGTTAATGTAGCCTTCGTAGATCAGCGGAATATAACTGAATTATTCGGGTTAGTTCAAGTGCATAGCATAGCCATCTTTATCTTGCTGTATCCAGAGGCAATATATATATATATATATATATATATAAGAAGATGTGGTATGGGTGCCTATGAGACAACTCTCCATCCAAGTCACAATTTATAAAAGTAAATCATCAAAGGTCAAAGTACGGACTTCAACACTGAGCAAGACTGTTATTAATGACAATTAAAAGAGTGAATAATATTATATAAACAAAATAGACACCATAAATAAAAGAAAGACAGACAGTTTCTTCATCAAATATAATAAATTTTGGTATGATAACTAAAAATGTTTGAAATTGTTTTGAATTTGTCGTTACTTCTTTCAGATCAGGCCTATCCAGAAGCAAGAAAAAGAACAATTCATAGCACGTTCATCTACAGAGAAAGACATGTTTAAAAAAACAGATTTATTTTCAATTTTAGAAAAACCTGTTGAACTTTTACTATTTCTTATCTGTTTATTTTACATTTATATGTTGATATTTTTTTTTTAAATTGCTGCACAGTTTTTCTATTCAGTCCCATATAACAAAAATAGTCAGATCGCAACTTCAAATAAAATACATTTTTATGAATGTTATATGTCATTAAATAGACATGAAAGATGGAAAATTATATAGGAACACATTTTTTATGACCTAAATGTATTGTCAAGGTAAATTTATTATGTGAACAAATCAAATATTAATAAAAAATACTGCTGGTTTAAAATAAAATTATTCTATGTAGCCTAATGTATTCATACAGATCAGTGTATTTTTTCCTAAACAAATTTTACATATTTTTATAACCAGAATAAAATTCTGTGTCTCAACCTTTTAAGTTAACACAACTACTGTACTATCAAAATAGATTTATTTTATATATCATAATACTTTTAACCCACATTGAATGTAGAATAAATTTATTCTGTGTCGCCTCCTTAATATGATAACTGTACTTTCAGAATAAATTTATTTTATATATTATTATACAAGACAAAAATCACATTGAACATAGAATAAATTTATTCTGTGTCTCAACCTCACCATACAGATTACTTTACTTTCAAAATAAATTTATTTTATATATTATTATAATCATAAATGACATTAAATGTAGAATAAATTTATTCTGTATCACAGCCTCAGCATACAGATTACTGGACTTTCAAAATAAATTTATTTTAAATATTGTTATAATCATAAATTACATTAAATGTAGAATAAATTTATTCTATGATTTTCTCGAACTGATAATAGATATCAAGGCTCTTTATAATAAATTTATTTTATAAATGATTATATACAGAAAGCACCATGCATTTAGAATAAATTTATTCTAAGTTGCATCATTTACGGAGAGTTGAATGAAAATGGACAGTAAAGTGTAGAATTCAGTATAAATTTATTTTGAAATGTATCAAATAAATACTAATAAAACATATTTTTCTTTGTTTTTCATGATTTTTTCTCAAATACATGGGTTATAGAATAAATTTATTACGTTCTGGTCTTATTTTGGCCTCTAATTGCACTTGTCAGAAATTAGAGTGAAAAAAGAGGAAAATTGGTTTTTTCCTTTTTTATTCTGCTCTCTGTTATATATATTTTCAAATAAAGAAACAAATAATTAATAACAAAAAACATTGTAAAAATAATAATAAATTTTAAAAAAAATTAAGTTTCCATGTTTAATAGATGTGTAAAAAATATGTTTTCAATATTTGTTAAATTTGGTTTTACAATGGTTAATCCTTTTTGAGGTGTTAAATCAATGAAAATAAACCTCTCATATTATTTTAACATTTTAACCTATATGATACAATTCTACAAACACCAAAATTGGATATATAGTGCAACTTGTTTAATCTGACACCTGAATATTTCAACAAGTTGTGGCATTGGACAAAATATTCTGGTCCCGCAAAATGTATTTATCAATCTTTGTTAAAAAAAAATCCTTGTGTATTCTGAACCTATCACTTCCGTAAACTGATACTGTTTTTAAGTCCAGTTGACATTTAGTTATACCTAATTATTCCTGTCTAATCCCACCCTTTGATCGGTACCCTTTGATCTGCTAATCAATAAATTAAAATCACTGAACTGTCAAACAAATTGACCTGATTTTGTACATTTGAATTTAAAGACTGAAAGGTGAGTTGAGACTTGTTAAGGGTAACAGGTAAGTTAATGAAAAACTAAATTTCAAATGCTAGTTATTTTCAATTTCTTTGTCAAAATCATTCAAGAATTTTTAAAACAACATGGTTACGACAAAAGAAGAGAATATAGTGAGTGACTGCATGGCCTTCACCAAAACTGACTAGAACGGTTTCAAGTTTAGACAGTTTTATTTAATTGAAGACTATGATAAAATTCTAAAATTAACCCAAAACAACTTGACTAGAAGTATGGGATCAAAGGTGCAAGTGTTGGAAAATTTATTTAAAAACGAATAGATTTTATAACCAGCAATAAGCCAATTATTCTGCAATAAATACTTGTGCTGTTCAAAATTGAAACATGAGTATTCCTACACCTTGTACAATTGGACACAATTCACTGGTCCTATAGTGTGTGGGATTAGACAGGTTTCACTGTATTATGTCTGACTTAATTTCCTTTAAGTAAATTTTTGTAGATCACATATTTCTAAACTCAAATTATTTTCAACATTCTTTAGAAAAACATACTCACATGAAATGATTTCAACAAGGAATAAAAATATTTATATTCATTACAGAAAGAGGTTATAGAGGATGTAGCACTTATTCCTCCTGCAAAGGAGGAAGATTCATTAATAGCTGACATGTATCATAAAGCTATTGATAAAGAAGAGGATGAAGAAGTCCCAACAGATGTTAGTGATGAAACTGAAGAAAGTGAAGGTAGGCTATAAATAGAAATGGGAAATCCCAAGGCAGGGAATAGAAATTCTTTATAAAAACTATATTGTGTCTTTTGGTTGGCATAACATGCACCTATTTTTCACCCTTGGAACTTGAGCAAAAAGAATACACACCTTTAGACGGTAGTTTTGAAAATTTTAGTACTTGGATTAAATCATGAGCAGAGATGCTTTTGTGTTTTTAAATTGTTAGTTGCTGAAATTTGACAGAACAGTAGAAAGCAATTAAATATTGAATTACAATTTGGAAAGAATAGATTTAGCTGTTCTCAAAAAACATTGAAAAAATATTTTCCAATTTATCTCAAATTGTAATTTTCTATATTTCAGGGGAGATAACTTGTACCTCTCTTCATCAGCATGTAGGAAAGGTCAGCCATAATGATGTTTACCCGGTGTCAGTAGATAAAATGTTCCAGATGATATTTACAGATACAGCTTTTATGACCAGTGTCCATGAGGCCAGGAGATCATATGGTAGGACTTTAACTATAAGCTTTCAGCAGTTAGGGTGTTGAAATAAGTGTTCGATTGAGTTGTAAACACAATAATTTAAACTCGCAATTTGAAATATTTTATATGGAATTAAACAGGATTTTTCTCAAAATCGTAAAAATTAAAATCGCATTAAAGTCTAAACTGACAAAATTACACCAATAAATGCACACAATAATTTCTGAACTTACAGTAACTAGTTTTGTGGTCAAATGATTCTGTAACCTGTTATCTCTTTAGTAATGAAGATTAGATGAAAAAAATTATCGCTTTGAATGAAAGATTATTTGTCAGCTTCTTATTTTGAATAAAATAATGTCAGTGCTTACCTCCCCTCATGATACTGCACCTCCCAAATGAGTTACATAATAAAAACAAAATTAATACAAGAAACTAAGTTTTTACCTATATATTGCATACCCGAGCATGTGCAGAGTAAAGTTTTCTAGAAGAAACCCATTAGTTACCATTTATACAGCATTTGACAGTTAGTTTAATGAAACAAGCAGGGAAATTGCTCAGGAAATAACAATTATATATTGCAACAATGTTTTAATTTGGTTGAACACAATTTATATAAATTATTCCATGGTTTTTACAAAATGAATTAAATATGAATTTTAAACCATTAAAGTCATTAGAAAGGAGTGACTGGTGAAAAATAATGTTTATCCAATTCTTGAACCAAGACATGTATATATCATAAACTTAGTCCTCTGTGCATGATTTTATCATTTTTTACCCTAATATATCGTATAATCGTCAATTTTGTTTCTCTCTGTCTGTTATTATTTCACAAATATGGCTACTCATTAAATGCCTTGTTTTGAAGCCGAAGTTCAAAGATTGTCACCTTATAGTAAATAATCAACAAAAAGCATGGGTATTGAGCACGTGTTTAACATATACAATCAGGTAATTGTTTATTTTAATGACAGATTCATGCGTATTGCTATCACCTGATTTTTACAAGGAGGGTCACATTTAGATCACTATGCATACGGATGTCGGCGAATTGCTTCCTGGCAGCAAGCAACTAAAAATAAGTAAACTTCTTCTTAATGTGGACAAATTCAAGAATTTTTCCTCAGAAAAAAGTATATGTACATAAGTTGTATATTGAAAATTACTTTCCATTTAGTTATAAAAAAAAATATGCATATTTTTTTTTAATTTGAGGTTTCATATGACTTGAATTGTAGATATTAACCTTCCTCCATGGCAAGAGGAAGATGGACAAAGATTAAGAATGGTGAGGTACAAAATATCGTTAAACTACTCAATAGGACCAAAGTCTTCACAGACTTCAGAAAAACAGACCTGTTTAAAGGAATCTAAGCCTGGTTCCCTGTATGTCATTGACTGTGAATGCTGCATGAATGGTATACCCTATGGAGATACATTTATGGTAATAAACATGAACATCTTGTATTTTTTCTTTGAATGATTTTTTACTTAATGAAAGAAGTACATGATGAAACACATTTACAAATATATATGTATGGAGGTTTGATTCAAGTAGTTATATCATTTAAGCTATAGTTTCCAAACTTTTACTACCTTGTTGATCTCAGGATAGCATGGTTTTATTAAGTGTGGGAGGTCACTGGGTCAAACCAAAGACTTGAAAATAAGTATTTGATATCAGCTAAGCACTCATCACTTAGAACAGAGCAAACATTTTTCAGCTCAGAGCCTGAATATTATTTTCCAGGTTAAGTGACATTTCTGTCTTGCAGATTGTTTGCTACCTGTCACATTAAAAATCGGACTCAAAATGAACAAAACCGGGTTCATATTCATATTCATATCGCATCAACATAATTGGCAAAAAAGACCTATAAATATTTCAACATCACCAAATTTGTCAACTTACTCCTAGAAAGAGTTACTGCCCTTGAATGACAGTATTTACCAATGTTTTGCATTCTTGGCTATTCCTGTAAATACAATAGATAAAGAGAAACTTATCAAAAACACATTCCAAAACCTGCTTAAAAATTATCATTTCAGTCTTATTTTTCAACAAACTTAAAATGAGATAAATTATGATATTTGGGTCTTATTTTAACTTGAAAAAAACTAGTTCAATGTAGCAATGAGTGATAGATGTATGCATGGTGTGCCTTACCATAGAAATCTGTACATGTGTTTTTAATCAGTTTTAGATATATAAAAAAAATGGTATTTTGATATCATTTTTCAGGTTGTGAATAGATATTGTTTGACAAGAGTCTTAAAAAACAGATCAAGATTAAAAGTCACCACAGAGATACGCTACAAGAAAAGTGTTTGGGGCATTGTAAAAAGTAAGTACCTATGTAAATTCGATTTAAAAAATGAAATGTATACAAGTGTATACAAATTTGAGAGCTTGACACCAAATCTTCTTTTGTTTTAGGAAGAAACGAAGACTGCATTCAACAAAAAGTTTGGTAAAAAAAAGAAAAATCTAAACAAATATCAGGATAATTAAACTTGTGGGATAATATGAGGGTTCAGATTAACAGCAACAGATTTGATATAGATTTTTGTCGAGCCTGCACCCTTTGTTTGCAGAAAGCTTGACATAGGGATAGTGATCCGGCGGTGTTAGCTATCTTCTTAAAAGCTTTATATTTAAGAAGGTAGAAGACCTGGAGACTTCATACTTTGTATATAGATGCCTCATGTTATGAACTTTCCGTCAGTCACATGTCTAATGTCATTGACCTCATTTTCATGGTTCAGTGACTACTTGAAAAAAGTTAAGAATTTTTGTAATGATAAATTCTCTCTTATTAAAAGTAATTGGTTAACTATATTTGGTATGTGCGTACCTTGCAAGGTCCTCATGCGCGTCAGACAGTTTTCACTTGACCTCGACCTCATTTCATGGATCAGTGAACAAGGTTAAGTTTTGGTGGTCAAGTCCATATCTCAGATACTATAAGCAATAGGTCTTATATATTTGGTGTATGGGAGGACTGTAAGGTGTACATGTCTAACTGGCAGGTGTCATCTGACCTTGACCTCATTTTCATGGTTCAGTGGTTATAGTTAACTTTTTTGTTTTGGTTTGTTTTTCTTATACTATATGCAATAGGTCTATTATATTTGGTGTATGGAATGATTGTAAGGTGTACATGTCTAGCTGACAGGTGTCATCTGACCTTGACTTCATTTTCATAGTTCTGTGGTCAAAGTTAAGTTTTTGAGTTTCGGTCTATTTTTCTTATACTTTTTGCATTAGGTCAACTATATTTGGTGTATGGAAATATTTAATGATCTATATGTCTGTTACGCAGGTTTTATTTGACCTTGACCTCATTTTCACGGTCCATTGCTAAGTGTTAAGTTTTGTGTTTTGGTCTGCTTTTCTTAATTTATAAACAATAAGTCAACTATATTTGTTTTATTGAAGAACTGTCTGCCTGGCATTGTTCATCTGACCTTGACCTCATTTGCAAGATTCATTGATCAATGTTTCTTTTTCTTGGTTAATGTTGAGTTAATGTGACTGTTGTAATAAGTGTTATATTTAGGTCTATCAACATAATATCAATGATTAGTAAAGAAGGCGAGACATTTCAGTGTGTGCACTCTTGTTCATTTTGTTTTTCAGAAATCTGACTATGAATAGGCTTTAAAATTTCAATGTAGCCTGAATTAATTATCTTTAATTAGAAAGACTCCATGATAAGCTATTCTTATACCATGCACAATTCAGTTTTAAATGTAGTGCTAGAGTAAAACTTACCAAAATTGACATGACAAACTACTCGTACCACAACATTTAATTTGTTGAACCTAATTTTATACATCTAGAATATTTGTAATTGTTATTTTTTTCAGATATGATAGAGAAAAATGGATATGAAGGTGTGAAGGATTTCTTTAAATTCATGGATTTGCATCTGAAACAGGAATGTGAAAAGGAAAGGTCGATACAGACATTGAGGTCACAAAACTCTAAACACAAACTGAGAAAGCGTAGAACTAGGTCAAATGTGTTAATGCATAATATGAAGGAAAATCCCAAAATAAAAGCCACAAGACATTTATCGTTGAATGAAGCCGCCAAACATCATCCACCTGTGGCAGCTCCTTTACCTGTCAGAAATACTTGTAAGTGGGGATTTTTCCATAGTGTTTTTTTTTTTAGAAAATTTGACGAATAGAAAAGAACAAAAGTCAGAAAATATGTTTAACTTTAATTTACCTTTAAATTGTTAATATAAATTGCATCTCAAACAACTGTATAGCATTTACATTTAACAAGAATAAAAGAGGGACGAATGATACCAGAGGGACAATCAAACTCATAAATCTAAAATAAACTGACAACGCCATGGCTAAAAATTAAACAAACAAACAGACAGACAAACAATAGTACACATGACACAACATAGAAAACTAAAGAAAAAACAACACGAACACCACCAAAAACTGGGGGTGAAATAAAGTATCTGCCAGAACAGTTTTAAAGAGTTCATCAAGAATAAAGTATCCTTAAAAATTGTATGTCACAAGAAGTTATTTATAAGATTTTGACTTGCTTCATTTGCATATTAGCCAAGTGGTCCACATTTGTGGGAACATGTTTTAACAAATTTGGAACCTTTTGTTATAAAACTGCTGTGAAATTGTTCTTTCTCTCACTACATTAATTAAGTCTTATGGACCTTTTTTTAAAGGGGTAAGTTAGCCAGGTTAAAATTACTTTTATTTTCTTATTATAGATCTAAATGTGCAGTATTAAAAAAATGATGACAAAGCAATCATTATCAAGCACAAAATTAATAGAGAAAATATAGAAACTTACAAAGGCTTGATGCCAAAACATCTGCAAAATGGTTTTTTTTGCTCAATAATATTAAAAGTCAATAGTAGTAATTGTTGGATTTTTCAGTTGCCTCTGTACATACAGTTTATAAAGAAGAAGGATTATCTAAACTCAATGCAGATACTCTAGTCCGAGTGATTTTAGTTATGTAAGTACCTGTAGATATTTTTATGCCCCACCTTCGATAGTAAAGGGGCATTATGTTTTCTGGTCTGTGCTCCGTTTGTCCGTCCGTGGGTTTCGTTCACTTCAGGTTAAAGTTTTTGGTCAAGGTAGTTTTTGAAGAAGTTGAAGTCCAATCAATTTGAAACTTAGTATGCATGTTCCCCATGATATGATCTTTCTAATTTTAATGCCAAATTATAGTTTTGACCACAATTTCATGGTCCAATGAACATAGAAAATGATAGTGCAAAGTTCAGGTTAAAGTTTTTGGTTAAGATAGTTTTTGATGAAGTTAAAGTTACATCGACTTGAAACTTAGTACACATGTTCCCTATGATATGATCTTTCTAATTTTAATTCCAAATTAAAGTTTTGACCCCAATTTCACTGTCCACTGAACATAGAAAATGATAGTGTGAGTGGGGCATCTGTGTACTATGGACACATTCTTGTTTAGATATCATTTCATTCATGAAATTAAAAAGTTACTCTGACTTTTGAACTCACACCTTTAATAAAAAAAATTAACAAAAATCAAGATAGTCTTATGAGTGAGCTTGTTTTTTTTCTTCTCCAAAGATACCAAGACTTTTGACTATAACACAACACTATTTAATTATAAGATGTTCCATGTAAAATAAATTTGATTCGCTGTATCATGTCATGCAGAATTGTTTAAAAGTTAATGATTTTATCTTTTCAATTTAATGATAGATAATAATCTTGATATATAATTTTCTTTCATATATCTAAGAAATGGTTTTTGACTTTTCTTTAAAAATTCTTTTTAATTATATAAAAAAAGGTGATGTGTCATGATTGTTAATGGAGAAACTATCCATCTGAGATCAAATGAAGAAATCCATTCAATACCATATTTGACAATTGTAATCTTTTGTTTATGATAAACAGAATTATTTTTCTAGTGTATTTGAATAAAAAAATGTGTTAAACAAGATGTGTTTATATATAACAATAAAGAGATGTGATTTGATTGCCAATGAGACAACTGTCCTCCAAATTAAAAAAAATAGTGGATGAAAGCAGTTAAATTAATTGAACATAATGTTGTTTTTTTTCAGATTAGTTTTGTTAGTGATATTCAATGCAGTTCTGTTCTACAAGCTGTGGTCCCTAGAAGGTTATGCCAATATATTGTACTTCCCACATTCCGAAACCAGTATTAATGTAAAGTAAGTTCAGTGCTGTTGTGAAATAATGCATTCATATTTAATTCTTGAAATTTGACATTTAAGGAATGACTGTAATATTTTTTCTGTCTATGATGAAATAACATAAAAAATGTGGTGCACACTGAATTAACCCTTTTAGTGGGTTATTTTAAAGTGTGCACCACATTTTCTTGGTATTTAGAATACACAGAAAAAATATTACAGTCGTTTCTTATAATTTAATACTAAATTCCGTTTTAAACCGTAGAAAACCATGAAAAAATGTTGATGACGTCATGGTCACATGACTAAATTATGTCTATGGGCTGATTACAAAATAATGTAAGCCAATCAGAAGACGTGTTACATCCAAAATTAAATTATATTATTATGTAAATGCCTAAAAAAAAATACAAATAGCTGAAAAAACAATTTGCTTTCACTGACACTGATTAAAGGAAATTTTAGATTTGTAGTAAGCCTTATATAAGTTAATTATGAGACAGCTTTTGAAGTATTTTCCTATAATCTTCTTATCATATTTTAGAAGAATTTATCATATATGCTTCTATATAAGTAACCTTGTGAAATATCCAACATTTTTTAAACACGATTAGATTGGAATCTAGAAAAAATAAAGGACCAGATAAAAAGAGTGCATGCAACATCGACTTAAAATCAAATTCTAAAAATAAAAAATTTAAATATGTCACAGACAACCATCTCATACAAAATGCAAAACCAAGGACTGCACAAATTAAAGTATTGGTTAAATTTTTTTCAGCCATGTTCCAAAATCTGAAGAAGATTGGATACAACTACTCAAACAACAGCAATCTCTCCATGAAAGTGAAATGCATAAATGGAAAGAAATTTTATCTTCCTCAATAACCATGATAGACCAGGTAATTTTCAATTAGACAATATATTAGTTTAATTAGAGGAAACTGGATTGTATGTAAATAAAATTGAGAAAGGAAATGGTGAATATGTCAAAGCGACAACCACCCGACCATAGAGCAGACAACAGCCGAAGGCAACCAATGGGTCTTCAATGTAGCGAGAAGCATGACCTGATTTGAATGTAAATGTCTCTTATCCCATCATTTTCTTTAAAGTCACTATTTGTAAAATGTTAAATTATTCAAAGAAATAAGAAATTTTCTACATTGAAAACATGAGTTGTTAGGAAAATCACGAACCTTCAATAGAAAAACTAACAACCCTTGTCAGTTAATATTGCAGTTAAGCATGCCTGCCATGTGCTGGGAACTCACAACCTTATTAATATAATAGTTACACTTCTTCCACCACCCCGCCACCATGAATCTATGAGTCTTATAAAGTTATGGAGTACCAAATTATAAGCCTGGAATCTTCAATTTCTTTTACTGTCATAAATTAACTTTACTCAGCAACGCATAAAGTGTAATCTTCAGCTTTGTACAAGTTATTAGAAAATTAAATAGATTAAAAATGAATACCATATCTTCTTTAATTTCAGATGAAATCCTCATTGACAAAGTTATCAGACACATTAGAGAATCATATATCACATGCAGACATGTACAGTAGGGCAGCCAATCAGGAATAACATACAGTATTTCAGCCAATCAGAAATAACTTACAATAGGGCAGCCAATCAGTAATGACTTCCATGTCTTTTATAGATGGATGTGTACTAAAATGGATGGTGCATCAAACTTGTTCAACAAATTCAATATGCATGAAAAATGTTAGATACATGTATGTAGAGTGAAAGTAGTGTTTAGACGCAGAAATGTAAGATTCCTTAGGATAATACTATTTTCATAAGATGGATTTTTATTATAAATCAATCTTTAAAAATCAGACTTTCTTGTCTCTAATAAATTTTTCGTTTGCAATGTTAAAAAATTCTCATTTTTTCCATAGGTATTTGAATAATTTTTGAATAGCCATACTTTCTGAATTTTTTAACATAAGCTTCATTTTCAGAAGTTGCTACAAAAAACACTTTTTGTCAGATTTCCTGTTGTTTTTGTTTTGGCGAATTCATATTTTAATTTAATTTCACTGTGAAGGTTTTCATGGGATTTGGTGCTTGATTCAAATTTATTTGCAACTATTCATTGAACTTCTGATTAAATGCAATGTATTTCAGAATCATTTCTGTCTCTTATAATTGTGTCATTATAATTATAGACATGGTATTTTTGAAATTTGTGTTGTTTATATGTTATATAGAAGTGCCAAATTTAATTACACACCAAAATGAAAAATGCACCAAATATTTGCAAGAAAATTGACATTAGCAGTTTGGTGTCAACATTTAAACCTTTATTCTGACGTCTAGAAAAAGTGCTTATTAATAGTATCATGCAACATTTATTTTTTGGTGAATAAAATATGCTTTTCACTATAGATTTTTTTTTTGCATTCTGTGGTTCATGCATTTTGGTAGAAATAGACCCAAAACGTAGGTATCACAGTAATTTGGGGAAGAATTTCATTATGGTGATTTTGTTACATGCCAAAATTGAATACAATATTGCATAACAAAAATGAAAATCTGTACGAAAAACTGATGCAAAAGGTTATATTTTAAGTGATATGATATATATACATTGAGTTTAAAAATTTTAAAATGAATTCAGATTTTATTAAATACAAGAGGTTTAATTTTCTTTCTATAGTTTTATGCAATTTTCATGATATTTGCAGTAGTCATTTTGCATCAAATTATTATTTTTCATTCATATGACATCCATTGCATTCATACCTTTCAAATGTATGTGCCCCTCATATGTTTGTGTATAATATGTCTTGTACATAAGAATCAATTCATGTTTTATTTGTTATTTTCTGTGATAGCTATTATTAGAATTACATCCATTCTCAGGAGAGGCATTGATTGCTTTATTTTGTGCAATAACTTGTTTTATTGTATGCTTTCAAAGACATGTTTTTATTTGTAACACCATAGAGTCTCGTGAGAAAAAGTGCTGTCAATTGGCTGTTTTAGAATCTAAAGCATCATGGGTAATTTCATTGTACATACCCCAAAATGAAAATAAAATTACACCATTGCTTAAATTTCCATTGTTTATGACATTTTTAACCAATCAGGACGTTTTGTTGTACACTTTTGAAAATATTACCCAGGATGCATTAGATGCTGAAATGTCAATTTGTAATTCCAACAGTGTTTAAAAATCTTTTCTGGAAAATATTTTTATATTTATTAATTGTTATTTATTATGAAGAGATTTGTTGTTAAATGTTCATTAACTCTGTCAGTTCTATTGGCAGGAAAAAATAAAGTATTTTAGAGACTTATGTTATATTGTCTTATACTTCAAATAAGATTGGGCCTCAGTTGTTATCTGGAGGGCCTATACTTTTAAAATGCAAACAAAAGCCCAATATATACCAAAAAATCGATAAATAACAAGGAAAATAATTAAATTATACAAAATATGATTATTTTGTCATGGTTTGTATGGTCACTTTTTGAATATGAAATTTGTTTTTATTTCTTGAACACCTGATACATATGTCATGGTAGTGCAACATAAAGGCCTGTAATGTAACTCTCAAAAATGCTCTCAATTTGGAGGTTAACATTAGCCATGTTGCTTAAACTCTTGTTTGTTTTGCATACTCCAGAGCATTTTTGGCTCTATATAAGAATACAGAGATTTTGTGTAAATGCTAATGAGACAACTTTCCAACTAAGACCAAAGGAAGGAATGTAAACAAAAAGAAGGCACTGTACTGCCTTCAACAATAAACAAAATGTATACCTTAGCTATAAAAAGTTCTTTCATGGCAAAATGTGAATTAATTCATATTATTTTCTACAAAAAAACAAACAAAAGAAATACTGTAAATTCAGAGGTTTTTATTATTGCCAAAAATGTGACCGAGTTGTAAATGCAATAATTTAAACTCACATTTTTTAAGCTCACCAGACCTAAAAGGCCATGTGAGGTTTTCTCATCATTTGGCGTCCGTCAATGTCGTCATCGTTAACAATTTTTCAAACATCTTCTCCTCTGAAACTACTGAATGGATTTGAATGAAACTTAGCATGATTGTTCCTCAGATTATCCTGCACAAAGTGTGTGCTTCGATTTTTTATCCATCAAAAAACATGGCCGCCGTTACTTAAAATAGAACATAGGGGTCAAAATGATCAGAAAAGAAAGATCTACAAATAAGTTAATATGACCAAAATTGTCAATTGACCCCTTAAGGGGTTATTGTCCTTTAATGACAATTTTTCACAATTTGTTCATCATATTTGCTAACTTTAAAGAAACTACTCAACCAAATTCAACCAAACTTCAACTGAATGATCAGTAGGGTGTATAAAATAAAGTTTGTGCTTTATTTTTTATTTCATCAAAAAACATGGCCGTCATGGCTAAAAATAGAACACAGGGTAAAATGCAGTTTTTGGCTTATATCTCAAAAACTCCAGCATTTAGAGCAAATAAGACAAGAAGTTAAAGTATTTATTAGGTCAAGGTCTTCCTGTCCTGAAATTTTCAGCCGAATTGGGTAACTGTTTTTTCAGGTATAATGCCCCTGAATTTTTTTGGTTATTATCTTGAATAGAATTATAGATACAGATAAACTGTTAATAGCAAAAATGTTAAGCAAAGTAAGATCTACAAATAAGTCAATTCGACCAAAATCGTCAATTGACCCCTTAAGGAGTTATTGCCCTTTAAAGACTTTTTTTCACAATTTGTTCATCATTTTGACTTACTTTAAAAAATCTTCTCCTTTGAAACTGCTGTATCAATTTCAGCCAAACTCAGGCTACATGAGTTTCAGAGTATCTAGTATAAATTTTATATTTCATTTCCTTGTATGTCAAGAAACATAGCTCCTATGGCTAAAATAGAACATATGAGAAAATAATTTTTTTTTGCTTTTGAAGAAAATAGGACGATTCAAAGAACATTTAAATAAATTGAAAAGCCAAAATAATCATTGATGAGAGATTTAACCAAAAAAATTAAGGTGAGCGATTCAGGCTCTTGAGAGCCTCTTGTTTTATATGCATTAAACGAGAAAAATCGTAAATTGAAATCGCATTTTTGTCTAACATGACAAAAACGGAATAATGAATGCACATAATAATTTCTTACAGTAAGGCATAAAGAAATCGGCCTTCTCTTACTTTATTGGTCCAAATACTTACAGGGTTCATTTATGTTTATGGTTAGGGGATATTTTAGGGTTTGAGCTAGTATAAGGTTTAGTTATGGGTTAGGGTAAGGTTTGAGGTAAAGGATAGTTTAGTATAGCTATATATGAGCTTAAGGGATAGGGACCCCTAAAGTAAAAGATGACCAATCTAGGAGTAGTGTTTTATAAAAGTAATTTGTAGTGAAGAATCCTTATACAAAGATAATGTAGTATAATTCAACAATGAACATTTAAAGTAATACATCCTCATGGTAACAGTATGAGACACCAAATTTTTCCTAGGAATAGAATGAAGAAGAATTCTAGTTTGGTTTGGTCCTTTACTTGTTATTATTAAAATGGGAGAACACTTGTACACATACATATTGTTTAGTAAATGAAAGGAATGGTGGTTATTACAATGTTCTTTTCACTAAGTTATTTGAATTTTTAAATCTCATTTGTTGATAGCCTTTTCTTAAATTTTAATATTGTGACAATATGTCTCCACAGTGTATTTTCCTGTCAGGAGTGATTCTATTACATAAGGATTGGGAAATCGTTCACAAAACTTTGAGTAGATAAAAAAAATGTGTATTATTTGCACTACCATGCTTTGATTCTTTAAGGTCTTCAGACTTCTTGGAGTTAAGGAAAAGTACATAATTCTTTTTAATAGACTCAGTGAGAATGTCTTTATTTGATTTCCACAAAACATATGCATATTCGTAAAATGACCAGTTGAGATGTCTTTCATATAACTTTTTTACATTCTTTGCAGTGACATCATAAATGACACATATACACTCAAGCAAATGGTCCTCGTAAAACTGGGATTATAAAAAAATTATGATAAATTATGAATGATAACTTTAATATTCATAGCAGTTATATAATAAGGTTTCTTATCCCGGGAATAGATTACCTTAGCCGTATTTGACACAACGTTATAGAATTTTGGGTTCTCAATGCTCTCAACTTTGTCTTTGTATATCAGAACTTAGCATATAATTATATGACTGTGGTCATATTTAAGCATGTAAGGATGTAAACATTTTGCTTTCTTTAAAAACTCTTTTGAGTCCTTATGTTGATATTGTCTCATGGAATGAAGAAACTCCCCATCACTGTCATGTATACTATTGTTTGTCTGTCTTTTTTCAGTTTTATCCATGGTGTTGTAAGTTTATTTTCTATTTATGATTTGTCTGTCCCTTTGGTATCTTTCGTCCCTCTTTAATGTAGTGTTTGGTGTTTTTTGTCACTACTTTGTCGGTCTTCATTGTTAATTATTTTTCCAATGTAGGTGTAAAATATAACCAAAGACACCAAAAGGATATTTAAACTGACAAGCAATTGCAAAAAAATCGAAAAAGACAGAGATAAAAGAAAAAAATATGATAAAAACACCATAAAAAAAACCTAAGGACTAAGCTACACAAAAACAAGGGACGATCGCATGTGCTCTCGAAAACAAGAATCGTGCTCCATATATATATTTGGCACCCTTCGTGTTTCTCATGTTAGTGCAAAACTGGTGTTGGGTCTAATTCGTTAGGTCACAGTCGGTGAAAAGATAACTCTAATAATTCAAGCCCTTACCGTCTCCGATTCTCTCCACCTTTCGAGAATGTAGTGATCGGCAGGGAGTGTAATATAACGACTGGATTATTTGGGTTAGTGAAAAGAGCAATCTTTTTATAATTTCTTCAGTTGGTAGATCTTGGTACCATCACTTTGTGTAACTTCCCTGCGCACAGCTTTTACGTATTTTTTCTCTGAAAAGAAAATAACCGGTTTTGTTAACTGCTGTTAATCTTTTTCTTTTTTTATTTTGGCCATGGGGTTGTTAAATTTTCTTCGCCTACTGGTTGTTGATTTCCCCTCTCTTGGGTTCGTGGTCGCGCATCTGTAGACTAAACTTGTGTCTGGCAAACACAATTTTAATCCTGGTAACTATGATAAGTTTATTTGATATCGTGTACCTACTAGAGATCTTTTTCAACAATATTCAGATCGAGTTATCTTCATATGTCTTTACTCAGTCACAACTTTGACTATACGTTTCACATCAGATTATTATCAGAAGATCTTTTATAATAGCCCAGTAAAATTTAGTACTAGTCCTATTTTATCAGATCCGCGGAGAAGCAAATATAACAAAGAGAAAATGGACGTTGCCTGAGTTCTTATGCACTAAAGAAATGTTGTTGTACTTTTAATAATGAAGATATTCGATTATGTTTTAAAATATCAATACAGTTTTAGTTATTATAATAACTGTTTGTATTCTTTGTGTATATATACGTTAGCAATTCTTTTGACAAAGGGCTTTTAAAAACAGTTAATATGTGCAAATGTTGGTTTTAGACGTTACATTGCTTATAAATGATGAACGTAAATCACAAACAAATAAAATTCACAAAATCACCTCCTGCTGTGCAATATCAGGTGCAAACGGATTCAAATTCTCATTTTGATACAACTGAACAGAGCAAATTGATGGCGGATTTTACCAAAATGAGTTGCGATCTTAATTCATATTCGCTATCTTCGACAGCAATACAAAATGATAATCAAAATCTATCATGTAAATCATATACCAATACTTAAGCACCGACTACCGAGTAGGTTGTATCTGCAGGGACGAAAAACCTACCAGATGCAATATTTCAAGTAAAATATTGTATATTAGTACTAGTCATCTTTTAAATTATTCCATTACCGAATCAATATTTTCAATAGGAAGAAACACATTGTGTGAATTTATGGATTTTTTCAGACCTTGAACTATCGTTTTTACCTTTAAGAATCAATTATGCTACCTTCAGCTGTCCAATATTTCTTTAAAAGAAAGTGTAGGGTTTGAACAGTTCAAGGAAACATAGCAGTTGCAGGTATATGAAAGTCTAACCACTGAAATAAAGAACACGTATACCATTATAATGACGTCATATCAAGTTGAGTAGCTGATATAGTTTTTATTTAAATGAGTTTTATTGATATCTGTCAGGATGTTATCATGGCTATATGTCTGTTAGAGAGCTGACAACCTTCTTTTTCAATACCTTATAAACGTTAAACTAAACCAAAAGGACGTGGTATGATCATTTTAGGTGTTGTTCATACTACAGTATTTTTTATTTTCATGTCTTCATATTGTCGTGCAAAACTAAGAATAGAAAGATGTGATTTTATCAATACCAAAGACCGAAATATTCTTCGAAGTAGCACAACGATACGGACAGTTATAGTGCCATCATCAGTCGCGTGTGGTTCCGTGTGTTCCGCAGAAAGAACCTGCTGTTATGCTAGTTTTGACAGGGAAACCAAACAGTGTAATCTAGACCAATCGTGTTGTCCACAAAGTGAGTTTGTAAAGGAGGCACTAATGATGAAGAAGTCCACAGGTAAATTTTCATCTCTGTCTTCCCCCTGTTTTTTAAGAGATAAAAATACGATGCTATATATCATGTTTGATTGTTATATACAGTGTATGACTCCAACTAAGGCTAATTATAGATGTAAACGTTGCGTTAATGCTGTACTGTCAAATGGGAAGCAATAAATCATTTATTAATATATGTTTTGAATGATTGTGGATGATAATCACAAACTTTGACAATTGATATCTGTCTACAATATATAACACATGTCCTTTAAACAAAAGACAAATAAAAAACACACGAAAGGAGGGATGAGTTAGAGGTGACGATATACCATTTGTGCTCGTTTGTGACACTACTTATTTGAATTGACTCTTTCATTGATAATTGAATGCTTCTTTTTCTGCTGGAATGTAAGCCGTCGACCGAAGAACACTTTGCATGAAGCTCGAAAGCTTCACTTCATTTCATGTTGTACTGTTATACCACTGTCATAGGTTAGGGGAGGGTTGGGATCCCGCTAACATGTTTAACCCCGCCACATTATTTATGCATGTGCCTGTAATTCAGTGGTTGTCGTTTGTTTATGTGTTACATATTTGTTTTTCGTTCATTTTTTTTACATAAATAAGGCCGTTAGTTTTTTCGCTTGATTTGTTTTACATTGTCTTATCGGGGCCTGTTATAGCTGACTATATGCGGTATGGGCTTTGCTCATTGTTGAAGGCTGTACGGTGACCTATAATTGTTAATGTTTGTGTCATTTTGGTCTTTTGTGGATAGTTGTCTCATTGGCAATCATACCACATCTTCTTTTTTATATATCATAGTAGAAATGTGCGCACGTTAAAACTAAATGTTTAAGCGAAAATATCTACTGGTATCGAAAGTTTTTAGCATACAAATAAAACGTAATTAACAAATTTGAACGTTTTTGTTTGAAAAAAAAACATTACACACAGATTAATCTGCTATTTCCGCTAGCTGTTCATTGTCAATGAAAATCTCTGTGAAAGAGTCAAACAAAATAGGATATCTCTTATAAATGTCAGTAACTGATAGATGCAGTTGAGGATTAAGCTAGAAAATGGGTAAAGTGCAAACAAGACGAACCAGAACTTTACACTTTGTATGAATGTATCAAATATATTCGATCATGCATTCAGAAGTGCATTCACAAACCATGATATCCTTTTAGCACAAGGATTTCTGACCCATTAAGAACATTATGGTTGTAGATGTTCCTCTCTGCACCACAAATATGTCATTGTTCCAGCAGATGTAGCCTCCAATAATATTCTCTTCATATATAAAAACCATTAATTGCAATGTCTCAAAAAAATAGCACAGTAACACAACGGGTAATCCTACATATTCTTTAACATCACTTATAAAGGACAACATTTTACAAAATCAAAAATCTCTTGTTCTTTCATGTGTCATTAACATCAAAGAAAACGAAGAAAATCTACAACCAGTATACTGAATATCAAAAATTCAAAAAACTCCGTTTAAAGAACGATACATAGCTGGATCATAAAGATGTTCGACTAAAAATCTTTCTAAAGTGTAAATTACTTTTCTTTCTACAGTGAAAGATGAACATCAAAATATTGTGATGCGATATTTTCAACCAGTGGTAACAATCAATTGGGGATTCTCAACAATTCTAAAGATCTACTGCTAAATCTCTGATCTCAATCTGCAATTTTGCAGCGACATTAATACCTTTGGTTTGTCTACGCTTTACATTATTTTTCCCAATGCTCAATTAAAAGATCGAACTATAAACCATCTCTTAAACAGAGCTTTTTCTATAAAAATGGGAATCGTCGAAATAAAATTCTTGTTTTGGGTTATAATAATTCTTGTTTTATGAAGAAACACACTGATTCCATCAGCAAATACAATATCACAGATGAATGGTCTTGCGTGTGTTTGTTCTGTATTTTTGTCTCGTAGTGTTGTTATTTCTATTATTTTACCATTGTCATAAAGCGGGAGGTGTTGCTAGTCTTGATACCAGGTTCAACCCACCATCTTTCTTAAAATGTCCTTAACCAAGTCAGGAATATAACAGTTGTTATCAAACTGTTCCTTTCTATATATGTCGTCGGTTTTTTTATATTGCACTTTAGTGTTCCTTTTGTTGCTTTGCTTTCCTCGTATAGTTGATGTGTTTCCCTCGGTTCCAGTTTGTTACCCAAATTTGTTTTCTCTCAATATATATAAATGGCTTTTGAATACCAATATACAACTGTTGCCTCTATTTATCAATAACAAAAATGTAAGAAAAAATCAACATTCTGTCTGTATTTTTTAGGCGGAAATATCACATATTTGACATTATTTTCACACGATGAACACTTGTAGTTGTATGTCTATTATTGAAATTTTTATTTAATAATTTTAAAATAAAAAAGAGAATAAATAATTTCAAATAACCAAAACTATGTACAGGGTCAAATGCAGAATATAAGAACATAACATGTAGTGCATTGGTTAATACAATAAAAGTACAAGTAACATTTGTAAGTTCATAATTTCTAAATAGTTTTCACTAAACTTTCAGTTTCACTCTCCTGCCAGAACGGATGGATACAGTATGAAACAAATTGCTACTTCTTCAGTGATTCCGAAAGATCTTGGAACGACGCAAAGGTAATAATTACACCATTAAATTGTTCTGATCGATCACACCAAAGCCTGCTTCTGAATCATCAAAATGGACGACTCTTTTACCGAGTCGAAGGCAAAATTTATTCTGGTAAAAAGGAACTACCAAAGGCCTTCCGTCTTAATCAGAGCACTATAATCGACTAAATTCATATACGACAATTTCTTTATTACACTTATGAGTATTTAAGTTATTCTGTATTGTATTAATTGTAGTAATAACCTTAAATAGTGTGAATTAATTTCCAGCGACTATTTTTCAATTTTAATGTACGTTAAATGCTCGAACCCGTGATGTATTCTAATATTAATGTTTCGTGTAGATATATTATAATTAAAAATAGTCATTCAATAATTGAGGGTAAGGAAACGAGAGCAGTGCTCTCATATATATACGTCTCCTTTTAATTCAAAAACAAACTACGAAACTATCTGATCATGCTGAATAGGACAAAATTGTATGTAGCAAAATACAGTCATTGTATTCAATATTATAAACAAAGAGAATTTGAAGAAACGCTCGTTTTTTTCTAGCAAGAACATATTTGATATGTATATATACGCCTATCGTATACTCAAAAATGCATCATTTATTTTTTCGTTATGATTACTAAAACTGCATTCAATTTGACAGCTATAAATAGGTATAATAGTACTTATTCTCCCACAGTACGAACAAAACTGTTTAGTACAGTATTCATTCTCATATCACTTTCAAAACTATTGCAAAGTACAAACCAAGATTGTAAAAAATATATATGGAAGCTTTGAGGTTCAACTCAAGATTTCCATCACAGAATGCAATGTTTAATCCATTTGTCAAGCCTGTAATATTACCCATTTAAAAATATGATAATGAATAGTGACAAACATTAATACAATAGTGGATTTGTCTATGTCTCTAGTCTGACTCTAATACAATACATTATTTGAAACCCGATATCCACCAACTACCAAATGGCATAGAACGAAGCTAACTAAATATAAGGTCACCTTAGCAATGAGTAAAACCTATAACTCATTGTCAGCTTTTAAAGGACAAACAACAATCCATACGTTAACTCGAACTGCTTGATTCACGTATAAACCTCTAAAAGATGAACAAATAGGATAGACCAACAACAACAACAACCTCAGATTTACAGGCTCTTGACATACATAAATTGGCAATGTAATACAAATGCACATTATAAAATAACATATGTATTCTAGATTATATGTGAAAATAAAGACGGAATGCTTGCAGAGGTAAAATCCAGTTGTGAAAAGGACTTTTTGAAGACAACGGCAACTTCATTTGCATTAAGTATGTCTATTGATCGCAATGGAAATTCTAAATAGACATCACTTTTTAATTCTTTTTTTTCAACGAACTGAAACTTAAAGATTTGAAGTACTGTAGGTCTATGTATGCAAATTTTCGTTATTTATTTATAGACCTTAACTTATCAACTTTTTCGAAGTAACAGGCCCGTTATATAAGTTGATCGATTGATAATGTATGCAATGCACGAACGACTTATAATCCCAAGCCGACAATTCTTACTTTAATATAGCGCTTCGGAAATGACATGATATTTTCCAACTTTTCCACAGATCCTCGTTCATAGATTAAAAAATCATTAGGACATTAAGGTTCTAACTTCCTCAGACAAAGTTGAAATTAGATGAATTTACTTTTTCGTTTGAGGGCCCTTTTGGTCATATATCATAGGTCCTTACGGTTCTACGTATTTCTAAATTCCTTCAGCTCTTTTAACCATAAATCGTCGGAGTACAAATTCTTGTAAGTCATTTACATTTCAATATAACCAATTAAAAAGTATAAGATTTGAGATTTCCTGATGAAGATAAATCAAGAGAATTGTTTCGGACGCACGAAATTAATAAAGCGTTATATTAACCAACTGTTCCGTGCACGTTGAGGAATCAATGCAATCAAGTTTTGCAAGGTCCATTAGTGAAGCAATTCTAAAAAAACATCGAATTAATGTTTGAGCATGTTAGATTAATCAATTTTATGATAAACAACGCAAACTACAGTAACACTTCACAATCTGTTTTTCGCAGGAAATTTATAAAACGTTATTTTCATTTTGTGACAAATTATGACTGACATTACTAATATAGCCTTTGTTTATATCAAAAATAGATTTTGATTTGTTTAAAAATATGTTTATAAATGAAATATCATTGCATAAGGCTTCTGGTTAGGCGGAACAGACATACAAAATGAAGGCGATTGGATATGGGCAAGTAGTCAGACTGTGGTAACCTTTGCTGATTGGACTGTCGATGCTCCAAACAATCGATTTGGAAATGAACATTGCCTTGCAATACGAAAGCATAATGGATTTCAATGGAATGATGATGACTGTAGCAGTTCGTTTCCTTTTATCTGTGAAAAAGTAAGTTGTTTTTTGTGAACGAACACAAGTAGTAATGTCGGAATGAAACAGGAAAACACAGTTTCTGGCTTCCAATTTTAACTTGTATTCCTTTTTTAGCTCATCTGGCCCGAAGGGCCAAGTGAGCTTATGCCATCACTTGGCGTCCGTCGTCTGTCGTCTGTCGTCTGTCGTCGTAAACTATTTCAAGAATCTTCTCCTCTGAAATTACTAGGCCAAATACTTCCAAACTTTAACTGAATTTTCCTGAGGGTATCTAGTTTATAAATTGTATCCAAAGTTTTGATCTATCAACAAACATGGTCGCTATTGCTAAAAATAGAACATAGGAGTCAAATGCAGTTTTTGGCTTATATCTCAAAACCGAAAGCATTTAAAGCACATCTGACATGGGGTAAAAATGTTCATTAGGTAAAGATCTATCAGCCCTGCAGTTTTCAGATGAATCAAACATTCCATTGTTGGGTTGCTGCCACTTAATTGGTAATTTTAAGGAAATTTTGCAGTTTTTGGTCATTATCTTGAATATTATTATAGATAAAGATAAAATGTAAACAGCAAAAAATGATCAGCAAAGTAAGATCTACAAATAAGTTAATATTACCAAAATTGTCAATTGACCCCTTAAGGGGTTATTGTCCTTTAATGACAATTTTTCACAATTTGTTCATCATGTTGACTTACTTTAAAAAATCGTCTCCTTTGAAACTGCTGTATCAATTTCAGCCAAACTTAGGCTAAATGAGTTTCAGAGTAATTAGTTTAAATTTTATATTTTATTCCCTTGTATGTTGTATGTCAAGAAACATAGCTCCTATGGCTAAAATAGAACATAGGAGAAAATGATTTTTTTTTTTGCTTTTGACAAAAAAAATGTTTGAAGAAAATAGGAAGATTCAAAGAACATTTAAAGAAATTGAAAAGCCAAAATAATCATTGATGAGAGATTTAAACGAAAAAATTAATGCGAGCGATTCAGGCACTCGTTTTGACTGGATAACAGGAGATACATATTATGGAAAAGATCCGTATGTCAAGTTGAAAATTCAAAGTTGGTTGTTCCTCTGTAACGCATCATTGTTTAAGAATTTTTTATAGTTTTATTTTCTTTTAAATGAGCAAGACGAAGAGTGCAACTTAAATTTTAAGTATTTTCCATTTCGATGTTGTTGTTTTTTTGTTTTTTTTTATCTTTACGTTAGTTCTTATCAAAGTTTGTTTTGATTCTTTTTCAAGCTTAATGTCTGCCTTATTTAAATATTTTTTTGTGATTTTCCCCGTTTTGTTTCCTTACATTCTGTTCTTTTTTATGTTTCTTTCTAAATCTTAGATATAAGAAGATTTGTTATGAGTAATGAGACAACTTTTCACCCACGTCACAATCAGTTTAAAAGAAACCACTAAATTTTAAAGTACGTTCTTCAACTCAGAGCTTTGGATAATACCGAACAGCAAGCTAGAATTTTACATTTACATGTATGTAATTTACGGTTGTGTAACATTGTCATTTCTTCTTACAGGATATATAAATGGAAAAGAAGACATATATGGAAGTTCACTGAACAAAAAGTTATGCCAGTACCAAAATACAAATTATATTTCCGACTATTTGTAATATCTTCACAATATTTACATACATATACAATATAAAATCCATTTTTAGAATAAAAATAAATTATATGTTAGATAAAGCTTATAACTTGGTTAAAACCGAGGTTGATCGAACTTTGATCCAATATGAATTGTTGTTTTACTGTACGACAAATATGTACTACACTTATAGCTTTAAATTGTTTGGATAAAAAATAAAATCTTTTTTTTTACTTTATTTCTATATTTGGAGAATGAATTATTACTACGGTATGACATGTTTTCTTGCTTTCATTTAACAACTGTCTACTTTTTGTGATTATTTGATCTGACGCTTCAATGTTTTGTAATTGGCGTGTAACGATTTAACAGATTATTATAAATCGAGTTGTTGCATCTTTCCGTATTAATATATTACATCCGAGAAAGAAATATTGTAATAGAAGAAAATTCATTTTGTAATATACTAACAAAATATCGGTACAAACTGACGAGGTAAAAGTAAAAAACAAAAACAAAACTCCGAGGAAAATTCTAAACGTCAAAGAAACTAATCAAAAGAAAGAATAACAACTGTCATATTCCTGAATTGGTACAGGTATTTTGTTATGTAGATATTGTTGGATTAAACCTGGTTTTACAAGCAGTTAACACACTTTTTTGTATGACATTCACATACAAGTCCATTACATTGACACAACCATAGTTGGTCATTGGCTTTTCTATATTTAGAGTTCTTTATATACTTAGTTGTAAATACTGATTAATTGTGTGTGAAACACAATCAACACCAGTCGTGCTGTATCTTCTACTATCAGTGATGATATCGATGCTGATATCAGTCAAGGTAACAAACGTTTTATCATACCTTTGATCTAAATGACGTCATATCATCAGTATCAGTCACTGTTGCAGAGGCTTAAACAAACCCTTATCTGTATAACGTCACTTAAAAACACCAACCTTAGGTGTAGTATTAAGTTTATATGATATTGCTGTTGCAAATTCACACACCTTATCTACCCTAAATTGATATAATCTTTCGATCAGAGCTTTCATAATTATAATGGTGTCTCGGGCATTTGACATTCTCTATTAACACGTACTTGACCAAAAGCATTAACAGATATGTGTATCACTCAAATTATTCACGGCTGTACATGTATCTATATAATTCATTGTTTATAAAAGAATTTGCTTTATCAAACCTCAATTGTTCGATTCAATTATGTTTTCTTATCATTTTTCTATCTTAAATTGATTGATTAACCCACTATCCATCCAATTCTGCCTGATAATGACAATCACAGTAAATCAAACACTCAACGAGCAGCGCAAATTTAAACAAAATCAACAACAAAAATTTGATGATATGAAGGTAAGTTTTCTATATCAAATTTTTACTATGGGTCGTTTTCACTGCTTTTATTTACATTTAATAAAACAAGATAAAATAAATTTTGCTGTACGTTTTTGCACATAATAGTCTTTGAAAACATTAAAATTATATAGCATGAGCCCATAATATATGCCAATTGTAAATTATCATTAACAGACCTATGATCAGCTTGAATACAAATTTTAGTTTAAGCTTATCAGTTACAATGTACAAAAATAATTCAAAGCAGCAGACATGAAGTTCAGATGTTATATCTAAGGAAACAAGCAACAAGAGGAATCCTAAGATTAACGAAACAATAAAGCAATATTGCTATTCCGTGTTCAGGTCAATGTAAATAAACTTATCTATGTCCTTAAATGTACTGTAAATGTCAGTATAAATTGTCATGATAAATAATAATTAAAAGATAAAATTTTGAAATCTTTTAGATAAGAAATGTGTAATCAATTTATTGAACTTCGTAGTGAAGTGGAATCATGTTCAAGAAAACTAGTTGTCGTAAGTTTTATGTTACATGTAATTACTTTTTCCACTGCATGCAAGAAAATGTTATGGTATGGTAACTTTAAAACCATTATATTATTAGTAAATTACCTCCAGTAATTGGTGGGATTCGTGTGGCTTAGTCTTAAGTGTTCTATGTTGTGACATGTGTTTTTTTATTTGCCTGTTTGTTTTTCTTTTTTTAACCCTGGCGTTAACGTTGTCAGTTTATTTTTGATCTCTGAGTTTGAATGTGTCTCTTGTATATTTCACCCTTTTTAACTGAGGCTAAAAAGGGCTCCACGAAACTTTTATCCAATCTCCAAGTATCAAAATATTTTTTGGATCCTGGACTTCAGAGCTTCGTTGAAGCTACTAAATGCTTAAATGGTATGTATAAGATGTTGATATTAGATAGAGGCAACAGTAGTATACCTCTATTGAAAAGTCATTAATTGATTGAGATAAAACAAATTTGGGTTACAAACTATATCCGAGCGAAACAAAAGAACAATTGAAAAATTAAAACAAAACCAAACCAAACGTCATTTTGAGGAGAGAAAAAACGGTGAGTTAAACCTGGGTTTATAAGTAGCCAAAGCTCCCGCTTATATGACAATGTTCAACAATATCGTTAAAATGACACCACTATGTGACACATATACAGCACAAACAAACGCAAAAATCTCAGCACAGATGGATGACTACTGCAACAGGTCGAGATATTAGTGCAAATTCACACTTGGTAAACCAGTCATATTCATATTAGGGAATATGTCACATTTGGTGCTTAGCAGACAGACGACATAGATGTTTAACCACAAACATGTCGTTAGTTTAGACATAGACACATCATACTAGCTGATCAACCAATTCATGATGGTGTCCATAATGTTTACGCAAAGTCAATTTTATGGTGGCACCCAACACCTTGATGAACATTAATTTGGCTAGTTTAATTTTCATAAAATTTTGACAAAATATTTACTTTGACCCTTTCAGAAAACTTGAACCAATCACTTTTCCGGGAAAAAAAATCGTTGATCGATAGCAGTTTGACAAACACTTATATTGATCATTGAGAAGCAGCTTTAGCTTTATATTTCCTTTAAAATACAATATTATTTTAACGTTTAGCTGATTTTACAGAGTTATCTCCCTGTAGAGTTTGGTACCCCCTTAATATTTCCTCCTCATAATTCTGTTGGTGCAGTTTATAGATAAAGAGCAGATACATGTGTATGAAGTCCGTATAGTTTGAATATACACGGGCATATTCGGAGCAGAAGGTATGTGTCTGCTGAGAAATGGAAAATTAATAATTGGTGAATTCGTAAATCAAAGATTATGAAGCCGTGTCAAAATTGAGGAAAAACTCAAGGTGTGAGGAAGTTCTTCTAGTATCAGTACTTTCGTTAATATTAAGTTCACTGGGATATATGAGATCCAAGTTCTGACTGAAATATGACATCATAATATATCTGAAAGTAAAATTAAAGAAATTTGCAAGGTGCGTTTTCGTTCTTGTCTTTGAGAAGGTTTTGAATGAGTTCTGTATATTTTAAATTCAAAAACAAGTCATTTTGATATTTCATCTTCTGTGTATTTGTTTTATATAATCAGTGTGGTTAAAACAGATTATTAGAATGTTTTGTTTTAACCACACTGATTATATAGAAAAAATAATACAGTTCTATGCCGTCAGTGTTTTATGACGTCGTGGTTTCCGCGAACTCGAAACGTTTATGATAGTTATTCCTCTTTGAGCCAATGGAGAGAGTGACCCTTACCGAAAAAATCAGCCTCCTGCAAATAGTTGCTGCAGGTCTGCTGCAAACTTGCTGCAGACTTGCAGCGAACACAGAGTCTGTGTTTGCAGCGTGTTTGCTGCAAACAATTTACTATGCAAATGATTGTTTGCTGCAGACCTGCTGCAAATATTTATATGCAAATGAGTGTTTGCGGCAGACCTGCTGCAAACATTTTTATGCAAATTAATCTTTCTCCTGCGTGTTTGCAGCAGACCTGCTGCAAACATTATTATGCAAATTAATCTTTCTCCTGGGTGTTTGCAGCAGACCTGCTGCGTGTTTGCAGCAGACCTGCTGCGTGTTTGCTGTAGACCTGCTGCAAACATTTATATTCAAATTAATTTTTTCTCCTGCGAAAGCAAAGGTCTGTCTTGTCTCTCAGATATACTTTGACTAAACTATAAAAAGATATAACAAATGTATTCACTATTTTAAGAAGAATTTCTGTTCAACACATATTGAACTATAAATAACCTGAATAGAAATTTTGTTCATAGAAGCATAATCCATTCGCGTGTACATTTGTTCAACGCATTGTCTTCCAACCACCGCATTATATTACATGTCTGTAAAACTGACTGAAAACTAAGTACTATCACGTGTAAATTAATATGCATTTATTGTAGTTGAAAACAAACAAACAACAGCATATAACGAGAATTGAGTTGTCCGTAATTTGTATAGGACTATCGCCCAAAACCGGCGGAACGGCTTTCGACGTTGTTTTAGAATTGGCGCAATGTATTCCCGACATTTCAAATTGTTATCCCTTTTGTAGAAATATCTCTTTTTCCATTCCGGTGACCCCAACTTTTTATTTCATGGTTTTATTTAGATATAAACAACGCATAATCTCTTGAATACTCATCGAGAAATTATTGGTATTTTTTTATTAAACATCATTCTTTTATAGTTATTTCACAATAAAAAAAGGCGGGTAAATTATTATAGCAACTTATCGCTATTATTTTTCACTCAGAAATTGGTAATATTATTAAAATAGTTTGTATTAACACCTTGGTTAAGAGAACAAACAATTTTTGTGGGAAACCAACGGTTAAATAAAATATTACACTGCTATTGACTAGTAGTCCCGATTTCCAAATTCTATAAAAAAGACGGCGTTTTAAATCGAAAACGAGGTCGGTGACCCCATTTTTTTATTTGCTTATTTTGAAGTTTTTGCCTAACCTAAAGTAAATACTAAATATGAAAAAGTTATTATTGGTAGATCTGAATAGAAGGATTTGTCTTTAAATTTCCACTTAATTCATTTATTTTATATTTCAGAATTTTATGGTATAGTTGTGTCCATTTTATTTTATGGGATCTATGAAATTGGTAAGAGGCTTTTCATACGAAATTTATATAGTTCTATTCAACAGTTCCCTCTGTATCTGTTCAAATCTAACTTTATGAATTTCATAGTTGTGTATTATTTATCATTTTTTTTTACTTTGTAATTTCAAACGGCTTATCAAAACACTATTATTCTTCAAAAATGAATAAAATAAAAATAAAAAAAAACCACACCAATGAGACAGTTCCTCAACGATAACAATATAAGAATGACATTTACATGGCAAGACGCTTACATCCGATGCCTCTTTTTAAAAAAAATAATATTTATGATGATTGATATTTTGTAGTTTCTTTACATCTAGAGTCTTTAACTTTTTTTTCAAATGTTAACATTATTGTATTGCATTGAGTTTAATGCCCGAGGAAAACCTCGAGCGGGTTTTGAATAAAATGACCATGTAATTTAAAACCCGCGTGTTTATAATATGAACCAATCTAATTACCGCTTTATAATTAAACATACAAATCATACATATTTAATTCATACTTTGAGCGTTTTATCATTAATTCTAATCTTGGTGAATTTGTTCGACATTGAAATAAATATCAGAATCTTATTATTTTTTTCCAATAGAACAGTTTTTTAAAAGAAATATTTGACTGAAAAAATAGACAGTTTTGAAGTACTTTAGGTTCTGGTGGTGATGAACATGTATACATATTTTCCGAGCTTTGACTCCTTCTCCTCGTGGCTCTATCAGGTTTGCATAAAACTTTGAATATTAACATATTATGTAAGCTGTAGCATCATCAAAGACAAACGAAGATCAAAACATACATATTATAAATTATAATTCAAACTTATAAATAAACGTTTTTTTAAATATCATTGTAAAAATATTTTTGTTTTAGAATGTGGTCAGTTATGTCTTGCTTGTAGTGAAATGAATAATTTAGATGACTGCCAACAATTTGTAAAATGTGATAATGACCAGGTAAACATTTAATATATAAGTGGGCTATACATTTCTTTGCACACAAATACAACCGCGCACGTGTAGATCAAACGAGCAAATAATTCAGTATAAGTAAAGAAGATTGCATCCAAACTTTAAAACCATACAACTAGAAAATAGAAAATGAATATGATCACTCAATTCATTTTTTATGTATCACTAAAGTTTTAATTTGTGTATGTTTCAATATAAACACATACATGTTTTTCCCGCAGTCAAATTTACAAAGAGAAAGAGATGATTTCAATTTACCTTTTGGAGCTCTTAGTGTAATAATGTCGTTGTAAGCAGTAATCCTCTATCAAAGAAGTTATGGGATGAAATAAAAGATGAAATATCGTATCAGTTTGAAGATGTATACTACATACTATGCATGTGCTACTGGAATGTTAACATCTTATTGAAAAGCAGGATTTATTGAACTGATGTTTGATTACCCTTTTTTAATATTGCCGTAATTGTAAGGCATGGTTGTAAATTATAAACAAATTCGTAACATATTGATGTGCGAATAATCTTGATTTTGACACTTGACTCTCTTACTGCTGAAATATAGCACAGCGACAATTTTACAATTTTGACTCTAGTCCAGACGCGAATCACAAAGAATTGTGACAATTTAACTGTGATAATAGCACATTTTGTACGTAAACCATTTTGTTTGGACATCATCATTTGATTAATTTTTAGAATAGCAAGACGATTTGATTGATGTGTGTACAATTTCAAAAGGTCCATGATAAGAAAGCAGTCGAATAATGAACTCTAAGTTTTAAGACATGGTTGTTATCGTTTAAAAGAGGGACGAAAGATACCAAAGGGACAGTCAAACTCACAAATCCAAAACAAACAGACAACGCCATGGCTAAAAACGAAAAAAAAAATCAGACAAACAATAGTACACATGACACAACGTAGAAAACTAACGAACAAACAACACGAACCCCACCAAAAACTAGGGGTGATCACAGGTGTTCCGGAAGGGTAAATGTTGACACAATTACATGGTATGTTCAACTGTAAACAAAAATAGATCCTTTTAATACATAAGATAGTGGTACTTGGTGAAATTTTGAAATATTTTGTCCTTTGTAATAATGTTTAACTAATTCATGATTTTTTAAGACCATTTCTATTAATGGTCAACTTTCTTGTTATGTGTTTTGTCGACATTATGAATATAGGTGTGGTCAAAGGTTCAAGTTTAAAGCAGACAACATATTATGTTCATTGTGTTCAGATGTGTCCATTGATTTAAAAAAAAAATATTTATTTGTATTTATTTAGATTTGCTATCAACACAAATACAGAACTGAACAAAACCTAACCAGATATGATACTGGCTGTACATACCCTGATGTAAGTGTGTACATTTACAGCATAAGATCTTATGCAAACATTACGTTCTATTAAAAACCCTGTGTTTTAGATCAACATCTTATCTTGTACTTTCTTTTAGTAATACATGTTGTAGCATTTTAAAATGACTGAATTTTGCCGATGTTCAAAGCTCTTACATTCACTAAAAGTGTACTCATAAAAGTTATTATAAAAACAAAAAACAATCCAACAAACTCGTAATACGTCAAAACTTCAAAGATCGTTTGTGTGGACTTGGTTATTTTCTCCAAATATGCATATCATTCTGACCATTTAAATGCACAGCCAAAACGTCCAAACCAAGTTTATCAAGAAGTCAAGTACAGTTCAATCTACTTTTCTAACGTCTAACTATCGAACAACATAAAAACATGTCACAAGTGAGTCGGACATAGATATTTCAAGATACTTTTGAGCGGCGAATATACTCTTTCTTCGGTGAACATTTCTTATTAATTAAATACACTCTATGTAGTTTTGCTATTTAATTGTATATTTCTTTAGATAACAATTTCTAATAATAGTTATCAAAGGTACCAGGATTATAATTTAGTACGCCAGACGCGCGTTTCGTCTACATAAGACTCATCAGTGACGCTCATATCAAAATATTTATAAAGCCAAACAAGTACAAAGTTGAAGAGCATTGAGGATCCAAAATTCCAAAAAAGTTGTGCCAAATACGGCTAAGGTAATCTATGCCTGGAATAAGAAAATCCTTAGTTTTTCGAAAAAATCAAAGTTTTGTTTACAGGAAATTTATGAAAATGACCACATTAATGATATTCATGTCAACACCGAAGTGTTGACTACTGGGCTGGTGATACCCTCGGGGACGAAACGTCCACCAGCAGTGGCATCGACGCAGTGGTGTAAATAGTTATCAAAGGTACCAGGATTATAATTTAGTACGCCAGACGCGCGTTTCGTCTACATAAGACTCATCAGTGACGCTCATATCAAAATATTTATAAAGCCAAACAAGTACAAAGTTGAAGAGCATTGAGGATCCAAAATTCCAAAAAAGTTGTTCCAAATACGGCTAAGGTAATCTATGCCTGGAATAAGAAAATCCTTAGTTTTTCGAAAAAATCAAAGTTTTGTTTACAGGAAATTTATGAAAATGACCACATTAATGATATTCATGTCAACACCGAAGTGTTGACTACTGGGCTGGTGATACCCTCGGGGACGAAACGTCCACCAGCAGTGGCATCGACCCAGTGGTGTAAATAGTTATCAAAGGTACCAGGATTATAATTTAGTACGCCAGACGCGCGTTTCTTCTACATAAGACTCATCAGTGACGCTCATATCAAAATATTTATAAAGCCAAACAAGTACAAAGTTGAAGAGCATTGAGGATCCAAAATTCCAAAAAAGTTGTGCCAAATACGGCTAGGGTAATCTATGCCTGGAATAAGAAAATCCTTAGTTTTTCGAAAAATCTAATAAGATACTTCAAAGATGTTTACTTTCTTATAAGTTTCAAAATTTCATCATCATGTTAAAACATAAATATTTCTTATTAACGCAATTTTGAGTATTTTGTTATATAAATCAATAGGTATCAACTCTTTTAAGCGTTTTTTTGTTTGTTTGTTTGTTTGTAGAAAATGACTCTTAAAAAGGAAAAAAATATATTCACATTTGCAAGTGTAATACACACTTGTACATAATGTACATAAAACAAAACTATCGACAATTAAAAATATCCTCTCTTAAAAATATGTATAGTGCTTTATTCCGCAGCTATCTATGTACAATGCATGTCACCTATGTTGTGCAATCAAGTGTTTTAGTTTTTTTAGTCTTGAAATGTTAAACGAACAATATGATAATAGTGTGTTGATATTCTGTTTCAGCTTTGCACCAAACGACATGCAACCGGAATAATATTTGGAAAACGAAACAGTCAGCACAGTCATATTATTTGCGAGAGTTGCTGTAATGAAACCTTACTTTGCAATAGAAACACAATGTGTAATAGTCTCACTGTAGGTAATGAACACACATCCTTATACAAGTATATTTATATATATATAGTTATCTTACCTCCTCCTATACACTTCTAGATATATGATTGACAAAAAAGCAACCGGTGAGACCGTGTAAATTTCATATAAGGTAACTAGGCGGGGTTTATTTCACTACACGGTTAGTAGCGGTGTTATTTCTTTTTATAAAAACAACAACGTGTTGAGAAAAAAATCGGAAAAGTTTCATCAGAGAAAGAAATTGACGATGATAGATTGAACAAAAATTATAAAATGCATTTAAAGCTAACAAGTTGTTACAGTTGGCATTTGTTTCTGTATAACTATATTCATGTACCTCTTTACGATTGAGTGGTTGCGTTCGATACTTGTCCTTCATATGTGTTTTTTGTTTTTTATTTTGTCGGATATCAGTATTTTCATTTGAATGTATACACATTTTGTCTAATCACCAACTATTATAGTTCACTATAAAGTTTGGATTAAGTAGTACGCTTACGCTCAGGATAACATTCGAATATCACGGCCCAGGTCATATGTAAATTTTACAGCAATATATGGCTTCGATGAATTAATTTTTAATTATACAACTCTAAAATTGGCCATACAATTACTTTTGTTATTTGTAAGCAAATGTAAACAATAATTTATATATGCATGATTGTTAACTGAAATTATATGTTCAAAGTTTAAAAAAACATTTCTTAAACTTTTGGATGCATTAACCGATTATTGAATGTTGCGGATTTGGAAGATAAACATTAAATTAAATCTTCAATATATTAACTTAATCATGTGTAACTTTATATGAGTTCAATGTCAACTGCTGTGCTAAACTTTGTAACTCTTACCAAAATACTAAGAAATCTTGAATCTAATTAATTTTTAAAAATGAAATATTCTGACAGAAGGGTGACATTGGTTTATCGACACATTTTTTTATGTGTGTGAAATAAACTGGACAATTTTCAATATGAATGTAATCGAAAATGTTTTTTACATTTGAAATTTGGCGAAAAAACAAGTAATTTATATTCAAATTATCTTATCTGTTTGCAATCATTTAATGACCGTAAATGCACATTCTTAAAGATAAGTTCTATTTATTGTTGAAGCTCCCATCCAGAGTTGTCTTTCATGCAGCGGAGTTTCAGATCCATCAAGATGTAATACAACCACACAATGCCTGGACAATGAAGTAATGTATAAATAACTGAAGTGCATATATCGATTATTGACCTACAAATATATTATATCTTTTATAGATATATGAAGGTATTGTGTGAGTGCCAATGAGACAACTCTCCATCCAAATAATAATTTATAAAAGTAAATCATTATAGGTAAATGTACGGTCTTCAACACGAAGCCTTGGCTCACACCGAACAACAAGCTATAAAGGACCCACAAATTTCTAGTATAAAACCATTCAAACGGGAAAACCAACGGTTTTTATAACTCTTCTTGACGCGTTAGTTTTAGAGATTTTGCAGTTGATTTAACCTTTTAATATGAAAGTCCTGAGTGCATGATATATGTATTGTGTACTTTACTATTATACTTTAACCCATCATTTAGTTTCTGTATGACTTAATGTTAACAAATATACAGACATTTGCGTTATACTGTTCGGGGATAACAAAAACTACTTATATGTATTAGAGTAAACGAAACGGTAGATGTTTTGTAAACGATAACGTACGTCTTCTCAAAAGTTTTTTGCAATTTTTTTCATTAAATATGCATTTTTTTACATCAGATCTGTTACCTACACAAATACAGAACAACTTTGAACCAGGAAAGATATGATTTAGGATGCAAGCATTCAGCGGTAGGTTATGATCCCATACAATCATAGAAATGGGTGATTAAATTGCAGGATCATTTAATAAATCATTGGAGGACAACTCCAAAAAAAGAAAACAGTTTCGTCTTCGTGTAACAAAATGATGTTTGTAGGTTTTTTTAATGAAGTAATACATTTTTCTTTGGTTCAAAGCATTAAACAAATAATCCATATGTTTGGCTTTGAGCGTTCTTGATAAAGGTAAATCCAGAAAAGCGCTTGGGACGCAATAAATTATTAAAAATTTTGTTTTCCATTTTATAAAATGTGTTTGGTTTGGTTAAATTATTGTTATCGTTTTGGAAAATATTTTTAATGACAAACACTTAATTTCACTTACATCAGATCCTAATTACTATTCTTCGAATTCATTATGACATAATACTTTTACATGAGTACAAAATCAGATTATGGATGGAAATTTTATAAAACGCACAAATGCAGAAGACAAAACTGCTTATTTGTCATTTAGTAAGAAATGTCTAAATCATAATGTCAATCGTGAGAAGGAAATTGTGTTAATGACATATCAATACCTGCCTGTCTAAATGTGTACACATCAGGCGTTTGAAGTCATTTCTGCTCTGCATACTTTTTAAACAATTATTTCTCTATCAAACTATTTAATGAAAAGAACAAAGATATTAGATATTATACAATGGTATTCAATGGTCTTTGATCAATCAGTTGAAGACTGTTCCTCGTAAACAAATTCCCAGAGCAAAATGTGATATACAGAAATGATTAATTACAGGCAACAGTAGTATACGATTGTTAAAAGTCATTAGTCGATTGAGAGAAAACAAATCCGGGTTACTAACCAGAAACGAGGGGAAACACATCAATTATGAGAGGAAAACTGTGCAACTTTTACAAGTTTCATAAATAATTTTACCGTAGAATGGAAAGTTAATATTCGTTTCTATCTTATCCAAGGTCAAACATAACAGGTGCCATGTTTCCTACTTGAAACATGACATTTCAAGTACAAATGGTGGGTTAAACCATGTTTAATCACTAGCCAAACCTTTCGCTTTGTGACACTGTATAAAAAATCGCTAAAATGAGAACACTACGTGACAGAAATACAGCAGAAACACAAGCAAGAAACTACATAACAGAGAAATGCACAAACAAATGATTTAATAGTAATCCAAAATGCAAACTATAGAATAACAAATAATATAGGGTTATTGCATGAATATTGGGGAATATTGTCCCGAGTAGAATTTTATATTGCACGAGCTTGCTATACAATAATATATAATATTGTCATTTTGATGACATTTTTATGTTAATATTAATTGTCATCATGTATGTGTAACATTTTAGTTATGAACTTACATTTCAGACGTATGATCTTGTAAAACACTATGTATAACATCGCATCTGAACATAAGCAACGATTTTTATCAATGAATTCGCCAAACACAGGTTACCTCACGCATCGCAATAGTCGTATCACTACTGCAAAGTAAAATCGGGTTATGTAATATAGCAAAGTAATAAACAGCTATCTAAATTAAATTTTAAAGGTTCTGGTGATGACACCAATATGTTCTATTTGTTATTTTATCATAAGTTTGTTTTTAAAAAAAAATATATAAATGTTGTTTCATAGCTTTGCCTTCATGGACAAATCAACAAATTTGGACGTCGGTCATCGAGTGCTCACCACATGATTTGTGAGAGTTGTTGTAGTGGTACTTCAAATTGTAATGGTGAATTGCAGTGTGTCCACAATAACCGTGAGTTCTAAACCAAATATATTCTTAACAATTTGTAAAGTAATATATCATTTATGTATATGCAGAACAGGTTTTGATATGGTAAACCAATGATAACTTCAACAGTATGAAGTAACCATACGTGTTAGAATCTTATTTACAAGTTTAAATCTTATTGTTTGTCCTTTGCTTGTAAATATAATATTATCATCAGAAGACAGTTAATATCCTCATGCATTCCAAAGCTACAAATTGATTTACAGTGATAAAGACGAACATTAAAACAGTCTTGGTTCAAACATTGGGATATATTTGTATTTTTTCTTTTGTTTCAATGCAGATTAAATTTCTTTTCTTAAACTAAATTTTTTTTGGGGAATACATTTTTTTTTCGTTTGAAAAGACACATTAAGTGGCGCACTATACACAAAGGAATGTGGAGTCGAAAAGCTTAACACATTCGTGATAATCTGTGGCACATACATTCCATGACGGTCATGATGATAAGTTGCATTCATGCACTTTATGTGGCCATCGTAAATGAATTTACAATAAGCAATAACAACAAAAATACAAGAGTACGCACAAAAATACAAATTGTAAAAACCAAAAGAGACGGTGATTTGTCTTTGAAACCTGATTTAAAAAGTTAAACAATATATTCTAAAATTGGGACCTACCAAACATCTGATGGATGAACAACTGCCAAAAAAAGATGCTGTATCAAATCATGCCGTAAAATTTCAAATATCGATAATGAAATTCAACTTTCCAATTTATTGCATCAGATTCGCATTTTGGCATCAAATGTCTCATTAATGATACTCGAGGCCAAAAAGTTTAAAAAAATGCTTTTTGAACATTGAATGCTATAATGCAAAATCTAAAGGTTAAAGGTAAAGGGAATATTTTAACATTCTAAAAAGGGAGGTAAACATGGTTGATATAATTTTTTTTTTACCGAATTTGATATTTTTCTAATTGTTTGTTATTACTCTTTCAGAGAAGACAATCAATGCAACGTGTATATCGACCAACGAATGTAAAGGTAACCTGATTTGTTCCTCACATCGTTGTCAATGTCCAACAGAAGATTACTACTGGAAAGAAATAAAGTGTTATAGCAGTAAGTATGATATGCTTTAATACTATGGGAAATTTAAATCATTTTGCATATGTTTAATTTTAAATGAAGAATTGTGTGAAAAAGTAAGCCAGTAAGTTCCACATCAATAAAAAGATGAGGAGTTGTGGTATGATTGCCGGTGAGACAATAATGAACCAAAGTTCAAATGAAGTGCCTGTAGGCAATTATTTGCATGAACTGCCTTCAACAATAACAAAAAAAGTCAAAATCTCTTGTTATTATTGTTATCTCAATCAAAGTGTCTCATAAGTCGTTTTTATGGTTGGATATTGATTGTTTTATGTGTATATATTTATATATTGTTGTTTATATTTATGTTAATCCATATGCAACACTTTAGTAAACTATTTACTTATCTACTTTCTATAATGTTTTTCAGAAAAAAAATACAATGACCAGTGTAACTCATCAAACGAATGTAGTGATTCGTTACTTTGTGACCTTGGTAAATGTCATTGTTCTAATACAACACACTGGAATGGGACATTCTGTATACAAAGTGAGTATATAAGAAACATTCGAACAGACTAATTGGATCATGTTTGATAAGCACAATTAAAAAGTTTAAAGAACGTATCACCACCTGTACATTAAGATAAACATATCGATACCCCTAAAATATTTGAAATATAGATACCCTAAGAATAATTTGTCGTTTAGTACAATTTCATCAATTTTGCAATTTTCTATTTTGTTTTATCAATATGGGCATTTTTTTTAACTGATATCTAAATTGAAATTATTGTATCATGTTTTGTAAACGCAGAAAGACATTTTGATTTATAATAATTTTGATGATTTTGTGTTGATGGTGTTTGATTATCTTTGTTATATCTACTCAAATCTTTTCTAAGGGTGATTTATAGCTTGCAAGAAAGTAAAATAACAAATTTACCATACTCCAAGGAAAATTCAAATCGGAAAGTCCCTAATCAAAGGAAACATTAAAAAGCTCGAATCATCAAACGAATATTTTGAACAATTTGTATTTGCATTTTTATTAATGGAAAACTGTTAATTTAAATTTCTGTTCTAGACACACCATGTAGTTCATCTCCCTGTGTCAATAATGGTGTATGCATTGACGTTGGAAGATTCTACAACTGTTCATGTCCACCAGGATTTTCTGGTCACAACTGTGAAAGTAGGTATTTATTATTGCGATCAAAATTGTGTCTACCCTCAAATATTACCATCACAGCAAATTTTGCTCTCTTCTTCATCTTATGAGTCTTTATACTGAACTCAAAGGAGAAGGTTGTATTTATCTGTCTAAACGTTTCTGGATAGTTTGATTCATTTCTTATCAAATTCTGCTGTTTTATACATAACGTACTCTCAATAAACTGTTTAGTGGTAATACCACCGGATAGTAAATTAGCAGGTTTGAAATTTATCTTGTAAAATCTCCGCTTACTTTTCTCCCTTTTCATCTTTATTTGATTGATTCTATTTGAAACTCGTTTTAGTTGTCTATAGATACTTTAATCCGGTTGAACTATTAGTCCCAGGTGTTATATTTGTACATATAACGAGGTCGGATGAGGTTTGGTAAAACGATACTCTTTACTCTCATCATAATAGTGGCTAGAAAAAGTGACATACAAAAGTAATATTTGTCTGTTTATCGCTGTCTAATACATTATTATTTTGGAGTCTAGGTTTCCAAATTATTGATTATTAAATTACATAAGTGATAGTAGAATCCAGTTTTAAGCATAAGATGTCTTGATTTCGTAACAAAGGACTTAATTTACTTTGTAACATGAACGCTTGATAAAACGCTGTTTTCATAAATAAATGGGCGGTATTTGTTACCTGAAATTATTTTACAATTGAAGATTTCAAAATTCAACTTTATCCGAAAAATGGTATTGTTTCAGCCCAGGAGTAGATTACCTTAGCCGTGTTTGGCACAACTTTTTGAAATTTATATGGGTCCTCAATGCTCCTCAACTTTGTATTTGTTTGGCTATTCAACTGTTTAGATCTGAGCGTCACTGATGAGTCTTATGTAGACAAAACGCGCGTCTGGCGTATTAGATTATAATCCTGGTACCTTTGATAACTATATTCAGTATAGGTGTAATATTAAAACGGACATACAGAGGACATTTTATTTAATACTTTTATGTTTGGTTGAATGAAACATATGCTTTAGATTCTAACAAAATGAATGTTTTTGTAGTGACACCGTGCAGCAGTTCTCCTTGTCTAAACAGCGGAGTTTGTTATGTTGTAAACAGTGATTTCATATGTGTTTGTCCAAAAGGATACTCCGATATCCGGTGTCAAGGTACATCAACATTTGTCTTTAGAATCAAAACTAAATAGAAAATTATGTTAGAGCCATTTCAGACATCTGCTGTTCTGTTAGTTTGCATACATACACTACACTTGCAGGCATATAACTGTAAAAAGATGTGGTATGAGTGCCAATTAGTCAGCTCTCCATCCAAGTCACAATTTGTAAGAGAAAAAAGTAGAATCACAAAAAAAACGAAATCTCCGTGCTATATTCACAACTAATATCCCTTATAAAATGACAAAATTAACAGCTCTAACACATCAACCGAATGAACAACAAATGTCATAATTTTGATTGGTACAGGTATTTTCTTACGTAGAAAATAATGGATTAAAACTGGTTTTAAAGGTAGCTAAACATCTCACTTTTATGATAGTCGCTGAAAATTACATTTTAAGGACAACGATATGTGAACTAAAAAATAGACATTACACGTAAAAATGTTTAAGATTGGGATACAGCCGTCAATATTGTGCAAAAATCTTATTCACTATAACAAATAATATGCAATAAAACATTTACCATAACAGAATAACACAATGACATATGTATAAGTACCGAGCCACGTCAAATGTAACAAAGAAACACAAAAAGTAAACTATTAAAGGTCAAAGAATGACCTTCAGCAGCCTTGGTTCATACCGAACCGCAAGCTACAAAGGGCCCTTAAAATGGCTAGAGTAAGACCATTCAAACAGGAAAAGCAACGGTATAATCTGTATAAAATACGAGAAACAGAACACTTATAAATCACTTGAAAAAACGAAAACCACTAAACAGTCAGCTTCAGCTTATTTCTTAATAACTATTTTGTTATTTGTATTAACAAGCGTTAAATATGGTAAAGGTCGCCAAATTTTTATGTCTTTTCTTTCTTGGTAATTTTTTTTAGAAAGATATTCCTATTAAATTGGAATAAACTCTTTTTGTTTCAAGTACCTATATATCTAGTAGGTTTTCGATACAATACCTGTTGGTGATGTTTCTAGTTTTATATAATTCAACAGCTTTATCAATTTCTTATATTCAAATCATGATATTCTCCGTCTTTCTGGTTCAATTTGAAATATGAATATTTCTTAAATAAAGAAAATGATCTTGATATTTCGCATGAAGCTCGACACCTTGATTTATCATGTTAAAAAATATTGTCAATTATTGAATGCATATCTGTAATCTTATATAACCGCTGTAACGATTTTGATGATAATCAGCTTTTTTTGTGTATTTTTTAAGCATTTAGTCCTTTTATATTACAAAATAGTTCTTTTAATAAATGCTTATTATTTATTTTTTGTTGTAGTTACCCCTTGCGATAAGATGGTATGTTTGAACGGAGGCAGATGTTTATCAGCAAATGGTACTGCTGCTTGTAATTGCAGATCTGGATTCTCGGGAACAGTTTGTCAAGGTTTGAAATTATTCTGATAAACAGTACTTAAGAAAATAAATTATACACTTGATGTATTTTTATAGAATGAAAACACTAATGCAGCATCTTATGAAATATCTCTAAAATATTTAATCTTATGTTATATTAATTCCAACGTATTTACTCGAAATTTAATAAGAAAAAATTAAATTAAGCGCAAAAACAATATGATATTTTCAGAAAATAAAATGCGTTCAAATATCTTTTACAACTTATCTTGAATATATCTTATTGGTTGCATATGCGATAGTTGTTATTACTTTGGTCAATACAGATGAATAGTATTACCTTGCCGCCAAGTATGATAGAAATGATCTATCACAGTCACAAATTCTTAACTAACTTGTTGTCGTATAATATATAAAAAGAAGATATGGTATGATTACAACTCTCCACAAGAGATCAATATGACACACAAATTAACAACTATAGGTTAACGTAAGGACTTCAACAATGAGCAAAGCCCAAACCGCATAGTCAGCTATACAGGGCCCCGACATGACAATGTAGAACAATTCAAACAAGAAAACTAACGACCTTATTTATGTACAAAAAAAGAACGAATGACAAAAAGGTTACCCAAAAACAAACGGTTAAGTCTGAATCACTATTTTCAAAAACCTCATGTTTTAGTGATTTTTATAATACTTTCCTTTGACATTAAAATGGAATAAAAAAAATATATCTAACTGGTAGAAATGAAGTTTGTCATGACAGTTGTTATCCATTTGTTGAAATTGATGTTTTTGTACACCATTTGATACTTGGTGTCTTAAAGTTCAACTAGTTTTATAGTGCCTAAAAGGATGTTGTGAGGTAGACGACATTGACCATTAAACGATTCTATTGACTTTTGATGTCCAAAAATAGGCAGATCGGACATATTTTCACATTATTGTGTTACTACTTTAGTTTTGTATTCATTGTAACTAATATATTCCAATGAGAATGAAGACATTTTTTATGTTAAGACAAATAATAATTTTACCGGGCGTAATTGTGCGTTAAATCCATTTTGGCATTTCTCTTCGAAAAATGCCTTGTTAATGGATTCAAACCTCGTATTTGTAAATTTTCCACTTTTTCTCTGCAATAGGCTGTTATAAAATAATGTAGCTACTGTCTATTCGGAAAATTTTGTGAAAATAAAAGATATGGCAATTCTTACCTTTCATACCTTTACTTTAATTGATAAAACATAATATTGGCTCGTTCAGAGGCCAGTTTGAAGTTAATTTTAGTTCTGAAACACATGTATGCACGTTCCGATTTAATCAATATTCGTCTATATGCTATAATGTAATAAAAAAAATCGATTTGTATTGGTATAATTTTTGGATCTTTCATTTGCATATTTTAGGTAATAGAAAGTTTGGGCTTCAAAAGTTTACATAATTATTGAATTTATACAGAAATTTCGCCCTTTTAAAACATTAAATTTTTCACAAATAATATGTGACTAAAAAGTAAAATCATTTCTAAAAACTTTCCCAAAATTTTTTTTTCTGATTGGCATTGTGGTATTGTCATAAAGTGTGTTGAAATAAACAGTGGTATAGCAAACATTTAATTCCCTCACGATAATTTATCACATACTATACATGCTACAGATAAACTAAAACATATTTCAAAGGAATGCTGCAACTATCTCTGTTACTCAATTCAACTAAACCGAAAAATTTATTTGGCTTTTTTTTTGGTAATTTTCGAACGCGAAACAATAAATGTGTTTATAATTTGATGCTTTTTGTGTTAGTTTGTAAATGTTCGTTTGTTTTCAGATTGTAACACAGTGATGACTGCTGTAACCATACTTTGACAATTTTACCGATTTATGTCTGTTTTGTTCACGCATCGTTGTAAAAACAACGAAATATGATGCGACTGTCATATAAGTGAGAGGTTTAGCACTATAAAACCAGGTTCAATCTACCATTTTCTACATCCGAAAATGCCTGTACCAAGACAGGAATATAACAGTTGTTGTCCATTCGTGTGATGTGTTTTAATCTTTTTTGATTTTGTCATTTGATTAGGGACTTTCCGTTTTGATGCTTGAATTTATAAGTATACCATGTATACTAAAGGAATCCATGATAAGACTGACACACCTTTATAATTCCCGAAGAAACGATACAGAAGGGCCACGCTTTCTGATTGGATGTGTCAACATCTCTGCACGAAAAAACAAAGATAAAAACAAAATAGCCTCAGGTTAGCTTCATCGTAGCTAACACTGTCATTAGTTTCCATTCAATAAACTACTGCAGTTTGTATCACGGTGGTTACTAAGACAATAGAAATTATTTTGTCATATATAAAGTAAAACGGCAAAGCAATATAAATAAAATTAACAACAATATTATGTACGTAGTTGTTATGAATAAAAATCGTTTAGTGTAACAGGAGTTTTTGTACGTTTATGTTTAGTAAATAATCTTTCATTTTAACTATATGTATTCTATTATTGACATCTTTAGATTTAATGCAAAGTATGTTCCTATTTAACAGTTACCCCATGTTCCTCTAACCCTTGTATGAACTCAGGCTCTTGTTTGATACAGAAAAGCAATTACAGCTACACTTGTCGGTGTCCGAATGGATTTCTAGGTGAACATTGTGAAGGTATGTGCATTATCTAATGATTTATATAGAAAGTAAAATGAAAACAATTGTTAAAGTCTTTCGAATGTAATGTTGTATGCAATAATTTTTGACAATATCATGATGTTTTCTAGAATAAGTGGGGATTTTTTTTTTTGGGGGGGGCATGTTATTGATTTATTCAAAATTGAGGAGATGTGGTGTGATTTCAAGCAATGTCAAGTTGGAAAATATCCATTTAGACAAAAGAACAAAGATCCGCTCTCTGTTTACTTTGTCTTTTTTGCTAATTATAGTTTCATGCTGCGTGACGATTAACTCAATAAGCCATTGTTCAACTGATTATGGACTTAATAATTCTTCTGGTGTTCTGTTACAACAATGTCTAACGGCAGAGGGGGAACACATTTATAAATCATGTTTAATGATATCTTTGCTGTATTATTATTTCATGTTTAAATTATAGCCAGAAATATGTAATTTGTCTGTCTAGTTGGTTGATATCTGTTATAGTTTCGTATATTTTTATGTATCTTATCCAACATCAGGTCGTCTATTTACTCGTATACCATTTTGTTATGTCTTACTATGTGCTATATGTTTTTCTTCTAAATGAATACCGTATGGTAACCAATAATAACTTGCATTGAGGTTACTTGATCTATGGTTTATATTTACGACATTGACAACCATATACCTCCTGTCCTAAATAAAGTTGTCAACATTACAACACAGATCACCGTAAAAGGTTTCACCCATGATCAAAATTTGAACCGTTAGGCTATTTATAAAAGCCCTTAATATGAGTATTCTTCAAATTAGAAAGCTATACACTGAATGTTGTGAGTTTGAACCCTGCTTGTGTGGGTGCACTCGACTCCAATTTATTCAAGGTTTGTGACATTCTCCGGGAACTCCAGATTTCTCCACCTACCAAAACTGACCTCCACGAAATAGCCTCAAGATGGCGCTCAAAGCGGCTTTTAAACACCAACAATCAATCAATCTATCTTGTTATTGTAACCGTTTTTAATCTGATCAACAGTACTCATGTAAAATCCCTTCTTCGTGATGAACCAATAAACTTATATAAAGGTTGTTTCAATATTATACAGATACACGGAAAAAGCCATATAAGCTTCACTAACTGTATGATTAACAAACTAATATGATGCAGGTTCTTCTTTATAAGCACGCGGATGTTACTTTTCGATAACAGATTATAAAAATTTTCATACAATCCGTTGCGTCTTTGAGTTAAATCCCGAACATTAAACTATCCAGAGTGACTAACTTATGTAGTTAACGGGATATTGTGGTCGAATAATTATTTTTTTTATCAGATAGCAAATAATTAATTATTTTTTTTATTTAAACCTCCGCATTGTACCTCCGTAAAAAAATGTCATTATTCTTGACGGCTTTCACTGTTTCGAACACAGACCACTGTCCAAGCAGTCGGGTTTTTTTAGTTTGACAAATTATGTTCAAATGTGATCTGCCATTATTCGAAAAATATATGCATTCTTTCAAATATTTTAAGTTCTTAGCATAAGTTCAATTAACTTGTTTTTTTTTTTGTATATGATTGTTTTAGTCTCACCGTGTTCTCCGAATCCATGTAAAAATTCTGGACAATGTGGAATAGTGACAAATAACGACAGCTATATTTGTCACTGCCAAAACGAGACCTTTGGAGACCTCTGCGAAGGTATGGTTAATGGTTTTAAGAATTACCTTGTAACAGGTTGAATGCAAGTGACACTTATTATCTTTCAAAATGTTTTATACTTGTAATAAAATTGAGATTGGAAATGGGGAACGTGTAAGAGACAACAACCCGACCAAAGAAAAAAAACAACAGCAGAACGCACCAACAGGTCTTCAATGTAGCGAGAAATTCCCGCACCCGGAGGCGTCCTTCAGCTGTCCCCTAAACAAATATATACTAGTTCAGTGATAATGAACGCCATACTAATTTCCAAATTGTATACAAGAAACTAAAATAAATTAAAATAAAACAAGACTTACAAAGGCCAGAGGCTCCTGACTTGAGACAGGCGCAAAAACGCGGCGGGGTTAAACATGTTTGTGAAATCTCAACCCTCCCCTTATACATCTAGTCAATGTAGAAAAGTAAACGCATAAGTTTGACTGATTTGCAATAAGTACAAGTGGTGATTTTCAAATTAAGGTATCATGGGAGTATACATAAAAAAAGATAGATATTTTACATACTTTTTTTCAAAACTAATGTTATATGTTCAAAAACATAATATAAATGATCGATTAAAAAATGTGAAAACATTGAAAAAGAAAATTCAAAGTCTTTTTTATTACACATGACAAATGTCAGTTTAATACTGAATGTTAATTTTACAATTTCTCAATATCATGTTATAAAGACAACAATCGTCTACCGATTTGTTTCAACATATCACAAAACAGAAATGATTGGCGAAGGTTGCACGTATTATAGTATATGACAACACAACAACCCACAATAGATAAAATACTTGAAAATGACAATTCTAGAAAATAAATATAATATCTATCATACATATGAATCGAAATATAAATGGATAAAAAAAAAGACTCACCTTCATGAATGTATATTCAGCAGTTATCAATCAAAAAGAACAAATCATCAGCAGTTGAGTTGAGATTCGATTTTTGAACCCTGGGTATGTTGTTTGGTTGTAAGTGTTTTGATTGGCAAAGTAATCTTCTGATTGAATTATATACCCAGTAACTCATGTCAGAGAAATAGATAAACAATTCTTTGAAAAGGTTACCAACTGTAAATAAATACTAACTTTTATGTATATTTTTTTTTTAAATGTTGCAGTTAGTCACCATGAATATCTTATTTTGTTCTGACGCCATTCACCTTAGTAAAGACGCTCAAACCCTCAGTACTGGAACCTTGTGAGAATATTTTTAATTGGCTTACTAGTAATCGACTTCAATATTCTATTCTAGTGTCGTACTACCAAACAATTTACTCCTCTGGATATCCGTCCAGATATGTTAATGGTGTTCATCAAAGTTGGATACTTTATGCCGAAATTGGAAGTACTATTAGAATCAAATTCCGTGATTTTCATACAGAGAAATGTTGCGACCACGTTACAGTAAGTATAAGGGTATATTACCACTGCTTATTGTTTTAGCGTCGGCGTATGCCTTTAAGAATTAAAAATGTATCCATGAATTTTATTTATTTTTTTAAATAAGAAAGATGAGAACGGATTTTACATTCTATTAAGTTTTAATCAGAATGTGTGAGAGTAGGAAGCAAATGGATATACATGTATAAGCATTTCCAGAATGAAAAAGTATCGCGAAAGTTGTCAAAATTTAAATTAAAGAAAAATAAAAAAAACAACAGTTGATCAATACTCCATTTATGAAATAAATGTTCCTTAACCAGAAAAAAAACCCTGAGGAAAATGATCTAATAACCAATTATCATGGCAATTGAAGTTTCCGTTTATCATCTGTCTTGCCATCCTAACTTCAAGCAAGTAAGCAACAAAAAATGTATGACATATCTGTTAATAATTAGAAAATAAGACTACAATTCTTGTGTGAATATAATTGAGCCAGAGAATGTCTGTCATGAATCAAGACACAGAGGCATAGTATATGGTGACAGTGTGCTATTTTTAGATTGTTAGTTAGGTTGTTATTGCTTTGAAACATTCCCCGTTTTCATTCTCTATTCTTAATTCGTGATGGTAAAGTTAATACGTCTATTAATATGTGGCTTTTAACTCGATTCCAATAAACCCAATTGTAGAGTGTTTGTTGTATAGCAACACTGTTAATAAAGAACGTGAAATAACAACATACAGGCATGTGATATTATAGGGTTATTGCATGAATATTGGGGAATATTGTCCCGAGAAGAATCTTATATTGCACGAGCTTGCGAGTGCAATATATGTTCTACGAGGGACAATATTCCCAAATATTCATGCAATAACCCTTTTATTGTATAGCAATATAATATTTAAAAGTAAAAATTGGTTAAAACTAGATTTTGACGTTGATGACGTCATGATTTTTTTAGATTTATTGCACTAGTGCAATAGTGGAATTTATTGCACGCTTACTTTAGGTTACTTTCTGTGGGAAATATTATATTGCTATACAATAAAATTGAATATGACTTGTCGTGAATGATTTGATAATTTTTAAAGCAAAGCTGTGGAATGAAAAGTTTTGAATTAAATACAGACATCGTCACGTTTGTCATATAACCCACTATGCATTAGTCTTATACAAAGTCTTTTAGTAAGATTGCAATAAAGCCGTGGTGTAGTGGTTAGTGCATCGGACTACTAACACAAAGGTTCCTGGTTCGATTCCCGTTTGGGATGAAAATTTCAGGAACTCAATTTTCGGCTCTCCCTTGACACCATTTGCGAGTATGGTCTTGAGGAAACGATGATAGTCCGTCGGACGGGGACGATAAATGGCTGACCCGTGTTAAGAGAGAGCTATATATCTTGCACGTTAAAGACACCCTTGTAGATTTCGAAAAATAGTAGGCTAATGCCGATACAAGGCAGCACTCGCACATGAAAAGTGGAAAGGGATTAATAAGTTGCAAAACTTGTTTCCCAGTCCACTATAAATAAATATGTTTATATTGAGATTGCAGTAGAAAAAAAGCCATTAACCATAACTTCAAACTTTTGTCGTGTCTTTTATTGCAACTTTGTAAGGAAACTCGAAATCTAGCAGTCAAATTAAGCATTATTCAAAAGTTACCAATGTCTGTCTATTTGATTACAAATTGCCTTTCGTATGTTTCTTGAAAAAAGGATAATTTTGCATGTTAACGTTGCCCCATGTGTTAATCGGGTTCAAACTTTTGTAAACGTCTTTAATTTGGGTTTAATTTTCAGCTTTAGATTAAATCTTACTATTTTTAACCTTTCTTTGTCTCTAATGCTCGATGAGATACCTTGTTGTTATTAAACAATCCATCCTCTAAACTTATAATCATGAGGTAATTTTAGAAACAAGTCATATTCGGCACTTGTTTGGCTTAGAGCTAGATAAACATGGACTTTTTTGTTAACTAACTTATAGACCAGGATCCTGTTATAGACGTAACACTTTCATTTATGTTCTAAATTGCATGAAGCCAATTTTCGTTAACAGGTTCACGATGGAAGATATACCAACAATGATACATTAGCAGATTACACTGGATCTATGCTGGGTGTTCAAGTGAACAATTCAACTGGACAATATATGTTAATAGACTTTAAAGCAGATGGTTCTAATGTGGATGTGGGATTCAGAGTGGATGTTTATAAAGTAAAAATATGAACGTTGTGGTGTGGGTTTTTTACATTGATTTATATATCACCAATGAACACAGTAGAAGTATATAACAGTTCAAAAGTCATAACTCGATTGAGAGTAAATAATTCCAGATCGATCACAAACTATAACCAAGGAAAACATATCACCAATAAGGGGAAAACAACGAAATAGAAACAATGAAGTGCAACAAAAACAAACGATAGTGCAACACACACAGAAACAATCTTTTAGATACCAAACGCCATTTTCCTACCTTGGTACAGGACATTATAAGACAAATGGTGGGTTGAATCTGGTTTTGTTGTCAGCTAAATCTTTCGCTTTTAAACCAGTAGGTTTTATATCTAGCTAAACCTCTTACTTGCATGACAGTTGCATCAAATTCTAGTATATTGACAACGATGCGTGAACAAAACAAACGGACATTATAGGTAAAAATGTAAAAAATACAGCAGTCATTATTGTGCTATAGTCCTAATCACTAAATAAAAAATACAACATGTGAAAAAAGAAGCCCAAAATGGTGCACAGACCAAGTGAAGAACTTTTTTAAAATGCAAAGTGTTTTCCCGAGTTAATGGTTTTACATCTAGTTATCTTTATGCCATTTATAGCTTGCTATTCGGTGTGAGTCAAAACTATGTGTTGAAGACCTCACCTTGACATATACTGGTTTACTATTATAAATTGTGATTTTTGGTCATTTGCACTTATATTCATTATTTACCAAACAGGTAATGTCCTACAAATTATATCCACAACAGAACACTTTCGTTATAAAAAAGACAGAGACCTCTCTTTATGGAACTTGAATCGTTTGTCAACACCGCAGTTAATGTAGTGAAATATCTATGTCGATATTAGTAATTATTTAATACTGATTCAATGATGAACTCAGGTTATGAAGTCACTGACCTCAATATAGTTTCTGGTGCAACTAGAGACGATCGCAAATGTTGACATTCAGTCAAGGTCAAGTCAGAAAATGGACAAAAGAGACTAAACAGATCTTGCTCGAAGCATACACGGGGCTCGGTCACAATAGTCAGCCCTTACACAAATGAAACAGAAAGGTAATATATCGGTATGTGTGTTATCAGGATAACCTGAAAATAGGTACCATCTTTCACTCATTGGACCAGTTCTGGTCAAACCGTGAAGAAAAACTTTATATATTTTTCCCAACTGACTTTACAATCAATACTTAAACAAATTGAGAATAAAAATTTGGAATATGCTGAAGAGACAATAACCCGATAAAAGGGGCTGGACTCAGCTAACCCCTTAATACAAATGTGTACCAGTGAGCCAATAATATCTGTAATATGTAAATTAAGAGATTATTTTAAATACTAAATTGCTGTAAGGTAAAAATGCACAGTTTTACTATGTACCAAAATAATTCTAATAGACAGCAGACATAATGGTCAGATGTAATATCTTAAAAAACAAACTAGCAAAGTATATGAACACAGAAATTAATGAAACAATAATGATATATTGTTATTCCGTCTTCAAATTTAGTGTAAATAAATTTATCGTTGTCCTTAAATGTTACTTTACATTGTCATGATTAGTTATGATAATAAAAAGTTCAAATTTTGAAGACATTTAGATAACAACTATGTTATCAAGTTATTGAACTTCGTAGAAACTTGGAATCATGTTCAGGAAAGCTATTATTCGTAAGTTTACCACTATGCTACTTGTTTACCTGTATTATTAGTCCATTATTAAGTCTATTAAGTCTATGAAATACGTTCTTTTGTACATGCTAGATACTGCTCACAATCAATACACGTTCTTCGATATTTAATGTATTCAACTGTTTGACGCAATATTATTTACGTTTTTGAATAAAGATTGATACTTTTCGAAAACCAATTTGACGTATAGTTTGTCAATTTTTAACAAGCTTATTGGTTTTCGTGGTGATACTTTACTCGGTAGGCTAAATTCAGAACCAAAGCATTTTAAATCTAGGGATGATTAAATCTTTGACACATTAACATTATGAAATAATATCAGATAATTACATGGCATTTTTCATATCGCATGTATTATCAGCCCTAGGTTTAATATCAGCCCAAGAGCCTCATGGCTCGAGGGCTGATATCGACCGAGGGCTGATAATACATACGATATGAAAAATGACATGTTATGATCTTTTTATCATATGCTTCAACAGTAAAGAAAAATAACAGACTAAGGTATTGATCCTTTCACGTGTTTCCCGAAGTTTAAAGAGTAAAAACTTTCACGGATGTCGGACCCAAAATTTGATACATTCAATATGAAATTTTTCTATCATATGCCTCAACAGAGAGAAAAACAAAACAACAGTTTAATATAAACGAATCGACAAAAAAATAATTCAACAATATACATAATTATGAACATTGTTTGGATAAGTATTTTTTTTAAGAAACTTTCTAAATTAAGTTTCAGAATTTTTTTTAAAAATGCATTTAATTAATTTTTTTTATTTTTTTTTTATTTTCATTATTTTTATTATTTTACACGATATACTTTCCATTATGATTGTTTTATATACTACTTTGTAATGTTTTCCACTGAAAACGTAACATTGAAGTGTATTTTCCGGAATTGGCCGAGTATCACCGGAATGCCATGTGATAACGTTACGGAAAGGTATGTGATAACAATCGAAGCATGTGATAAACTTTTCATATCAGCCCGCAAAGCACCAATTCGAAAAATATGAAATTTACGTCAATTTAATGCTATAATCATACGGTAAAATTTAAATGTTATTTAGTCGAAGTATATGATAACTAAACTTCTTACACAGCTTTGCCTGATGCAATTGAAATTTTGGCATGCTTAGGTTTTTCATAATTCTAAAATTAATCGTCGAATAATTGTTATAAACTGTGTAATACATTTGTCACAAGATTATGGATTCATGGATGATTAAATATTCAAAGATCTCAGCATGTGTAACATAATTTAAGACACATTTTTTTACCAAAAGTATAGAATTTAAACATTAACCGTATTACACATTTTCAGTACAACAGATTTTAAGTGCCTTTAAAAACTATATATTAGCAAGGTATCATATACCAAAATTAACATATATAGTATGGACATGCGCCAGCCTAGCAAACATATAACATATACACACCATAACACATTCATATAACCTTATTCATTACAATATATCTTTTGGCATCTTAATGTAATCTACAGCTAGAAGTATATCATAAAAAAAAATGTGAAATAAAATATAAGAAACCATATCTTAGGACAAAAATAGAAGGGGATTAAATACATGATTTACAGTCAAAACAAGAAAAATATTGTAACAAGAATGGCAGAAATACCATATACATTTAAAAAGTTTGGAACAATCCATATAGAAAGCGGTCATGCTTGAAACAATGTTGTTATAGTATGTTATTGTATAAAAAAGCTTCAAATCAACATAAATTCAGATTCAAATCTATAGCTACTTTTGGTTTTTTAATTCCGATAACGATAAGTGTTGATTTCGACAAAATGCTTTGAAACCGTTGAGAAGTGGAATAAGTAATTTGACCCGAAACATAAAAGATAAAGTGAATATTTTTAAAAATTGCTGTTAGTTTTCATGAACAGAAAATGTCCATTTTCTATCTTACACATTATAACGAGCACCTCGAAGTGGTACAAAAACACACAGTTTCGTTAGGAATATTAATGCATTGAAAAGACAGTTTGTTAAAAAAAAAAAGGTGATCTTGGTTTTGCAAGAATGGTAGAATGTTATAATAATGAGAGGATGTGGCATGATATTCAATGATTCAAATCTCAACTGGAGACCAAAGGATGTCCAAGTTAGCAAATGTAGATATTATAGTTAACATTAATTTTTTTTTATCGTTCAATTGATATGAAAACTCAATGTAAGTACATACTAATAGTCCAGTTGACAGTCAATATAAATCACTGAACATAAGGTGGTATGCGAGAGAATGTTCTGTGCTGTGTGCTCATTTTGTCGTGACCAGTTCTGGATGTAACTGCTTCTTTGACAATAGGTCCGTTTGCTTGTATTCTAATGGTAATTGAGCAACCATTATGCTATTTTACTGAGTCTACCAAGGGCTAAAGGAAATCAATTTCCAATCTTAAAGTGTCAAAATCAACGTTTTTAACTGGACTTTAAAGCTACGTGGAAGTTACCACGTGCAGGGTCGGTAAAATCAGATGTTTTTACTAAAATATTTCAATAATTTGTTATAGTATATACAATCTTAGTCTCTTTCATCTTGCTAAAATATACAAATCATTTTGAGTTCTTTACCATTTACACTTATTTCCTTATACTTAATTTGAAGACAGAGTGATACAATTAGTACATAATCTTCTGACGGAGTATGAACACACACTAGCATTATCCTTTTATATTTCGTTCCAATATAAAATAGGACTCTCACTAAACAATACACAATTAAGTGAATACGATGACATTTTATTCATTTCTTATAAATGTGATTGCACGAGGGATAATAATATCACACATAAGATGTTTCTACAATGATAAAAGAAAACCTATTTTAGTTGAGGTGAAAAATCTCTTATTGTTAAAACAAAACCAGCACAGAAATGTGTCTATCACTGTTTTTTTTTTAACTGAACAAATATATGTCTTTTTTTTTAGGTTTTTATGGCATAGTCGTGTTCATTTTATTCTTTGGAATAATTGAAATCGGTAAGAAATATATATAATTTCAAACAACAGTTACTTTTGTATCAGTTCAAATCTAATTTTACTTAATTTTTCTATTTGTGGATCAAAAACTTATTTTTTTACTTTGGATTTAAAACAGCCTATCAAATCCCTTGTTTAGTCCTCTATATGAATAGAATGAGAATTCGTCAATGTGAAATCTTTTCAACGATAACAATAATCGAATGACATCTACGAGAAAGGTTAAAACGGAAATTCCCTAAAACATATATATATATATATATACAACTCGTCTAAACATCAACCCAACAATGTTAGATCTGTAAATTTGCTTTCGCAAATTTTTGGTTCTTCCCTCGCCGGGATTCGAACCCATGCTACTGTGATATCGTGACACCAAATCGCCTGCACTGCAGCCGTCCCGCTAGACCACACGACCAGCTGGGCTCTCAAAAAAAGAGCTTTCGCTGGCCGTATGTTACCTTTCCACGTCAGTTTTAATCTAGCGGCGACAGTACATGATATATAAGGCATGAAGATGTTATATATATATATAACCTAATGGCAGAATTACAAGCTCAAACATGGATAACACATGTCATATTACAACCTTTTTCTTATGTAGAAAATGATGGATTAATACGGAAGCGTATTAGCACCACCTTTTGTTTTAATTTTCTTCCTATCTTTTTTAAAAATCTTTTTTAAAATTGGGAAATTTGGGAATAAGGAGGAGGGCCAGAAAAAAAAATTGTCATGTCCTAAAGTACCCATGATTTTTGATACCTTTCCTGAAATTCTCTCGTCATTGAATCTTAACAAAGAATTCTTCTTACAACACTTTACATACTTTCAACCACGCTCTGAAGGCCCGCGATTTTGCAGGTGTATTCTAGTATATTTGAAATTTAAATGACTTCAGTCTTTGAGTATCAGATATAAATTTAATGAGAATTATAGTACCAAAACGTTTGAAATAGTCTACCATTTTTACAAAAAAAATGTTTGACTGAATAGATACATTGTAAATAGTTTTTAGGTGCTGAGCTTCTGGTGATGATGAATATGTATACATATTTCCCTACCTCTGACTCCTTGTCAATGTTAAGTGCCATCTTTGTTACCAAAATGAGTAGCCTCAAGTATCAACAAGGAGACATGCCTATGTGCATATATTACAGTGAAATTGGTACCGTTAATGTTGATACTACTCATCAGCTTTGAAAAGGATCATATGTACATCTTGGATCAGAAATATTAAAATCAATGCATACATATTAAAGAAAATAATCCGAATTTACTTCAAAGTTTTATAATATCATTGTAAGATTTTTTTTGATTTTTTAGAATGCGGTCAGTTATGTCTTGCTTGTAGTGAAATGAATAATTTAAAAGACTGCCAACAATTTGTAACATGCGATAATGACCAGGTACAAAATTTGATATACAAGAATGCTTAACAATTGTTTGCACACATACACGAGAGCGCGAGAGTCATCAAACGAACACAATTTTAGAATATTAATAATTTCAAACCAGACTAATAGTAAGAAATGAAATCACAAAAATATGATTTTGTCAATCAACTTACCAATAAACACGTGTACATCCCTAATGTTTTTTTTTAATTTCGCCTATTTCACAAATTGAAAACAACACGTTTAATAATTTCTTGCGTCCGAAGTGCTTTTCTGGATTTACCTTTATCAGGAACGCTCAAAGGCAAACATTTGAAAACCTGTAGCATTTTGTGTTAAATCATTAGCATCAACAATCGGAGAGCATGCTATAAAAGGCCCATAATTGATTAGCTAAAACCTCAGGCCATAAGTATTGAGACAAGGTTGTAATTATGTTAATGTTGCAGACTTAGAACTCACACAATTACAAGATATTTGAAATGATCACTTTAAAACAAATAGATCTTTTCACTACATGGTTACTGGATGAAAATTCGAATTATTTTGTTCATTGTTGATTACTGTTCAGTGATTTGTAATTATAATTTTAATCTGTATAATCTTATTTGCAATTTAATCATAATTATTTCGTTTTGTTTATATGCGTTTTGCTTTGGTTTCAATATTTCATAAAATATTGGTTTGTTTTCATGCTGGTATATTTTGCATTCATTGTTTCTTCAAAAATAGATGTAGTGTGCCATTTACAATACAAATAGGATGTTTTATGCCCTTTGGTCGGGTGTTGTTTCTTTTGCACATTCCCGATTTCAATTATCCATTTAAAATAAACCTCCATCCTAAGCAATGATGTAGAGAGCAATTGCGACATATGACGTGTATATTGTGTATATTTAGACAAAAGCACAATTTGTGTCTGTCTGCAGATGTGGCCAATGTCTACATTTGCAGACCGTCTTTGTTTTTCAATTTAATAAACGTGGTTAGTATTGATAACATACAATTTTGTAAATGTTATATCATCGTTGAACTAACAGATCACATCTGACCCCAAAAAGCGCCTTATCCTATGTTATAACATTAACGGTACCAATTTTTCTGCACCAGATGCGAGTTTCGACAATACATGTCTCTTCAGTGATGCTCGTGGCCAAAATATGTAAAATCCAAAGCTTATGTAAAAGATGAAGAGCTATAATCCAAAAATTAAAAAAAGTATAGCCAAATTCGTGAAAGGAATCAGAGCTTTGTATGAGGGAGATAGGGACAAAAAATACCAGAGGGGCAGTCAAACTCATTGAGCGAAAACTAACAACGCTTTGGCTAAAATTAAAAAGAAAAACTGATAAACAATAGTACACATGGCACAACATCGAAAACTTAATAATAAGCAGCACGAACCCAACCAAAATCTAGGGGTGATCTCAGGTGCTTCTGCAGGTTAAGCATATCCTGCTCCACATGTGGCACCCGTCGTGTTTCTCATGTCATAACGAATCGGGTAAATAGTCTAATTATGTAGGTCACATTTATGAAAGTTATGATTGTTATTACGACGTAAGGAACAGTTTCGATATCTTTTGTGAAACGGTTATTCCATAACGGTAAAACAACTCGTGAATACGTCTGTAAAATTTACGAAGGGATGATTTCAAGACCACATTTTGGAACTCTTGAGTATAACTTTATTATAAAGTTTCCGGGCCATTTTTATTACTTTTGTACGAAATTCCGTAATTCCGTCATTCCGCAACAAAGCACTATACGGAGATTTTTCTAAACGCCTGCAGATATTGAGCTCATTTTTGGTATGTGAGTTAACCATGATATGATGAGTTACAGATCAAGTTTAAGTTTCATATCACTCCATCATTTTTTTTTTATGAAATTACGGGCTTTTGACTACGATAAATTGTTGTACAGCACAGTTATACAAAAAAAAATTCTTAACGACTTTAGATATTGGGCGGATTTTACGTATTTTAGTTAATCATAATGAAATACAGATCAAGTTTAAGTTTCGTTTTGTTTCTGCTACGGTTTTGGATTTTGATAAATTGTTGAAAGTTACAGTTATACAGACTTTTTTCCTATACGTCTCCAGATTTTGAGCTGATTTTTGATATGTGAGACTACCATCATGTTTGTGTCCACATGTGTTATTCAAATTGCAGATTTTGCAACTTTTTTGGTACGGGTCAACTTTGTTCTCTGTGCAGTTTATCGACATTGGGAATATTTTATCACAGGTTTGTCCAAAGGTTCAATGAAATTCGATACGAGTTCAAAGCAGGTAACATTTGTATATTTGATTCAAATTCGTCCATTGATTTTAGTGGAACTGCGTTAGATAGAAATCGACTTATGCACGTAACCGTATACATGAACGTAAATGATACTTGAGTGGGATTGATTTTAGAACATTCAAATACGAAATAAATGAGTTGGGTTTGTTTTGTATAATTCTTATATTAACTCAGTTTTTCAAACAGAAACAGACTTTCCGTAAGGAATTTTCAATTCGAAATAAATTAAATTATTTGTTGTTATTATACTTCAGTGTGTTTTTTCTATATAAAAAGTAATGAAATAGTTGTGCTATTTCATTCCACAGAACCATTTGCCAGTCAATAGTTTCAAAGACTATTGCCCCAGTGAATAGTTTAATAATCATCTTTCCCGTTCTTTTTCATGCTTATTTTTCAGTGGACGTTAATGATGTCATTGACTACTCTGCTTGGTTACGTATGCTTTACAACGTCAAACTCCCGCTAATATTGTAAACGGTGGAATCTGTTTGTGTTGATTGTAATTTCAATTATAAGAAGCAATTATAAAAAAGAAAAAAACAAATCTTCACGGGGAATTTTTTAAAGATCTAAAATATAGTTCCTTATTCTTAATATGGGTTCGCTCTCCGTATATTAAAAGTGATTTTGCGTTTGGTGTATTTTAGTTAGAATTTTTTATGAGCACATAAAGTTTAACATAAGTATTTCTAGTCTTAATTGAAATTAATGAAATATTTATTAATACAAAACGAATTATAAAAAAAGTATAGTTCATCATGTACATATAAAGTTATGTGACATTTTTGTTTTCTTCCAGATGATATATATACACTTTTAGAACATTAGTTATTTGGTATATATATATATAAAATACTTAATGGCTGTGTTGTTCAGTATAATAAAACACCTAATGACTGGGTGTGCAGGGAATAGCAAGTGTGTTGTCCCTTCGCATACCAACTATTGCTCTCGGGTTGCCTCGAGCAATAGTTGGTACCTCAGGGACAACAAACTTGCTATTACCCTCACACCCAGTCAGTAGGTGTATAATATTCATTTGCATAAGGTTGGTATATATTCGACACAGCTCCGATAATTATTTTTGCTTTTTCTTAGATTTGCTATCAACACAAATACCTAACTGAGCAAAACCAAACCAGATATGACACTGGCTGTACGTACCCTGAGGTAAATATGTCTACTCACATACCTGTTTAAATCTTTTAAATCTCATAAAGATTGGCTGTAATAGATAAACCTCGTCGTTGAATTTTTAATTGATAAGGGGGGCCGCTGGGGTTCTGTAACCCTCCCCCTTTTTTGCATAAAATTTAGATTTTAAAAATGTATACCTATTCATATTTTGCGTAGGTTAAAATGTTATATTTTGCCATTTTGATTGTGTTTTATGGTATGTAATGTAAAATGTGTATGCGTGGAATACCAAAGTGCCAAAGAGAGAAAATTGGTTGATAAAAACACAACCGGAAACACTAAGATGACAGACGAAGTAGTTATTAGAAATCTATTGATCTTATAAATATTTCCATTTATTTCCCCAACCTATTCACATATTTTCAAGCTTCAAATCCTCTTCCAGTTGTCAATGTTGCTTAAACATTCACTAAAACATACTTATTTATATAATTAAAATAAATCCAAAAAAAATACTAACTTTGCATCAGAAGTTTTAAAATTTTGTACGCCGACTGGTTACATTTACAAATCAATCGACTTGTAAATCAAAGATACTGAACTTGAACCATTAAAATGAGTCACCTGTGAGAAGACGCTTGTACAAAGGTACCAGGATTATATTTTTTTTAAATATAGTTACGGCCATAACCAGATAACTCCCATTCAGAAACTTTCTTTTGTGGTATGAAACCGTGTGGTAAAATTGAATATGAATAGTAACTTGCAATTTACTGATTTTTGCAAATGTTCTATTTTTATGTCAATGTTGGTTAAAAAAAATTGAAATATCTTGATCATCTGATGGTGTACCTATTAATGAAAGCACTATGAGTGCTGTCGGTCAGTTTATTGAAAAACAAGAATATAGTGAATGGAGTGTCCTGAATCTCTGACACAGATTGTTAACAATAAAATAATATTTAGATGAATAATATGAGAACATATATACTTTTTTTTTTACAATTCAAATTTCGGTTAATTTCATGAAAATTTAAGACACATCAAACTCAAGTCTTAAGAAGTCAAGACCCAAGGGACTCGCGCTATATTTCATTTGCCAAAGTTTTATTGTCCCAAACAAGAATATATATGGTTTAAATAGGGGTGGGGATCACAACCATTTACAAGATATTAAGAACATTCTCAAATTACAAGTGGTGGGGGGTTACCCAGGGGACTCACCCTCATTTAAATAGTTTAATGGTACTGTGATCATAACTGAAGACCAGGTGTGTTTATCACTTGCTGTTTTCAAGTTATACAGTAAGTGGACAAGAGTAAATTCCAACTCAAAATAATGCTCTATCATTTCAACTTAAATCAATATTTTCCCTAAAAAATATTGCCTAGATACAACATCACATATTTCAAATAAATATACCAATAAAGTTAATAAAAATCACTTCTTTGCTATATATATATATATATATATATGCAGTTTTTAGTTTAAGTTTTATAGAGTTTTAAAAATGTATAAAAAAATAACTTTCCTGTTTTTAGACCTGCCAATCAGGTTCTGGTTTTTACCCATTCAAATGGAATCTACCATTTACGATTTGTTAACAATGAAGTGTCAGGGTCTTTAAACACAAAGTGGCGACTTATGTCACATTTTTTTCACAGGAAAATGTGAGCAGTTGCATTAAAAATCATCTTGATTGAAGATATCCTCGTTTTGCAAGAGTGCCTTAAGTAGGAAAACATATGTTCATCAATCTTTTGACCTGAAACTTTTATTTACTACTGCAGACATAGACAACAACACTTGAAGAAGATCCAAAATAAAGTATTGTTCTTTGATTGGTAAAGAAGATGTTGATTAGGCAGGAAAAAGAAGATCAATGGTGTACATTAAGTTTTTGTCTAAATGAGAAATTTCACCAAGGTTCTAACTTATTGATATCTTTGACTTTTTCTGCAGGTTCATCTTCTATTGGCTTTCCTAACCATGTCCAGGTATTATCCTCCTTTGAATAGGGCTTACCACATGGCATATTAACATTCATATACAGATTTAATTTTTCATCAACTTGTTCAAAGAAGCCTGCTTTGTAACTGGAGTTATTCATGCCCTTGGTTATACCAGAACAAAAGTACTTGAAATTCAATGCTAACCACAAAGCAACTATGGTCGGAATACACAGTTTTTCATCTTGAATGTAAGGCATCTGAGAACTTTCAATAAGTACATCATTTTTACAATCATAGTAGTATATAACTAACATCTCTTTTGATATACCAATGCTTGGAATTAAATGGTTTACAAACTCAGGATGCAGTTTTTGTTGCAGAAATGAAAATACAATGGACTGTGCTATCATTTGCTCCTTATTAGATTTCAAATCTGTATTTTCAATTTTTACTTCTATTGAAGAACGGTTTCCTGACCCACCAGGTGAATCTGGTTCAATGGTTGCTATATTTATGCCAATCATGCCCATCATGAGATCAACAAAACCATGCCAAACTTCAGGACAACCTGTAAAACAAAACTTGAAAAGCAATCTACAGCAAACACCACCTATACTAACTTCCTTTAAGGTAGCACAATACAAAGATTTCATAACTCCAACAACTCCCAAGTTTTAAAATGCTGTAACTTTCTTAATATTGCTTGAAAATTTATAAATGTGGTAGTTATGGATAGCTAACAGATTACTCTCTCAAATTAATGCAATGTTAGTAGTATGCTACAATTATGTAATCAATTATAATGTTAACTGTGCCTTAAATATTTTTCATGAAATTTCCACTTTCAATTGAAATTAGCTTCTGCATAGGTATCCCTAGAGGGCTGATTTTGTTATATGTTGTTCCTATGGCCCTTATCTACAAAAGGTGTCTCAGATTTCAGATAGAATGTATAGAACAAATTTTACACATATTCAAACATTATCTTCTTTTATGTGGTTAGGATGTTTACACTAATTAGTGATTTATGAGAGAATGGCATACCATAGGGACATTTTGAGACACCCTTTTGAAGCCCATAATGTGTTGATTAAGATTACGTTACAATTTTCAGTATAGTTAAAGAGATGACAGAGCTAAATTCATTCAAGTGAACTGACCGATAATTTGCCACTAATTACATAATAATTGCATAATAAAAATATTGCATTCATTTAAAAGATTAATCTTTTATCTATCTATATATACCTCTTTTATTAATGTTTATGCATTCTAAAGAAAGTTACAGCATTTTAAAGGTTAGTGATTGTAGGGAAAAAATCTTTGTATTGTGACACTTTAAATTCTCCTATTTGTTTAACTAGTAGCATTTTTAAAAGCATTATGTTGTAATGCAAAACATTGCATATAAATAGTAAGCAAATCATATAAAAAGTTAACTTGCAGAAACATCATCAACTGCTTGAGGAATGTTTGTTGTCATTTGGTGAAGGTATAATTCTTTGGCTTGGAAATAAAACCATTTTTTTACAGTTTACATATACATATGTATCTATATATTTTGTGAAAAAAAAACAAGAACTTCAGTACACGTTTAAGAAGAATATATATATGTGCATGAATGCAGCAAAAAAATTGTGATGTAAATTTGACCAGGATATCAATGAGCATATGGGGGAATCATCATTAGTTTCATAAATGAAATGCAAAGGGGTTCGAAAGTTAAAGAGAAGAAATTCTTTTCTTCATAAGCACATGACAAGCCTCCAGGTAGCAGAAAATACAAAAATATTCTAAATATTTCAAAAGTAATAGCAATGCACAGGAACCATTTTGTCTCAAATAATTATACTACTTTCTGACTAATAGTTCTACACATGAAGCAAAAAGGTTGTCTACCTTCTGAAATTTCTTAGGTAATGAGCTAAAGCTGCTGCCTCATTATCCATATAGGCTCACTTTCTGCAACAGAAGTCACAGATGAAAAAAAAACAATGAAACATGTGTGCACTCTATATCAGGTAATCAACATCGGGTTAACAAAATGTTAGTTACACCATGACATAAATGCACTGCTTTAAAAATGTGCTCTGCCGAGTTAGCTGGATACGAAAAAAATATTGAACTTTGTGGTAAAATTTCAGAGCATTCAAAAAATTATTTCACAAGTTATTGTCCAAAAACTAGAAAAATGTTTGATTTGGGCCCCTTATTGCTATAAACAGTTGGAACCATCACCTCCAAAAGCAATCACAACCTTCCTTCTGTGGTATTGAACCTTTTGGTTAAATTTCATAGGGATCCATTCACTAAACTAAAGTTATTGTCAAGAAACCAATATGTCTTCCGACCACAATATGATAGCAATATACAAACGCATTTAAAAAAAAAAATATTATTGAGGTATTACATTGTACATGTAAATGTATCACTTAACTCTAAATAAAATATACGGTTACTAGAATAATCTCCAATACCTATGCTTGTGTCCCCATAGTCCCCGGTTAAAATTCCGTCACAACCACATGGACATCTTGCATATTTGCTGTACCCCTTGTCAATAAGATAATGTGATGAAACAGACAGTTTTGAAAACAGGTGATGAGCTAAAACAACTGCCCATTCTGCCTCTGTCAACTTCCGGTCTTCCTCTGCAAACGCCTTTTCAGCAGCTGAAAATAAAAGAAATGAATTTCAGTGTACATTAGTATGCATCACACAGTTCTTTCTAAAATTAATATTGCAAATGAATCAGCTGAATGCTAGTTATTGTACAATCTTGTCATATTCTATAATATTTTAAAAGATATCTCAGAAGTAATCACCTAAGGGAGCAATCATTAAACCCCCTGAAGTTAATTGGTTTTCCCTTATGACTAAAATAACAACAGGAAATGGCTTTTCAAGATGCCCACAAAGAGTACACTTTCAGACGCAGGTAAACATATTTTCAGGGTCTTAAACTAAGAATTGGTGTAAACTAGGAACTCATAATTGTTTTGCTTTCGGTAGAAAACAAATGTGATAGCTATTCAAAATATTCACAATTTAAGTCTTCTTCCAAAAAAGGAGCAATAAATGTAAATAATGTTATGTATTTGTCTTGTAAATTATATCTAATATTAAATTCAGTATGTTTATAATAATATTCTATAGAAAACTCAGTCTATTGTTACATCATTCTATTAATAACTTTATATAAATACAAGTTTGTTGTAGACAAACCTGTGAATCATTTATTTTTTATACTTTGTAGTAAATTTTATATGAACAAATAGTTGTGGTCATGCATGACGCTCAAACCCTATACAAGGCTGAAGGCCTGAGTTTACTGTATCTTTCATGTAATGGATTAATTGGGATACTAAGGATTCATCATTGGATGTTTGGAAATTTTTGGATATATACATATTTAGTGATATCACTTCTTGGACTTATAAACACAAGCTTAATTGAAAATAAAAGTACATCTTGGAATATAGCATCTTGGAAGAAAGGAATATTAATTATTCAAGTACATTCTTTTGATATTCAGGCCAGTCCTTACAATGTACATTATTCATAACTTGATAAATATTTGTTGTAAATTGTTTCGTTTTAAAATAAATATTAGAAATTAATCAGATTGTCTTTCTGTAGTATATTATTATAAAAACTTCACATACATGTAGCAGAAATTGGGGGCTTGTCTGGGATCACAAATATTTCACTTAGAATAAACAAAGTGATCAAAGTTTAAATTAATTGTTTCATATCACAACCATGAGTTTTTTCATATCACAACCATGAGTTTTTTCATATCACAACTAGTATGACTATAAGTTTATCTGCAAAGAACTTTATGGAGAATCCAAATAGGGAATTGCTGGTGGCACTGAAAAAGTCTGAATTGTTAGCGTTAGGCAAACATTTAGAATAAGAAGTTAAATGTTCAATGTTGAAATTTGAAGTTCGAAACATAAAAGTTACAAATTTGGTAGAGGAGGATAATGGATCAGGATGCTTTGGAACTAATTAAAATTTTCTGGGTTGATGCTTTAAAATCAAAAGAAATTGAAATGCAAATGCAAATGCTTCAAATGCAAATGAAACTAGAGGCTCATGAGAGCCTGGATCGCTCACCTGGCTTTGATAAGCTTATTTGAACATTTGTATGTTTTACCCATAGAGTCCTATGTTAAACAATGTCCCCCTGCTGACAGTCATCCATCTTCGCTAGCCAAGGATTACGATCCGGTGCCCCTCCTCTTCACCCTTGGCAGATTGAGTCAGAATTTATGAAAATTGCGTTGTGCCTTCTAGCGGATGATCGAAGTCATGCCTTCTCTGACTACATCATTACTGATCACTGAGAGCAATTGTATTTTTTGTGGCTTTAGATGTAACTATATTTAACAATCATGTCAGAGTAGTCCGGGAATATCGAAAATATCTCAATGTTCAATAAACTAATTAAAAATGGTAAAAGTGTCTCTTAAAAGTGAAATTCTATGTTGTGGGATAGGGATTCCTGGCACAATCAACACATGCTCGTTGCTGATAGATCTTGACATAATGAACATTTTTATCCCATGTCAGATTTGCTCTAAATGCTTTAGTTTTTGAGATATAAGCCAAAAACTGCATTTTACCCCTATGTTCTATTTTTAGCCATGCTGGCCATTTTTTTTGATGAAATGGCTAATAAAACACAAACTTTATTCTAGATACCCTAAGGATCATTCAGCTTAAATTTGGTTGTAATTGGTTCAGTAGTTTCAGAGGAGATGATCTTTGAAATAGTTGATGACGACGACGGATGACGACGACGGACGCCAAGTGATAGCAAAGGCTCACATGTCCTTTTAGGAAAGGTGAGCTAAAAATGAGGTCAAGGTCAGATGATTATTGCCAGACAGACATGCACAGTTTACAGTTACAAACATTCCATACACCAAATATAATTGACTGGATACCAATAGTATATGAGAAATAGACCAAAACACAAACAAGAGGCTCTCAAGAGCCTGAATCGCTCACCTTAAATTATTTGCTTAAATCTTTCATCAATGATTATTTTGGCTTTTCAATATAAATAAATATGCTTGAATCTGGTAATATCTTCTTCAAAAGCAAAAAAATGCATTTTACCCCTATATTCTATTTTAGCCATACAGGCTATGTTTCTTGATGTACAAGGAAATAAATATAAAATTTATACTAGATACTCTGAAACTCATTCAGCCTGAGTTTGGCTGAAATTTATTCAGCAGTTTCAAGGGAGAGGATTTTTTAAAAAGTAAGCTAACAAGTAAACAAATTGAGTAAAATATATTCAAAGGGCAATTACTCCTTAAAAGGTCAATGACAATTTTGGTATTATTGACTTATTTGTAGATCTTACTTTGCTGAACAGTTTTGCTGTTAACAGTTTCTCTTTATCTATAATAATATTCAAGATAATGACCAACCAGATGCTCCGCAGGGCGTAGCTTTATACGACCGCAGAGGTTGAACCCTGAACGGTTGGGGCAAGTATGGACACAACATTCAAGCTGGATTCCGCTCTAAATTTGGATTGTGATTAAATAGTTGACACAGCATAGGTTTCTGACACAGAATGAATGTATTCAAATGAACTTAATATTTTTGTTTTCTCTTAGAGCAATTCACTATGCTGTTGAATATTAATCCTCTCAAAAAAATGTTTGAAGAAATTTTCTTTTTATTTATGAAATTTCAAATGAGAAAAATTTAACCCAATTTTTTATTCACATCCCCCTTTCCCTTATTCCAAAACTAATTTCAATTAAAATATTCTAATGGAGTTTGCAACAATTACTACTCATTTAAATACATGATGTAAAAAAACTGCTTGTTATCACTGAATGGTAAAGATTATTTAAATTTATCAGTTGGTAGTAAAAAGTGAATATACATTGTATATTGTATATAACAAAGATTTAAGTTGATTCTGGACAAAGAAAGATAACTCCAATTAAAAAAAATTCTTGCAGATATTTCTTGCTTACTATACTGGACAAAGAAAGATAACTCTTAATTAAAAAAAAAATTGCTATTTCACAATATTGTGAAATTAGATATTTCTTGCCATTGCACAATACTGTGCAATTGAAAAGACTTGCTATTGCACAATACTTAATATAATAATTTTAGATCCTGATTTGGACCAACTTGAAAACTGGGCCCATAATCAAAAATCTAAGTACATGTTTAGATTCAGCATATCAAAGAGGCCCAAGAATTTATTTTTTGTTAAAATCAAACTTAGTTTAATTTTGGACCCTTTGCACTTTAATTTAGACCAATTTTAAAACTGGACCAAAAATTAAGAATCTACATACACAGTTAGATTTGGCATATTAAAGAACCCCAATTATTCAATTTTTGATGAAATCAAACAATGTTTAATTTTGGACCCCGTTTGGGCCAACTTGAAAACTGGGCCAATAATAAAAAATCTAAGTACATTTTTAGATTCAGCATATCAAAGAACCCCAAGGTTTCAATTTTTGTTAAAATCAAACTAAGTTTAATTTTGGACCCTTTGGACCTTAATGTAGACCAATTTGAAAACTGGACCAAAAATTAAGAATCTACATACCAATTAGATTCGGCATATTAAAGAACCCCAATTATTCAATTTTGATGAAATCAAACAAAGTTTAATTTTGGACCCTTTGGGCCCCTTTTTCCTTAATTGTTGGGACCAAAACTTCCAAAATCAATACCAACCTTCCTTTTATAGTCATAAACCTTGTGTTTAAATTTCATAGATTTCTATTCACTTATACTAACGCTATGGTGCGAAAACCAAGAAAAATGCTTATTTGGGTCCCTTTTTGGCCCCTAATTCCTAAACTGTTGGGACCTAAACTCCCAAAATCAATACCAACCTTCCTTTTGTGGTCATAAACATTGTGTTTAAATTTCATTGATTTCTATTTACTTTAACTAAAGTTATTGTGCGAAAACCAAGAATAATGCTTATTTGGGCCCTTTTTTGGCCCCTAATTCCTAAACTGTTGAAAATAAAACTCCCAAAATCAATCCCAACCTTTATTTTGTGGTTATAAACCTTGTGTCAAAATTTCATAGATTTCTATTAACTTAAACTAAAGTTATAGTGCGAAAACCAAGAAAATGCTTATTTGGGCCCTTTTTGGCCCCTAATTCCTAAAATGTTGGAACCAAAACTCCCAAAATCAATACCAGCCTTCCTTTTATGGTCATAAACCTTGTGTTAAAATTTCATAGATTTCTATTCACTTTTACTAAAGTTAGAGTGCGAAAACTAAAAGTATTCGGACGACGACGACGACGACGACGCCAACGTGATAGCAATATACGACGAAAATTTTTTCAAAATTTGCGGTCGTATAAAAACTACAAAATTTCCTTAAAATTACCAATTAAGTGGCAGCAACCCAACAATGGGTTGTTTGATTCCTCTGAAAATTTCAGGGCTGATAGATCTTGAACTAATGAACAAATTCACCTAAGTCAGATTTGCTCTAAATGCTTTAGTTTTTGAGATATAAGCAAAAAACTGCATTTTACCCAATGTTCTACTTTTAGCCATGACAGCCATCTTTTTTAAGGAAACAGAAAATAAAACACCAACTTTATTCTAGACACCCTAATGATCATTCACCTTAAGTTTTGTTGAAATTGGTTCAGTAGATTCAGAGGAGAAGATTTTTAAAAGTTAGCAAATATGATGAACAAATTGTGTAAAATTGTCATTAAAGGACAATAACTCCTTAAGAGGTCAATTGACAAATTTGGTATTATTGACTTATTTGTAGATCTTACTTTGCTGAACATTTTTGCTTTTTACAGTTTCTCTGTATCTATAATAATATTCAAGATAATGACCAAAAACTGTAAAATTTCCTTAAAATTACCTATTAAGTGGCAGCAACCCAACAATATATAGATCTTGAACTGATGAACAAATTCACCTAATCAGATTTGCTCTAAAAACTGCATTTTACCCCTATGTTCTATTTTTAGCCATAGCGGCCATGTTTTTTGACGAAATGGAAAATAAAACACAAACTTTATTCTAGATACCCTAAGGATCATTCAGCTAAAGTTTGGTTGAAATTGGTTCAGTAGTTTCAGAGAAGAAGATCTTTGAAATAGTTTACGACGACGACGGACGCAAACGGACGCCAAGTGATGGCAAAATCTCACATTTCCTTTTAGGGAAGGTGAGCTAAAAATTAACTTTGACCACTGAACCATCAAAATGAGGTTAAGGTCAGATGACACCTGTCAGTTGGAAATGTACACCTTACAATCATTCCATACACTAAATATAATTGACTGAATACTAATAGTATCTGCTTAAAAGACCAAAGCACAAAAATTTACTTTGACCACTGAACCATGAAAATGAGGTTTAGGTCAGATGACACCTGCCAGCTGGACATGTACAGCTTACAATCATTCCACACACCAAACATAGAAGACCTATTGCTTATAGTTTTTGAGATATGGACTAAACCCTGTAAACTTAACCTTGTTCACTGATCCATGAAATGAGGTTGAGGTCATGTAAAAACTGACTGACAGACATGTTTAGTTTTTGAAATACAAGCAAAAAACTGCATTTTAACCTATTTTCTATATTTAGCCATGGCGGCCATGTCTTTTTACCTGCTATTCGTTCAGTAGTTTCAGAGAAGAAAATTTTTGAAAGTGAACAAATATGATGAACAAATTGTGTAAAATTGTCTTTAAAGGCCAATAACTCCTTAAGGGGTCAATTTACAATTTTGGTTATTATAAATAACTTATTTGTAGATCTTACTTTGCTGAACATTTTTATTTTTGCTAATTACAGTTTATCTTTATCTATAATGATATTCAACAAAATAACCAAAAACTGCAAAATTTGCTTAAAATTATCAATTAATTGGCAGCAACCCCACAATGGGTTGTTCGATACGTCTAAAAATTTCAGGGCTGATAGATCTTGACCTATTGAACAACTTTACCTCCTGTCAGATTTGCTCTAAATGCTTTAGTTTTTGAGATATAACCCAAAAACTGCATTTTACCCCTATGTTCTATTTTTAGCCATGGCGGCCATGTTTTTTGACGAAACAGTAAATAAAACACAAACTTTAATCTAGATACCCCAAGGATCATTCAGCTGCAGTTTGGTTGGAATTGGTTCAGTAGTTTCAGAGGAGAAGATCTTTTAACTAGTTTACACTGGACGGACAGACGGACGGACGACGACGACGACGGAGGAAGCCAAGTGATGGCAAAAGCTCACATTTCCTTTTAGGAAAGGAGAGCTAAAAATGTATATAATATATTGCAAAAATACATGTAAATCTCAGGTTAATATTTTAATTAACCTTAAATGTTATAAAAACATCTATTGTTATTTGCATGTGGGAATAGAAGGAATACTGATTTGTAAAAAGTGGGAATAGAGGGAAGACACCGTAGGATGCAAATCTGTATATTTGATTTAACCCTGAATTAACAAATAGGAAACTAATTAAGGTCTGTTTTTATTTCAACAAGTGTGGACACAGACCAGCATGGATAGTATCCAGCATTCTGAGAGAATTGCATGGCAATACAATTAGTCCCCTACCAGTTGAAATTCGTTGTTCCCAAAAATAAAATTTAAACTTGATGTATAAATTGTCATGCTAAAACTATATACATTGTATGCCAAATTTCAAATAAATATATATATTGGAAGTCAAGCACGACTAAAAAAAAATGCAGAAAATTGATTAATTGTGTGATTTTTCTAGGTCTAAGGATCACAATAACTGCCAAATATCATCAGATTAGAAAAAATATTAAAAATGATGGTAAAACTGTAAACAAAATATCAAATCGAAATCTTTAATTACGACAAAAAAATAGTGGAAAATGTATTTCTGCATGAATTTTTTAAGTCCAAGGACCATAACTCTGCAAAAAAATCATCAGACCGGAACACAATTCACAAAAGATCTGTAACTTACTAGGGTTTAACCATATGCAAAATTTCAAGTCAATATCTTAAAGCATTTAAAAACAAAATGTGGAAAACTAATTATTTGAGTGAATTTTCTAAGTCCAGGACCATTACTCTGCAAAAAATCATCAGACTTGAACAAAATTCAAACTTGATCGATAACTTGTTATGGTTAAACTATATGGCAAATATGAAGTCAATTCCTTAAAACATGACAAAACAAAGTGCGGAAAACAGATTACTTATGTGATTTTTCTAAGTCCAAGGGCCATAACTCTGCAAAAAATCATCCGACCCGAACAAAATTAGAACTTGATCTGTAACTTGTCACGAATATACTATATACCAAATTTATATCAAAGCAATATCTTCAAGCATGACAAACCAGATGCTCCGCAGGGCGTAGCTTTATACGACCGCAGAGGTTGAACCCTGAACGGTTGGGGCAAGTATGGACATAACATTCAAGCTGGATTCAGCTCTAAATTTGGATTGTGATTAAATAGTTGACACAGCATAGGTTTCTGACACAGAATGAATGTGTTCTAATGAAATTAAAATTTTTGTTTTTTCTTAGAGCAATTCACTATGCTGTTGAATATTATTCCTCTCAAAAAAATGTTTGAAGAAATTTTCTTTTTATTTATGAAATTTCAAATGAGAAAATTGAACCCATTTTTTTTAATCACATCCCCCTTTCCCTTATTCCAAAATTAATCTCAATTAAAATTTCTAATGGAGTTTGCAACAATTACTACTCATTTAAATACATCATAAAATATTAAGATGTAAAAAAACTGCTTGTTATCACTGAATGGTAAAGATTATTTTTTAATTTATCAGTTGGTAGTAAAAAGTGAATATACATTGTATATTGTATATATAACAAAGATTTAAGTTGATTCTGGACAAAGAAAGATAACTCCAAATAAAAAAAATTCTTACAATTAGATATTTCTTGCTTACTATTCTGGACAAAGAAAGATAACTCTAATTAAAAACAAAATTGCTATTTCACAATATTTTGCAATACGATATTTCTTGCCATTGCGCAATACTGTGCAATTGAAAAGACTTGCTATTGCACAAAACTTAATATAATAATTTTAGATCCTGATTTGGACCAACTTGAAAACTGGGCCCATAATCAAAAATCTAAGTACATGTTTGGATTCAGCATATCAAAGAACCCCAAGATTTCAATTTTTGTTAAAATCAAACTAAGTTTAATTTTGGACCCTTTGGACTTTAATGTAGACCAATTTGAAAACAAGACCAAAAATGAGGAATCTACATACACAGTTAGATTTGGCATATCAAAGAACACCATTTATTCAATTTTTGATGAAATCAAACAAAGTTTAATTTTGGACCCCGATTTGGACCAACTTGAAAACTGGGCCGATAATCAAGAATCTAAGTACATTTTTAGATTCAGCATATCAAAGAACCCAACCGATTAATTTTTTGTCAAAATCAAACGAAGTTTAATTTTGGACCCTTTGGACCTTAATGTAGACCAATTTGAAAATGGGACCAAAAGTTAAAAATCTACATACACAGTAAGATTCGGCATATCAAAGAACCCCAATTATTCTATTTTGATGAAATCAAACAAAGTTTAATTTTGGACCTTTTGGGCCCCTTATTCCTAAACTGTTGGGACCAAAACTCCCAAAATATTACCAACCTTCCTTTTATGGTCATAAACCTTGTGTTTAAATTTCATAGATTTCTATTTACTTATACTAAAGTTATGGTGTGAAAACCAAGAAAATGTTTATTTGGGTCCCTTTTTGGCCCCTAATTCCTAAACTGTTGGGACCTAAACTCCAAAAATCAATACCAACCTTCCTTTTGTAGTCATAAACATTGTGTTTAAATTTCATTATTTTCTATTTACTTAAACTAAAGTTATTGTGCGAAAACCAAAAATAATGCTTATTTGGGCCCTTTTTTGGCCCCTAATTCCTACATTGTTGAAACCAAAACTCCCAAAATCAATCCCAACCTTTCTTTTGTGGTCATAAACCTTGTGTCAAAATTTCATAGATTTCTATTTACTTAAACTAAAGTTATAGTGCGAAAACCAAGAAAATGCTTATTTGGGCCCTTTTTGGCCCCTAATTCCTAAAATGTTGGGACCAAAACTCCCAAAATCAATACCAACCTTCCTTTTGAGGTCATAAACCTTGTGATAAAATTTTATAGATTTATATTCACTTTTACTAAAGTTAGAGTGCGAAAACTAAAAGTATTCGGACGACGACGACGACGACGACGACGACGACGACGACGACGACGACGACGCCAACGTGATAGCAATATACGACGAAATTTTTTTCAAAATTTGCGGTCGTATAAAAAGTGTTGAAAGCCAGATTTGCCGGACAGACGGACTGACGGACGGACAGACGGTACGACAGACAGACAGAGTGCAAACCTAAAGTCCCCTTCAACTTAGTTGGTAGGGGACTAATTACCAATTGTGTGTACATACAGCTGTCCCTCAGGGCAATGTGATAAAAGATACAATGGACTTGTGAAAATTTATCTGATTAGCACTTGTAAACAAAAATTGTGACAAATTTAAATGTCATTAAAAATAACGAATGTTGGTATATTTTATAAGGACATGTAAAATTCAATGATTTTAATGCTTATATTTTGACTTCTTTTAACAACTTATATTGACTGATGACTTTATCTACATGTATCTTCCAGAGAGTGCACCCTGTAATGAATATAAAGTCTGTAATATGTGCTTCTAACCTTTATTTATAAACATCATTCAAAATAGGTTATTTAGAAATTCATTGTAATCAGATGTAATCATGATTACTTTGCCAATGTAATCATTAATTTTATTACATAATGATTTTAATTAATTAAATTCATTGGATGAAATGTTGTCACATGACATTCTGTAAATTTTGATATTGTTTGATTAAACCCCTTATATTGACTTGCTTTCACTTTTACCTTCCATTGCAATATGTTTGACGTCACAATCAATTTGACTAAAAGTCATATTGACTTGCTTTTACTATTATTATCTAATACAACATGTACAGTCTTTTATATCGGCCGCTATGAGTTTCAATAGACCTAAACATTTAATATTGAACCTCTGCCTGCGGCTTCGCTCAATATTAATGTTTAGGTCTATTTAAACTCACATCGTCCTCTACAAAATACTATAATTGTAAATAATCAAATACTTTAAGAAATGGTGTAATCGTTAATTTAATTTAATTGTCAAATTGACAAAGTAATTGTAATCTAATCAAGTACATTGAAAGTATAAATCAGACCCATTTCTGATTATAATATTCAAGATAATAACCTACAACAAAAACAGCAAAATTTCCTTAAAATTCCCTCTTCAGTGGCAGCAATCCAATAATGGATTGTCCAATTGGTCTGAAAATTTCAGGGATGATAAATCTTGACCTATTGAACATTTTTACATCATGTCAGATTTGCTCTAAATGCTTTAGCTTTTGAGATACATGTATTGGCCAAAATCTGCATTTGAACACCATGTCCTATTTATAGCTATGGGGGCCATGTTTGGGAGTAATTGGCCCATTAGTTTTAGGAGAAGATCTTTGAAATAGTTTATGACAAACAGACAACGACAGACAACCGATATTTTTTTGTCTTAAAATTTCAGGGCTGATAGATCTTGACCTAATGAACATTTTTACCCCATGTCAGATTTGCTCTAAATGATTTAGTTTTTGAGATATAAGCCAAAAACTGCATTTTACCCCCATGTTCTATTTTTAGCCATGGCGGCCATGTTTTTTGAGAAAATGGAAAATAAAACACAAACTTTATTCTATATACCCTAAGGATCATTCAGCTAAAGTTTGGTTGTAATTGGTTCAGTAGTTTCAGAGAAGAAGATCTTTGAAATAGTTTACGACGACGACGACGGACGCCAAGTAATGGCAAAAGCTCACATTTCCTTTTAGGAAAGGTGAGCTAAAAATAAAATGACACAAGATATTATTATAAAATCTGTAGAACTGTGAAACTTTAAAAAAACATCAAATGTTGCACTCCTGACAATTCACAGGGCCTATATGCATATTGCAATCATTGAATAATCATTACTTCCTGGATTCATTTGGGGTATTTTTTATGTAGGTTTGTTTGAGTTAGTATTTGCTGTTAGGAAAAATAGAAATAATCCAGTATTAATTTTTTAATCAAGATCCTTGACTCCTGACAAGGCACCATTTAATTTCAACTAAAAAATCTACATGAAACCATCATTGCAATACTTAATCATATACATCTAAACAAGGCCAATATATGCAAGATATTGACAAAATAACATTTAACAGTGCATATTAAAAATTGAAATTTTGCTGGCTATTTAAAAATTTATGATTTTTAAAAGTGTCACAAATCAGTGTTGCACTCCTGACAATTTTAGCATCTATTTTATCAAAAACTTTTTTATTTTCAAAGATATTCACAAAATATTTTGCACAATTAAACTTCATATCTTTACACATATTTTGAAACATACCAATTAAAAAATATTCAAAAGGCTTTGTTGTAGGGCACTGAAAGTGCAGCTACCCTGCCAGTACCATTTTATTTTTAAACTGCCCATAACAAGCTATTATTTGAACTTGGAATTATTTTTAATTATGGAATTTGCATAATTTCTTGTGTTTTTTTTTTTTTAATAAATTCCATGTTTATTTGGTATTATGATCATTTGAGCGGTTCATAACATTTTCCATACCTTGTATTTTGGTTAGATAGTGTTGTGCACGGCACAGTACATTCTATTGAAAATATAATATTTTCTTAGTAATAAAAAGTGTTGTGCGCAGCACAGAACATTTCAATACAGAATATACATGGAATTTATAAAAAAATTCAATAATAAGAAATCAAGCAAATTCCATAATTAAAAATAATTCCAAGTTCAAATAATAGCCTGTTCCATACATTTTGTACAAAAATGATAACCTATGAAATGGAAATCGAAGAAAAATGCTATTTCTACTTTCAAATAATTGCATTTTGCAAATAGAACAATCAATAGTTGCTTATTGCCTACTTAAGTGTAGTGTAATACTTGTGTCAGGAGTGCAACAAATGTTGCTAAAACAAGACTCTATTGTAAATATCAAATATTCTATTACTATTTGACCGATTGACAAAATTTTTGCAGTTAAACATTCCTGTTCATACTTTTAAAAAAAAATACATTTTTACTTTATCTGGATTTCAATTTTTTAGCAGTATAAAAACTTATAGAAGCAACATGAGAATTTTAAGTCTTAGAAAATGCTAAAAAAATATTTATTTCAAGAGAAGTACATTTTTAAATCATTTTCAAGGCAAGATTATGAAGATTTATGTTGCTGTTATCTTTTGGGAATAAAAACACATTTAATTAATGAGTTTAAATTGGAGAAAACAGCTATGTAATTATATGTGTGTTCTAATGATTTTTGTGTGCATTGGCATTCAACAAAATGATCTAAAAAAAATATGTTTCAATTTTTTGCCTATTCCAGCTGGATTTAGTAACTAGAACATATATGCAATGAAATGTGATAAATAACAAGAGGCTCTCAAGAGCCTGAATCGCTCACCTTATTTTTTTTGCTTAAATCTTTCATCAATGATTATTTTGGCTTTTCAATTTATTTAAATGTTTTTCGAATCGTCCTATTTTCTTCAAAAGCAAAAAAAAAAATTTCATTTTCTCCTTTGTTCTATTTTAGCCATAGGAGCTATGTTTCTTGACATACAAGGAAATAAAATATAAAATTTATACTGATACTCTGAAACTCATTCAGCCTAAGTTTGGCTGAAATTGATACAGCAGTTTCAAAGGAGAAGATTTTTTAACTCATTCGCCCCCAAGAGATTTTTGGAAAATCAAGCATTTTCAAAAATTTGCAAACTTATGCAAATTATATGCAAATTAGTTGAACCCTGATGCTGCAACTGATGCTGATCTGTAAAACTAAGTATTGAGTTTTGGGGACGGACGGCATGGGAGGGAGGGGGTGGGAGTTGGTATATTTTCTGGCTGTATTGAAGCCACCCCAGCTGAAAAATGGTAATTCTCAGCCTATTTTCCGATTTTGAAATGACCTTGAGAGGTGAACATGGACACAAATGTTTTTTGGTCATTCAACTATTACCTTGTAGTAACTGCTAACCATCCATGCTGATTGGAAGTAAATTTGACTTGATTGTCTTGCTGGGGAATCATTATTGACAAGCCAGGTCTGCCAAAATGTCAATTTTTACACATTTCTGACTAAACAGTGCCCTAATTTTTACAGAACAGCTTTGTTGGGGCTATTTGCTACCTCTTTGTGTTCCTCAACTACCCATGCATGTATTAAGGGTAATAGTTAATACCTGTGGCCAATACCATTCACTGGGTGGTCATCAAAAGACACCCACCCCCACCTGATTTTGGCTACTTTTTACAGTTTTCCTATTTTTGACTCCTAGGAGGGCATTAAAGTTGTCATATTTTTTTAACAACACATCTGAAAACAGTTAATGGACTATGAATTACAAGATTGAACACCCTGCCATCAACACAGTTCAGCAGGGTCATTTCCTGATAAATTATGGAGGGCCATATTGACCATAACTGAATGACTGTTGCCATCACGACTACAGGCGGGATTGGGGGCTAAAGGGTTAAAGTAAGTCAACATGATGAACAAATTCTGAAAAATGTCTTTAAAGAGCAATTACTCCTTAAGGGGTCAATTGACAATTTTGGTCATATTGACTTATTTGTAGATCTTACTTTGCTTAACATTTTTGCTGTTTACAGTTTATCTGTATCTATAATAATATTTAAGATAACAACCAAAAACTGCAAAATTTCTTTAAAATCATCAATTCAGGGGCAATAAATGAAAAACCAGTTACCCAATTCCGCTAAAAATTTCAGGACAGGTAGACCTTGACCTAATTAATACTTTAACTTCTTGTCTTATTTGCTCTAAATGCTGGAGTTTTTGAGATATAAGCCAAAAACTGCATTTTACCCTGTGTTCTATTTTTAGCCATGACGGCCATGCTTTTTGACGAAATAAAAAATAAAACACAAACTTATATACCCTACTGATCATTCAGTTGAAGTTTGGTTGAATTTGGTTGAGTAGTTTCAGAGGAGAAGATTTTAAGTTAGCAAATATGATGAACAAATTGTGAAAAATTGACATTAAAGGACAATAACTCCTTAAGGGGTCAATTGACAATTTTGGTCATATTAACTTATTTGTAGATTTTACTTTGCTGATCATTTTTGCTGTTTACAGTTTTTCTTTATCTATAATAATATTTAAGATAATGACCAAAAACTGCAAAATTTCCTTAAAATTACCAATTAAGTGGCAGCAACCCAACAATGGGTTGTTTGATTCATCTGAAAATTTCAGGGCTGATAGATCTTGACCTAATGAACATTTTTACCCCCATGTCAGATTTGCTCTAAATGCTTTAGTTTTTGAGATATAAGCCAAAAACTGCATTTTACCCCTATGTTCTATTTTTAGCCATGGCGGCCATGTTTTTTGACAAAATGGAAAATAAAACACAAACTTTATTTTAAATACCCTAAGGATCATTCAGCTAAAGTTTGGTTGTAATTGGTTCAGTAGTTTCTGAGGAGAAGATCTTTGAAATAGTTTACGACGACGACGGACGCAAACGGACGCCAAGTGATGGTAAAATCTCACATTTCCTTTTAGGAAAGGTGAGCTAAAAATTAACTTTGACCACTGAACCATCAAAATGAGGTTAAGGTCAGATGACACCTGTCAGTTGGAAATGTACACCTTACAATCATTCCATAGACGCCAAGTGATGGCAAAAGCTCACATTTCCTTTTAGGAAAGGTGAGCTAATAATATTTCTATCACCTCATTTTTGTAATAAACTACTTTAAATTCTCATATTACATCTTCAAACTTGAGGTGGTCATCGAAAACCGCTGTGATTTGAAAATTAAAACAAAAATTTCTTTCTTAACTTCTCCAAAACCTATGCTGAATTTAAAATATGTATTGAGGCATGACTTGGACTACATCATATCAAATTTGTGCCACTTCGAATTTCGGGAGACGGAAATGTGCCACTTCGATGTGTCAAATTTCTGACGAAGCGTTCTCGATAGGTAAATTACGAGTAATCTCCCTTTGTTGACAGTACAATCTTTGTCAAAATTTTGATAAAACTTTGATTATTGTCATGTTTTAAGCACACTACCGGCTACGTGATGTGATATAATATAAATAAATCCATATTGGTAATGTTATATCTTTATCACATTATTTGTTGGCTTTTAATTCTTTTTTTTTTACATTCCCCTCCTTTTTTTAACAAATTTTATGATTTTCAACAACAAAACAACATGGATGGGACTCATTCTCAATTTTCTACTGTAAACATTGACTGATATGATAATTTTCAACAACAAATAAAAAGATTAAAGTAATTTCCTTAACTTTGTCATAATCATTTTCTGAATAAAGTCAGTTTATGATATCAAAAAGTTCATAAATTAATCATGAACTCTTTTAAAAATCATTGAATTTAAAAAAATATGTGAAACTTTAACTTCTCACTCAGCTCAGAGTTTGATATTAAAGGTGTAAAAAAAAGAAGTTTTAGAAAAAATGAACTCAAAATTAAAAATTGCATTTTTTAAAATCATTTGCAGAAAAAGATGATAACTTTTGACAAATAAAAAAAAAATTCCTTATAGATTTATAAAATTTAATCGTTCAGGTTACTGAAATAGTGCAGCTATTATATTTGAATGATTGCAAATAAAGTATATTATACAAAAGCTGATTAATATTAGGTCACAAATTTTAAAACAAGTAAAAATTTAAAATAATTTACACTTATCATTTGTTAATTAAATCTTATATGTATATGCAAATTGTTTTTTATGCATATGACATTACATGCGATGTGAAATACATTCCATGTGATGTGAAATGCAACTTACTACATGTGTTTACACTAATATTAAACAAGAGGCTCTCAAGAGCCGGAATCGCTCACCTGGTAAACAATGACCTTTAAACTAAATTAATATATTAATGTTTGTTGTAAATTGAGCTAAAACATATTAAGAAGTTTAATCATGGTTATTCAACATTCTCATCATCAGCATTCAACTAAGGATATCATGTTTACTTTAAAAAACAAATATTGTTGAAATCTGAGCAAGTGTAAACATTGGCCGGAAAATGGCAGCCATTTAAAAAATGGCCACTTCATCATCACCATCCAACTCAGGATACCATGTTTACAATATTAACCAAATATCATTCAAATCCGAGCAATTGTGAAAATTGGTGGGAAAATGGCTGCCCAAAACAAATTTTCACCATCACCATTCAACTCAGGATACCATGTTTACCTTTCACAGTAGCTTTCATCTTCATTTTCTTCTAATATTCAGAAAAAAATAGCAAAAACAGCATTTTGACCCCTATGTTCTATTTTTATTAATGGCGGACATGTTTTTCGACAAATCAAAAATCCAAGCATAAACTTTTTGCAGGATACCCTAATGTACAACCTTACCAAGTTTCATTTGATTTTGAAAAGTTGTTTCAGAGAAGAAGATTTTTGAAATAATAATATCAAAAATGGCCAAAAATGTCAAACAAGAGGCTCTCAAGAGCCTGAATCGCTCACCTTAAATTATTTGCTTAAGGGGATACCCAACACCTAAGAAAGATAACTCTTCCCATAATCTGTTTTATGATCTGTTTCACTGAAGCGTTTTTAAATCATATTGCAATATGCAAGAATTTTGAGACCCAGATCAACTGATTTTCGAGTGATATCCACGCCATCTTGAAATTATAATGTATCACACATGCATTCTGATTGGTTGCCTTTTGATGTGGCCGAGATACAGCAACAGCCATTGGCTAGATTAAGAAAAAGAATTGTGGATTTTCTCGTGCGAGGAGAAGCATCAAATGCCGGAAAAAATAATATGTGTATTTATAGTCCCGATCAACAGTTGGTAAATCGTGTACGCATTTAAATGATTATGATGCATATATATGAATTGCTAAAATTCAATATTTAAATAAATATTGTTAATACACGACCCTTTGCTTTGTTAATCAGCAATATACACGATTTATTTCAAGATTCAATGTTTATAAAATTGTATCTGTATGAGATATAAATAGAATAAACATATATATATGGAACGCAAACATAGGTGAACTATCAAAATTTTTTATGGAACGCCAAATAAACTTATAGGTATTACGTTTACCTGATAAATTCGAACTTTGCGAATACAGATGTCATTAGTCCAAATGAATATGAGTGAGATATAAATAGAAGTGTTATATATACTGAATACGTTTTCTCTGGTCTGATAAATATTGAATGAATTTCATATGCAACCTTTATGTAATTTCGTGTTTAACTGATATCAATTTAGACTCGTATTTTGTTTAAATTTAAATTTGTACGGGTGCTCTGTCATATTGATAAAGATAATCTTAAAAGTACCCCCCCCCCCCTAAAAGATAACAATTATAGATTACACGCATTAAATGACTCTGAAATGAAATAAATAATCAATATTCTCTGTAAAAATATATAAACATAAAAACACACTAGAACACGTAATTTATGATACTACGAAGCAATTACTACCTTTTTAGAAAGGTAAAACTTGTGAAGTTGTTGTTTTTGAGGATCACATGTTGCCAAGGGCAAACTGCTTCAGACGTTAACAGTGGACTGCTTTTCGTGAATACCATAATGCAGATCGAAAGCTATATATATCGATCTTCATTTTGGTAGCTTGTGAAGCAGTTCACACATTATTTTTCGGATAAAGACATACAAAAACTTGTTTGTAAACAACAGCCTCAGGGTGAAAAGTCCAAAAGAGATGAAGGTCAGTGTTTTTACATGGTCTCTAGTTATTTTTAACAACTGTGCACTTTAGATCAACAGGGTGAATGTGTCTTTTAAACCCTTGCAGCATGGCAAGCTTAAATAACTTCTGAGCAAAAACTGTTGCTCAGTGTCAGTGACACCCCCCCCCCCCCACAAAAAAAACAACAACAACATAAAAAAGGCCAGGCTGACCCATTATGGACAAAAACATGCCTCTTACTAATTGTGTAGATACTTGCAACTTATGAATTTAATAGTGTTTTAACCATGGCATGTGACAGTTCATGTTTACATTAAGGTTCAGGGCATTTTTTTTTGGACAGGGTCATGAAGATTTTTTATCATTTAGTTGCTGCACTGCAGGTTGATGAGTTATTGATTTTATTTGCTTCCATTAATACCTGTTCACATCCCACATATTTGCACATTAAATCCTGCCCACTGTTTTAGGCTTATAAAATGTGATTGCTTTTTATTTTACATGTTTTAATACATTTAAAATATTAAAAAGAAATTGTGGTTGATTGCCAAAGAGACAAGTCTTTACAAGAGATGGTGACCAAATGACACAGAAATTAACAACTATAGGTCACCATATGGATTTCAACAATGAGCAAAGCCCATATCGCATAGTCAGCTATTAAAGGCCCTGACAAAGACAAATGTAAAACAATTTCAAGCGAGAAAACTAATGGCCTAATTATTGTACAAATAAATTAAAGTAAAACTACTAAGTAACACAGCAACAAATGACAACCACTGAATGAAATGCTCCTGATGTGGTACAGGCACATACATACACCATGTGGCAGTGTTAAACATGTTAGTGGTATCCAGACCCTCCCCCTATCCTGGGACAGTGGTGTAACAGTACAACATAGGAACTAGCATGTTCATTTCTAGATGTATATACATGTAAATATGTAAAAAGACAATTTATATTATTTGCTGCCATGCACAAAATATGTCATACAATATGTACATGTATACATGGTATATAGATATGGATTTGCCTATATATACATGTACACGTATCTTGTTGATTGATTAAGATTTTGAATTCATAAATTTATACTTTGGCCTAAAAAAAATAAAAAATTATGTGTTTGGTTACTTTGCTATTTTTTTAATCAGGGTGAAAAAGTTCCCTTTCTATTAAAAATATTTTCCAGCTTGGTCATGTCCTTTTAGAGTTTAACCATTTGAATAAAGCTTTTTTAACATGTTGAACACTAATGAATTATATGATAACTCTAGTATGCATGTAATGATTTCCTTGAAATTTATATTTATCATGTTATTGTTGGCAGGGGCAGATCCACCCATTTTATAAGGGGGTCTAAATAATATTTGTCTCGATATAAATGCATTCATCGTCCAAAAAAAAAGGGGGGGGGGGGGGGGGGGGTCCAACTGCCTTTGCTGTCAATTACTCCAGTTACAAGTGTAAGAGATATATAAATTCATTTTTTTTTCTTGAAACATGTATCTAATTAGGACAGTTCACATGGGCTAATAACCGGCATTAGCATTTTCATAAATTTGTATTTATGATCTTCACATATATATATTAAGTACAAAATGGCTCATATTTACTTTTCACTACCTGTTGAACCTATTGTGTTTCATAGATAAATTTGTACTCTGTCCAGTCCAAAACCTCAGGTAAGCCTTAACAAAAGCATTTATTGCCTTGTGATTTTTCTTTCAAATAAATAATTATATAATGTTGGACAACCAAAAATATACTAGTATAATTGCATTGTAGTGTTCTCTCACCTAAACACAGGCTTGGAATTCAATATTTTCTGTAATAAAAGAATTATTCAGCAAACTTGAGGCCCCAGGGGGCAAAAAAAAGGGATAAATCACCTACCCCTGGGTAAAGTTAACCTGTTTATGGTTATGATTTTATCATTATAATGATCTCTTCTATGATAAACTATAAAAGTACTTAGAAGCAAAGCCAAATGAAGATTAAGATAGTCAGTTCTTTACTTTTATTAATGCATTTGTACATAAAACTGATGACTTCATAAACATAACTGCCTGATCTGAACACTTTAAACTGAAATATAAGTGTAACAGGTACCTTTGCAGGATTTTTGAAAGAGGATCAAATTGTAATGCAGAAATTTTTTTTGGTCTTTTTTTGCTAAAAACATAAAATAATTGTAAAATGCACTCATGTAATGTGTTTTTGTTTTTAAAGAGGGGGGGGGGGGGGGGGGGGGGGGGGCGTCCACCCATTACCACCTTAAATGGACCCAAGTTTGATATACATGGTACATGTAAAAAATCACCAGGGCACACCTTCTCATAATGATACATCAACATGCCACAGATGTAAGGTCTATGTCAACAGACCAAAATTTATGGCCTGGTGGTGTTTCTTGCGAAAAAATACAATAAGTTGACCTTGAGGTCAAATTCAAGGTCACATTCAGGTCATCAGGGTACAAGACACTTAAACTCAATATCTAAGACATGGTTCAAAAGATGAAAAAATTATGGCCCATATGTACTATCTGAGTGGAACTTGCTCTTATTTATTGAGGGTGGAGGTATATTTAAAAATTGAATAAAAAAAAAATCTGTAGGTTCAATTGTTTAAAATTTTTGCAAGAATAATAGACTTATATAGCACAACAAATGATTAGTTTTTTACAAAAAATAAACGACACATTTTTTTTTAATTGATATTTTTTTTCCTAAATATTTGACCAATCATAGTAATTTTTGGTCCCTAAGTCTCAGACCCCCCTATTTATCCTAGACTAAAATTTAAATTCAAAATAAAAAAAATACAAAAAAAACAGTACCAATCAATTAAAAATTGTCCTAGTTATCACTTTTAACTATGCTATTGTCAATTTAGGATAAATTAAAAAAAATAATAACATATATACCCCTATACCCATATTTCTGGAACTTCCAAATTTTGCTGAAATTTGCATGTAGCCCATGCCATATTTGGGTAACCATAACTTTTTTTCCGTTGGTTCAAATCTCTTAAATTTTTTACATAATGTTCAACTAGGAGTAATCTATCAATGATATAAAAAGAATTAAAATTAAACAACAGCTTTTTTTTGGGGTATAGTGTAGGGTACCCCCTTAAATCTTTCATCAATGATTATTTTGGCTTTTCAATTTATATAAATATTCTTGAATCTGGTCATATCTTCTTCAAAAGCAAATAATTGCATTTTACCCCTATGTTCTATTTTAGCCAAACAATGTACAAGGAAATATAAAATTTATACTAAATTTATACTCTGAAACTCATTCAGCCTGAGTTTGGCTGAAATTTATGCCGCAGTTTCAAAGGAGAAGTTGTTTTTTTAAGTAAGCTTACAAGTAAAAGAAATTGAGTTAAATATCTTCAAAGGGCAATAACTCCTTAAAAGGTCAATTGACAATTTTGGTATTATTGACTTATTTGTAGATCTTACTTTGCTTAACAATTCTGCTGCTTACAGTTTCTCTTTATCTATAATAATATTCAAGATAACGACCAAAAACTGCAAAATTTCCTTAAAATTACCAATTAAGTGGCAGCAACCCAACAATGGGTTGTTTGATTCCTCTGAAAATTTCAGGGCTGATAGATCTTGACCTTAAGAACAAATTCACCTATATCAGTTTTGCTCTAAATGCTTAATGTTTTGAGATATAAGCCAAAAACTGCATTTTACCCCCATGTTATATTTTTAGCCATGACGGCCATCTTTTTGTAGGAAACAGAAAATAAAACAAAAACTTTATTCAAGACACCCTAATGATCATTTACCTTAAGTTTGGTTGAAATTGGTTCAATAGTTTCAGAGAAGAAGATTTTTTAAAGTTAGCAAATATGATGAACAAATTGTGTAAATTTGTCATTAAAGGACAATAACTCCTTAAGGGGTCAATTGACAATTTTGGTCATATTTACTTATTTGTAGATCTTACTTTGCTAAACATTTTTGCTGTTTACAGTTTCTCTTTATCTATAATAATATTCAAGATAATGACCAAAAACTGCAAAATTTCCTTAAAATAACCAATTAAGTGGCAGCAACCCAACAATGGGTTGTTTGATTCCTTTGAAAATTTCAGGGCTGATAGATCTTGACCTGATGAACAAATTCATCCCGTCAGATTTGCTCTAAATGCTTTAGTTTTTGAGATATAAGCCAAAAACTGCATTTTACCCCTATGTTCTATTTTAAGCCATGGTGGCCATGTTTTTTAATGAAACAGAAAATAAAACATAAACTTTAAATCAAGATACCCTAAGGATCATTCAGCTTAAGTTTGGTTGGAATTGGTTCAATAGTTTCAGAGGAGAAGATCTTTGAAATAGTTTACACTGGACAGACAGACAGACGGACGGACGACGACAACGACAGACGCCAAGTGATGGCAAAAGCTCACATTTCCTTTTAGGAAAGGTGAGCTAAAAAGGGCACTAACTCAATTATCAGTTAACAGATTTTCAGGGAAATCTGCACTGAGGTAGCTCTCATTATGGTAAACACTTTCAACCTGACAGAATTTGCCTTAACCTAAGGATTTTTGAGATATTTGGGAAAACTGTTGTTTGACCCCTATGTTCTATTTTTAGTAATGGCGGCCATGTTTTTCGATGGATCAAAAATCGAAGCACACACTTTGTGCAGGATACCCTAAGGAACAATCATGCTAAGTTTCATTCAATTCCATTTAGTAGTTTCAGAGAAGAAGATGTTTAAAAAATTGTTAACGACGACAGACGACAACGGACCCCAAGTGATGAGAAAAGCTCACATTTCCTTTTAGGAAAGGTGAGCTAAAAAAAGATGATTAACAGGTAATATGAGTGAAATGTTAGAAAAGAAAACTTTAGAATCAAATTCATTGAAATCTATTTTGTTGAAAAATTATAATTTTTCCGAATGTATTCAGATGCTAAAAAATATTTTCTGGCTTGATCTGCAGCAAGTATGATGTGAAAACAAAATATCTTGCTTTGGATTGACTAAACAAGAGTGGACACACTGAAATGTCTCGCCTGTTCTAGTGTTCATAATATAATTTATGTTGAAAGTATAAAAAAGCATTGTATACCACAAGCATTACATTAAATTAACTGTACTTGAAATGAAGGTGAGATAAACCCTTTCAGACATAAATGTAGTTCATACACTCATTCCATACAACAAATCTAGTTTACCTATTGCTAAAAGTATCTCCGAATAAATCTCATAAAAAAAATAACCTTGACCAATGAACCATGAAAATTAGGTCAAGATCAACTAACATCTACTAAACAGACATGTACACACCTTACAATTATTCCCTACACCAAATATAGTTCTACTATCCCTATAGTATCTCAAAAAAGACCAAATCATTGATGATTTTACATTCACCAATGAACCATGAAAATGAGGTCAAGGTCAGATGATTATTGCAAGACAGACTTGTATACCCTAAAAACATTCTATTTACCAAATATAATCAACTTGATGCTTATAGTATCTGAGAAATAGACCAAATTGCAAAATTTAACTTTGACCAATGAACCATAAAAATGAGGTCAAGGTCAGATGATTATTGCCAGACAGACATGTACACCTTACAAACATTCCATACACCAAATACAATTGACTGGATGCTAATAGTATCTGAGAAATAGACCAAAACAAAAAAATTTAACTTTGACCACTGAACCATGAAAATGAGGTCAAGGTCAGATGACACCTGTCAGTTGGACATGTACACCTTACAATCATTCCATACACCAAATATAATTGACTAAATGCTAATAGTATCTGCAAAATAGACCAAAACACAAAAATTTAACTTTGACCAGTGAACCATGAAAGTTGTCAGGTAACCGTAAATATGATATATATATGATCTGTTTGACCTGCACTAGATATATTGTAAAGTACGGAACAGATACGGTAAATGAGGGAACATGATCCGTGCAACCACATAAGGAGACAGCCAGCATGAACGCTGCCTTTTTCCAAAAACTGCATTTGACCCTATGTTCTTTTTTTAGACATGGCAGCCATGTTTTTTGATGAACAAAACTTTAGATATAGTTCATAAACTCAATAACATAAGGAACATTCAGTTAAAAACAGTCAGAGCTCAGACATAAATAAGTCTGAATCTGCTTTTAACACATAGAGGTCTAAATTTGTAAGTTTTAAGATTTGTCTCCCTTTAATGCAAGACAAAATACGACTTTAATAAGTCAAATATTGTTAATCAAGAAATAATTGACCAGAATAAAAAATTGCAAATATCGACTCCTTGAGGTCGATAAGTTTCCAAAATTGGTTAACTTCAAGACCCACGCATATTTATAACCAGATGCTCCGCAGGGCATAGCTTTATACGACCGCAGAGGTTGAACCCTGAACAGTTGGGGCAAGTATGGACACAACATTCAAGCTGGATTCCGCTCTAAATTTGGATTGTGATTAAATAGTTGACACAGCATAGGTTTCTGACACAGAATGAATGTATTCAAATGAACTTAAAATTTTTGTTTTCTCTTAGAACAATTTACTATGCTGTTGAATATTAATCCTCTCAAAAAAATGTTTGAAGAAATTTTCTTTTTATTTATGAAATTTCAAATGAGAAAAATTGAACCCAATTTTTTAATCACATCCCCCTTTCCCTTATTCCAAAACTAATTTCAATTAAAATATTCTAATGGAGTTTGCAACAATTACTACTCATTTAAATACATCATAAAATATTAAGATGTAAAAAAACTGCTTGTTATCACTGAATGGTAAAGATTATTTAAATTTATCAGTTGGTAGTAAAAAGTGAATATACATTGTATATTGTATATAACAAAGATTTAAGTTGATTCTGGACAAAGAAAGATAACTCCAATTAAAAAAAAATCTTGCAGATATTTCTTGCTTACTATACTGGACAAAGAAAGATAACTCTTAATTAAAAAAAAAATTGCTATTTCACAATATTGTGAAATTAGATATTTCTTGCCATTGCACAATACTGTGCAATTGAAAAGACTTAAATTGCTATTGCACAATACTTAATATAATAATTTTAGATCCTGATTTGGACCAACTTGAAAACTGGGCCCATAATCAAAAATCTAAGTACATGTTTAGATTCAGCATATCAAAGAGGCCCAAGAATTTGATTTTTGTTAAAATCAAACTTAGTTTAATTTTGGACCCTTTGCACTTTAATTTAGACCAATTTTAAAACTGGACCAAAAATTAAGAATCTACATACACAGTTAGATTTGGCATATCAAAGAACCCAATTATTCAATTTTTGATTTCTATTTACTTTAACTAAAGTTATTGTGCGAAAACCAAGAATTATGCTTATTTGGGCCCTTTTTTGGCCCCTAATTCCTAAACTGTTGAAACCAAAACTCCCAAAATCAATCCCAACCTTTCTTTTGTGGTCATAAACCTTTTGTCAAAATTTCATAGATTTCTATTAACTTAAACTAAAGTTATAGTGCGAAAACCAAGAAAATGCTTATTTGGGCCCTTTTTGGCCCCTAATTCCTAAAATATTGGGACCAAAACTCCCAAAATCAATACCAGCCTTCCTTTTATGGTCATAAACCTTGTGTTAAAATTTCATAGATTTCTATTCACTTTTACTTACATGTAAGTTAGAGTGCGAAAACTAAAAGTATTCGGACGACGACGACGACGACGCCAACGTGATAGCAATATACGACGAAATTTTTTTTTAAATTTGCGGTCGTATAAAAAGGTCATGCAACTAAATGAAATAATGACATCATTGACTGACAATGCTTTGTCTTCTAAAGAAAAATATGAATGAGAGTCTAAAAAATCAGAGATAATGTTAATTAACCTTGCAATGCAACCACCTGGAACCACACTTAATGAGGTAAAACATCTGTGTTTAGTAATGATGTTCAATTAGATATATAATTAAATATAGATAGCTCAAGTCCTTGTGAACTCTCAGACAAGACGATGAAGTTTTTGCTGTCATAGGTGGTGTACCAAGTAAGATAGTCTTTTCATCAACATAAATAGACCTAAACAAGTCTGTCATTTTTTTACTTAGATAAGTCTTAATGAATACATGTTTTGACTTCTTTATGTCAAAAGCAGATTGAGACTTATTTATGTCTGAGCTCTGACTGTTATTAAAAGTTTCAAAGTATTTTGCCAAATAATAAATTTCAGAGCAGAAATTTTTTAAATGTTAGCAAATTGTGTTAAATTGTCTTTTATAAAGGGCAATAACTCTTTAAGAGATCAATTGACAATTTTGGTCATTTAACTTTTTTGTAGATCTATCTGACTTTGCTGAACATTTTTGCCATTTACACTTTCTCTCTATCTATCATAATATTCAAGATAATAATCTAAAACTGCAAAATTTCCTTAAAATTACCATTTTAGTGGCAGCAACCCAGCAATGAATTGTCCAATTATTTCTGAAAATTTCAGGGGTGATAGATCTTGACCTAATGAACATTTAAACTCATGTCAGATTTGCTCTAAATGCTTATAGTTTCTGAGATATGGGCCAAAATCTGCATTTGCCCCTATCATGCCTATGTTCTATTTATAGCCATGGCAGCCATGTTTGTCGACGGATCAAAATTTTGGATACAATTTATACACAAAATACCCTAAGAAACATTAAGTTAATATTTCAAAGTATTTGGCCCAGTAGTTTCAGAGCAGAAGATTTTTGAATGTTAGCAAATATGACAAAATTGTGTAAAATTGTTTTAAAAGGGCAATATCATATGAGGTTTTTTTTTGGCTTACAATGTATTATTGGAGAAATTACATGTCAATATGTTCCGGAATTCAAAATGTTGGCTTCCTTAGTTAAAACAGAAAGGGAGATAAAGAATTTTACACATCATGTCATCCAATCAAAATCATTGCATAAGAAAAATAAATATAACACGAACAAACCCAGGATGAACAGAACCCATGGGCAAACAAACCTACTACGAACAGAACCTAGGGTGAACATGTATATTAGAGCGATTCCATCTTTTTGTTACTTTTTTTGTTAACTTTGGTATACTGCTATTATCTGCAGGGTTCCAGGGGTGCGCACCCCCCTTTATTTTGGCTGATCAATGCATTTGTATCGGGACATATGTTTTGCACCCCCCACCCCTTTTGAAAATTCCTCCATCCACCCCCCGATGTCCTCGATGTTTCAAAACTTACTGTTTTTAAACAAGAAATATCAAAGTTTTTTCTAGAAAACAAATTTGTTTCGTGAAATTGTGAACAGCTTAAAACAAGAATGTGTCCATAGTACACGGATGCCCCACTTGCACTATCATTTTCTATGTTCAGTGGACCGTGAAATTGGGGTCAAAACTCTAATTTGGCATTAAAATTAGAAAGATCATATCATAGGGAACATGTGTACTAAGTTTCAAGTTGATTGGACTTCCAACTTCATCAAAAACTACCTTGACCAAAAACTTTAACCTGACACGGGACAGACGGACGAACTGACGGACGCACAGACCAGAAAACATAATGCCCCTCTACTATCGTAGGTGGGGCATAAAAATAAAAATCATATGCTATGCTCCTATTTAATACAGTGTATTTTGATGGTCTTAAGGACCAGTTCATGATCAGATCAGATTTAAGGAAGAATAGCTATAAAATTCATTGACATACATTGTACTCAGGCATGTTTGGGTATATCTCTTCCAGCTGTAGATGCATATGACAGGAATATTCATATTAATTGTGAATTTATGGTCATACATGTATGATTGAGGGACAGTAACCGGTCCCCGTAACCATAAAATTTTATGCAAAAGTCAGCACACTTTCACACAACTTTCATTGTTATGCCCCACCTACATTTGTATGATAGTCTGTCTTGTGTCAGGTTAAAGTTTTTGGTCAAGGTAGTTTTGAATGAAGTTGGTCCAATCAACTTGACACTTATTACACATGTTTCCTATGATCATGATATACGATCTTTCTAATACGAGACTTCACGGTTAATGACGCCATATTGGATAGGGGGCAGATTTTCTGGCTGGAGGGGGAAATGGTATGAAACTACGGGAAAAGCTATGTGTGTTTCCAAGCAACTGTTCAGTTTCCATGATGTTTTCCCCTATTTTTCATACCATTTTCACCCCCAGTATGAAAATTTGCCCCCTATCCAATATGGCGTCATTAACCGTGAGGTCCCGTATTTTAATGCCAAATTAGAGTTTTGACCCCAATTTTATGGTCCACTGGTTTACAAAATGATTTAAAGTCCGAGGGTGTTTTCCATTATGCGGTTTGTACCAGGTTTGAACCATTTACTGCGGACTATTTTGGTTCTTCTAGTTCGTCTCAACAGAAAATCCAATTGAACCAAACCTAGGGTTCGTCTTCCATTTCCGGTTCGACTGGTACAGTCGGTAGGAACCTCATAATGGAAAGCAGCCCGAGATTATGGTGTTTAGTATAACTTTTGGTAACTGCTTCAGTGTTCTCCCCAAGGCCTTAAAGCACCGCGGCCCCACGGTGCTATATTTCTGGGCCGCGGTGCTATTGGTCTTGCCGCGGTGCTATAATTTTTTACCAAGGTGCTATATTTTTCCGGACATTGTATTCGAAAAAGCGTTAAATCGGTAGGATTTTATCCGCGGTCTAAAATTCCGGGCGTTATTTGAGCTGCACAACAGGTGATCGATGAAACTTGTTGATTGGATTTAATCACTTGATTATCGCTTGTAACAGAATTCCTTTGTGTTTTAATTGATTTTGGATTAATTTATTACTGGAGATTATAATTTTATGGCTTCACTCACCACCCAAGCATTGACCAGTGACACTGGCAAATTTACCTTTGTACACAAACAGTGCCGACAGTTGTACACACCACGGGGAAGTGATACAATTACATAACGTTGTTGGATTAAGATGAATTATTGTTGGATTAAGAATATATTTTAAGGATCATACATATTTTGATTCTTTATGAAGCACGTGGTCAAAGCTTCACTTGACATCAATATGATACGATACCGAAAATGGGGAATCAAAACTCATAATGACTGGAGCCCAGCGGAAAAACCAACTAAAATTGTAAAATAAAGGGCGCGATAAGCCCCACACCAACATCCCTTGTTATTTAGAATGGTTATTAACTTTGTATAGACAGTGATTGACAGAAAACCAATCCCTGGTTAATTATTACCCAAGATAAGAAAGGTATCCATCCCTTCCTTCTTAGTTTTTATAATAATATAAATCTTTCAAGTATTTTTTTAAATTATTACCCAAGATGAAAAAGGTATCCTTTCCTTCCTTTCTTAGTTTTAATATAAACCTTTCCAGTGCCTTTCCAGTATTTTTTTATTGAAATTAAATAATAATAAAACTTCTTGTGAAATGAAATAATTTTATTTACTGGTTATTTATTTGCTTTAAATTGACTTTATGAAATTGTTTTAACTTTAGTTCTTAAGCCTAAATGTTTTATATAGAAAGTAAAGAATAATTAGATTTTAATCAGTGAGCACTTGCAAATTTGAAAACAATAGTAACTTTCCTTAGTGCTTGTCATATGTTATGTACATGTATTTTATCTTGTTTTATTATACTTGAATAAATAATATTAAATCTTTATTGCTTTTCAATTATTTAATCAGAATATGTCAAACTTAGAACAGGGTTAAGAAGAAAACAATTAAAAGAATGCAAAAACTAACCTTTCATAAGGGTATAACCATATTATGAATAAAACACCATAAAAAACTATGCGACGCGTCACAAAAGTCAACACTTTTATAGAACTTGTCACACGCTACCATGGTGCTATCCAAAAATCCTGGGGAGAACACTGCGCTTTTATCAGTTTATGCTAAAAGAATATTTTCAACAGATGTTCCTGAAAAAAAATATTTGATAAAAACAAAGAATTTCATATAGTAAGTTAGTAACTGGTCTTGGACCAGTAATGCCCATAGAATATTTTTATAAATCTTACCGCCAGTTTCTTCTGAAAGAAAATACAAAAGCTTTGATAATGCAATTTTTGCACCTTTTCTTTGAGGAAGGCAAGTCTCACTTTTTGGTTTCAGAAAACTACACAACAATTCTTCTCCGTAACAAAAGATACTGGACATGGAAAACAACATAACATGCTTTGGGCTCAATGTAGATGATGATGAAGAAGCTTCATCAGTGCACTTATATCGTTCTGTTTGGCAAAAAGCTTTTGAGAAGTTTTTTGGAGCCATTCCATTACAATGGGAAATTTTAAGCATACATAAAGAGAACTCGTTTCTTTTCTTTAAAGCCGAGACACTGTTGTTAAGTAACGCCATCAATGGTTCGTTCGAGTGGAATTCAACAAAAACAGGATCGTCTATTTGATCTGTTGATTTGCGACGTTTTTTGGCTCCAGAGCAGGACGGCACGTCAGAATCCATTGCTTCCAGTAAATCAGGGGAGATAAAGGGGTCCCGGTAAAGTGAGAAACGGAACAGAAACGAAACAGAGCGAAACGAAACGAAACATGGCGAAACGAAACGAAACACGACGAAACGAAACGAAACAGAGCGAAACGAAACGAAACGGAACGGAACATGGCGAAACGAAACGAAACACAACGAAACGGAACAAAATCTGTATTTTGAGGAACGACCCATAAAAAATCAATGCTAGTATAGAGAGCCCTTTTGATCTAAATCATCTAATTGTTTGCTCAAAAATCGTTAAAACGAACAATCACGCCCTGTTTCTTAGAGCCTGGATCTGTCTCCGATCTCCGATTTTTTTACAAGAGATCGGATTTAATCTGAATGTGTGCATATCTTGCCATAGGCGGATTCCGAGGGGGGGGTCCCCCCTTTTTCATGGGAAAAAATTCGGTGATTAGATAATCACGGAAGCATGACTGGAGTGTGCCCGCCTTCTGTTAGTCAGCCCCCCCTTTTATGAAAAGTTCTGGATCCGCCACGTACTGCGGCTTGCTGACTACGAAAACAACGCATTCCGTACCAGTCAAGTTCTATCTGTGCTTTATAGTCTCGAACATTGTTATAGTTAATAACAGTATGATTAATATCATTGTATATGCAATAATCTGTAATAGGTCATTTGTTGTTAATGCATTTAGTGCCAATTAATTTAAGGTATTTGTATTCATGAATGAAACATTTACATGTATGTATCGCAAGTGAAATAACCATGTAGCCAAAATACTTCAATGGTATGGATGGATGGATGGATGGTTGTTTAACGTCCAGTGGCAAGTCAGATGCATATTCAGGACGAGAACATGATAATGATAAATGAATATTAACCCCGCTTTGTACTAGACCGACACGCTAAGCCGGATTTTTAACGTGCTAGCTCACAAGGTAACAGTTCGCAGGAAGACATGTCACCTTACCCGGACACATTATTCTGACTCCGGGCCGACCAGTCTTTGCTCTAACTCCTTAATGCCGCGTGCTTGGCGGAGAAGCAGCAAATACCAATTTTCAAGTCTTTGGTGTGACCCGGTCGAGGGTCGAACCCACGACCTACCGCACTCGAGGCGAGCACGCTAACCATTACACCACCGAGGCGGTCCCAATGGTATGGACACTTTGACATATACCTTAAGGTCGGTATCTATATAGAAGGATCTGAATGTTCAGGATGGATGCATTCACCAGGGTGGAGTTATATGTTGCTATAACATGGTCAAATCTGACCTTGGACGTTGATTAAGGGGGCTGACCATGTTGCAACCTGAAGTCTCCTTTGAAAGTACATGTGACCTTTAAAATGTTTAAACCAAGAATCAAATCAGTTTATAATTTAAATAGTTTGCTTACAAGTGACCTAGTGACCCGAGGAAATTTTTAATTGTGACCTTGTGACATAATAAAAGTTGTAACTGGAGCACACCTTTTCTCCTTTTATTCATACAATATTTCATGTTCGACTCTTCATTTTCTACGTTCTCTTTTAAATAATAATCAAATGTACCAGGGTTATAGCTTTTTACTACGCCAGACACGCGTTTCGTCTATACAAGACTCATCAGTATCGCTCGAATTAAAATAATTGTAAGGCCAAATAGGGTAGAAAGTTGAAGAGCATTGAGGATCCAAAGTTCCAAAAAGTTAGGCCAAATACGGCTAAGGTAACTCACCGAAGTTTGTGTTTTTGGTAATCGCAGTTTATCTTGACAGACGTGTGTTACTATGATCTACTATAACTAGTATCTACAACATTTTCAAAAGGCAAGTTACGAAGTACATGCGGGATCTCCATAAAGTTGAGGTCAAGTGGAACGGTAGCAAATACTTAAAAGGTTAATTTGAATTGAAATTGAAACGAGATTGTATCTGGTTTGCAACAAGATAAAAGAAGGAAAATGTCATGGACTGCCATAATAAAAAAAAATCTCTTAAACTTAAAAAAAAGAAGTAGAAACGAATAAAAAAACAAGTATGATCCAGAGGACAATATGACTCGATTTATATTTCAAAAAAACATGTCATAATGAACATGTGTATAGTTTCGAGTTGACGTGAACACAACTCCATACAGTCTAGTCAAAATAGACCAAAAATGAGGCTAACCTTAAAAAAAATGCAACAGAATTGTTTTGGCCATTTTTCAATTCTGAAAGGCTTTCTTTGTAACATACTAAAAGTCTACCAAGTTATTCTGATGGGAAAATTGATTTTTGGGGTGAAAAATAGCAAAATTTATCAAAAATAGTGGAAAACTGGGAAAAGCTAATAGAATATTTGTTTTTGAAGATAATCATTTCAAATCAAAAATTTAACAACACTTTATAAAGCCTTTATGAAATGAAATAATAAAAAAAAAGATATTTTTTTAAAAAACATGAGATTTTAGGTGAAAACATCAGATTTTTGTGAAAATTGTGATGAAAATAATGTGAATTGACTTCAAAACAGACAAGAAAAATGTAAACATGGTAACAGAAGTGTATTGGTTATTTCCAAAAAGGACAAACACTTTATCTAAATCATTTTAAAATTAAACAGCAATATCTAATTTGGGTAAATGCTGACTTTGGGTAAAATATAGCAAAATTAGTCAAAAATCGTTAAAAACTGGGAAAAACTCCCATAAGTTTTTTTGTTGTTCTAAATCGTTCCAAATTTCAACTAAGGCAAATATAAATTTAATGTTGATAAGATCAAACAATAATCAATTAAAAAACAAAAAAGAAAAAAGTGATTTTGGGTGAAAAAAGGCAAAATTTGCTAAAAATCGTTAAAAACTGGAAAAATTTGATATTGATCATATTTTTTGAAATTCAATTTTGTCAACACTAGAAATCAATCTATCTAATTTATATGAAATGATATAATGTGTTAAAATTATATTCTTTTTACCAACAAGAATTTTTACACGAAAAGATAAAAGATGTGTGAACCATCAAGAGAGGGTAAAAAGGCTAATTCATGCAAGATGATACTCATGCAAATGGTGGGTCATTTTTTCTAAGTTAAATGATCATCAATGGAATATTCGGTGTTAGTAACGAAGAAGACTAAGATCCGGCTTTGCAATTGTCGTAGCCTAAAATTACCAAAGGACTTCCAGAATATGACCAGAAAACAGATACAGTTGTAAAAATGTTTTGTTTTTGTCAAAAATCGTATGAGTTGATTTATATGGCAATAAAAGTTTGAATTGAATTGAATGTAATAACTGATTGATGAATACTATTTCATTATGGATTTAAACAGCCATTAACGACAAGAGAACCCTGGTCTATTGTTGACTATAAACTATAGATGCCTTTCGAGGTTATGTGTCGATGAGTTGCTATCTCATTGACCTGCACCTTACATTGAAAACAAGAATGTGTCCATTATACACGGATGCCCAACCCGCACTATCATTTTCTATGTTCAGTGACCGTTTAATGATGCTCAAAACTCTAATTTGGCATTAAATTAGAAAGATATTATCATAGGGAACACGTGTACTAAGTTTCAAGTTGATTGGACTTCAACTTCATCAAAAACTACCTTGACCAAAAATTGTAACCTGACTGACCAAAAACTTTAACCTGACACGGGACAGACGGACGGACGGACGAATGGACGTACGACCAAAAAACATAATGCCCCTCTTCGTAGGTGGGGCATAAAAAGAAAGATTGAGTGAGTATAGTTTGGTCTGTGTATTTCACTTTCAGAGAAGGCAATATTAAAACTTGACCGTTTACTGTTGCAGTGTTTTTGTCCAATCAGAAGAATATAACACCTATCGACAGTTCATACATTACTCTTATTCCGTTTTATTTTTTAGATGATAGTAATGTTCAATTAACATGATAAAGGAATTTGGATGAAATTAAATATATGCAACTAAATTGATGAAATAACTGTATTTTGTAACAATCTTGTGTACTTTCATTTGCTTTATAACTATTTAGATCTGAGGGTCACTGATGAGTCTTATGAGGACGAAACGTGCGTCTGACACAAAATGAATGTGGTCAAAGATCTTATAATCTATTGTGCAATACTGTGCAATTGAAGATTTTTTCTGAAATATTAAAAAAATTGAAAAAAATTATGAACCCCTTAAAAAAATTGTAAACACCCCCACAGCTTATTGAAACCACCCTTGGAGCAATAACCCCAAAACTCGATCCCAACCTTTCCTTTGAAGTATGGAACTTTGTAGTACAATTTCAGAGAGATCCATACACTTAAACACAAGTTATTGTCTGGAAACTAGAACAATGCTAGTTTTGGGCCCCTTTTGGGCCCCTTATTTCAAAACGATTGGGACCATCATCCTAAATATCAATTCCAACTTTCCTTTGTGGTATTGGATCTTCTGTAAAAATTTCATAAAGATCTTTTAACCTAAACTTAACATAGGCGTGCCACCCCCCCCCCCCCCCCTTTTCGTGCGAAAAATTTGGTTGATTATATATAATTAATCACTGAGGCATGACTAAAGCGGGCCCCCCTTAGGTCAGTCAGCGCCCCCCCCCCCCCCCCCTTTATGAAAAGTTCTGGATCGGCCACTGGTTACTGTCCGGAAACCAATTAGTCCAAATAATCATGACGTCTTGAAAGGCTTTTTTATAAAAAAAAAATTTATAAAAAAGCCTTGCAAAACGTCATAATTATTTGGACTAGAAACCAATGTGACTTTGTACGATGACGACGCCGCAGACGACATCATACCATTATACCGTATCCCCCAAAAAATTTTGCAGTCGTATAAAGACCTCGTAAACTCTCATTCAAAGACAAAAGACGAAATGAAAAAAAATCCGTTCCTCAAAATACAGATTGTGTTCCGTTTCGTTGTGTTTCGTTTCTCAGTTTACTTGTTTCGTTTCGTTTCACTCTGTTTCGTTTCGTTTCGCCGTGTTTCGTTTCGTTTCGTCATGTTTCGTTTCGTTTCGTTTCGTCATGTTTCGTTTCGTTTCGCTCTGTTTCGTTTCTGTTCCGTTTCTCACTTTACCGGGACCCATCATTTATGTTGTACATTACAACAACAAATATGTGGATTGTACATTTACAACAAAAAGTGCATTGTACATTTACAACAAAAAAGTGCATTAATTGCACATTAAAAATAAAAATGTACATTGTACATTAACAACAAAAAGTAAATTATACACTTACAATAAACAAGTGAGAAATTAAGATAGTTGATTGGAAGATTTGCTGTGATAATTAGATATGAATGTTGCTAAGGCCAAATAAACTAGTATGTTTGGTTCCAGTCACATCTAAAAAAAGTTAGGGTAGGTAAGTAGGGAGCAACAAGTTAATACATAAATGTATTCCTCTAATAAATGTTAATGTCTAGTGTATACATTTGATAAAAAACAAATTTGGGTTACAAACTAAATCCGACGGGAACGCACTAACTATAATAGGAAAACAAAGGAACAACGGGAACACTGAAGTGCAACAAATATAAACGCAAGCATACATAAAACCGAAACATTTCATATTTCTGACTTAGCTAAGGCCAGTTTAAGACAAAATGGTGGGTTGAACCAGGTTTTTATGCCTAGCCTAACTTCCCGGTTATAAACTATGAGACAGAATTACAGTCCCAACACACGAAAGAAAACTCATCCCAGTGAAACGCACAATACATTATATAATAATAGCAAAACAACAATAAACATCTTCCATCAACGACATACACTACAGGATATCACAAACAGTGACATACGTACGTTACCAACATGCACTCCCAAATTTTATACAAATATTTTCACAATACCGGTCCAAATAAGTTTCATGACAACTATGGCATTGAAAGGCAATTTTATAATTATTTGGACTACAAACGATAAAACACAAGATATTATTTAAACGAAACGATAACAGAAACTTCAAAAGTTAATACATAAATGTATTCCTCTAATAAATGTTAATGTCTATAAACAAGTCATGTGGTACATCATGTAGATATGAATGTCTTAGTTATCTAAATATTCATAACGAACTATATGTTTATATTGTGTTGTAAATGCGTTTCAGCTTTGAACTAAACGACATGTAACTGGGATAAATTTTGGGAAACGAACCAGTCAGCATAGTCATATTATTTGCCAGAGTTGCTGCAACGAAACCTTACTTTGTAATAGAAACACAATGTGTAACATTCTTACTGTAGGTAATGAACACACTTATCCTAGTCAGAACAAAGTTGAGCACACACAAAAATGTCTAAAATCTGTTCAACGATAACAATAATCGAATGACATCTACGAGAAAGGTTAAAACGGAAATTCCCTAAAACATATATATATATATATATATATATATATAACCTAATGGCAGAATTCCAAGCTCAAACATGGATACCACATGTCATATTACAACCTTTTTCTTATGTAGAAAATGATGGATTAATACGGAAGCGTATTAGCACCACCTTTTGTTTTAATTTTCTTCCTATCTTTTTTAAAGATCTTTTTTAAAATTGGGAAATTTGGGAATAAGGAGGAGGGCCAGAAAAAAAAAATTGTCATGTCCTAAAGTACCCATGATTTTTGATACCTTTCCTGAAATTCTCCCGTCATTAAATCTTTACAAAGAATTCTTCTTACAACACTTTACATACTTTCAACCACGCTCTGAAGGCCCGCGATTTTGCAGGTGTATTCTAGTATATTTGAAATTTAAATGACTTCAGTCTTTGAGTATCGAATATAAATTTAATGAGAATTATAGTACCAAAACGTTTCAAATAGTCTACCATTTTTACAAAAAAAATGTTTGACTGAATAGATACATTGTAAATAGTTTTTAGGTGCTGAGCTTCTGGTGATGATGAATATGTATACATATTTCCCTACCTCTGACTCCTTGTCAATGTTAAGTGCCATCTTTGTTACCAAAATGAGTAGCCTCAAGTATCAACAAGGAGACATGCCTATGTGCATATATTACAGTGAAATTGGTACCGTTAATGTTGATACTACTCATCAGCTTTTAAAAGGATCATATGTACATCTTGGATCAGAAATATTAAAATCAATGCATACATATTAAAGAAAATAATCCGAACTTACTTCAAAGTTTTATAATATCATTGTAAGATTTTTTTTGATTTTTTAGAATGCGGTCAGTTATGTCTTGCTTGTAGTGAAATGAATAATTTAAAAGACTGCCAACAATTTGTAACATGCGATAATGACCAGGTACAAAATTTGATATACAAGAATGCTTAACAATTGTTTGCACACATACACGAGAGCGCGAGAGTCATCAAACGAACACAATTTTAGAATATTAATATTTTCAAACCAGACTAATAGTAAGAAATGAAATCACAAAAATATGATTTTGTCAATCAACTTACCAATAAACACGTGTACATCCCTAATGTTTTTTTTTAATTTCGCCTATTTCACAAATTGAAAACAACACGTTTAATAATTTCTTGCGTCCGAAGTGCTTTTCTGGATTTACCTTTATCAGGAACGCTCAAAGGCAAACATTTGAAAACCTGTAGCATTTTGTTTTAAATCATTAGCATCAACAATCGGAGAGCATGCTATAAAAGGCCCATAATTGATTAGCTAAAACCTCAGGCCATAAGTATTGAGACAAGGTTGTAATTATGTTAATGTTGCAGACTTAGAACTCACACAATTACAAGATATTTGAAATGATCACTTTAAAACAAATAGATCTTTTCACTACATGGTTACTGGATGAAAATTCGAATTATTTTGTTCATTGTTGATTACTGTTCAGTGATTTGTAATTATAATTTTAATCTGTATAATCTTATTTGCAATTTAATCATAATTATTTCGTTTTGTTTATATGCGTTTTGCTTTGGTTTCAATATTTCATAAAATATTGGTTTGTTTTCATGCTTGTATATTTTGCATTCATTGTTTCTTCCAAAATAGATGTAGTGTGCCATTTACAATACAAATAGGATGTTTTATGCCCTTTGGTCGGGTGTTGTTTCTTTTGCACATTCCCGATTTCAATTATCCATTTAAAATAAACCTCCATCCTAAGCAATGATGTAGAGAGCAATTGCGACATATGACGTGTATATTGTGTATATTTAGACAAAAGCACAATTTGTGTCTGTCTGCAGATGTGGCCAATGTCTACATTTGCAGACCGTCTTTGTTTTTCAATTTAATAAACGTGGTTAGTATTGATAACATACAATTTTGTAAATGTTATATCATCGTTGAACTAACAGATCACATCTGACCCCAAAAAGCGCCTTATCCTATGTTATAACATTGACGGTACCAATTGTTCTGCACCAGATGCAAATTTCGACAATACATGTCTCTTCAGTGATGCTCGTGGCCAAAATATGTAAAATCCAAAGCTTATGTAAAAGATGAAGAGCTATAATCCAAAATTAAAAAAAGTATAGCCAAATTCGTGAAAGGAATCAGAGCTTTGTATGAGGGAGATAGGGACAAAAAATACCAGAGGGGCAGTCAAACTCATTGAGCGAAAACTAACAACGCTTTGGCTAAAATTAAAAAGAAAAACTGATAAACAATAGTACACATGGCACAACATCGAAAACTTAATAATAAGCAGCACGAACCCAACCAAAATCTAGGGGTGATCTCAGGTGCTTCTGCAGGTTAAGCAGATCCTGCTCCACATGTGGCACCCGTCGTGTTTCTCATGTCATAACGAATCGGGTAAATAGTCTAATTATGTAGGTCACATTTATGAAAGGGGAGGGGATTGTTATTACGACGTAAGGAACAGTTTCGATATCTTTTGTGAAACGGTTATTCCATAACGGTAAAACAACTCGTGAATACGTCTGTAAAATTTACGAAGGGATGATTTCAAGTCCACATTTTGGAACTCTTGTGTATAACTTTATTATAAAGTTTCCGGGCCATTTTTATTACTTTTGTACGAAATTCCGTAATTCCGTCATTCCACAACAAAGCACTATACGGAGATTTTTCTAAACGCCTGCAGATATTGAGCTCATTTTTGGTATGTGAGTTAACCATGATATGATGAGTTACAGATCAAGTTTAAGTTTCATATCACTCCATCATTTTTTTATGAAATTACGGGCTTTTGACTACGACAAATTGTTGTACAGCACAGTTATACAAAAAAAAAAATTCTTAACGACTTTAGATATTAGGCGGATTTTACGTATTTTAGTTAATCATGATGAAATACAGATCAAGTTTAAGTTTCGTTTTGTTTCTGCTACGGTTTTGGATTTTGATAAATTGTTGAAAGTTACAGTTATACAGACTTTTTTCCTATACGTCTCCAGATTTTGAGCTGATTTTTGATATGTGAGACTACCATTATGTTTGTGTCCACATGTGTTATTCAAATTGCAGATTTTGCAACTTTTTGGTACGGGTCATTTGTGCAATTTGACCATCTAGTTTTCTGATAGTCAACTTTGTTCTCTGTGCAGTTTATCGACATTGGGAATACTTTATCACAGGTTTGTTCAAGGTTCAATGAAATTCGATACGAGTTCAAAGCAGGTAACATTTGTATATTTGATTCAAATTCGTCCATTGATTTTAGTGGAACTGCGTAAGATAGAAATCGACTTATGCACGTATCCGTATACATGAACGTAAATGATACTTGAGTGGGATTGATTTTAGAACATTCAAATACGAAATAAATGAGTTGGGTTTGTTTTGTATGATTCTTATATTAACTCAGTTTTCAAACAGAAACAGACTTTCCGTAAGGAATTTTCAATTCGAAATAAATTAAAATATTTGTTGTTATTATACTTCAGTGTGTTTTTTCTATATAAAAAGTAATGAAATAGTTGTGCTATTTCATTCCACAGAACCATTTGCCAGTCAATAGTTTCAAAGACTATTGCCCCAGTGAATAGTTGTGCTATTTCATTCCACAGAACCATTTGCCAGTCAATAGTTTCAAAGACTATTGCCCCAGTGAATAGTTTAATAATCATCTTTCCCGTTCTTTTTCATGCTTATTTTTCAGTGGACGTTAATGATGTCATTGACTACTCTGCTTGGTTACGTATGCTTTACAACGTCAAACTCCCGCTAATATTGTAAACGGTGGAATCTGTTTGTGTTGATTGTAATTTCAATTACAAGAAGCAATTATAAAAAAGAAAAAAAGAAATCTTCACGGGTAATTTTTTAAAGATCTAAAATATAGTTCCTTATTCTTAATATGGGTTCGCTCTCCGTATATTAAAAGTGATTTTGCGTTTGGTGTATTTTAGTTAGAATTTTTAATGAGCACATAAAGTTTAACATAAGTATTTCTAGTCTTAATTGAAATTAATGAAATATTTATTAATACAAAACGAATTATAAAAAAGTATAGTTCATCATGTACATATAAAGTTATGTGACATTTTTGTTTTCTTCCAGATGATATATATACACTTTTAGAACATCAGTTATTTGGTATATATATATATATAAAATACTTAATGGCTGTGTTGTTCAGTATAATAAAACACCTAATGACTGGGTGTGCAGGGAATAGCAAGTGTGTTGTCCCTTCGCATACCAACTATTGCTCTCGGGTTGCCTCGAGCAATAGTTGGTACCTCAGGGACAACAAACTTGCTATTACCCTCACACACAGTCAATAGGTGTATAATATTCATTTGCATAAGGTTGGTATATATTCGACACAGCACCGATAATTATTTTTGCTTTTTCTTAGATTTGCTATCAACACAAATACCTAACTGAGCAAAACCAAACCAGATATGACACTGGCTGTACGTACCCTGAGGTAAATATGTCTACTCACATACCTGTTTAAATCTTTTAAATCTCATAAAGATTGGCTGTAATAGATAAACCTCGTCGTTGAATTTTTAATTGATAAGGGGGGCCGCTGGGGTTCTGTAACCCTCCCCCTTTTTTGCATAAAATTTAGATTTAAAAATGTATACCTATTCATATTTTGCGTAGGTTCAAATGTTATATTTTGCCATTTTGATTGTGTTTTATGGTATGTAATGTAAAATGTGTATGCGTGGAATACCAAAGTGCCAAAGAGAGAAAATTGGTTGATAAAAACACAACCGGAAACACTAAGATGACAGACGAAGTAGTTATTAGAAATCTATTGATCTTATAAATATTTCCATTTATTTCCCCAACCTATTCACATATTTTCAAGCTTCAAATCCTCTTCCAGTTGTCAATGTTGCTTAAACATTCACTAAAACATACTCATTTATATAATTAAAATAAATCAAAAAAAAATACTAAATTTGCATCAGAAGTTTTAAAATTTTGTACGCCGACTGGTTACATTTACAAATCAATCGACTTTTCTAGTGTATACATTTGATAAAAAACAAATTTGGGTTACAAACTAAATCCGACGGGAACGCACTAACTATAATAGGAAAACAAAGGAACAACGGGAACACTGAAGTGCAACAAATATAAACGCAAGCATACATAAAACCGAAACATTTCATATTTCTGACTTAGCTAAGGCCAGTTTAAGACAAAATGGTGGGTTGAACCAGGTTTTTATGCCTAGCCTAACTTCCCGGTTATAAACTATGAGGCAGAATTACAGTCCCAACACACGAAAGAAAACTCATCCCAGTGAAACGCACAATACATTATATAATAATAGCAAAACAACAATAAACATCTTCCATCAACGACATACACTACAGGATATCACAAACAGTGACATACGTACGTTACCAACATGCACTCCCAAATTTTATACAAATATTTTCACAATACCGGTCCAAATAAGTTTCATGACAACTATGGCATTGAAAGGCAATTTTATAATTATTTGGACTACAAACGATAAAACACAAGATATTATTTAAACGAAACGATAACAGAAACTTCAAAAGTTAATACATAAATGTATTCCTCTAATAAATGTTAATGTCTATAAACAAGTCATGTGGTACATCATGTAGATATGAATGTCTTAGTTATCTAAATATTCATAACGAACTATATGTTTATATTGTGTTGTTAATGCGTTTCAGCTTTGCACTAAACGACATGTAACTGGGATAAATTTTGGGAAACGAACCAGTCAGCATAGTCATATTATTTGCCAGAGTTGCTGCAACGAAACCTTACTTTGTAATAGAAAGACAATGTGTAACATTCTTACTGTAGGTAATGAACACACTTATCCTAGTCAGAACAAAGTTGAGCACACACAAAAATGTCTAAAATCTGTTCGTGCCTTTCTGTTATTTAGGAGCTGTTGTTGATTTTGTCTGTCATATTTGATTTCCATAACTGTTTAACTAATTTTTTTCGTTTGAATTGTTTCACATTTTGTCACATAAGGTCTTTTTATAGCTTGCTATACAGTATGCATTTTGCTCATTGATAAACGCCATAAATAGACATATACTTGCGTCAATTGTGTTACTTGAAATTAGGGGGATGTTTGTATCTTTGGTAATGATACTACATATAATAAATGTAAAAATCTACTTCTATAGAATTTGTGATACACAAGTGACGTTGTATTTACTACAAATGAAATACCCCATTTGTTATTTGTTGAAATAAAAACAAAATGATCACTAATCATGTATTTTTGTTTTTTGCAAAATGTAAAGTTGTTGGATACATTAATCGATTATTGGATAATAAGGAATTTAATGATGAAATTTAATACATTTTTTTAGAAATTTGAGCGTTGACTATTGGTGAGGAATGTATTAGTAATTTTCTTTTTATTATTTCAATGTTAAATTTTTAATCTTTAAAACTGTTACTTAACTGATATCGAATGGTTTTTTAAACAAATATGCATTTGACAGAAATCACACGATAATGATATCAACATTTCAATATCTTTTAATGTGTCATTTATAAACTAGATAATGTATAAGTATAATTCGAGCACTTTATTTTTCATGCAAAAATTTGACTAAGAAACACACTTTGCAGTGTTTTGCCTATTTGGAATCATTTTGTCAGTAAATGCAGTTTCTTAATCATAGTTACATTTATTGTTGAAGATCCCACTCAGAGTTGTCTTTCATGAAGCGGAATTGCAGATCCAGCAAGTTGTAAAACAACCACACAATGCCTCGAAAATGAAGTAAGGTATAATTGATTGAAAACACAAATATTCATTACTAATCTAAATGTATATTATGGCATTTTAACATCTTTTATATTAAAAGTTTTTGATATTATGCAATTTATTTCATCTTCTGACATGAAGGTCATCTAAGCTTAATATATGAATAGTGTACTTATATTCACCATTTTATTTCAAACATTTTCTTGATAGAAAAAAAGTAAAATCACAAAAATACTGAACTCCGAGAAATTAAAACGGGAAGTACCTTATCAAATGACAATATCAAATGGTAAAACACTTCAAACGAATGGACAACAATTGTCATATTCCTGACTTGGTACAGGCATTTTCAAATGTAGAAAATGATTGATTGAACTTGGTTTTATAGCGCGTAACCTTGCACTTGTATGACAGTCTCATTAAATTTGATAATATTTAAAACGATGCATGAACAAATCAAACATAATAGGTATAATAGTCAAAATATCACTGTATCTCAAAACAATCATTTATTTATTTATTTTTCAAAAAAGCATCTATCAAATTTAAAAACCACATTCATTGCTTTGCGTGTTTGACGTCAGAAAATGTAAACGTCACATATGAAGAAATATAATTATTTTGTCGTTCAGAGTATTTTCAAAAACAGATTGAGATTAAAAATTATCCAGTAGTTCTTTAGAATCCCCATGTGGTTATACCACTACGCGAGTAAAATATAATGTTGTCGTTCAAAGCATTTTCAAATTTATAAGAAAACAAAAAAATAGTGACACATAATAGAACAATAAAAACATAATGGCATATAATAGAACAATAACATAATGACATATAATAAAAAAAAATAACATAATCACAAATAATAAAACAATAACAAAATGACATATAATAGAACAATAACATAATGGCGGAATCTTTAAAAGTACAGAGTCACGTCATATGATCCAAAGAAACATAAAATGACGAACATACAAAACACACACGCAAAAATGAAAAGATAATACAAACACATTGAAGGAATGTATAAGTACCGAGCCACCGAAAACAGAATTAACAGTAAAACTAATATTAATAATGGAACGAATAAAGGCAACAGTAGTATACCGCTATTCAAAAGACATATTAAGAACAATATAACACGTTGTTTAGATGATAAACAACGTTAAGACCCAGAATCTATACACCACGGACATCAAATATTATTTGTGAAGTTGATACGGACTATTTATCAACAATTCTAGTTACTTCCGATAAACCGTTTTAGAAAGGGTCGAGACGTTCTTTGACATACCTTGTCTGGTCATATGGTGTCGTTTTACGAGTCCTGAGTAGGAACTAAAAGCTGCAAAAAATTGATACCCAGTTTCAACTACAAAATATACTTTTTGATCAACAAACAAAGTACAGAGATACATGAGACAACAGAAGTATACCGCTGTTCGAAATTCATTAATCGATTAAGAAAAAAGCTTATCCGGGTTACAAAATAAAACTGAAGGGAACACATCAAATATAAGAGGAGAACTAAGAAACAAGAGAAACACAACATCAAAATGTAACACACACAGAAACTAACTATAATATAAGAAAGCCATTTTCCTTACTTGGTACAGGACAAATTAAGAAAAAAATATTGGGTTGAACATGATTTTGTGGCTAGTCAAACCTCCCGCCTTAATGGCAATGTTAAATATAACATTAAAATGACAACATAACATGACAGGACTACAATAAAGATAAATGGGATAACATATAGGACGGAATAAGACACGAATAACAGTTACCAAAAGGTATTTGCGATATATTATTCTGAATTGGAAATTTCCATTACTTTTACGAATTATAAGACGTAAATAATTCGTACAGTATATCAACCCGGTAGTTTTTACATATATTCTTTTCCAAATAATCTCTCTTAAATATGAGACTATTTTCTTTATAGGTCTGTTACCTTCACAAATACAGAACAAATTTTAAACAGGAAAGATATGATGTAGGGTGCAAGCATTCAGCGGTAGGTTATCATGGCATACGATAATATGAAATGGTGGTATTAAGGAAGAACACAACTAATTCATGGTCCCATTACTTTCTATGTTAATTTCCTCCATTTCAACCAGGCATACCTCTTTCATTTTAAGTTCAAATAAGGTGGCAATCATTGCATGTCAAAGCAACACTTCATGGTGTCTTCTACTGAAAAAAATCAACATACCTTTAATGGCATATAAGAAAGAACTGGTTCCCAGAACTTCAGATGTACCAAAAAAGGTACTTCAGATCTGACAAAACAGACAAAGTGTACCCTCTTTTTAAAATTTTATGCAGTTTTTGTAATATTAAAAATTAAAAGTCCAAAAGTGTGTTACAATGATCACCAGTCCTTTAGCTCCATTTGATGCCAAAAAAACATAATACCCTAGATATTTTGAAAGTTATACTCATGCGTAGGAACTATTTTAAATCTGTACTACTTTCTGGTATGTGCTATCAGGCCGGGCCCGAATTAGTGGTGTTACACCTTAAAGCAAAGGCAAGTGAAAAAAACCAATTGCCAAATTCAGAGGACATAACTGCTAATAGATAAACATGATAAATTAATATGAAAAGTTAAAATTCCGTGTTGTCAATTGTAAGAAGAAAATAGTTTGAGAAGCACAATGTAATTCTTATAAAAAAAATCATTTCATTTCATTTTGTGATAATTTCAGACAAGCAAGATATTTCTATATTTCAACAGTTTTAGACATTATAACAAAAGTCTTTTTATTTAAATGGATTTCTTTCATTTAATGCATTTCAACCTTCTCCTGTCTGAATTCCGAGTACAATTACTTATACACTCATTACAACACACAAGTATAACAAGATGTATGCGAGCTTTTCGCGAGCTGCTACACCTGTTTCGATCCGAGTACAAATACAGATGATATTTAAAAACATTAAACAGTTATTTTCGATTTGAAATCCTTGAGGCCCGTGTAGTAATACGATACAGTAATCACACATTCAGCTGAATACGGGTTCGCAAAAAGGAATCTCGAATGGTTAACAAAAATACACAACTGAAGATAACAAGTAATTTCAACAGTAAAAACAAAAAAGAAAACGTTCTCCAAATTTAAACATGAGTGTACGAGTTGTCCTACGCTTGAGACTCGACATTCACTAAACATGCATGCTGAAATTGACATGGTTGTTTTTGTTACACAATTATACATATTCAAATTTTGAAATCGATAGCTGTCATCGTAGAAAAGACTGATTTTTATGTGTGTATGTTATCAGATAATTGTTGTGATTCTTATTGCTTTTAAGAAATATTCAAAAAGAAAAGGAACGTATAAAACTACATGTATTCGTAATTTCTCAATTAATACGTCATTAGAATACAACTGCAATACACATTCTGAGGTCACGCAGTTTCATACAATATTCAGCGATATTTTAAGCGATATTTGTATAGTTTACAGATACAGCATAGCGATATATGGAGGGCTGTATCTGTATAGTAGAACACCACATTGCAGGATAAAAATAAACCTACCAGTGACTCCAACAATAAAGGTAGTTGATATGAAAATGATGCCGATAAAAATACTTTTGTAAACGATATATATTACATACGACATTTACTGTCCACCTTCTCGAAAGTAAAGATTGACTAACATTTTAATACAAAACAAAAATAATAGAAACGACATTGTAAAACACAAAACTATCTTGCGTCCGAACCACTGCCAAGTATAAACCTGCACAATAAATGCCCAGTCAAAACCAGATATGGGCATGCATAAATACCGAGTTATGTCAAACGTGATAAGACCAAAAGAAATACAATAACCAAGAAGACAAAAATACCGAAAACTGTAAATGTTAAGCAAAGTCAAAGACAAACAATTTCAGCACCCAGATTCTATAGGCCATTGTTTTTATTTGTGAAGTAGACACTGCACATTTATCCACTGAGTATCTGGTATTTTCCGTTGTTTTTGTTTAGAAAAACGAAACCTTCTTTCACAAAACACTGTATCATTGTTTTTGCATAAAACACCGGTGACGTTTAACAAGTTCTGAGTAGCAGCAAGAAACTATTATTTATCGTAAATGTTGAAAAATATAAATCTCAAACGTGAGTGCATTTAGTATATTGCTAAGTTTACTAAGGTGAGAATAAATTATTAATTTCAAAATTCAAATCGTCTTGTTTGTCTTTTATTCTTATCTGTGCTGACCACTGTTGTCAAATCCAATTTTATAGAATAAAACACATTTTTAAAGAATTTATTGATGTATAAACTCGCCTAATTCACTCACAAACAAATAAATGTCCGAGGGACTTTTATGATATGTTTGTGAATGACTTGGTACAGTTTATACACCAATAAATTCCTTTAAAAAGCGTTTAATTCGTATAATTCATAAAAATTGGAGATAAGGAATTTATTTTTCCACACTCGTAACATCTATTACACGTTCATTGTATATTTGTGTCATTGAATGTACTCAATAATTTTGCCAATCTGAAAAAAAATAAGCGACAAAAACTCTTATTATCCTTATAACGAATGTTTAGTGTTGTCTAATTAATTTAACGATAAACGTGAAGTGAACAATAATTTTGTTAAAGTCAATCCGGATTGTGTCATTATCGCTGCCTTCTAGTGTACACTGGTTACGAAAAGACGTTCGTCGTCTATCAAAAAATAAACGACGTCAATAAGTTTTCTCAACGAATCATATGAACGAATTCCCTAATATTCAAAATCTATTAAGAATAATACCAAAATATGATGTTAATGTTTTAATCATTTTTTCATGACACGTTTTGTTTTTATGTTTCATGTGGTATTGTGATGTAAAGTCTGGATCGAAATACTTTCAGAGAAAAACCTAGATTTTATATTTTCAAGAGTTTCTTAGATGAGTTATTTTAGAATCAAGATGTAGTTAATTCCAAAATGTTTGTGAACAGTGTCCCGTATTTGTGTAATTGTTTTTTCACTGCAAACAAAATGTTGGTTATTTTAAGGGATGATTCTTTTGTTGAACATGCAGATGAGCAGCGGCAGTGTATCGTTGTTTAAGGAGACTTTGTGAAGTTCATGTATCAAATTCAAACAAGAGTAGTTTTCCGATGTGTTGCTCATTTAAAATCTAAATGCAGACATGAAGAACTTTTGACTACATTTTATCATTTTCAAATCTGGAAAAAAAATTGTCACTTAATGTTAGTAACCCACATATCCATTTGGTGAATGTAATTGTATTGTCGTTACATAACATTTACAGTGAACTCAAGCAAAACCACGTCAGCAAAACAATTACGAATTTAACAAATTTACACCTTTAGTTATGTTATTTTAGTCTATTCAAGCTGATTAAGTTGTAAGAATTACAGACGCGGTAACATATAAGGCGGTACAATATTTGTTATTTCAGTTTCAATCTTCACATTTATCGTGGTGGTAAGAAACTGTAATTTAAGGATTTGGTTAAAGTAGGTTTTTCTGTTACTTTATGTAACCAGAAAAGATGAATACTTATATATAAGTATCATTCTTAGCTATAGACATCAGAAGAAAAAATTAAATTCACAAAAAAATGGATTTAAAGGAAATTTCAAAACGGAAAGTATCTAATCAAATGTAAAAATCAATAGCTCAAAAACATCAAACAAAAGGATTATAACTGTCATAAGCATGATAAGTGACTTGGTACAGACATTTTCTTATGTAGAAAACGGTGGATTAACCTGGTTTTATAGATAGCTAAACCTCTCTTTTTTTATAACAGTCGCATCAAATTCCCTTATATTGACAACGATGCGTGATCAAAACAAACAGATATAAAAGGTACACATTTCATATATATATCATCAGTCATTATTGTGCGATAATCCTTATCACTAAATGAAACATACAAACATGTAAACAAAAAGCACACAATGGCATACAGACCAAGTGAAGAATTTATTAAAATACAAACTGTTTTCCTGTGTGAATGGTTTTACGCTAGTAATTTTTGGGCCCTTTATAGCTTGCTGTTCGGTATGAACCAAAGACCGTTTTTTTTTTACCTATAATGGTTTACTTTTATAAATTGTGACTTGGTTCGAGAGTTGTGTCATTAACACTTATGCCACATCTTCTTACATCTATAAAATAAATCGCCTTTTACTCGATGAATTCCTAAACCTAGAATTGCTACATACTAGTATCTATATACATGTATAAAATAAAATCCTGTCAATCGAAAACTTTGTTTAACCTACTTTTGAAAGCCTTTGAAATATGTTATTCTAAATATGGAGGGTTATTAGACTAATAAGTTTATTCAAAACAGTTATATAGAAAAAAAACTCTCAGATAAAGATAGAAATAGTTTAGAAGGACTAGTAACACCTGTAGAAATTACAGAAAAAAGTGTTTAAAATGAAACTTTAAAAAGCTCATGGTTACAATTATATTTATACTGCACTCGTTCTATTTGAGCAGTCAAAATGCGTTGACTGTATATTTCTATGTCATATACAGTCACTGACCAGATATCACTTTTCCTCATGAGTATTTAAATAGAAATTGCCCAAATTGTAATTAATTATTCATGCTACCTATTCAACCTGCTCTTGTTTTCAATGTATACAACGACTCAACCTTTTTTCTTTTTTTAGAAAAAAAATATTTCACTTTAATCATCATGTTTTATGCTTATTGTTGATCTTTAAGTTCATTCTCAAACAATTCCTTCACCATCGATAAAGGGTTTCATCAGGAAATGTCAATTTCATTGTTTGGTATATTTCTCCACCTGCATGATATGAGGCCTTTTTATAAAAGAGGACGGTTTCCCAATATTTAAATAAAATAATAAAGTTCACACATTAAACAACAATTGAAAATGTTTTTTTAGATTGCAGTATAAAGACAATAATAGTGCATTGACTTGACATATCAACGATATAAGGATTCGGCACGAAACGGGGAAAATGCTCGGCATAGCCTCGCTTTCCCCGTTTCTAAGCCTCATCCTTATATCGTTGATATGTCAAGTCAATGCACTATTATTGTCTATGTACACGTCCACTTGTATTTGCAGTATTTGAATTTTATCTATCTGACGAGTTACGCTTTTTTCAACTATTTTAATAGTTCGTTCTTATTTTGTACTGTTACACCACTTTCCCAGGTTATTGGAAGGTTAAATCACACTTGTATGTTTAACCTCGCCATATATTATATGTTTGTGTCTGTCCCAAGTCAGGAGCCTGTAATGCAGTGGTTGTCGGTTTTTTTAACATAAATTAGGCCGTTAGTCTTCTCGTTTGAATTGTATAACATACTAGTAGTCATTTCAGGGCCATTAAAAACTGATTATACGGTATGGGTTTTGCTCATTGTTGAAGACCGTACGCTGATCTATAGTTGTTATTTTTGTAGCAATTTGTTCTCTTGTAGGGAGTTGCTCATTGGCAATCATACCACATCTTTTTTTTTATATTTAATGTAGAATTCTATAGAAGATTTTTGCCCCATATTCAAAATATACTATTTAACGTAATTGAATGAAATAATTGAATGAGAAAAGTTTGACAAAAGAGCAAAAAAAGGGGTCAATTTCGCTGATTTCTTAAAAAATGATCAGAAATCTTTGGGTAACTATAGAACAATAACTTGGTTAGATGTAGATGTTAAAACTGTTGCTTATACACTTGTACAAATACTAAATATAATTTTACCCAACATTGGTAGTGCCAACTAGAAGGGCTATGTAAAAAAAATACATTTGTTCTCAATTTTTCATAAGCTTTTCATTCAAATGAATGGTCTTCATGATACAAACATAAAAAATGGATTTAAAAAAGTGTTTATACATTGTGTTGAGACTATGTACAATGACATATATGGGTGCATCGTAAGTAATGGGTGCATATCAAACTCTTTTAAAATATTTCGTGGAAAGGCAAATATCTTTAGTTATGAACTTAATAGAAACGTTTAGCTCATTATCTAGTTAAAACTAATAGAACTAAACATGAAGAGATTTGGCAAGGCAGACTTAAAAACATACTAAAGACAAATTCGAAAGAATCAATTTGACGAAAGAACCATTAAAAAGTATCTGATAATAATAGGCTTTGATTTCCGCTATTATAACGAAAAGTATCAAAAACAAACTGATAAAATTTAAGAAAATTGTGTGGTCAAACCGAAAGCTAACCGTGCTTGGAAGAATTTCTGAAGTAAAGTCTCTCATACTTCAAACTATATCATATATAGCAAGCAATATCATGAAAAGATCTATGCAAAAAAATAAAACTATGATATATAACTATATCTGCAATGGGAAAAGAGATATGATTAAAAGAGATACTTTGTCACAAAATTATACTGAAGGGGAATTAAAATGATTTATGTAGAGACTTATATATCAACAATTCAACTCAAATCGATTTAACAGTTATTGTTTGAAGAAAATGCTGAACAAACTTGGAAGATAATGCCAAAATATGATCTGAATAAGTTAGGATTCATCTTTTGAATATAGATAATATAAATAGTATTTAAAAAAAGTTTAATTAACCAAATTTCAGAGTTTTATCTGCAGTTAATACCTACTATGTTTTGAGAAATAAGGAAAGAAATAATATTGGGCAATAAATATATAAAAACTGTTTAAAAACTGGACACAAAGCAATATTTTGGTTATAATAGATTTATTAGAAAATGACGGAAACATATCCTCAGACATTATACTAGGTAAATTTGAACATAGGGAAATCTGGATTGCTGAGCTAACAAATCTGAAGAAAGTTATTTTAAAAAACTTGACCAATATCAACAAAAACTCAATAACTAATAAACATACCAAAGTAAATATAAATAAAAAAGAAAATCTTCACATCATTAACAAAAAACGTATTAAAACCCTACATTATCATGACATCTATAACTTCTTACTTAAAAGAAAGGGAATACAAACACGGACATTTGGACTAAGCGTAAAAACCAAACGGGTGATGATTCATACAAAACAAGAGATGCTTTCTTGTATACACACCAAATTTCGTTTTTTTGTTGTTGCTTGTAAAGTTTATGTCATTCTTTCCAACTTGTTTGGAACTTTGAGTTGTCTTCTCAAACTATCTATGAAATATGACCATCGGTAATATATCCTTCAGAACACTGGATCTGGAAGTTTAAATTATCGTTAGCATTTTTTTGGCGGCCATTATCAAACAGTTTCAGAAAATATTTTGGTTTTTGTTTCGATTTAATCTCAAATTCGCACTGAAACTTTATTAGGAAATGCCTTTTTGAATTTAAACTTCAAGTAATGGTAATTAATCTTCCTTTTGTCACCAAAATCTTTTAAATGAGAACTAAGGATACGCCTATTTTCGCAAGTAAATAGCTCGTGCGTCATATATGAAATTTCTCTTTTCATTTTAACTATCGTTTGTATTTTATTATTATCATTTACAATATTTATATAGCGCATTATCTAATTAAAATTACTCTAAGCGCTTAACATAAAACAATCAATGCAATTAAAAGAAATGTTAAACATTAAAACAATCAATACAATAAGAATGAAATTAAAGTTTAATTTTTTTTTAAAACAATACATTATCATAATTAAAAGGCATGTTACATCACAACTATAAGCACAAAGATAGAAAGTCATTGTCAGTATAAAAAGTTAAATGAAATCACTGAAAACGAGTCTAAAATAATGGGTTTTCAAATATTCTTAAAAAGTTTGATTGAGTGTACATGTCTAAGATGGCTAGGACGATTGTTCCACAGGCTCACAGTAGCTTTGTCGAAACATCTTTCTCCATAGATTTTGGTGCGTACACGAGGTCGTATCAGCTGCATTGTATTTTCGATCTAAGAGATCTTGCAGGTTTATAGACGCTAATGAGTTCCTCAAGATAGACGGGTGCTAAGTCATGCAGGATTTTGAAAGTATAACAAAAGAAGTTTATAATCGCTACTGCCCCGATTGTATTCGAACCAAGTCAAAAGTAGCTCGTCAATCATTTTAGATTATAAAAAAAATAGCTACTGGAAGAAATTCTTTCTGTATAATTACAAAATATACACGCTATCGAATATTATTTTCTTGCAATTACAACCATCAAATAAAACGTTACACCATGACGCTTGATAAAATAGATCAAGCATGCAGGAAAAAGTGTACATCGATTAATTTCATCCTCTCAATATTTATCCTTCTGTGATAGCGTGAATTCGTGTCATTGTGTTGTTATTCACTCCATATTTCTCATTATCCTGTGATCTTTCTTGCTTGATCAGAGTATAAGCCTTATTGATGACATCAAATTTGTTGCCTATATCTTGAGCTCTATCGCGTGGGTGATAAATTCTTGCAGCATCCCGGTATGCTCTATCTACTTCCCAATTTGAAGCATGTTCTTCAATCTGAAGTATTTTGTATGCTTTTAATAAGAGACCTTGCTTTTTCTTTCTGAGTTGCTCTAAGCGCCTTGCCTCCTCCTCTTCTGGAGTTCTATGCAACAGGAATTTTGAAATTCTGTCCCCTAAAAAGTAGTCTAAAGGTGACAAAAGAACTGCCAATCCAATGCCGACCGCAAATCCTGCAGGACCCGCTACCAGTGTTGAAATAAGACATGCCAATCCAGCTGCACCAATGTCTGTAATTGCGTATCTGCCAATTCTTCTGATTAACTCTCGTAGAGTTATTTTGTTTTCGCGGTAGTCTTTCACGAAGTGCCAAATATTTAAAGACCACCAAGCAATACCTAATGGAATAACCACGCGTTGTAAAATTCTACCGACTGATTGTGATGCGGAAACAGCAATTATTTCACCAACATCATCCCATACTTTAGTGGCAACGCTTGTGACCACTTTGGAGTTAAATTTGAGTAAGAACTCCTTACCTATTGGAGGAAGGTCTTCCGAAATATCTGACTGTACGTGTTGGTTTAAATCTGAATCGTTTTGATCTGTGCTATCATTATGTCTGAAATTGTCATTCTCGTTATTTTGGTCTGTAGCTGTCGAGTTGTTGTTGAAAGTAGAAGACCTGGAATATTCATATTCGTCCTCATCATTTGTGAACATTGATTGACCAACCTGCAGAGATTGTACTTCTTGAATCAGTTTGTTGAAACTTTCAACGTCTTTTTTAGTCATCGAAATTGTTTTATTTGGTTTAGGCTCTAACAAAACTGTGGACATTTCAATTTCAACTTTAACGCTGGTCTTAAATATCTTGCTTTCTTTCGATTGTATGATCTTATTTAAGGGCCAAAAGAAAATTTGTGATCCTCTACCGTCCTCCTCCGTTGACACCTTTGCTTCCTTGGTACATGAAAACTCAATGGTACCTTCAAGTTCTACTAGCACGCTTCCATTTAGTTCCAGGGTAGGGACAACGAAAGTATGTACATTTTTCATTTCTTTTGAAGCTGTTTTGCTCAAATTAATCTTTCCTTTTTCTATCCAAACATAATATCGTGATTCCTTAAATTGCAGCGAATCTTGTTTGACAGGTTTAACTGTATAAGGATTTCCTGGGTAAAAATCTGCTTCCACGGGACATACTTTGTATCGCATAATCTTCCCTTTTCCACCATCAATACAAAAAGTTTCACTACAAATTTTCCTTTTATAAATCACTTCAGGAAGTAGATTTGTCACCGCATTTTCAATTTGGGTTTTTATTTTATTTTCTATGTGATCCATTTTACCATATAGAAAAACATTAAATTTGCGTCCTTCTGTTCCAAAATCGCTTGCAAATTCTGATATATCGGCTGGAATCTTGTGCATTTTGTGGTGTTTTATTTCTGCTTTTTTTATTTTATCTTCTGGAAATTTCTGGTAGCGTCCATTGCATTTTGAATGAGTAAACTGAAATACCCGCCTCCTATGGAGCATCACAATTTTTTCAAAACTTGTATTCATTTGCTGAATTTCTGATACACTAAAATTTCGCTCATATAATGAAGTAGCTAATGAATGTATAGACATGAGCACACCCACATTATATCGCCCTAAAAACTCCTCACTTAATTCACAGTTAATGTTGAAAGTATCTTTTAGGAGAAATTTGTATAAATCTGGAATGGATTCAAATTCTCTTGATTCTTTGGATGTTTCGTTTCCCATCTGAAACATACAATAAAAAAAGTGGTTATCCCTGAATCAAAAGGTATACATCAATGTATATATAGCAAAGAGGAAGACATCGACACTAGATTCACATGGTAAAAAGAGACAAGAGTTACGTTCAAACCACTAAGACGAAAATAAACTGACAACATTATGGCTACAAAAAGAAGAGACACACAGACAAACAAAATTCCTCAAAATACAACCTAATGACCAAGTAAATCATACCTTCGAGAATTTTATTGACGTCATCACAAATTGGTTTACCGTTATAGAATATCAGTTTCAAAGATGACAACGTATATGTTCATATTAACGTAGCTACAATCCCGTACCCTTTCTAATTCGATCTACCGTATTAGACTTGTTAACGGTTTTTACTAACACGAGCAACACGATGGGTGTCACAAGTAGAGCAGAATCTGATTATCCTTCCGCTGGCCCTAATACCATCCCCAGTTTTTGGTTGGGATTCGTGTGGCTTTGTATTTAGTTTTTTATGTTGTGTCTTGTGTGCTCTTGATTGACTATTAGTATTTTTCTTCTAACGCCATCGCGTTAACAGTTTGTTTTCGATCTATGAGTTTGAATGTGCTTCCGGTGCGCCTTTGTATGTAATCTAAAAGTTGTTTTTTGGGGGGTTTGTTAGTATTTACATCTGATTCACTCCACCTCTTTTATATAGACAGATCACAATAACTTTGAAGCTCGGCTTTCATTGATGATACCAATGATATTAATAACTTGTTTGGCAGACGTTTCGTGGAGCACTTAGAAGACTTCAAAACAATATATACCGTTGTTTGTAATGAATCGTATGTAGTTTCGGTATCAAATACGTTGATCGAAGATCCAGTTCTCCATATGTGGATGAAACTCTAAACAAACATAGTTCAGACTTATGCTTATTCTGAATTTCCTCTTTAGTAAATGTCATTGGAGGTATTTGGAGTTTCCAAGGAGTTTATGTTATGTGATTTACACACAAAACACGATGTTGTTTAGGGTTTTACCTACGAAGACATACACATATTTCTCATGGAGGTTGGACAAGTGTATTTCAACATATGAGCCTTTAAGTTATACTTAATATAAGGAATAACTTATTTAGAATAATTTTCGGAAATTGTCCATTTCAAAATTTGAATACTTTAAGTTATTCATGCTGTCAAATTACTAACACAGGTTACTAAAAAGTACTTTGTGACTGTACACTATTTATTTGGGGGTGGGGCCGGTGTACAGCAATACATTTTTAAAAAAATCGTTTTGCCCAGTTAATATTTGTTTTAACAAATTTTTGTCCTGCTTTAATTCATTTAAAAAAAGCTATTTTCGCGCTAGTAATATCCAGAAAAATAATTTTTATCAAAACTAAATTTTGGGGCCCTTTATAGCTTATTGTTCGGTGTGAGCCAAGGCTCCGTGTTTAAGGCCGTACCTTGACCTACAATGGTTTACTATTATAAATGTTTATTTGGACGGAGAGTTGACTCATTTGCACTCATACCACAATTTCCTATACCTTTTGTTTTAAGGTTCATCATAACCTTTTGGCTAAAATGGCCGTATTTACATCCCAAATTTTACTCTGAGTACAGACTAACCTATACACCTGCAACATTTTTAAGGGATGGCAGGAACTAGATATATAAATTTTAAATGCATTTTATGTTTCAGAAAATTATAAACTTTTCTAGATTTTGCTATCCATTTTTTTTCGTTCCTGCAGAAGGTGCAAAAATTAACTAAATAGTGAAAACGATTGAGAAGCTCCCCTCATATAATCAATGTTGTGAGTAGTATTGATTTAAATGGACAATAGATGGACAATATACACCTGTAAACAATAGGTGATTTAACAGGTTTAAACTGTGTAACTGAGTGGACCGTATCAAATGAAATTCGGATGTTTGTTTATTTTTCTATTTTCTGCAGACTAGAAAAAAATGCACATCAAAATGAAGGTAAGTTTCTAATTTTCTGAAACGTAGACTTCATATAACTTTTATATATCTAGTTCCTGCCATGCCTTAAAACTTTCCTGGATGTACCAGTTTGTCTGTACTCGGCCATATTTTTCAATTCCTTATGATGAACCTTAACTTTAATGTAAACAAACATTCTGATTGTATTCAATTGAACCATGTTGTCAATCTATTGTCATCAAATGTCAATATTTCCCCATAAACATACGTTTGGACCAGTATGTGAATATACTGCATTTAGATTGTGTTTTCTTACAAACACCTCTTTTTATTAGAGGGATGGGCTGGTCCATACTTTATAATCCTCTACAAAATTTATTAGAATGGAAAAAAAATATCTTGTACGTGATGTATATTTAAATTTTACTGTGTTTTTATTCAAAATAATTGACAGAACACGTCCACTTATATTTTTGTACATCTGATGAGTTAAGCCTTTTTCAACTGATTTTTATAGTTCGTTCTTATGTTGTACTGTTATAACACTGTCCCAGATTAGGGGAGGGTTGAGATCCCGCTAACATGTTTAACCCGCCACATTATTTATGTATGTACCTGTCCCAAGTCAGGAGCCTGTAATTCAGTGGTTGTCGTTTGTTTATGTGTTACATATTTGTTTTCGACATAAATAAGGCCGTTAGTTTTCTCGTCTGAATTGTTTAACATTGTCTAATCGGGGCCTTTTAAAGCTGACTATGCGGTATGGGCGTTGCTCATTGTTGAAGGCCGTACGGTGATCTATAGATGTTAATGTCTGTTTCATTTTGGTCTTTTGTGGATAGCTGTCTCATTGGCAATCATACTATATCTTCTTTTTTATAAGTACATCAGACTTTCAAATATGTTCCGACCATAATGATCGTATAATTTATTTGTAATCTTCAATTCTGTGTACCAGGATGCCATTATGAATTATATAAATATATATAATTGTTCAATAACCATTGAACAAAACAAAACCTAAAGTTGAAGATCTTGTGTTGCAAATACAATTTTGGCCTTCTTTAGCATGTTTAGACACCCATCCCCTAGAAATATATTTTTTTATACAACACTGCAAGTAAGATTTTCACAAAATTACACAAGAGTCCTTTGACATATCTTTTATATCTAAGAATCAATTAAAAGGAAATAGTTCTATATTTAAAATACTATTCTGTTTCATAACCATATGTTACACAATGTTTTGCATAGAATATTAAAAAAATAGAGTAAAAATCACAACGTTCTTAACTCCGAGGAAAATTCAAAACAGAATTCCCTAATCAATTTTTTAAATCAACAAAACAAACACATCAAACGAATGAACAACAACTGTCTTATTCCTGACTTGTACAGGTACAGCTATTTCAAAACAAAAACAAATCAAAGCAGGGTGAAGAAAATACCCAATGCAAATTCTTTACATTCATAAAACCAAACAACCCTAGAAGCCAAGTTACTATATAAACATTTACTAGAAGATGTACAAATAGAAGAAGTACACCAACTGATTCACAACATATGCCGCTTTTTGATGAAAAAACAAAACAAGCAAAATATAGCACATCATTTTGTATCTTTGTTTTTCTTCTACAGGATGAATAGAGGTAGAAAGCGTTATTCATCATAAGCTACGTATACATTTCGCATGTCTTAGGTTTTTTGGAGATATATGTAAAAACTAAAATTTCCTTTTGTGATTAAAATTCAGCATATCAACTTTTAATTATTTCTTGTTTTTTTTTTTTCAAATCATTGTGTTGCTTATTCTTTAGTGTTGTATGTTGTGTCATATGTACTATTGTTTGTCTGTTTGTCTTTTCATTTTTAGCCATCATGACGTTGTCAGTTTATTTTCAGTTTATCAGTTTGACTGTCCCTCTGTTATCTTTCGTCCATCTTTTCTTGGATACTCATAAAACTTCGACACTATCTCAGTTATACACTGTTTTTATAAATTATTATGTTAAATCGCATTTCCTAGGCAAAAAAATGAAAAAAAACAACAAGACAGTCATGATTTTAAATAATGGACTTCGAATGCTATAATGACGAACAGATCATTTTTTTTTCTTTCAAAAAAGAAAAAATGTTTTTGATCATTTATCCACTTATTTGAGAGAGATAAACCTTAACAATGGCTAACACCTGAATTATATTATCATATAAAAATCTTAAAGTTTATGATGTTGGTTTAAAAAAAGAAACAAGTCCTGATCAGACTTGAATATGTGTGTTTCTTTCCTATTCATTATATTTCAAAACACTGACTCAATGACGGTGAACATAAACAAATATTCATCTAAATTCAAAATCTGAAAGATTAACAAAATCCTAATAACAAGTTTGATGCTTTACTCCGAATACCATTCTATTTCTGTAACAACACTGAAGTTCTTAAACTGTCAAATATTTCAGATGTAATCTTATTCATTCTATATTTACATTTACCAGTACAACCATTGAGATTATATTACATAACTAATTAAATAGACTTAAAAATTATTATCAACCGACGACATTTAAATTAAAATAGAACAGCATACAATTTATATCTACGATAATGAAATAAAGATATGATATAAAGACTTGATACTATTTTTTATTCAAACATAAAACATAATAAAGAAAATATGATACCGGGACCCAATGTCTTCTTCTTCTGAAAAATGAGATAGTATATTGATGCTGTGCTTACATTTACCCTTTTGTCGAAAGTCAATTGTGATGTCATGCAAAGGAGTAGATCCAGTAAGACCCCTTTTTGGCCCTAAAATATAGCTGTTTTACAAAATCGTTAAATTGTAAACTTTCAGTTATTTATCGGATAAATATGGGTTGTTTTTGACAATATAATGCACATATACTGGGCACTAGCACCATTAACTCATGTTAAATTACTCAAATCTTCACACTTGTAGTATTTTAGTTATATTTTTTACGGTTTTCGTGTAAAACGAAATTGGCCGCATGCGTATTCATCCTTAATATTGAAATGTAAGTTGTATTTTATGATAATACATAACATATATAAAGGTTCAGGATGAACACCGATGCGGCCACTTTCATTTTTGACAAAAAAACATCTAAAAAGTGACGTTTTTCGGCATATTTGGTAGGTTTGTCCTATTTTAGCTTAAATCAGATCGTGTTTTATGATTAAATCAGTTAAAATCGTTCACATAAACTAGTTGTTTCAAATGAAATAGACACTTAAGAGTCTAAAAAGTGGTAAAAATCTTTCGCCAAATGAACCTGAAATTAGAGGCCAAAATCGGTCCTTACCATACCTACTCCTTTCGAAAGATACTAGTTGACTTGAAATGACAGTTTTGTATGTGTTTTTGTCAAGATAGATAACAAGAGAAAATTCTTAACCAACATCAGCAATTTGAAAATCACTAATGTTATAATTAACATTGCCAATAAAGTGGGAGGTTGGGCATGCCACAACACCAGGTTCAACCTACCATTTTCTTAATTAAATGCCTTGTACCAAGTCAGGAAAATGGTCATTTGATATTATATAAAAAAAAAGAAGATGTGGTATGATTGCAAATGAAACAACTATCCACAGAAGACCGAAATGACACAAACATTGACAACTATAGGTCACCGTATGGCATCCAACAATGAGCAAATCCCATACCGCATAGTCAGCTATGGTTCGTTTTTTGTGTTGTACATGTTAATGTTATGTTTCTGTTGCGTCGAAGTTCTCTTATATTTGATGATTTTCCCTAAGTTTTAGTTAGTAACTCGGATTTGTTTTTCCTCTATGAATTTCGAACAGTTGCCTTTATTTGCTATAGAGCTTATTTGATCGCCTAATATTCTTGTACAGAACTTACACCTACATAATACCCGATATAAATAGTTATCAAATGTACCAGGATTATAATTAAGTACGCCAGACGCGCGTTTTGTCTACATAAAACTCATCAGTGACGCTCATATCAAAATATTTATAAAGCCAAACAAGTACAAAGTTGAAGAGCATTGAGGGTCCAAAATTACAAAAAGTTGTGTGTAGAAACCTGTCTTGGTTTATATCAATAAAAAAAGATAAACTACATGTATGTTTTCATGTTTATGCGATACGGTACACATAAGTTTTGAAACAGTAATGTTTGATATTAGTTACATTGTTCTACATGTTAAATAGATCTTCCAAAGTTATACACTATTGTTTTACGTAAGATGAAGATTTGTTTTACGTAAGATGAAGAATTGTTTTTATAATCTGAATCCATTAATTGTAATTTGCTATCCATCATTGATCATGTTTAATTATCAGTTCGCGAGAAGACCCCGTCCTAACTTTTCAAATGCTATAATTTTTCATTAACCATCATTTCAATAATGTATATACTCTATTAGCAAATCACTATTCATGTTTAAACACTTCAGCGAAGTAAAATATGATTGACAATGATAATATTTACTTTTAACTTGAAAGAAGTTCAAATTTCAAATCAATCTGATATCTAACTAATTATATCAGAACCATTTTAATGTTGTTAGGTTTTTTTATCGCATTTATACGTGGACTTTTATCTTTTAAAGACAAAATTGACTGCTGGAAATATATCAGATAAAATCTTTCATTGTATTATTACAAAAAAGACAATTCATTTAAAATTTCAATAAGCAGTATCTCGAAATACATTTCAACCCCAAAAACATGCAGAAAAAAAGTAAGATTGAGAATGGAAACAGGGAATATGTCAAAGAGACAACATATTGACCAAAGAGAAGAAAAAAGCCGATAGTGTCAAGTATAGGTTTTCAACACGGCGAGATAATTCCGCAACCGGAGTCGTGCTACAGTTGACCTCTCAATAAAAATATATACTAGTTCAGTGATAATGGACGTCATACTAAACTCCGAAATACAAATCACCACTCTCCGCATTTAAGTTTCGGTGGTGAAATTGGTACAAAAATATGGTCAAGTTGTTGTTCTTATGACCGACAGTAAATAATTGCTAAAGTAAGGCGCTAGTTTGTCTATAAGGGATGTAAAGATTCTTCGTCACGTGTGGTCAGATTTGGGATGGTCAATATTTTGAATCGTTTATATCGGTTGTCATGATATATGTCTATACGTCAGTGATGGGTTTGTAATTAACGTATTGTGTCTCCGACATCTTGACTGTTTTCATCGTTGTAAAATCTGTCTTTTATATAAATTGATGATGGACTTCTTCACGATTGTGCATGGAATAATTCCAGCTGTTTGAACATGTTAAAGGAAGTTACAATTAAAAAAAGGATTGGACATGATGATATAAGCTGGTTTTGATTCAAACATATTTCACATATGTCTAATCAGTCAACACTATCAGATCTGTACATTACAGGTGGTTCAAAGACAAAAAAAATGTTACTCTCGTCAATCAGAGTACAAACATCTCTTGTTTTTGTCTTTAGAAACATATATGACTACATTGTTCTTTCTATCATTCTCATTCTGATAATTATTGAAAATGTTAAATACATCAATAATACATAAATAATAAGAATTCGACCATTACAGGTTTTGTATTATTTCATCAGTGACTTGTATAAAATTCATTGTTCTTTTTTAGCGTTGATGTCTAAAATCTGTTGTTAATAAATGATCTTGACGTAATATATTGCATTGGATTTATTTTGTCATTTGGGGTGCTTTCTTTTTTATAACTTATCTTTTTTATCTTGATAGCAATTTACAATCAATATATCGTATAAAATAAAATGTGATGGCGTTTGGGTGTATCTTAAACATAACATAATGTAGTATAGTTTTAAGTGACTGGTGTGTGTATTTGTATTTACATGACAAAAAGTCAATCTAAAATTTGAAAAGAATGCTCTTTCAAAATACTGTTTGTGTATGTCTTACCTTTTCACCATTAACTATCTAATCTGTATAAAACCCCGATCCTGTTTTGAAGAAAGTCTTATTCTACTTTCGATTTGGTTTTTATTACGTAATCCATGTAAGATCCTCCCACCTGAAGTGCATTAAATAGATAAAATAATCAACAACAAAAAACTGACAGAAGAGATATATCTCAATATAAGAAATTTAATCGACCATTTCAAACGCATTTAAGTGTAGTATTTTTGTTATTTTACTTTTTGCTCTCATACCACATCTTCCCATACCTTTTGTTTTAACTTTAATGTAAACAAATATTCTGATTGTATTCAATTGAACCATGTTGTCATTCTTTAAACCATTATTAGTCATCAAATTTCAATATTTTCTCATATACATACGTTTGAACCAGTATGTAAATATACTGCATTTAGATTATGTTTTCTTACAAATACCTCTTTTTATTAGAGGGATGGGCTGGTCCATACTTTAAAATCATCTACAAAATTTATTAGAATGAAAAAAAAAATTTTTTTACGTGATGTAGATTTAAATTTTACTGTGTTTTTATTCAAAATAAGTGACAGAACACGTCCACTTATATTTTTGTCCATCTGATGAGTTAAGCCTTTTTGAACTGATTTTTATAGTTTTTTTCTTATGTTGTACTGTTATAACACTGTCCCAGATTAGGGGAGGGTTTGGATCCCGCTAACATGTTTTACCCGCCAAATTATTTATGTATGTACCTGTCCCAAGTCAGTAGCCTGTAATTCAGTGGTTGTCGTTTGTTCATGTGTTACATATTTGTTTTCGACATAAATAGGGCCGTTAGTTTTCTCGTTTGAATTGTTTTACATTGTCTAATCGGGGCCTTTTGAAGCTGACTATGCGGTATGGGCGTTGCTCAATGTTGAAGGCCGTACGGTGACCTATAGTTGTTAATGTCTGTTTCATTTTAGTTTTTTGTGAATAGCTGTCTCATTGGCAATCATACCATATCCTCTTTTTTATAAGTACATCAGACTTGAAATATGTTCCGATCATACTGATGGTATAATTTATTTGTAGTCTTTAATTCTGCGTACAAGGCTTGCCATTATGAATTAATTATATATATATATATATATTATTATATATATATATATATATATACTTGTTCAATGACCAATGAACAAAACAAAACCTAAAGTTGAAAATCTTGTGCAAATACAATTTTGGCTTCTTTAGACACCCATCCCCTAGAAATATATTTTTTATACAACACTGCAAGTAAGATTTTCACAAAATTACAAGAGTCCTTTGACATATATTTTATATCTAAGAATCAATTAAAAGGAAATAGTTCTATATTTAAGATACTATTATGTTTCATAACCATATGCTACACAATGTTTTGCATAAAATATCAAAGAAAAAAAGTCAAGATCTCAACGTTCTTACCTCCGCGGAAAATTCAAAACGGAAATTCTTTCATCAAATTGTAAAAATCAACAACACAAACACATCAAACGAATGAACAATAACTGTCTTATTCCTGACTTGTACAGGTACAGCTATTTCAAAACAAATCAAAGCAGGATTAAAGAAATTACCCAATGCAAATCCATTACATTCATAAAACCAAACAACCATAGAAGCCAAGTTACTATATTAACATTTACTAGTAAATGTAAAAATAGAAGAACTACACAAACTGATTCACAAAAGAGGCCGTTTTTTGATTAAAAAAAACAAGCAAAATATAGCACATCATTTTTGTATCTTTGTTTCTCTTCTACAGGATGAACAGAGGTAGAAAGCGTTATTTATCATAAGCTACGTATACATTTCGCATGTCTTAGGTTTATCAGAGAAATATGTAAAAACTAGTATTTCCTTTTGTTATCAAAATTCAACATATCAACTTTTGATTATTTCTGTTTTTATTTTTCAAATCATCCTGTTGCTTATTCTTAAGTGTTGTATGATGTGTCATGTGTACTATTGTTCGTCTGTTTGTCTTTTTCATTTTTAGCCATGGCGTTGTCAGTTTATTTTCAATTGATGAGTTTGACTGTCCATCTTTTCTTGGATATTCATAAAACTTCGACACTATCTCAGTTATACACTGTTTTATAAATTATTATTTTAAATCGCATTTCCTAGGCAAAAAAATGAAAAAAAAAGAACAAGACAGTCATGATTTTAAATAATGGACTTCGAATGCTATAATGACGAACAGATCATTTTTTTTTCTTTCAAAAAAGAAAAAATGTTTTTGATCAATTTATCCACTTATTTGAGAGAGATAAACATTAACAATGGCTAACGCCTGAATTATATTATAAAATAAAAATCTTAAAGTTTATGATGTTGGTTTAAAAAAAATCAAAATCTGAAAGATTAACAAAATCCTTATAACATGTTTGATGGTATACTGCGGTTACCATTCTATTTCTGTAACAGTACTGAAATTCTCAAACTGTCAAATATTTCAGAAGTAATCTTATTCAATCTATATTTACATTTACCATTACAACCATTGAGATTATATTACATAACTAAATAGACTTTAAAATTGTTGTCAGCCGACGAAATTTAAATGAAAATGGAACAGCATACAATTTATATCTACAATAATGAAATAAAGATATGATATAAAGACTTGATACTGTTTTTTAATTCAAACATAAAATACAATAAAGAAAATATGATACCGGGACCCAATGTCTTATTCTTCTGAAAAATGAGAAAGTATATTGATGTTGTGCTTATATTTACCCTTTTGTCGAAGGTCAATTGTGATGTCATACAAAGTAGATTCAGTAAGACCCCTTTTAGGCCCTAAAATATAGCAGTTTTACAAAATCGTTAAATTGCAAACTTTTAGTTATTTATTGGACAGAAGAATGCTTCTGCTACATAAATATGGGCTGTTTTTTGACAATACAATGCACATATACTGGGCACTAGCACCATTAAGTCATGCTAAATTACTGAAATCTTCACAATTGTAGCATTTTAGTTATATTCTTTACGGTTTTCGTGTAAAACGAAAGTGGCCACATGCGTGTTCATCCTTAATATTGAAATGTATGATGTATTTTATGATAATACATAACATATATAAAGATTGAGAATGAACACGGATGCGATCACTTTCATTTTTGACAAAAAACCATCTGCAAAGCATATAGGTAGATTTGTCATATTTTAGCTTGAATCCGATCGTTTTTTATGATTAAATCAGTTAAAATCGTTCACATAAAACTTATTGAATCAATTGAAATAGACAATTAAGTGTCTAAAAAGTGGTAAAAATCTTTCGCCGAATGAACCTTAAATTTGGGGCCAAAATCGGTCCTCGCCGTACCTACTCGTTTCGAAAGATATCAGTTGACACAAAATGACAGTTTTGTATATGTTTTTGTCAAGATAGATAACAAGATAAAAGGCTTAACCAACATCAGCAATTTGAAAATCACTTATGTTATAATTAACATTGCCAATAAAATGGGAGGTTGGGCATGCCACAACACCAGGTTCAACCTACCATTTCTTTTAATCAAATGCCCTGTACCAAGTCATGAAAATGGTCATTTTAATATTATAGTTCGTAGTTCTCTTATATTTGATGATTTTCCCTTAGTTTTAGTTAGTAACTCGGATTTGTTTTTCTCCATGAATTTCGAACAGCGGTGTACTATTGTTGCCTTTATTTGCTAAATAGCTTATTTGATCACCTCATATTCTTGTACAGAACTTACACCTACATAATACCCGATATAAAATCTTATGTGTTAAATAAGTTCAGACGTGTAAATTGAACTTTATAACATATATATGATTATAGTTTGCCAGTTCAGATTTTCAATAAAAGTAGTATTTGTAGTACATTTATAACGAGTTGCAAAGTCGGCACATTTGCTCTGATGTTTTGTCCTGCTCATGCACAATATCAATTAGCGGCAATGTGCTTAATGCCAGGTTCAAATAAACTTTTTATTTATTTCGCACATCGACATTCTAATTGCCATCATGAATTCGGAAAAACAATAATTATTATAACATATTTTAGACGTTAATTACATATTTTGTGTCAGACCTTGATATTTATCTGTTTACATTGTCATTTACGTTTACAGCACGGGTTCTCGACTTGTGCGTAAAAAAGTAGAACTTGTTGGAATAGACCAATTTTATGATCTTGCAATTTCCATTTAGTTGAGAACAACTGTTTTATCCAATTGGGTCAGGATCCATAATAGACCTTGAGATGAGGAACTCAGATGACGTAATTAAATAACAATATTAGTCCGCGATACAATTGTGGATGCTGTGATTTTAAAAATGGACATAAATGAACAATAAGAACTGTTTTATAGAGCTGATGTGATGAGAAAAGAAATATGTAGATTTGACCTGTAATAAGTTATAAGAAAGGACAATTTTTTTATTGAGTTTTATGATCAGAATTTTGGGATTATTTCATGTGGAGAGTGACATTATTCACCATCTTCCGGGGTCCAGCAATTTGCGAAAAAAAGTAATCTCACTTGCCACCCCGAAAATTGAACCAGACATGTATAAATGTATCAGCTTCGATATGAGCCATCATACATGTTCAAGTAAACTATATGGACTGAGCAATGGAGGAAAACGTTACCCTTGTCGCCTATGGAGAACTAATTAAAAATGTTGACCCACTTAATAAGATTAAATGTATTGCTAATGAAAGTTATCAACTAATGAAAAAATTATTAAAGATTATTTCGTTGCTTTAGAAACTTGTCTTGATTTATATCAATAAAAATAAATAAACTACATGTATGTTTTCATGTTTATGCGATACGGTAGACATAAGTTTTGAAACAGTAATGTTTGATTTGAGTTACATCGTTCTACATGTAAAAAAGATACTCCAGAATTATACATTATTGTTTTAAGTAAAATGACGAATTGTTTTTATAACCTGAATCTATTAATTGTAATTTGTTATCCATCATTTTTCATGTTTAATTATTGGATAATATCAGTTCGCGAGAAGACCCCGTCCTAACTTTTCGAATGCTATTTCAATAATGTATATAATCCATTAGCGAATCAATATTCATTTATAAACACGTGAGCAAAGTAAAACCTGATTGACAATGACAATATTTACTTTTTACTTGAAAGAAGTTCAAATTTCAAATCAATCTGATATCTAACTAATTATATCAGAACCATTTTAATGTTGTTAAGTTTTTTTATCGCATTTATACGTGGACTTCTTTTAAAGACAAAATTGGCTCCTGGAAAAATAAGATTGAGAATGGAAACAGGGAATATGTCAAAGAGACAATATATTGACCAAAGAGCAGAAAATAGCCGATAGTGTCAAGTATAGGTCTTCAACACGGCGAGATAATTCCGCAGCCGGATTCTTGCTACAGTTGGTCCCTCAATAAAAAAAATGAACTAGTTCAGTTATAATGGACGTCATACTAAACTCCGAAATATAAATCACCACTCTACGCATTTAAGTTTCGGCGGTAAAATTGGTACACAAATATGGTCAAGTTGGTGTTCTTATGATCGACAGTAAATTCTTGTTAAAGTAAGGCGCTAGTTTGTCTATAAGGGATTCTTCGCCACGTATGGTCAGGTTTGGAATGGTCAATCTTTTGAATCGTTTATATAGGTTATCATAATATATGTATGTACGTCAGTGATGGGTTTGTAAACGTATTGTTTCTCAGACATCTTGACTGTTTTCATCAATGCAAAATCTGTCTTTTATATAAATTGATGATGGACTTCTTCACGATTGTGCATGGAATAATTCCAGCTGTTTAAAGGAAGTTAAAATTAAAACATAGGATTGGACATGATGATATTATCTGGTTTTGAATCAAACATATTTTACATATGTCTAATCAGTGAACAATATCAGATCTGTACATCACAGGTGGTTCAAAGACAAAACAAAATACTATGAGACTCGTCAATTAGATTAACAAACATCGCTTGTTTTTGTCTTTAGAATCACACATAAATACATTGTTCTTTCTATCATTCTGATAATTATTGAAAATGTTAAATACATCAATAATACATAAATAAGAATTCGACCATTACAAGTTTTGTATGATTTGATCAGTATCTTGTATAAAATTCATTGTTCGTTTTTAGCGTTGATGTCTAACAGTGACTGTTAAGTGACTGGTGTGTGTATTTGAATTTACATAACAAAAAGTCAATCTAAAATTTAAATAGAAGGTTCTTTCAAACAAATATTTGTGTATGTCTTACCTTTTCACCATTAACTACATAATCTGAATGAAACTCCGAACCTGTTTTGAAGAAGTCTTATTCTACTTTCGATTTCGGGTTTTATTACGTAAGTCAATGTAACAGCTTGTCAGTGCACGAAATAGATAAAAATTATCAGCAAAAAAAACTGACAGAAGGGATATATATCAATGTTAGAACTCATGTAATCGACCATTTCAAACGCATAATTTGTATATCTGACAAAAAAGACATTGACTTCAGGATACTTGATCTCATAATAACTACTGTCAACCAACTTATTTTCGCAGATACTTAATTTCGGTTTTATCCTTTATATACCACTTTGCGGCTAATTAATTTTGCGATTTTCTGAAGTTCAATAAGGAACGATTCATGTATAACATATTCGCTAAGATTAATATTCGCGGTTTTTTTCTATTTGCGAAAATAGCGAAAATAAATCGCTCGCGAATATTAGTTGGTTTACAGTATCAAACGTACCAGGTTTATTTTCAAATGCCAGACGTGCGTTTCGATTACATAAGACTTATCAGTGACGCTCAGGTCAAAATATAAGTAATATCGTTGTTCAGATGACTAATATGTAAAATGATTTTTGGTGCAGTTTACAAAATATGTTATTATCTCCAATTGGTTTTTCGTGTGAACTGTCTTTTATTTTTGGTCATTTCGTTTTTCCTTCTAATATTTATATCGCGACTTGAAGAAAGAAGAAGAAAACTTCGAAAAAAAGTTGTTTTATGAATATTGTAAAAAATTAAGGATACTATATTAGTTTCTATAACCGATATACGATCTGCAACTTTCATTAGAGTTTTTCTCCATAAATGATTTTTATTCATGTACTTCGGCGTTATTGAATTCTTCCTAATCTGTGATCAAGAATAAATCAGTGTGTTTTCTACTTACAAAAGGAAACCCATGGGAACCAGCACCATATGATGTCGTAGCTGTTTATGGTATTACAATTTTACATATGGTCTCAAATACAGCTGAGAAGATATTATAATTGTCAAAAAACCGCATCTGGTATCATCAAATGGTACCGTTAATACAATTAAAGAACGCAAAACATGTCGAAAACCATAATTGGCATACATAAACACAAAAATCTTCTCTTCGAAATCTATCTTTCTTGAAATTGTTCTTTGATGAATTCTAAAATTTCAAACCTTGAATATAAAAGGCATGATGTTTAGAATGATTGGCTGTTAGACAACTTTTTTGTCATCGGCCACATTATTTTTATTCCTTTAGCTCGTTTTCATTGTGTTCTATTTTATTCTGTTTATATTGGATCAAGTTATTCATTCATTGATTGATACATGTGATATGCAATTTCTAAGTACTATTTTATAATAACATAATATACAATACAATACAATGTTACATGTACGTTCAAAATCGATCGGCAGATTGTAATCTTTATTCATTTTGATAATTATATGTCGCACAACGATTTGACATTGTTAGTGTTCTGTTGACGGTATGGATGTATTCATATAACACAAATTATACAATAATGATATATTGATTTAAGGTGGTACCTAACACTACAGGGAGATAACTCTGTAAAATCACCTAAACGTTTTAATTACGTTGTGTTTTCGAGTGAATGATACGCTTTTCAATGATCAAAATTAGTGTTTGTCAAACTGCTATATAACCAGTGTAATTTTTCTGACGAAACGGTTGGTTCAAAATTTTTGAAATGTTTATATTTTTGTTTAAGGCCAAAGTAAATACTTTGACAAAATTTTATGAAAACTAAACGACCCAAACTTATTTTAGTGAAAGTGTTGGGTACCACCTTAAAACTGCAAACAAATGATATAATCACAAACAAAACAAAACACAACACCCTGACACCAAGAGTCCACTTAGCTCTGTCTGGCATCTACAAAACAATAAAGCAATCATTTATAATTTTCATGCCTTCAATGTGGTTTACGGATTTTCCTTTAAAAAAACCCGCTCAAAGCCGAATATCTGAAAGCTGAGGATCTACGAGAACCGACAATAGTTGAGGAACTTTATCATTAAAAAAAAGACAACAGTTGAATACTGCTGTTCAAATATAATAGATCAATTGAGAGAAAATAAGCCCGGGTTACAAACTGTGAGTGTAAAATTACCAAAAATCAGAAACACTTAAAGCACCAAAAACAAACGCCAATGCTACATATTTATACACATAGTTATCAAAGGTACCAGGATTATAATTTTGTAAGCCAGACGCGCGTTTCGTCTACATAAGACTCATCAGTGACGCTCATATCAAAATATTTATAAAGCCAAACAAGTACAAAGTTGAAGAGCATTGAGGATCCAAAATTCCAAAAAGTTGTGCCATATACGGCTAAGGTAATCTATGCCTGTATATAAACGAACTACTATATGCCTAACTATGTACAGGACATTTATAAAAAAATATGGGTTTGACCTGGTTGTATGGCTAGCCATACATCCTTCTTATATGACAAAATTAAAAAAAGATCTTACGCTTCAGAAGGACTCCAGTAAAACTGCACCTGCCTATTGATGCACCATGTCTCGCTCCTTTTTGATTCATGCAATTCACTACGTTTTTTTGTATACATGTAAATTTGATATGTGGTGCTTTATCGATTTACTAGATTTTACATTGAAAAAAACATTGAAAAAGATGACTGTTGCCTTAAATTTGAAATTTGCTAAAATGAAAATGATATTCCTCACTAACACAACAACGCTATAACCGAGAAACATTTTGAGGTCGAAATATTACTACTATTTTGGAAACAGTGATGAATAAGTATTTTCTTGTAACTTTACTGTTACTTTTAAGTAGGTAAAATCTGTCTAAATTTAAGCAAATCATCTCCCTAATTAAGTTGCTGAACCATGCTTATATAATATTATATGTTTGCTGTTCATATTGAGAGATCGACACATGACCGATTAGAAATCATAAAGGCCGTTTAACAGCCTTTAACAGTGAAGCCCATACCTCATAGTCAGCTATAAAAAGCACCGAAATTACAATTGACTGAATATTCAAACGAGAAAACTAACAGTTTAATGTATGTTCGAAATAAAGAACGAAAAAAAAAAGAAATACAGAAACACTCGACAACCACTGAACTACAGACTCCTGATTTGCGACGGACACATACAGAATTAATAAAATTGAGAATGGAAATTGGGAATGTGTCAAATAGAAAACAACGTTTGTTTTGCTCACATGTTGTTGTCAATAAAAGGAATTATGTGTGCATTATATAAACTAACCATGTAACCAAGTTATAGCCCTTTCCACATAAGGATATATACCACGTTAGGAACATTACTTTTGTTTTCATACGTTCTTCTTCAATATCAGAAAAAAGCAAAAAAAGATTAGGGTAAAACTTATCTGACAAAAACACTATAACGAAAAAAAAATCCTTTTAAAATTTTTAAGGCGTTTATGAAAAGTAGTCAGTCAACAGATCGGCGCTCTCTTACAGTCAAAACTTGGTAATATATATCAGAAACTGCAGAAGAAATGAGAATACACTCAATAAGTAATTTCAATTAAGAAATCCTTTGGTTTTATAAAAAAGTAAGCAATGTTTATGAATATTTGTTTTACTTGTTTTTGTGTAACCAGATTCTAAATATGAATATTTTATTCAATGAATTATTGGAAGCATTTCATTGAATTAACAAACGATTAAGTCATGTTTTGCGAACAAAAAAAAACTACCACAACGTATTACTTCATTTTAATCATGTCCATATAAATTAGATAGAAGTATGGATACATTTGTTTTACATGATTTTGAACAATGTTAGAAATATGAAATTTAAAAATTGAGATTCGATCATTTTTTTATTCTGGTAAAAGATTATTGAAATCATCATCAGTTTGTAATATAAAAAAAATGTTTTGAAATACATTTTTCTACGACATTGTACTTTGGTTCTACGAAGCATATGTGTATCATTAGACCATACTTTCATTTCGTGCTAACAATTCTGTCTATAAATTGCAACAACAACCATTACAATGTTAAGTGAAGTTATACCATTTTGACCTCTTTTATGCAAGAAAAGCAGCAATTATGAGGGGATAATTTCTATTTAATTTTTTTTCATAATTAAAGAAATAAAAAGTTTTTAAAATAAAAAAAAAAATCTTAGCACTGAATGATACTGTGAGACTGCTTGCTGAATTAACTGATTTGCACTACACTGCAAGTTTTTGGTAAAAAAAGAACCCGGTAAATTGTGCATTATAATAGTTATCAACGGTACCAGGATTATAATTAATTACGCCAGACGCACGTTTCGTCTACATAATACTCATCAGTGACGCTCATATCAAAATATTTATCAAGCCAAACAGGTACGAAGTTGAAGAGCATTGAGGATCAATAATTCGAAAAAAGTTGTGCCAAATACGACTAAGGTAATCTATTTCTGGGATAAGAAAATCCTTAGTTTTTCAATAAATTCAAAGTTTTGTAAACAGGAAATTTATAAAAATGACCACATAATTGATGTCCATGTCAACACCGAAGTGCTGACTACTGGCCTGGTGATACCCTCGGGGACGAAACGTCCACCAGCAGTGGCATTTATAAACCGTTTGAAAAATCAGACAACTAATTTTTTTCTGGACCTCATTTTGAAAGAAATGATGTTACATTGAATGAACATGGCAGCAGACCTGGCTTGTCCACCAAAATGCTTTAGTATCCATTTTATGACAACCACTCACTAGAACATATTTGAAACAGAAGTTACTGATACACAAAGTGTGTAACTAACAGTTTAAGTGACTTTATAATTGCTTCTATATACATCCCGTATATAGTTATTTTAGCGCTGATTACAAGTTTCTAATAGATCATAAGATGATTAGTTTAATAACGAACCAGGTTAAAACGCCAATTGTTGTATAATTTTGCTGATTTAATTGGCAATCAGAATGTAGTATACCATGTTTAATATACGGAGTGTCTATTCGTCCGGCTAGCCGGACGAATAGTTAAAAATCTCTATTCGTCCGGCCATCCGTTTGCGGATGCGCAAATCTTCAATATCAACAAAAGTGTCATGTGACGCGGAAAGTATCCCGGATGAGGTGTCGGATAACACACGCGGTGTAGGATATCAAACGCGCGTATGTAATGGACGTTTTGAGAATTGGAGATCGTTACTTATATTTAAAGATGTCACAGAGAAAACCTGAAAGAAAGTTATTGCTTTAAACAAATGTCTATAGGAGTGATTCCAGAACAATAGCGTGTACATGTTTACTGTGAGGAATAAGCCTGAAATCGAAGTGAAATTGATGATTTACCCCCATTTACCTTATGGAGGCAAAGCGCATTCGGAAAAAAATAGTATATCAAACTTGCTTGAATGAAAAATACTATATCAAACTTGCTTGGATGCATTATTTTCAAGTTATACTACAGCGGAGATATATGAACATACTAATACATGATATGCCTTGACTGTGAATAAGACACCAGGGTTGGGGTACCCCCCTTTTTTTCCCTGTTGTATCTAATACACATTTTTTTCTAAAACAATCTTATCGAAAACAAAATCCTACTTTTGGGGACAGGTTACACGTGCCTGCCCTTTTCTCTAATTTCCTATGAATTAAAAATCGCCGACCAATTTAAAAGAAGAATCGTGTATATTCATATGGGGATCTTCCTTTAACCAAACTTCACAGAAACAATAAATTCAGGATCTTTTGGAATCATAGATATAGCCAAATGATTGGCCCGACTATTTACCTTACATGAAATTCATAGGCAGAACTACAAAAGAGAGAATCAACCCCCCCCCCTTTCCTACCCAAATTCCTTTAGAATATTAGAATAAAAAATTCTGAATCAAATGTATAGTTTTTTTTTGTTTTTTTTTTTTATCAGAATGAGTTCTTTTTCATAAAACGATGTTAGACAAAGAAAAATTAAAACAACTCATGCTTTATTTAAAACCTTCAAAACACAAAGCTTTATCTTCATCATTATGTTTTTGGCCGGACAAATAGCGAAAAACCGTAAAAATGCTATTTGTCCGGCTTGCCGGATGAATAGACATTTTTTACTATTTGTCCGGCTAGCCGGACGAATAGCCACTGCCTTTAATATAGCTTCTATGTTAGGATTGTTACATTTGTTGCATATAGTTCCCATTAAAACTCAACTGTGTGAATCTTCATTTGTAAGGTCAGAATTGCCATTTATAATTGACTTTTTTCCGTTTGAAAAGAGTACATTTTATATAAATTCAAAAACAGTTATGACTATTACATAATCTTAATATAATCATCAACAAAGTAAAAAAATATACCACGTGTATGCTGAAGTTACAGACGCGCATTCTATCTACACATGACTCATTAGTAACGTATATATTGAGGGTGAAAACCCCTTAGTATTTCAGAAGTAAAAATAATAAAAAGAAAAATTGGCACAATCCGTAATTGCGCTTTCCAATAACATCGAACTTTAGTCAACACATTTTAAAAGAATTTTAATCAATTCGATTGAAATGTTCTTTATTTGTTATTGGTATCGACCATGGAATATCAAGGACAATAACTCCTGACATTCGTATCTAATATTCCAAAACATATAAAGAAAAAAAGCTATGTTTAATAAGAAAGTGAAGTTGATCCTTTAAATGGGCAAATGTTAAACATAGACAAACCAAAAGTCTAACTGTTGCTGAAAAATTGCAGAGATTGGGATCTTTAGGGTCTGTTAAGATAGAATGAGTCATCAGATCGTAAATAGGCATACCAGTTTTAGTAAATAAATAAGTATTTTGTTTGTAATTAGTTGAGGTACTTTAAATTTTATAAGAATCTTCAATGATATACGATTAAAAGAATTTGTCACGTAGTATCAGATCAGATAAGTTATCATGTTGTTTTCATAGAAGCATCAATCTTATAGATTGTTTGACAAGAAGATAATGTTAATCTTTAAGATGTTAATATCGCTCTTTAAAATTAGTTGTCTATAAATATAGTCCCAGGTGTGAACAGTGCATTATTTGCAAATAATTTTATATATGTTTGTACAATTTGCAACATTTCTTCATGGTGCATGCATATAACAATAAGAAGGGGATGGAAAAAAAACACTTCATAAAACTTTGGGTGATGAATTTTAAGATAAAGAATTGACCTGGTTCAGTTGAAAAAGGTAAAATATTTTTCGTCTGAAGCCTTAAACTGAATTCGAGACCCAATCATCATTTAATTATAATTAGATTGCGTTATAATTTTTACGGACGCCATCACGAATTGGTTTATAGATAATATCGGATATGTTCCTTATATCGTACCTATAATCCCGTTGGAATTTGATGCGATTGTCATAAATCAGAGTATAAGCTAGCTATTAAACCAAGTTCAATCCCCATTTTCTACATAAGAAAAAAGTAAAATCACAAAAATACTGAACTCAGAGAAAAATCAATACGGAAAGTCCATAATCACATGGCAAAATCAAATAACAAAACGCATCAAAAACGAATAGACAAGAACTGTTATATTCCTGACTTGGTACAGGCATTTTCAAATGTAGAAAATGGTGGATTAAACCTGGTTCGATAGCGCTAACCCTATATCTTGTACCAAGTCAGGAATATCACAGTTGATATCTATTCGCCTGATGTGTTTGAGCTTTGAATTTTTTACATTTGATTGGGGACTTTCCGTTTTGAATTGTCCTCGGAGTTCAGTATTTTTGTGATTCTACTTTCCCTATTTCATGAATGCGACCTATCGAGTTATACTATTTATCGAGTTTGTAAAAACATGAGCATAACGGCGATTGCCACACGTGGAACATGATCTGTTTACCCTCCCGGTGCACCTGAGATCGTCTCCAGTTTATGACGGTTTGGTGTGCTTAGTCTTTAGTTGTCTATGGTGTGTCTTGTGTACTATTATTTGTCTGTTTGTCTTTTCCTTTTTCCGCAATGGCGTTGTCAGTTGACTTCGTTCTATGAGTTTTAATGTCCCTTTAGTATCGTTCGCCCCTGTTTTATAGGTGAATAATTCTATAAGTTTGATACATGTACAAAGAGAAGTACATCATTGTTAAAGTATTATAATAAAAAAACCTCACAGGTGCAATTTTTTAATAAACTTTTTTGGTTTTAAAGAAATGCAATGCAAATCAAGTGTGTTGTCGGATAAAAAAAGTCTCTTCGTTTAAAAGAAGTGTCTTAACGGTTGTTCTTTGGAGTTGTATAGTTAATAATGTCGCATATCTATCCTTGTTGAATTTTATTATACTTCAGTCCAGGAATAACTATTTGTATTTACTTTGAAATAACCATTTTAAGGGGAATGTTGTAATTGTTTCATTAAACGTAAGAAGAAAAGGTCGTGTGTACTCTTTTTTTTTTTTGCTACCCACTGCACCATTCACAGCAAATCTAGATCACGGTCGGTTTAACATGGATTTTTTTTCATCTTGGAAGACCATTACTTCTTTTTTTCTACTTTTTTTTGTTATGTCAATTCAAGCCCAACATCCATCACCTAAATAGGACACTATGTATTAGTAAACATTACATGATTATAGTTAATTATGCTGACGCATTAGACTTACGAAACTAAGACAAAGAGTTATATAATGTGAAATGCAATCTTAAAATAAAAATGTGTTTCAAAATTTGTTTTGCATTATGGGTAATACTACAAAAGCGTACACCGAATATGTAGTGATTAGATTGAAACGCCATAAGCTGTGGTTAATTCAACGGACAAACTTAACACCGGTTCTGAGTAAAACATTTATATTGCTTCATGAATATTGAAATTATTCAGACATAAAATATTGTCGTTTCATTCTTGTTCCCTTTTGAACAATTTATGTTTCACTGTGTGTGTGGTTTTATTATTTTTATAGCAATATTGGATACGAAAATTCCATATTGTGTTAGTATGTTTATTCATTTTAAAGAGCATATTTCTTGCCATAATTGTTCAGATTCAGCTGGCATATTGCAAGTTTTATATTTTATCTATATTCGTTATCTTTACGATGACTTTATGATACTTGTTTCTTCTAATTGAATACAAACGCTTTAAGTTATTTTCTTTTGTTTCATATTTTGACATCGGACTGGGACTTCTCTTATATTGAGTTTTACTGTGCGTATTAGTGCGGGTTTTTTTTTTACATTGGCTAGAGGTGTGGGAGAGGGTTGAGACCTCAAAAACCATGTTTAACCCCGCCGCAATTTTGCGCCTGTCCCAAGTCTGGATCCTTTGGCCTTTGTTAATTATTGTTTTAATAAGATTTTCAATTTTAGTTTCTTGTGTATGATTTGGAGTTTAGTATGACGTTCATTATCATTGAACTAGTATACATATTTGTTTAGAGCTAGCTGAAGGACGTCTCCGGGTGCGGGAGTTTCTCGCTACATTGAAGACCCATTGATGGCCTTCGGCTGTTGTCTTCTCTATGGTCGGGTCGTTGTCGCTTTGACACATTCCCTATTTCCTTTCTCAAATTTTTCCACTGCGTTCATTTAACAACATGCATTTATCATGTGAATGTCGCCATTGCACGTACGATCAAAGTCAAGTCTCTACTTTATAACTATGTAACTTTAAAAATCAATTGAAGAATAATACAGATAATAAAGAAAGAGTTTGTTATATCCCAAATTAACCACGAAATAGTATGTACAGGGTGACCTCGTCTAATGGCTTGCTCATGTTATTGAAATCGTTTGTTACTGACATGCCAGCTCCAGACCTCACTTAAACTGATTGAAAGATTATGTAATATCAGGCACAATCCCTATTGTTCGGGGTATAGTATTATACCATTATAAAATATATTAGAAGAACATAACATGTATCATAACAACAACTGGTTTTAGAATAAATATTTTTAATTATGTTTATCAAATTTAGGAATAACTGGAAAGAGGTAACACAACGGCAATGACAACATTAAAGGTGATATTCTAACGTCGATTAGATGGTCATTTCGATATTAATTGTTTTAAATGATACTCGCGGTCAGCATATTTTATATTCCAACACTTAATATCAGCATTGAATTACTGATTAAACCAAGGACATTTAGTTCATTTAAAGATAACATAAATATCTAGCCATAATATAACCATAGAGTATTCGTCAACGAATCATTCTTTTCATGCTAATATATATTTCAAAGATGTTATTTTAAGGATTTTAGATGACCTTATTTTTCTGATTGGCGATGTCGGGGACTACTTGGTCAGTCCGGTATTATTTGCCTTGGCTATAATTAATCATTCAGTTTATAATTCGGTCAAAGTTCTGTCAGTTTGCTCCAATCAACGAAGAAAATCAATTGGTAGATTATTTGATAAGAATGTTTAGAAAGACCCGAAGCTACAGATTTAATTATCCTTTTTCGTGCTTATTGTTGAGACAGTATTAAATTGTTACATCTATTACCGTTATGTATGAAAGTTCCATTCTTCTAACAATTTTAAGGTGAGACAGGACATCAATTAAAAAAAGAAATGAAAACTATTTTTTATAATTTAGACATTACGGGCTCTCAGTGCTCAATGGTGCTCTTTAACTAAATATTTGTTTGATTTTCTAAATAAATTGATCTGAGCGTCAATTGTGAGTTTTATGTAGACAAATGCGCGTATTGTGTATCAAATTATTAGCCTGGTATCTTTGATCCCGAATTGAATTTGTATTTGACAATATATGTACCACATATGGAGTAAAAACTGCTTACCTTCCTGACCATCTGAGATAATCCCCAGCTTTTGGAAGGGTTCGTGTTGCTTAGTCTGTAGTTTTCTGTGTTTTGTATTGTGTAGTATGATTTGTCTGTTTGTGTTTTTTCTTTTTTTTTGACATGGCATTGTCGGTTTATTTTTGATCTTTGAGTTTTAATGTCACTCTGGTATTTTTTGCCTCTCTTTTTCTGAGAACATCGAAAGTACTTGTCTTTATTCATATCGTAGTTTCCTAATATGTATTTAAAACCATTAACATATGTCGATGGCAGATCTTTTATTGTCTTACTACAGTCTAAGTAATCACGGAGCTGTCCGTGTTATTTTTTTACTATATTTTAATTTAGATACAGAATGTTGTTCGGATTCAACTAAAACTATAGTGTTATAAAAAACATTGTGAACATTATGATACACTTCATGTGCGCTTCAGGCTTAAAGTTCCAAATCAAAACAAAATACAAGGAAAACCTACATGTAGTTACAAAGTACAGAACATGTTATATCATCTTCTTCTACCTTACTGGTAAAAGTCCAACATTGTAAATACACTCCGTAAATTCATTTTTCGCTTTTTTTGTGGACGAATTAACAGAGCCAATTTTAACTCTCATTCTTATAAATAAAACCGTCCACCATGTGAAAATTGGATCCTATCTCAACTGATTTTAAAAATTTGTAAAAGTTTTCCTCTTGAGCATCTGAGATAATGTTTGCTTTCTAAAACATCGTTGTCTCTTTGACACATTCCCCATTTCCATTCTTAATTTTAATGGTGCTCACGTAAAACTATTTATCGACAGAACAGCGATTTATTGTTGTTAATTTTTGTATTTTGAAAAAAGGTTGGTGATAGCCGCATTGATTTTCACCGAACTCATAGCAACATGTCTAGCTATTAGGAAAAGATGCTGGACTTATATTTTCACTTTTGCAAAATAAATCATTGATGGACAAGCTAACTATAAATACTTACAAACATATAGCATACAATTAACCTCATTCAAAATACAAAAAAAGGACGACATATTACTAATACAAAATGCTATGAATGTTGTCCAGTCATAATGAAAGGAACAGACTGAAAGAATTCTTAAGAAAAATTCTTGTATAAAAATAATCTAAGCATGATGATCATTGCGCATGAAAGTTAAACTTTATTTTTTTTGTTATGTTAGTCAGTTCAATTGGGACAACTTTATCTAATGTAGATTTTTGATAACTTTAAAATGTCTCAATATTTGTCAATTTTCATATATGATGTTTGTAATTGTCGTTGCATTTTGTAACAGCACATTGAACGCAATCAAATTAAAATACGATTCAGACAAAATTTGCATCTGCAGTTATGTAATTATAGAAAGATCTAGGTTAAATGAAAAGAAATAAAGACACATCCACAAAAGATGCAATTCAACTATATTTTGAATAGACAATGGAAATTGAGAAAACAGAAAACTAGTAAAAACTCAACGCAACGTAAACGGAACGTAATTTTCAAAAGAACATACATTTAAAAACAACGTGAAGTAAACCATCACTTATACCATGTTAAATTCACAAGTGGTACAAAACTAGCAACTATATCAGGTAAATAGATACATCAGTCTATCCTACACAGTCCTATTTTGTAATTATTTTTACTTTGTTTGACAACTTTAAATCATTGATTCATGAATTAAAAACATGAAAAAGAACTGTAAGAAAACTCTCTATAAAGATAGAATGTGATATTCAGTATGTGTTTTTTCAAGTTGAAAACAAAACGCTAAGGTAACATCTGGAAGTCCAAATTAATCAAGACTGGGATCTCGACAATTAAAGAGACACATGCTATTTTATGGTAAGTAGAAAACATTCTGTTTTAGATGAGACAGAATGGATTGAATCAATAATTGATAAAAACATTTACAACACTTGTCTTACAATTAAGAATGGAAATGGGGAATGTGTCAAAGAGACAACAACCCGACTAAATAAAAAAACAACAGCAGAAGGTCACCAACAGGTCTTAAATGTAGCGAGAAATTCCCGCACCCGGAGGCGTCCTTCAGCTGGCCCCTAAACAAATATATACTAGGTCAGTGATAATGAACGCCATACTAATTTCCAAATTGTACACAAGAAACTAAAATTAAAATCATACAAGACTAACAAAGGCCAGAGGCTCCTGACTTGGGACAGGCGCAAAAATGCGGCGGGGTTAAACATGTTTGTGAGATCTCAACCCTCCCCCTATACATCTAACCAATGTAGAAAAGTAAACGCATAACAATACGCACATTAAAATTCAGTTCAAGAGAAGTCAGAGTCTGATGTCAGAAGATGTAACCAAAGAAAATAAACAAAATGACAATAATACATAAATAACAATAGACTACTAGCAGTTAACTGACATGCCAGCTCCAGACTTCAATTAAACTGACTGAAAGATTATGATTTCATCATATGAACATTAGTTGCTATTGTAGTTTTTGGATGTATATTTAAACAATTAATAGATGTCGATGACAAAATATATTATAGTCTTTTCAATCAACCATTGTAGATTTCAAAAATGCTTGTACCGGAATATGCAAGTTGGTATTCATTCGTTTCATTTCTTTGAGCTTTTGATTTTGTTATTTGCTATGGGGCTTTCATTCAGAATTTTCGTCGGGGTTCGGTATGGTATTAAGAATTTAGTTTTTCATGTTGAAATGCAATACCTTAGCTGTATTGGGCAAAACTTTAAAGAGTTTGTGGTCCTCAATCCTCTTGAAGTTCGTACTTTATTTTGCGTTTAAAAAAAAAAGTTATTCGAGTGTTGCTGATGAGTCTGTTGTCTGGCGCACATTTTCAACCTGGTATATAAGATGAGTTTATTATTACTTAACTTTTCTCTACATCTATTTACATACTGGGTATTCATGGGGCGATCCCGTTACTGATACATGTCTTTTTTTAAGCCCGTATAGTGACCACATATTGGCAACAAATTGTCTTGTAAAAATGTGTCGCATTCTGATAAAGAAAACAGTCCAACATATATGGATCCTATCCTGATTGCTTGTTAACAGAAATTAGAACATCCGAGATAATGTTAAATTCATAAAGGATAAATGGTGTTCATGTAATAGTAAAAATCGACCGAAAAGCGCTCCATTGTTTTGTTTTTTTTTAAATATGATATGGATAGACGCATTTATCTGCACCGAACTTAGAAACGGCTATTATCGTCATTTACAGTGACATGTCTAGTTTTTGGCCAAATCATGCTGGATGTATAATTTCGCTATTGCAAAACATATGCTTGTGTACAAGCTTATTATCAGTTCTTCCAAACATATAACATAGTTCATTGAAGGGGCAAAAACAAAAAAACAAACGATCACTAATAACAAATGCTTTAAATGCTGCCTAGCAATTATCAATTAAACTGAACAAACTAAAAGAGTACAAAAAAAAAACCAGTGCAAGTCAGACTTTCATAAAGTTATGATCAATTGATAAACATGATGATCACTGTAAGAATGCATGAAAAGGGTAATGATAAAGCACTATTACCATAAATATTTTTGTCTTAATTAGTTGTTTTCATATCATGTCTAAGAACATGTTTTTTTTTCAGTTCTATAATGATCTTCAAAGATATAGGATTTCCGAAATAGGTCAGGTAGCATCGGACAAGATAATTCATCAATTTCTAATTATAGAACCCACAACTACATAGATTAATCGACAGGAAACATTGTATATCCTTAAGATGGAACCATATTTTGGATTACTCCACGTATGGCTCAAATAGCAATTGATTGCTCAGTGAATAAATCGCCATGATTAGTTTTATGAAAAATTATAAAAAAAACTGTATTGAAATGATTTTTTTATGAAGAATTGACATAATGAAATACGGAAGAAACGATCAAACCTATAAAAGAGGGGTGAAATATACCAGAGGGAAATTCAAACCCAGAGATCGATAATAAACTGAAAACGCTGATTGCTTGACATCAATGAGGCAACTTGTTAATGACAGAAAGCTAAAAGATATTTAAGACATCAACGATAGAAAAATAAACATACTACTTAACAAGATAAAAACGAAACTGCAACACGACAATGATATTCCATCATTGTTATATTGAAAACTCAAAACAAATAACAGTAATGTAGTCCGTACTAGTGAATAGTTATACTGAATATTCATAGTGAATAATCTTTTGTTTAAAGATGTCACGATGCTGCTGACTTGACGATGTCGCAAACATTATACAAACTTAAATCCAATATAAACTTTTATATAAAATTGAGAAAGGAAATGGTGAATGTGTCAAAGCGACAACAACCCGACCATAGAGCAGACAACAGCCGCAGGCCATCAATGGGTCTTCAATGTAGCGAGAATTCCCACAACCGTAGGTGTCCTTCAGCTGGCCCCTAAAAATATGTATACTATATATAGCTAGTATAGTGATAATGGACGTCATACTAAACTCCGAATTATACACAAGAAACTAAAATTAATTTTATATGTAGACATTATAGACTTAACATATTCCGGGTCGAGTTCTTAAATTCTGTATTAAATGCAGGAAGTGTGAGGGGAAAGTTCAAATAAAATGTGGAGCTGCAAAGTCTTAAGTTGAAATGTACTACCTTGCTTTCTTTCAGTGTAATGTTTGCAGTGAACGACATTTTGTAAAACACTTAAGCAGAATTATGTCTATAGAACATATGATCACCCCTTATTTTGTGGTTCGTTTAAGTATTTCGTGCTAAGTCTTTTACTATGTTGTAGCGTTGTTTGTTTGTCTTTAGAGTGTTTTTGGCAGTCATGGCGTTGTCAATTTGTTCGACTTACGCATTTAAATGTAATTTTGGTAAATGTCGACTCTTTTTAATTTAAGGACATTTCCTCAATAAGAATTTTAAAACATTAACAATGTTATAACTAGGAAGCTCAATCTAAATTTTTTTTTATCGCAATGACATAATAACCAAAAAAATCTAGAGGTTATTGATAAGTGTTCATACAATATGTCTAGGTCAGAATCGCCTCATAACAACACATGTATATCAATATGGTATTAATGATGACAAAATATTCTGTAATTTACCCCTTCATGTAATTGAATAATTCCTAAGGTTTGTTTCCGTCTAATTCAGATGACCTCACTTCGCTGATTTGACGATGCTACACATTTATCTTTGTTGACTTCTTTTATATACTATGGTACAATATTAAATGTCTTACCTATCATTATGTTTGCAATTTTGTACTTGTTTGGCTTTATAATTATTTTGATCTGAGCTTGACTGATGAGTCTTATATAGACGAAACGCGCGTCTGGTGAACCAAATCATAATCCTGGTACCTGTGATATCTATTATTAAATTGTCTTTTTTTCTGGAGTTTGTCAAGACAATAGTGATTATATCTATTTTAGCTTTGCGTGAATATCATTGTTTTATTGATTATATTTCACCTGATTTCAGGGTGGTCAATTTATTGTTATCGGACTTAATATGTCATTCCGGTTCGTACTATTGGACTAGATTTTTAATGTGTATGCAATATAACTGATTATATAGTTTTGATACGAATGTTTGTGACCAAAATGATATACTTTATGTGCGTTCAATGTTCAATTTTTTAACATAACGCCAAAAGACGAGAAAAATCAGTGTGATGAAACCTAAGACGAAATAATCTCCATTTAGTATTGATCGACGAATCTATTGACACTGTAGAACAAATTTTGTAACATGATCATCCATTAATGCCGTCCGAAGAGACTTGTCAAGGACTCATGCAAACATAATTATTGGGTGTACAATCTAGCAAATTAAATATTAGTGAGCTTGCTTATTACCTATATTTAAAAGCATACAATATACATGTTTGCCGTTTTTGTTTTTGTGTGTTATTACATGACAGCACAGTGAACTCAATCGAATTAAAATGTGACAAAAACAAAATCACATCTGTAGTTATGTAATTGTAGTCCGTTCTATGTCAAATTAAATGAAATATAGACACTGACACACCAGATACAATAGATGCTAAGATCATTTTAAATCCCCAGGTGTATAGAACAAGCAATTACATAACATGACGAACTCTTATTTATAATATGTATTGGTATACCCGCTAACTATGCCCTACCTAAATTTTGCACATCCAAGCTATGCAGTAATAAGGGTCTATATCACTTGTATTTTATGTAAGAAATACCTTATTATATTTAAAGGTTGCCATTGCAAAAATTCGTTTACTTTGATCCTTTGTCTGTCATTTCTTTTCTTTAATTTTCGACAGTGAACCTCATTTTTTACTTATAATTGTTCTAATTCAAATAAATCAAATAATCCCTTATAGTTATTATTTTGGAGGGAAAGTTCCCTAAAACGAAAATTTCGCTTATTAACGTCTTTGGCAAAAGTTTCATCTATTTGTAATTTAAATAGCATTGACATTGCTGGTCATTTACTGTCACTTAATAGTATTGACATATAGACTGTCTCTTTATAGTGTTTGAAGTAGCGGTATAGAAGTATATTCAGTCAAAACTGTAATAAGCAGCCACTTTTAGGAAGTATTGTCCGCCAAAAAGCTATCACATTGAACTAGAGAAAAAGAATACAAAAGATAAGGATTTTCCTATCCCAGGAATAAATAACCTTAGCCGTATTTGTCATAACGTTTTGGAATTTGGGGTCCTCAATGCTCTTCAACTTTGTACTTGTTTGGCTTCATAACTATTTTAATCTGAGCGTCAGATCTACATTTGAAAATGCTTGTTCCAAGTCATGAATATAACAGTTCTTGTCCATTCGTATTTATGGATTTTGTCATTTGAGTTTTGCAATGTGATGACGGAATTTCTGAATTGGTTTTCCTCTGAGTACAGTATTTTTGTGATTTTACTTCTTTCGGTTTTTGGTTCATACACAAGTACAAAAACAAATCGGCTAGAAGGAATGCATAATTAGTATCTTATGGATACCGACTGTCTGTTGAAATACCAATCCTCCAAACTCAACAAATATATGGTCGATCAAAAGATTAAGCCTTTTGTTAATATCATCTGTAGTATATTTCGAGTATGCTTTTTTCGAAAAATAAGGATTATTTTAACTCAAAACAAGAAATGTGTATCTACGATATCCATTTATATATAAGAAAAAAAATCTATGTTTAAAGAGATAGTGAATAAACTCATTATAGATACCAGGATTACACTTTAATATTTACGCCAGACGCGCGTTTCGTCTACAAAAGACTCATTAGTGACGCTAGAATAAAAAATATTAAAAGGCCAAATAAAGTAAGAAGTAGAGGAGCATTGAGGACCAAAAATTCCAAAAAGTGTTGCCAAATACAGCTAAGGTAATCTATGTCTGAGGTAGAAAATCCTTAGTATTTCAAAAAAAATAAATTTTGTTAACAGTTAACTTGTAATTATGAACATTTCAATGACCAACTCAAGTCAACACAAAAGGGCTGACTACTGCTCTGGTGATACCCTCGGAGAAATAAATCTGAAGATGATATCCCTTAAGAATGGGAAATATCAGTTTAAAGCTTACAATTATCAAAGGTGATACTGCAGCTGAAAAATTGCAGAGATTTTGATCTTTGCGATTTGTTAAGATAGAAATAAGTCATGGGATCTTTTAAAAATAGATATAGCACAGTTTTTGTAAATATATAAGTAATTTTGTTTGTTTCTGTGTGTGTTGCATTTTAATGTTGTGTCGTTTGGTTTTTTTTAATGTTGAGATTTTAAGATAAGACGTGGCACGGTACTTGTTTATCCCAAATTCTTGTGTTTGGTTTAGATGTTATATGTGTTATTCTCGTGGGATTTTGTCTGATGCTTGGTCCGTTTCTCTGTGTGTTGCGTTTCGGTGCGGTTTCGCTGTTCTCCTCTTATATTTAATGCGTTTCTCTCGGTTTTAGTTTGTTACCCCGATTTTGTTTTTTGTCCATGGATTTATGAGTTTTGAACAGCGGTATACTACTGTTGCCTTTATTTGTAATTAGTTGAGGTAATTTCAATTTTATAAAGATCTTAAAAGATATAGGATTATTAGAATATATCACGCAGTATCAGATCAGATAAGTGTTTAAGTTGTATTTATAGAAGCAACAACCTCATAGATTGTTAGACAAGAAGATTTTGTTAATCTTTAAGACGTAATGATCGCTCTTTAAAGTTCGTTGTCATCAAAAAAATATGTATTTAATATAGTGCCAGGTGTGAACAGTGCATTATCTGCAAATATTTTTTCATATACGTTTGTACATTTCGCATTATTTCTTCGTGGTGCATGCCTCAAAGAGCAAGGGGGTATGAAAAAACACTTATTACCATTTAGGTGATGAAATTTTAAGATAAAAAAATGATATATTTCAGTTGATAAATGTAAAATATTTTACGCTTGAAGCCTTCAATCTTAATTCGAGATCCCTATTATCATTAAATTATACTAATGTTCAGTGGTTGTCATATTTTTATGTGATTCCTGAGTGTTTTTCGTTTTTCGTTTTCATATAGATTATACCGTTGGTTTTCCCGTTTGAATGGTTTTACACTAGTAATGTTTGGAGCCCTAATAGCTTTCTGTTCGGTGTGAGGCAAAGCTCCGTGTTAAAAATCGTACCTCAATCTATAAAGGTTTACTTCTATAAAGTGTTACCTGGATGGAGAGTTGTCTCATTGGCACTCATACCATATCTTCCTATATCTGTAGATTGAGCCATCATGAGTTAGTTAACGGTAATGGGATATCCGTTTCACATATGATATCGGATATGTTCCTTATGTCGTATGTACAATCCCGTTGGAATATTATGCGACTGTAAGTTAGCTATATAAAACAAGATTCAATTCACCATTTCTACATACAAAAATGCGTGTACCAAGTCAGAAATATGACAGTTGTTATCCATTCGTTTCTGTTTTTAATTTTCCTCTGAGTTCAGTATTTCTGTGAGTTTACTGTCCCTATTTCATGGATGCTACCGATTTACTTACCCTCCCGGAGCATCTGAGAACTATGTTGTGTCTTGTGTACTAAAATGTGTCTGTTTGTCTCTTTCCTTTTTAGCCACGGCGAAGCCAGTTCATTTCCGATCTATGAGTTTGAATGTTCCTCTTGTATCGTTCGCTCCTTTTTTACAGATGAAACAATTGTTGCCACATGAAGAGCAGGATCTGCTTACCCTTCTGGAGCACCTGAGATCACCCCTAGTTTTTGGTGGGGTTCGTGTTGTTTATTCTTTAGTTTTCTATGTTGTGTCATGTGTACTATTGTTGTCTGTTTGTCTTTTACATTTTTAGCCATGGCGTTGTCAGTTTGTTTAAGATTTATGAGTTATACTGTCCCTTTGGTATCTTTCGTCCCTCTTCTACAATTGTTATATATGTCCCAAGAGTAGTACATCACATTGTAAAGGTATTATAAAAAAATCACAGGAGCAATTTATGAATGAACTTTAATTGTTTAAAAAAATGCAATGCAAATCAATTGTGTTGTCGGATAAGAGAAGTCACTTCCGTTAAAATGAATATTCATAAGAGTTGTTCTTTTGAATTCTAGACTTGATGATGTCGCATATTTATACTTGTTGTGTTTTCATATACTCAAGTTCAGTATTAATTATTTGTAACAATTTTGAAGCGTATATTCAACATTGAAAAGTTAGAAAGATTGATCATTCAAACAAAATGTACAGCTGCAAATTAAAAGTCCTGTTTCCAGGATAGTATCCTGCACAATTATTAAGTACCATTAATTGAAAATTCTCTAATTGTTTCATAAAACAAATTTAGGTTCAAACAATACTATAAAGTAAAAAAAAATGAAGTATAAGGAAATGAAAATGGTCAGACTTAAAGTTCGAATATAACAATAAAAACAAGACAATAAACCTGCCCATTTTTCTAACGTAGTTGTATTTCTTCTTTAGAAGAAAGAGTCGTATTTTATCTTTTTTTGGTACTTGCTGCACCATTCATTCATAGCAAGTCTAGATAACGTGTCGATAAAAATTGGATGGATATTTTAAAATCTTGGACGACCATTTCTTTAGGTCAGGATTTTGTTCTTCTTTATTTTTCTGTTACGTCAATTTCAGCCCAACATCTCCTTCGCCTAAAAAGAAAAGCATGCAATAGTAAACATTAAATTATTATGGTTAAGTTGGATGACGGCTTAGATTTACGAAACTAAGACAAGGAGATGTATATTGTGAAATCCAATGTTATAAATAATTTTTAAAAAAATCCAGATTGTTGCATTTTGGAAAATGCTCAGAAAGAGTACACTAAATATGAAGTGAATTGATTAAAACGATATAAACAGTGGTTCATAAATCATTGAACGAGCTTAACTCTGGTTCTGAGTACTAACGTTTACCTTGCTCCGATGATTAATGACTTTTTTCTTTCTTATTCCCTTTGAGAGAATGTGTTATACACTGTTTGTGCGGTTTTGTTCCTTATTACAGCAATATTTAAACGGGAAATTCTAAATTGTGTTAATATGTTTATTCATTTTAATGAGCATATCTCTTGTCATTATTGTTCAGATTCAGCTGGCTAATTGCAAGTTTAATATTTTATTTGAAATCGTTATCTTTTACAATACTTTTATGAGAATTGTTTCTTCTAATTGAATAGAAGCAATTTCAATAACATGAGCAAGTCATTACACTAGGTCATCCTGTACATCTACAGCACGACTTAGTTTATATGGGATGCAGAACAAGCTTTATGTTTTGTCTTTATTATTTTAAAATTGATTTGAAAAATTACATAGGTATCAAATACAGTTTTAAAATTTGATAATTGGTACAATGGTGACTTTCACATGATACATGCATGCTGTTATATGAACGCAATGAAAGATTGTTTACTAAATTTATGTTTAACCGTTAAGAGTTAACACACCGGTAATGACAACCAGAGGGGTAAAAATCTCACGTCGACAGATGCTCATTTCGATAATTAATCAGTATTCAATGATACTCGCAGCTTGCATATTTGATAACACCTAATCTCAGCATGGCATTACGTATTAAACCAAAAAGGACATTAAGTTTAATTTAAGATAAAATAAATATCTTGCCATAATATACCCATCTAGTTTATGTCAACGAAGAATTTTTTTAAGGCTTATATATAAAACACATAAGTTATTTTTAGGAATTCAGATGACCTTATTTTCCTGATCGGCGATGTCGCAGACTTGTTATTATGAATATTTCGGCATACTCCCATCTCAAATATTCTGTCTTGCTAACTAGTATTATGAATAATTCAAGAGCAGGTTATTCGGTCAAAGTTCTGTTAGTGTGCTCCAATCAACGAAGAAAATCAATTGGTAGATAATTAGAAAGGAATAGTTAGACAAAAACCTGAAGCCACAGATTTAATTATATTTTTCGTCATTATTGTCGAGACAGTAATTGTTTCATTTATTACCGTTAGGCATGAAAGTTCCGTTCTGCTATAAATAGTAAGATGATATATAATAAAAGAAATGAAAAAAAAAACATAATTTAAATGTATACATAATGTGTCCTCAATACTCCTAAACTTTATATTTATTTGACTTTCTAACTACGGATTTAAGCGTCATTGGTGAGTCTTATGAATCTTGTGTTTCAAATTATAAGCTTGATACCTTCAACAACTTATTTAAATTGAGTTTAATAATGTATTTTATGAAAACATCGAAAGTTCTTGTCTTTGTTCACATGTCAGTTTCTTAATTTGTTTTTCAAACCATAAACAGATGTTGATGACAAATATTTGGTCTTCCTTTCTACAGTATAAGGAGTTTTTGGTGCTGTTTGTGTTATTCTATTACTATATTTCAATTGAGTTACAGCATTAACTAATAATACAGTGTTAGAAAAGACATAGTGAACAGTGTGATACACTTTGTGCGCTTCAGATTTATATTTCCAAATCAATCCAGAAAAAGGAAAACCTAGTTACAAAGGACATAACCTGTTATGTCATCTTCTACTTCTTTACTGGTAAAAGTCCAACATTGTAAATACACTCCGTAATTGCATTCCTGCTCTTTTTTGTGAACGAATTAACAAAGTAAATTTGATTCTCATTCTTATAAATACAACCGTCCAACATGTGGAACTGTATCATATCCTAATTGCTTTTAAATTAAACTTGAAAAGGTTTCCCTTTTCGACATCCTCGGTAATATTTGTTTTTTAAAGGGTACGTTGTCTCTTTGACACATTATCCATTTCCTTTCTGAATTTAAATGGTGTTAATGTGCAAACTATCAATCAACAAAACATGTAGTGCTTCATTGTTGTTGTTTTTTGTATTTTGAAAAAATGTTTTTGATAGACGTATTGATCTTCATCGGACGACGACAAGGCTGTTTATAGCGACATGTCTAGCGATTAGGAAAACATGCTGGATGTATATTTTCGATTTTCGAAAAATAAATGGTTGGTGAACACGCTTTTGATAAGGCATATAGCATACAATGAATCTCATTCATGCAAAAAAGGATAGAAGGACAGCTCAACCATTATACAAAATATTATAAATGTTGTCCAGTTATAATGAAATGAACAGACTCAAAGAATTCCAAAGAAACCAGTCTAAGCCGGACTTTCACAAAACTCTTACTATGATGATCACTGTTAGTGCGCATGAAAGTTAAACTTTTAATTATATTAGAGTAATGATAGTTATTGTAATAGGGACAATTTTATCTAATGTAGACCTCGTTGTAAAATAAATTTGAACTATAAATGTCTTTATCGATATCTGTCAATTTACATATCTGATTTTCGTAATTTTCGTTTCATTATATACTAGAAATGCGGGCTCAATCGAATGAAAATACGATTAAAACAAAATTGCATCTGTAGTTATGTAATTTTAGGCCGTTATATGTCAAATTATCAGAGATAAAGACACATAAACAAAAGATGCGATACAACTATATTCTGGATTAAAATTTAGAGGTTAGTCTAAGTTATTTGTAAATTGAGAAAGCAACACATTAAGGCCGTGTTCTCATTGACCTCAACTCGGTGTTGTGTTAGTGTACTTTTACAAGTAAACTAAACCCAATGAGGTTACCAATGATACAACTCAATGTTTACATGTAATTTAAATCATGATTTGTCCACATGCAGTCGATAGTCAATGTAGAACTTCTGTGGTTTAGTGTACACAAAACAAGGTATTCAGAACATGCATTTTACCATGTATATTTAAAGATGAAACGGTTTTTGAAGAAAATTGATATTTATTACAATAATTCATGTCGTATTTGTAACGGATTATTTGTCTAAACTCGATATACTAATTGGTTTGTTATATAAAAAAACTTTTAAGTAACCTTACTAGGGAGGACCATTTTAGTTTTTGTCCCTCATTGAACAGAATTGCTTTTCGTCAATTTTAAAATCAGAATATTTTTTATGGAAAAAACACAACCCCCCATTTATTTAGTTGAATGATCATTACCTTAACCCCTAATCCAGACTCAAAGCATCATCATTGCTAAACACATAATTTATTCTCAATATCTTCCCGAACTGGCTGGACGTACACATAAATATTTGTCACTGGTCTTAACTCAATCAACGATAATTTCATAAATGCATTACTTCAACACCCTAAACATCCCTATTCTTCTTCTTTGTGTGTAGCCTAATAAGTGGCGGATTCAGATTGGGACGGGTTCCGGGGGTTTGAACCCCCTTTTTCTGATGAACCTTGTTTAGAAACCAATGCAGTTTAAAAATGTCTGTATTTGGATCTGGCAATCGAGATATCTTTAAAATGTATGCAAATCATCTAAATGGCTATCATCACTGCTAGAAAAGTTGTCCAAGAATATTTTTTTCGAATCTATGTAATGAACATTTAAATGAAATATAGTTTATAAGCGTGAACAATACTTATGTACAGGAAACTTAACCAGGTGTAACGGTTTATTACTTCCTCTGTGATATTTCACCCTTCGGATAACTTGTCACAGAAATATTTTTCCAGAGTTGGTATTTCACAGGTAGATTTTTTCCAAAGGAGTGAAATCCAATCTTATCAAAATAAGTTATCATCACTTGCTCCTCGATTTTTTATATGTCGCCGTGTGAGCTCACACGGCGACATATAAAAAATCGATTGATGTGCGATATACTCAAATTCAACTACGGTCAATTTTGCCTAGAGGATGTGGTACCTTAATTTCTTAAAAATATATGAACGATGAATTGAGTGTTAATTTCAGATCATTATTCTGTTTTATATTTGTTATATATACTCTGATTGATTTAAAGCTCGACAGTCTTTTGTTGTAGATCGATTGTTGAGTACTGGACGTCTGAAGTAAAAATAAAATCCTGAGGTTATCGGGTAATTATTGTTCCCTACATCTTCTTATTTTCATAATCGTTCTAAAAATGTGTTTTTCACAAAAACCAGAATCTCTATATGATACTTATTACATTACACATTTTGAGGTAAAAAAGGATACAAAGTACATTCTGTGGAATTAAACAAAGGTTATTTGCCAAACAAATACCATTTCTGGTAATTTCTTAATTCTATTTGGCAAATATCCCTTGCAAGCATGGTATATTTGAACGTTCGTGTTATTTATTCTTTAGTTTTACATGTTGTGTCATGTATACTATTGTTTGTCTGTTTGTACTTTTCATTTTTAGCCATGGCGTTGTCAGTTTATTTTCGATTTACGAGTTTAACCGTCCCTCTGGTATCTTCCGTCCCTCTTTTGTATTGAGATCAGATGACCTTATTTTGCTAATGGAGACAGACTAATCACTAGGGCAATTTCGATATTTACGAGTCTAGTGTTAAATGTCTTGGCTATAATTAATCATCAAGACAAGGTTATTCGGTCAACGTTCTGTAAACTTGCTCCAATAAAAGCAAATACTCAATTGGTAGATTTTTTTGTATATGGATGTATGATTTCAACGTAAAACTACGCATGCAACTAAAGTTGAATTCTTGATTATAAATCTATCTATTTGAGTAATGCGTGAACATTCCATTTTTTGACAGTTTTGACGGGGGACATGACAAAAATTATTTAAAAAAAATAAATAAAAGAATTTCAAATAAATAGTTATCAAAAGTACCAGGATTATAATTTTATACGCCAGACGCGAGTTTCGTCTACATAAGACTCATCAGTGAAACCCAGATGGTTGAATTTAATTTTGATCAAATATGATTTACAAAAAATTAAAGTATTTTTCTCTTTTTATATTGTATTTTCTTGTGTCTTTCAAACAATTAACAGATGTCAATGACATATCTTCTGAAGGCTTTTCTACATCTCATTACTTTCTTGGTAATCTCGTGTCAGTTCAAGTATTTTATATTATAATGTTTTTTGATTTAGATCATTTATCGGTCACAAGATGTCATTTCGTTTCGTATTATTCTATAGATTAATTATATGTTGTTGATGCGTTCATATAGAATTACCAATAAATGGGACAGCGCTGTATTGCCGGTTTTATTTTTAAGTGATGTTGATAAAAAAACTAAAACAAAAAAAACTGCCTTTTCGTAGGTATGAGGCAAATATGTTGGATGTACAATCTTGCTATGGCAATAATTTGTGTACAACCTGAATATAATTACTTTCAAGAAAATAGCATAAGTCGACGTAGATGCGAAAAAAATCGGAAGACAAATCACTGATAAAAATTGAATGTTGTCCGACAAATATGAAATGAGTAGACTTATAGACTTCCAAAGACACCAGTGTAAGCTAGATTATCATAAAGGTTGGAAAGTTTAAAAACCATCATGGAAATTCGTTATTGTGCAATAAATTTCAAACTTTAAATTGTGTTAGATAAATGTAAGTTAATGTAATACAGACGATTTAATCGAATTTAGCTATACTTTTTTTTTTCTTTATCAATCTTCGTCAATTTACATATTTGATATATGTAATTGCATTTCATTATTTAACATCACAGCAAAATTAATCGACTACAAATACGATTAGGACTTTATTACATTTGCCGTTATGTAATTATATGCCGTTTAAGGTAAAAATTAAGAGATTCAGAGACAGCCAAAAAAGATGCTATACAACTTAAATTTTGATTGATATTGAGAGATTCGTCTGAATGCAGAAAACAAGTTGAGTACGCAACGTAAGAAAATTTCCAAAAAAAGCATTCATTTTATCATAAAACGTGAAGTAAACAATCACTTATATCATGTCAAATTCATAGGTAATACAAATCTAGCAACTATACCAGGAACATAAAAAAATGAGTATGGAAATAGAGAATGTGTCAAAGAGGCAACAACAGCCGAAGGCAATCTATGGGTCTTCCATGCAGCAAAAACTGCCGCACCCAGACGCGTCCTTCATCTCGCCCCTTAACACATATGTATACTATATAGTTCAGTGATAACGGGCGTCATACTTAACTCCGAATTCTACACAAGAAACTAAAATTTAAATCTTACAAGACAAACAAACGCCAGAGGTTCCTGACTAGACGACAGTCCATCCAACACAGATCAATTTTAATGTTACAAATAGTTATTAAAGGTACTACGATTATACAAAAAATGTCTGCATCTTTAAATCGTTGATCAATGAATAAACAATTAACTGTAGGGAAAGTCTTTAAAATAATAGAACGTAAAATTCAGATTATAGTTTTTAATGTTAAAAAGATAAGTTTTGGGAACAGCTTGAAGTCCAAAGGTATCAAAACTGGGTTTTCTAATTGGTGTCGTATACCCACTCACAGTGTCCGACTTAAAAGCTGTTATCGCGGTCTTTATCAAATTATTTCAAATAAGCAAAACCTGTTTTATATTTGAATGATGACTTAAGGAAACTTTAAATGTATGTTTTCTTTGCTCTGATACGCGTCAATATTTGTTTTTTTCAATAGTGATTTAGATTTACAGACGATGTTGGTTGCTTATTTCTGATATTTTACCTTTAATTTGTTCACACGTAAATATATTGTAAAACCATATAACAAAAATTCATTAAAAGGGGAAGACTCTCTAAGGTGTTTTTTAATGTTCTTTGTCGTTTCTATAAGGCATTTATATATTTTACTACCGATATCTATATTTCTACATCTAACATGTCTCCTATGTCGAGTTATAATCATAGAAACTAGTTTGCTCACAATATAAATAGTATGTTATATCAAAGATCAGATAAAGTACGATGCCCCGAAGGATAAAAGAACATGCCATGCATTAGGTGACAAGACCGAATAGATATCTTTTAAAATGATCTTACTTGTCACAGAACAACATCAAGCTATACTTGCATGTTAAGGAACACTTAGCTTGTAATATAATATAATCAGGATAGATAAATTCAACATCGATACATGGATTTACATGTTTTTTCTACAATAGAATCATCTCTGGCGCTTTGAGAAAAAAGTTGTAAGGCCAAATATAGTGCGGCGCTGAGGACACTGAACCACTATTATATTCATGTTTATTATTATAATAATAGCTCTTATAGAATAGCAAAATATGCCGAATAAATTATGAGGATGAAGGCCCTGATAGCCTATTTTTTTAATTATTTTTATAAGAACTTAGAAGTGTTCATCTCCGAATAAAAAATGTCAAAGTCATATATCTGTGTCAGTTTTGATGAAACGAATTATCTAGGTTCTAGTTCACTTGTAATTGGCATAAAAATCGGTATGCAACTGCGGAATAATGTTTAAGAATTCGACTATTGAGATAATTTAGGTCCCTTTTGAATTAATTCCACAATAATTGACAGTAGGTAACTTTGATTAAAAACCATAGTCGTTGCCGAATCAAGTAATGAGAGAACATATGACAACCAAATGAAGTTATTCAACGAAACATTAAAAACATATGAATAGTTATTTGGTCTATATGAAATTGAGAGCTAGCTAACCGAATTCAACTAAGGCAAACTTTGCCTTAGGAATTTGGTACCTTAAGTTCTAACAAAAAAGGAAAGATTTGAATTATATTTTCAGTAATGGAGAATTGAGTAATTTTTACAGATCGTTGTTTCTTTTTACCTTGTTAATACAGATCTCTAGAAGTCTTTTAATTATAAAAAAGAAGATGTGGTATGATTTCCAATGAGACAACTGTCCACAAGAGACCAAAATGACACAGACATTAACAACTATAGGTCACCGTACGGCCTTCAACAATGAGCAAAGCCCATACCGCATAGTCAGCTATAAAAAGCCCCGATATGACAATGTAAAACAATTCAAACGAGAAAACTAAGCAAAGAAACATCATCGGGTGACTGTCTCATTTGCTCTTTTTATTTACAATTAATCTTAATGTGTGTTACACAAAACCACAATTTTCTTTTAAAAGAAACGAAACAAAACCTCGAGCCTTATCTTTTATTTTGGTTCAAAAGTAAATGCAAGGTTCAGTTAAAATGGGTTATGATAAAGCATAGTTACCATAAATAGTTTTTGCTGTAATTAGTTGATGTGATAAAATGTCAAGAACTTTTTTTCTAATTTCAGGTCTATAATGATCTTTTAAGATATAGGATTTCTAAAATAGGTCAGGTAGCATCTGACAAGATAAGTCATTAATTCTATTTATACAAGCATCAACCATATAGAATGAGTGTCAAGAAAAATTGTATATCCTTGAGATGGAATCATCGTTTGGATTATTCCAAGCATTGCTCAAATAGCAATTGGTAACTTAGCAACCAAAATCGCCATGATACAATTAAGATAATATTATAAGTTTTATGAAGAAGTTATAAAGAAAACTGTACTGAAATAACAAAATAAGGAAAACGATATAACATGTACAAGTAGATACCGATGAGACAATCAGACATTTAAGCTGCCAAAACCGACATTATCATGCTAATATGTTCAAAGAGATACACGAAATACAACAGTCCATAACATCACTTCATAAAATCCCAAAAGGTGTGCCAAATACGGTCTATCTATGCCTGGGATAAGAAAATCCTTAACATTTCGAATAATTCATACTTTTGAAGTCGTTTTCCATCCGGTGTATTTAAATTTTAAACAATACAATGGAGTTAAACGGTTGAGTTAATTAATAATATGAACATGTTTTACATTGTCTTATCGGGGCCTTTTATAGCTGACTATGCGGTATGGGCTTTGCTCCTTGTTGAAGGCCGTATTGTGACCTATAGTTGTTAATGTTTGTGTCATTTTGGTCTTTTGAGAATAGTTGTCTCATTGTCAATCATACCACATTTTTTTTATATGTATAGTTTACCTCACTATTATTTTTGGTTTCGGTTTCGGTATCGGCTTATGGTGAATATGTCTAATATTGCAAGTAAACATGTGAGTCGTGTCCTATGTATAAATGTGTCTTATTTGGAAAGAGTGATGCGAGCAGCAGCTTAATGATTCATTCAGTACATTTGTCCTTTATATACAGTCGAGTATTATGCCAGGCAATGGACAAATCGCGAGAAGAAATTTCCATATGGATTAATGCTGTGAGGTCGTTGATACAAATCAGAATTAAGAAACTGAATGGGTATATCAATCCCCATGCTACGTCAATCTTTTAAGACCTAAATGTTGTAAATCATTTGTCCTAACTCTATTACAAATATGTTGTTGTCCCCGCAGTTAAAGCTAAAAAAACATCGTTTTTGTGTTTAAAACTCATTACTTTGACTGCTTGATAAATGAATTAGGTATTGAAAATTGGAAACTCAACGTATTCACTCACTACACTTACCAAAGAGGAAATCCTGGATCTGGTCTGTTCTATGTTCCATTTGAATTTCAAGCAAAGACGAAGAACCGGATTTCCATCACTGTATTTGATACCTAAAAACAACGATATATAGCTGGGTCTTCCAAGTGCTCCACGAAACCTCTTTCTAAATTATTAGCATCTATATTATTAACAATCAAAGCCGGGCTTCAAATTTATTGTGAAACTGCCTATTCTAGAGTGTGAATCAGATTTTGATATAAAAAAAAATCACAGTTCTTTTAGAGTACATACAATATAAGTCTCTTTCATCTTGCAATAATATTAAAACATTTGACTTTTCTACAATTTACACGAGTATTCCACATTCGAAACTGAAAACATTTTGAAAGAGTTGGTATTGCTTTGTTTCAAAAAAAAGAATCGCGAACGTAGATCGTGTCTTAGGGAGGGATTACTCCTACTTTACTTTTCGCTTATTTGTAAAATTTGTATTATCAGCAAATTTCGATAAAACAACGTGACTGATTGTAGAATTCAGCGATATAATAGTCGCATGTAATTCCATTGACCTGACAAAAATGTGTGAGCAAATCAAACAAATATTACAGGTAAAAATAATTAATATATAATATAAATGTAAAAAATACTGAGTGCAAAGGAGACGGTGTTTTCTAATAAAGACGTCGCTCCAAAAAGAACTTTTATAACTATTGAATTTCTTTTTCAATATTTATCAATTTACATATGTGATGCTGATGTAATTTGCATGTAATTAAATAACAGCACAGCGAACTTAATCGAATAAAAATACGAATAAGACAAAATTGAATTTGCAGTTACATAATAATAGTCTATTTTCAATCAAATTTAAAGAAATGCAAACTCAGTCACATAGGATGCAAAACAATTATATGTTGCAACGTAAATTTAAGGACTTTCAGAAAGGATGGTACATTCTTTACATATCACTTATATAAAACCATCAGTAAAATTATGTTACATACATGCGGGTTGAACAAATATAGCAACCTTATTTCAAAAACCAATACCTACAGTCCAATTCAAATTTTACCAATATTGTTAATAATTTTAAATCGTTTATTGGTGAATTTTACATGAACAATAAGATACATTCGTAAAAGATAGATCAAGCTATTTAGGGTGCAGTTTTTTAAAGTATAAAAGTAAAATCTCATGGAATAGCTTGATATTCTAAATTAGCGGAACTAGCCATGGGGTGTCGACAGGATAAGCGACTCCTGCTATGCATACCTCTTCAACTTAGTACTTTATTTGGCCTTTTCAACATTTTTGGATTCGAGCGTCAATGATGAGTCTTTCGTAGACGAAACGTGCGTCTTGTGTAAATCCAAAATGTGATTCTGGTATCTATTATTCGTTTATTTCTATTTCACTCATTCAAAATGTACAATTATAAATAATATATATATAGCCGGTACGATTAAAGATCAAACTACTATGTATAGAGTTTTTGTTTTTAACTTCAAGAGTCGTTAATACTAGCGATGAAAATGTAGACTCGAGCTCCGTACATGTTATTTTTAGCGCTTTAAATTTAATGTACACTGCTGCAGATATAGCGTCTAGGTGCTGCAGATGTAAAGTCCAGCGCTCGAAATGTAAAGTTTAGGGCTGTTGATTTACAATGCACTTAACATCTCCTGTGAAGGACTTACATCTGAAGCGTCTGACTTTTAGCATTAAGCTTTACATTCCCAACCCGCTCGACTATAAAAACTTTATATTAGTATGAAACCAACCGGTTAAAGTAACTATCAGTGAACACACCTCTAATAGTGACTAAGATCACAGAGAGAGTATTTTTTTTATGCTGGTATTATGATCAACATCTGAGTAAAATATCAAGCCACAGCTGTGATTTAAGGGTGGTTCGTTTAAAATCGTTAAGTACACTATATGCACGAATGACTTCAAAGGTTTTATATGAACTAAAAGGTCAATCAAGACTAAACTATCAACAGTGTATTATCTTAGCTATTTCCGAAAGTACAAACAAAGTCGAGTAATTATATATCCTATCCTATATAGTGGACAAAAACAAAAGTTGAATGTTCAAAATCACAGAAAAATGAAATGTTATTTATTGACGAAAATAGCTGTATCAAATATATTTTCTATCTGATTTACAAAAACATTCCTATAGGCGTTCACTCTTTTATCTCATTGTTGCGCAGGACGTTTTATCTTTGATCTGTTCTTATGTATTTCTGTACAGAGCAACGAAATTAGTGGCATTTCAGAGCTCATATATCTTACTAATGCCATAGATACTAGCTGTATGTATTATCCCGAAATAGCATTGACATTCGCGGTAATTTCATAATCTATCTTGTATTGAACATTAGCGATGATTCTCTGTATTTCATCATCATTGGCATTCATAAGCCAGGACATTTATCAAGATTTAATCTGTTAATCTTATATGAACACGAGTTGAATATATACGACACGACATCAAATAAGGTAATAAAAGATCTTTAAGAGAGATATATAATCTTAGTTTTTGTTATATTCTGTATCATTTTTATATTGTATTAACATAAGCAGTATTTTACTATCTCATAAACAACACTGACATTAACAGTTCCACAACAGCCATATATCCTATATCGAGTTTAATATTCATAGAAACTAATTGGCTTACATTATAGATAAAATGTAATATCAAAGATCAGAGAAAGTAAGACGCCCCGACGGATGAAAACCATTATTTGTATTAGGTGACAAGACCGGATGGATATTTATAAGAAACTATTATTCTTGTCATCGCACAACATGAACCTTTACTTAAATACACTTTACAATTACATATAAGATGAAACTCATCACAAACACATTGATTGACATGTGTCGTCTACAAAAGACTCACCATTGACGCTCTGATAAAGAATAATGAAAATGTCATTTAAAGAACGACGTTGAGGACTCTGAGAGCCCACAACTATAATCATGCTTATGAGAGACTAGAAGTTCTTGTTCCCGAAGAAAATTAAGAAAAAATAAAGAGTGATCTGTTTTGATTTAAAGTAACATTAAGACACTCGTTATCTTATTATTGGCTATAAACAACTACATTGCTTGCATCTGCAGAACATTGTACAAGATTACGATTATTTAGATAAATAAGGTCCCTCATGAATTTATATTACAATAAAAAATACAGCAGGCAAATTTGCTAATCTATTGATACAAATTATTTCCAATTATGATATAAGAGAACATATTACAAACAATTCCAGGTTTAATGTATAATAACAGATACTAAATAAGCAACTGCAACTTGTTTTCAAAGAATTACGCAATGTTAACATATAAACATGGTACAAGACAATGAAAACAGTATACAAAGTAGAAACCTCGTCAATAATGGTTCCATCTCATATATATAGTGCATCTAAATCGCTTTTTGGAATGATCAAAAACAAATTTGAGATGTATAAATACGTTGCTCAAAACTATATGTGTAACATGACAAAGATGGACAAAACAAGAAAATATAGATTAATCTAAGGTCAACCTGACCAAAACATTTGGAAACTTCATTTCTTATGAAAAAAAAGTATCTACTGGAAATAGTACTGGAAGTATGCATGGCGTCAATGCAAATAATTTTAAAATTAGAGAAATCTATTAAATGAATTACTTATCTATTCGAGTCTATTTTGAAAATACAAAGCGATCATTGAACGATTTACATATTTCATTAATAAATAATTCAATGATGAAGAATTTGAGTTATAAAGTACAATGACAAAATATTATTTTTCTAGACAGATGGAACAGGTATAATGTATAATTTCAATATTTAGAGAGTACAGTTTTAATTGCGGAGTTTTGTTTCTTTTAAGTTTTTTACATACTCTGCATCATGATTTGTGCGTGTACAATGATTTTACCTATGGGCTTTTTAATGATTGTATATTTCTTTGTTGATAACACAAACACGACAATATACAGATCACTCAGTGCATTCTAGTACGAAACCCCTTGTGTCCATCTCCAGTTTTTTTTTAGGTAAACGTGGCTTAATCTTGAGTTTCTATAAGTGTTCTTGCAGTTACTTTTTTATTGCTTATAGACAACTATATTAAGCATACGTAGGGAGGTTAAAAGTTGCCTTTGTTCATAACATGGGTTATTAATGTCTTTTCAAAGATCTTTTAAAAGAATTGCGGGTCGATGAAAGACCTTTTGTTGTTTTACAGACATCTATTTACATTTTAACTAACGGCATGGTGGACCAGTCATTGTCATATTTCTATCATTGAAGACCGATTTTAGCCTCAAGATGAGTTTTTTCTGAAATAAGAAATCAATTGGTTGTTATCTTAATAACTCAAATACAATATCTACTTTACGTAAGTTTTAATACCAACTTGAAAATATTAACTTCAAATGCGCCCCGGCTAAAACTTGCAAATCATAACCAAGGCGGTGAAACGTTATGAGATGGAATTCAAACATAAACAACAATTAGAAATATGAAATGTAAAGCCTGTCAAGGAAAACATCCTAATAAATAAGTAAACCGAAATGGCTTTGATGATCCTATTTCAAAGTATACGTGTTTTGCACAAAATTCCTTCGGGCTGTTTATTTTTTTATTAAAAAACAAAATGGAAGTTAATTTGTTGCCTCACGCTATCATACTTATAACCTTCCCATGTAATATAAAGGTTCTCTTTTTCATTGCTTCTAAATGAAATTATAAATTTGGCTCAGTCTTTCTTGATTCCAAAATGAAAAGACCCAAATATTTGCGTGAAACATACCAACAAGTCTATCGAGATAATTGCATCGAAGAGCGGTTATATTAAAGAGATCATTTTGTCGTTTTAAGATCGAAGAGTGCCTCAAAAACTTACATCCAAAAGAAAATAGTAAGAACAAAACAAAACAGGACGAATGTGACATTTAGAAAACTGCCAAGTACGCATTATATACATGCTTACTTGGCTTTATTTAAGGTTTTCCATTAATGAGGTTATTTTAGAACAATTAAATGTATCTACTAATGTTCGTCAATTAGCATATTTGATGGATAGAATTGTTTAATTGACTTGATATCAGTTAATACAAAAACGAAAAATTTATCTAATTTAGACCTCGTTCCATTTTTTTCCAAGATTTTGGGAACAAATAAATTTACTTTGTAACTAATATTCGTCAATTGAAATATTTGATGGATTTAATTGCTGCATCAGTACATAACAGTTAACTATGAAAATGTCAGCAAAATCTTAACATTGCTAGTTTGCATTCCTAACACGCATAATTGGCTTAATTTTCAGTTAATAACAAAAACGAAAATTTTATCTAATTTAGTTCAAATAAATTTTGGGAACAATTGAATTTACTTATCAATATTCGTCAATTGATATATTTATAAGAATTTAATGATTGAATCATTACATAACAGCAAGCTAAGAATAAGTCAGTCAGTTCATTACTTTAAAAAAAACTGCTACTGCGCTTTATATCCACCCTTATTTTAGGTTAATACAAAAACTATAATTCTATTTAATCTAGAGATCGTTCCAATGAGAACGTTTCAATTTATTTATCAATATTCCTCAATTAACATTTTTCCGGATTTAATTGGCAAGTCATTACATAACACCAAGCTCAACCGAGTACATATTCAAACAAGACAAGTAACATCATTATTTACGTAATAATAGTACATCTGAATTTTAAAAAACCGAGAAATCATAGTTACGTAGTGTTTAACACAATTCAAGGAAATGGTAAAAAGGGCAAATATTCTTTATGAATGTTTAGTACACTAGCAGGGATATATAATTTTAGATTCCGATGTGGAACGTAAAAAGAAACTTTATCGGATCACTCTTTAGAGGCCATATTTTGCAAGTGAATACAAATACAATAAGACGAACATATGTGAATATGTAAAAGTCACTTCTTTAGTTTGTTTTCTATGTTGTGTCATGTGTACTATTGTTTGTCTTTTTCGTTTTTAGCCATGGCGTTGTCAGTTTATTTTCGATTTATGACTTTGACTGGCCCTTAGGTATCTTTTGTCCCTCTTTCAAAAGGTTACATATTTCTCCTTATTTAATATCTTTCTATAACAGTTATACTAAATAAGATTTTGTTTTCATTTAAAGTTATATGTTATCTTATAGTTCGTACTTTTAACTAGAAAAGTTCAAAAATGCCTAAATATCTAAAATTGTATTATTTTGCGAAATCATGTTCGATATATAGGACAGACCTAGTTTTCTTAAAATTGTTGTAATACAAAATTGGATTAGATAATCGAGTTAATATTTTCTGTAGGAATTTCAAGAAAGGATTGGATGATATAAACAATCAAGACACGCAACAATCTTTCCAAAGATGCTCGTTCCTAAATTAGGTTCACCTTTTTAAGCGCTTCAGATTGAAATGCAAGTATATAACAAGATTATAGGAATTTGAGATGAAATAAGTTTCTGAATTCCCAATTTTTTAGTTTATGAAATACTTGCAGATATTTCTTGATTGATATTATCTGTTGTGAAACAAATTTAGAATAATTTTTAATTCAGGAATATATATTTCCATATAACTTATCTCCTGTTCGATGTTCAAATTTGTCTATACTTTATGTTATGTAATCAGCTCTACAACATTTGTATTTGGATTTAGATATTAAACTATTTTGTACTCGAACATCATTGAAGAGATGTTAATTGTCGAAATGTGAATCTTGTGTAGTATAATTCAGTCCATGCAATCAACGTAAAACACCATCACGAGTTGGTTGACCGTTATGGATAACCATTTTACAAATGATATCGGAAATGTTCCTTACGTCGTAACTACAATCCTTTCCCTGTCATGAATGTGACCTACCGAATAAGATTATTTTCCGGATTTATTCTCACTTAAGCAACACGGGGAGCACCTGAGATCACCCCTAGTTTTTGGTGAGGTTTGTGATGGTTTATTTTTATTTTTCTATATTGTGTCATTTGTACTATTGTTTGTCTTGGGTTTTTTTCATTTTTAACCATGGCATTGTTACTTTATTTTCGATTTATGAGTTTGACTGTCCCTCTGGTATCTTTCGTCCCTCTTTTATTCGTCACTATGAATAGACGAAAGTGGACACAAGCTCAACAGAATCTATTATTGTTCGTTCATTGGCTTCTGAATTTAGCTTCAAATGATTTCCCACTGATATACTTGTCAACCTACTGATAAGAATCGAATACATATAACCTTTGAAATATATTTTATTTACGCTAAATGGCCTTTAAAACTCATCAAATATACAAGACTTTGAAATATGATCTAGTACGCCAGCCGAACATTTTGTCTACATAAAACTCATTAGTAACCCTCGATTAAAAAACAATTGAAATGTCAAAGCAATTAGCACGTTAAGGAGCTTTCAAAAAATGTTCCAAATCTTTTCTTCTAGGGATAAAATTACTCGTATTTTGAATGATTTCAAAGTTTTATAAACAGTACAATTACAAACATGAATAATTGATGTATGAAGTAAAGTCGAAATCATAGAATATTGAACTTCGCGTACATTTTGTTGTGAATAACCTTAGAAAAGAATTTTAATCCATTTGATTGCAAAGAAATTATTATATATTTATATATTCGTTTTCAAAATGTGCATTGAAGGGCTTGAGATTTTAACAATCGGTTTTTTTTTGTGCTATTTACTGTAAAATTAGGCCATTTAGTTAGAAAAGTCAATTTGATATATAAAAAAGGGAAATACAATAGTTATCTTTTGAATTCAAAACCCATTTCATTGAAACGATTTATCGGATAATGACTAAAATCAACCAATATTTTCTGATAACGATATGTTACCTGTCCCGTGAGTTTACACAAAACATTTTAACGGTTCTGCACTTATTATCTAGACCGAAGGATAAACAAATAATACCTATGTTACCCAACCTATATTATTTTCTGAGAAAAAAAAACGTCTCTAAATGACACTATTTCATTTGTAAGTGGCTAGAAACAAATACATTACACGGAAATGCAGAACTGTGCATTTTACCTCTAGGAGAGAGATAATTCAGATCCTTTGTGAATTCATATAACAATAATTTACTGTAGGTATCCTTGATTTAAATGATATTTGTTTCCAAAAATATTAAAAACGAATGAAACTGTCTTATGCATTATATCATTGTAATCATTTAAAAAATACATAGCTAGCTGAATAACCTTTGTAACAATACTTCTTTTTTAAAGAGTTACTCAGTTTATACAAGCAATAATCGTAGAGAAAATCGTAACATTGTTCAATATCGGTTCTTCGTCTTTAGTTGTTGTATCTTATATTTGAAAATTACACTTAAAAATTCAAACACAATTTTGGGGAATTACCTTCACCTGCAAAAACTCAACAAATAATGGAAACTATCTACGGTTAAGATGTATGAGGGAGTTATAACTTTCTGAATTAAACTTAAGGCCATATAACGCATTCTCTCATTGACAGATCCATATTAGTTTTTGGTTGATTTAACCAAAACGCATATGAATACTTAGGAATATTAAGAGCTTGCAAAAAGACAGCTGTTTTTTTTATTGGTTTGTTTTTTAGATTGGTTTGTTTTTATCACTCCATGATTTGCTATTTCTTTGATCCATTTCCCATGATTCCATTTCCTGTTTTTTAAAGTCAGTCTAACACATGGGATTTTCGTCTATTGTTGATATGATATTTTTTTCATGTTTATTTTTGTTCGAAAGTAAGTGAATGATTAGATAAAAATAGGTCATGGAAATCATTGTTTTTGAAACAATTTCATCCTTAATAATCTACAACTGTTTGTTTGTAATTGTTTGATGTTATAGTTTGCATACGGATTTGTGGGTTGTTTTTTAATTTCAGTTCTTAAAAGGTCTTCAAAAATATAGGATTACTGAAATAGATCAGATAGCATCATATAAATAAGTTATTAAGAATTGTATTTATAGAATAATCAACCTTCTAGATTAATCGAGAAGAAAACATCGGATATCGTTTAACACTGTACTTTAGTATATTGTTAGACTGAAATCATCCATTGGATTTTCCCAAGCTTTGCTCAAATAGCAAGTGTATCAATTCAACGATAAATAGATATATATCTGAAAACAACAACTAATAAGCCATTTCTAACTTATACAACTTTATTGATATGAAACAGTGTTTGACCAAGGCCAAAAATAGACAAACAGGGATATAACACTTTGAATATATCTAAGGATGAGCTCTGTCCAACTGAAACCCGGGGATGAAGTCCGGCGCCCTTGGAAAGTCAACATTTTCTGCTCCACTTTTTAACCTGCTGTGTTAATCATGAAACACAAACAATAAGCTACATTTGTTTATCAATTTATCTCATCCTACCTGTATAATTCCATAGGCGGATACAGGGGGGCCTGGAGGGCCCGGGCCCCCCTCTGGTGGGAAAAAAATGGTTGATTATATAGGGAATCACTGAAGCATGACTGGAGAGGGACCCCCCTTAGGTCAGTCAACGCCCCCCTCCCCCTTTAGGAAAAGTTCTAGATCCGCCACTGAATTCAAAGATGATATTCACAAGAAGTACGTAAAAGAATGCATATTAAGAAGGCAAGGTTAAAGAATATAATCTCCTGAATAAGATACAAATGGCTTGTATTATTATGTATAGTTTAATATTGCCCAAATATTTTTCATACGAAAATGTTTTTGGATGAATTGAACAACGACTTTAACAGACCTGCAGAAAACAAATTATATTTACACATTAAAAAAAACACAGAGATAAAGATAAACCTTTAAAATAAAAGAACATACTCTTGGCGAGCTTATAAGTTAATGAATTGTCCTTAAAAAAATCTGAAAAGATTAAAAAAAAATTGTCACTGTTTTTTTTTTTTTTTTTTTTTTAAAGGTTTTATGTATTTACTTTTGTGTCCTTTTTTCATTTGAACAATATTGTACTTTTCTAGAAATTTTGTGAAAAATTTATCAAGATGGATTTGGCGTTATTTACACCTGGACAATAAACAAATCAGATTACCTCATAAGAAATGATATTGGTATTGCAATATTTTAGATCCTCAATGCTCTTAAGTGTTTTCGATTTCTTTTGAATTTCTTTTTTTTAATTTTTACAATTTTTTTATTCGAGTGCTACTATTGAGGTGCTTTTAAGACGAAAAGCTTGTCGTAACAACTAAATTTGAATCTTGGTATCTATAATGAGCAATTAATAACATGTATTATTATGATTATCTAAATATTTTAGTAATAAAATCAACAATCTATTAAGTTTCCAATAAATCCATACAGTACTGTTACTTCCTCGTTTCAAGCATTGGAATTATTATTATTTCTTCATTTTAAATTAATTGAATGATATTTCTTTGAAGTTTTTTCAATTTGAAAAATCAATTTACTGTCTCGAGATAGACAAGCATGTTGACATTTATTTCAACAAGGGACCATTCCGTTCTTTGACTCAACTTCCTCATTCACAGCACTTTTATGGATATGTGTTTTCATGCTAATGATGCTGCTTGTATAACGTTTAAATATAAAAAAAAACATATCGATTCCTTTTACTTTAAGCACTGTAAATTTAAGAACGACGTTTTGCGTGTGATAGACGTAAAACTTCCTGGAAAAGGCCATCGTAACAATAAGTATCGTATGAAGAAAAATAATCTGTTTCTGTTTTTGATGCTGTCTGATATAAGATAGATGTGATTGAAGACGATTCCCTAGTAATGATCATAGATATCAACGGGTTGGTGTGTAAAATGTATGTATAGAAAGATGAAAAGATAAATGGATGAATAGATAGAGACAGACAGATAGACAGACAAACAGACAAACAAACAGACAGACAGACAGACAGACAGACAGACAGATAGACAGACAAACAAACAAACAAACAGACAGACAGACAGACAGACAGACAGAACAAATTTTGAATACAATTGTATTCTATATAATCAATCAAAATGGTTCGTTTAATCTCAGTTCTTCACTTGTCAAACTTCTATTATGACGTCAAGTATTCTTGCATTTCTCTCTGTGAAGGAACAAACAAATGTAACCATGTTTGTAGACATCACCAAGAAGGAACACATCTTTTTGTAGATCACTTGAAAGGATTGATTAGATTTGTCTGTATATCATTTAAATTCCATTCGAGAATCAGATTCCACCTCTTGATCTTGTGCAATATGCTTTTTATCCAATCACGATAGTTAAATTTCAAATATCTAAAACGCTCGGCAGTCTCACTGCTAACTTTGAAACATTAACTGTCTCATGTGGATCAATATCGTATCAAACTAAATACACGGGTAGAGTTTATATTTAAAAAAAATATTTTATTTAACTCGACTTAAATCTTATGTCGGTTGCCTTTTTTATGTGTTTTTACACTTGTTTTGTTGCGTTGCTTTCTCATAGGCGTTTAGTCATAAAGAAGTTTAATCATTTTGATAATATAGTGACTGTGATTTAAAGTCTTCTGACAAAACATTTTTGCTTTCAACAGCGATTAAATAAATGCGATAGAAAGCACAATAAATATATATTTGATCCCTTGGGAATATTATAGCCTGAAAATCATCTCTAGCCTTGAAATTATACTAGAATGGTTCTTATAAATGTGTGTTTCATATTTAATAAATGGCTATAAAATCTATAACTTTGACATCTTATTCCCTAGGTATACTTATTTATAGAACAAAAACAAACTAAAAAATGTTTCATATTTTTCAACGGATTTGTAGTATAACTTGTAATTGATGATTTTTCAACTCTTGTAATGCAATGTTGAATCATAGACACCTGACGTTCTAGAGTTTACAAGTATAGTTGTAATTCTGTTATTTTTTTTTATTTTCGTTTGTAAAAGTAAAGATAATTGATCACCCAGTTCATTTGTACGTACATAATTTTTTAACATTTTGATTTTTAAGAAATAATGACATAGATAGGTAATACAATTATTTATTCAATTTCTAACAAAATTCTATATTAACAGTCTTGTAAATGTTAAAAAAATACATCTGATACCATAATTACAAACCTGATCTTGAACAATATTAATTTTTTTTAAATTAACCGGCGACATCACTTTTGTGGCGTCGATCCAGTCGTGTGACAAACAATACGTGGTTATGTTGTGCTGTTTTTATGTGCTTTCCTAGGTTGTTACACGTGGTCTTTTTTCTTCTGTGGTTAGTCATCACTTAGATGTTGATATGAATATCAATTATATGGGCATATTTTATAAATTAACTGTTTTCAAAAGTATGAATTATTCTAAATATTAAGAATGTTCTTATCCAGACAAGGATAACCTAAGCCGTATTCGGCACAACTTTTTTTGAATTTTGAAGCATCAATGCTCTTCAACTTAGATCTTGTTTGGTTTTCCTGTTATTTTGATCTGAGCGTCACTGATGAGTCTTATGTAGACAAACGGGCGTCTGACGAATTAAATTATAAACCTAATATGGAAACTTTGATTACTATTAGTATGTCGAAATGTACAACTGTATTGTTTATTTGTGTATTTCTCCTTCCTGGATGTTCTTGCATTTATGTGTTCTGTAGTCCTGTCATGTAATATTGTCTTTTTAGTTTTATATTAAACATTGCCATAAAAGCGAGAGGTTTGGCTAGCCACAAAACCAGAGCCAACCATATATTTGTTTTTTTGTTTGTACCAACTCAGGAAAATGGCAATGGTTATTTTAAAGTTCGTTTCTGTGTGTTTGTGCATTGTCTTTTTTTGTTGTTGAAATTCAATGTTTCTGTTGTGTTGTTGTTTTTCTTTTATAGTTGATGCGATTCCCGCGGTTTTAGTTTGTAACTCGGATTTATTTTCTCTCAATCGATGTGTGACTTTCAAACAGTGGTATACTACTGTTGTCTTTATTTAAACATGGCAGATTGTGTACATGTGAATTGTACATTCACATACTGGTAATTATTTAGAAATAAAAGATTTTATAATGCTATCCGTATATTTTTGAATGGAGATATGTTTCGGTCTTAACTCTTAACCATTTTAAATTTAGTTAAAAAATACTTTCCATTGTATTACAAAAATCTTCAACATTTGATTATTAAATCTCCTACGTACACTCCTCTCGTACATAAAATCGTATCCATCTCTACATCTATCTCTCTTTTTAGTACTGCAACCAGAGGTCATTTTTTAAAACTTTAATGGTCCGGAAGAACACACACCTAAATTATATATCGATGGAAAGAGGAAAACGTGTACAATAAGAAAAGTTGGGTCGTAAAAATCCAGAGTGGTCACAATTTTTTGAAATTGATGTCAAAGGTCAGAGCTAAAAATATCAATATTTCAACTACAAGGACAAAAAGGAGAAATATTCTGATATTTATTCAATAGAATGCTACTAAAACAATTTGATCATAAGCATATGCTATAAACGATGTTAAAACGACAAATTTGACTACTTATATGAAGAGCTGCCATTACAAAATGGCGTCGATTTGGAACCTTCTGATTTTTTTCCATTTAAGACATAGCAAAAGAAGAAGTGGCCTTGTCCTTTTCACATCCATAAACTTTCATATCGTGTATAGTGTTTCACTAAAGTATATGACAAAATTATTTTCTAAACTATAAAACACCAGTTTATCAAGTTATATCAATATTTTTTCTATCTTTGAAAAAAACAAAATTAAAGCGCTGAAACAGTGTTTTAATTTTGCATTTTAAAGGTTGTGCATTTTGTAAAAAATAGTATCTACTTATAGATAAATACATATTGTGTATTTGCCAAGTCAAAACAGAGCAGTTATAACACAAAATATACTAAAGTCACCCGAGGCGAATGCGAGGTTTATAAAAAAAAAATCAGTTTGGTGCATGCACATTTTTTAGTGGGATTATCCTGGTAAAAAAAGTCAACTTATTAATTTGTTAAGGGAAGGATGAAAAATCATACAATGCAATGCCAATTTTCTAATGTTGTTATTCAAAATCAGTCATGACCTTTATATAACTTTTAAAAGCGATACATAATAGCTCAAGTATTCATTAAATAGGGACATGACTAAATCTCTTCGTCATCATATGCGGATTCAGTACGCGTATAATCATTACAAGACACTTCACTTTTCTTATAAGAACAAGTTCGGCACTGGAAATGCAGATTTTGGTCAAAGCAAACTCAGTTTTTGAGTACAAATGCTATCTAGACGTAAATACCGTCATGATTCTGTCCAACTCGTCAGACATAGTCTAACTTTTGCAAAAGAAACACAAAAGCAATGTGAGTACAAAGTTTCGATCAACATTCGTGATCTATATTCCCATACATGTATGCATATGCACGATATATCTGCACAGCCAATCCCAAATGTAATTGGGCAAATGCTGCTACAGAAACGATTGATTTTGTATAATAGCAATACATTTTCGATTTTTTGTTATCTTTAGGGACATATACAGTTCACAGTGGCGGATCCAGAAATTTTCATAAGTTGGGGCTCACTGACTGACCTAAGAGGGGGCCCGCTCCAGTCGCGCTTCAGTGATTCCCTATATAAGCAACCAAATTTTCCCCCCAAAATTGGGGGGGCGGGCCACCTGCAACCCCCCCCCCCCCCCCTAAATCCGCCTCTGGTTCAGAAGCGTCTTTGTGTTATTTTTCATCAATTAAGTAACAAATGAATTCTTGAGCATAGACTCCGTGTTAAAAACCGGACCGTGACCTATAATGATGTACTTTTATAAATTGTGACTTGAATGGTGTGTTGTATCATTGGCACTCATACCACATCTTCCTATATATATTAAGAAGCTATGCGGGCATCATTTCTATAGAAATACCAACGAGGACATAGCTCATGAGAGCACTGGTGGCAGGATGAAGTAAGTGTTCTTCCTTTAATGTATCCTTTATATTTTCAGACACACCTTGGTGTAATTCTGAAAGTCTTTACATAGACTTTTATTTTCCTGCAGCAGATATGGCATCCCCTATATTGAGTTCAGAGCTCAACTCTATATTTCATATCCCTTAGCCCTACCGAGTCTGAATTGTAAGGTGTCACACTATCTAGTTATTTCTGGAGTTTTTGGCAGTTTGGCAAGCATCCGGTGCAATCTTGGGTTAAAGTGATCGGTATATGTATTAGGTTCTGCTACATGAGAAAGGCTTTTTCTTATGGAAAAACAAATCACATTTATTTACTAACCATTTTTATTAATGAATGGACAGCAATTTCTAATTCTAATTTTTTAGTAACTGTTTTACTTAATTGCACGGGTGTTGACTTCAATAAGTACTTGGTTATGCATGGATAAGTGATTACTCACATTAATGAGCCCAACTTAAAAGACTGTCAACGCGTTTAGAAAACTCAGTTTTGTGTGGTTTTCTTGGTTTTTTTTTAAAGTTTTTCTTTTACACAAAAACCCTGTTTTCATATCCAAACGACAAGAAAGAAACTGAGCGCGAGATCGTATAAAAGTGTCAGGTTGTGAAGATGCATGTCGATAAGTTTGATCACATATATGGATTTCTGTTGTTTTTAATTCAAAGTTCCCAAAGGGTGACTGGGAAAACGAAATATGGTCACTTGGTCTTCTCCCGACCGACAGTAAAACAAAGTGGAACGTCCGTTTGGCTGTGCGGGATGTATCAAGTTCGCAGTCACGTCCAGTCAGAATGGGGACGTTAAATCCGATTCCTTGTGTAAAGGGAGTGCAACGTGCTTTGCACGTTAAAAACCCTTGCAAGAACTCTTTGAGGGGTCCGTAGGTGGCCTGTTGTAATGGCAAGTTCTGTCCCAAACCATTTTTATTTTTCATTTTCCGGTGGCAGTCTGAATTTTCCCGACCATCATCCCGAATGACCTCTATTATGACAAAACCTACCTATTGTTTTTATGGTTAAGTTGTTCTCTTCCTTAAGATGCATGAAATATTTGCCACTGGACGTTAAGCAACCAACAATCAATCAATCAATCTAATTTAAAGACGCACCAATTTTGCCATTTTTGCAAGTCTCATAACATCGCTGATGATTCGCCAAAGGAAAGCAGAATATCAAGAGAAGTTGGTTTTACCATCACCTTATCACATACCAAATCTCTGCGAAAATTCAATAGTACTTTACCCCCGACCACTTGCATGTATATTAATTGCTCTGAGGTTAAACATTGACATACAATGTATTTTCACACAAAATCAACGATAGTCATTTCCGGAAAATACTCTTATCCGCAGGATTCGGTTAACTTTTATAAAAAGTCTAAATTTTATTGACAAAAATATAACTTATTTACAGAAAATTCGCTAACGAACTACTATATATATTCAAATCACTCAAAATTAAATTAACTTCTCCTATAAAATCTACATAATCACACCGAAACTATCAAATTGATTGTGAAGGAAAAAATAATTGCTGGAGCTGAATGACGGATAAGAAATTTCCGTATTTAAAAATGGTACAAATGATGTTTTTATTTTTGAGTTTTTGACAAAATTGTTCGGAATTTGCCCAACAAAATTTGCATGCAGTATCGCATTAATATGTTTGTCCTCTCAAATGTCAAATACTGTTTTTGAATCATTTGTTTTCTCGTTTTCAAAGAAAAAAGCGTTAAATTTCTATCTAAAAACAGCCAACTTTAAGTTTGAAAGTTTTACTTGGAGATGGTATTATATTAATGTCTTTTTCATACCGATGATCCTTGATGATATGTGCATGGAAAATATTTACGAAAATAGCGGGAAATTTAACCAAAAAATATATTTTTGAATTTGAAGGTAACTACCCAAAACCGTAAATTGAGGGGTACCCCCATTTAAGGGATGAAATACAAAAATGTGACCATAGAAACTTTTTACGACCCGACGGAAATTAAAATATAGATATGATTCTATCATTTGAAACAATTTGCAGCCGTGTGTTATTCCGGACCATTAAACTCGTTAACTAAGCGTCTTTTTCGATGTCAGTTGCAACTGTGACGTTGCGCACGATATTGGTGTCACTTTGAAAATATGGGTTAGATGGCGTGTTATTCAAATTCAAGCTCTTATCCTATACAATAAATATATATGTTGTGCATATCATTCGAAAGGAAATAAACCATAGAAATCAATAACATAGATGAAATTGTGCTTTGTCTACTTTTTGATGAAAAAAAAAGCTCATTTCGATGCATATAACGTCATTTTAAGGGTGTCCCGCTGTTACAATCTTGTTTAATGTGCGTCTTTGAAATCCCAGTGCCGATTCATTAGTAAGTAGAATGGTTTAAAATTTTACCAATATATTGTATACATTTAACGTTTAATGAAGTAATAGACGTTTTTTTACTATAAGAGTAGGAAGAACGTCAGAAAAGTTTAAATAAAAAAAGAGAAAAAATGTCCCAATTTGCTGCTTAACCCGTAAAAAAACCTTCTGTCTTCAATTTCATAATATATAACATACGAAAATGGATTTTAATAATATCAGAAAAATTATACATGTTCCGAGGAAGCTATCTGAAGTCATCGTTATGTAACTGCGGTCTAATTTTAAAAACATCGTCATTTTCCCCGTGTCCAATAAAATGTCCCGATGGACAAAATAACACAAAGAATAATTCAGAGGCTTTTTATGAAACGAAATTCTACTATATCTCAAATTTTTATCACCTGTTAACTGATATGAATGGAAAATACATTTAATTTCCTTTAAAATTATATGATATGTACTTTTGTTTGAGTTGCAGGTAGAAAATCCGAAACGATCTTAGATGTCCAATGAAATGTCCCCGTAACCGTAATTTGACGTTTGCGTTATAATAACGTAAAACAGTTTACGATTTTTTTTGCATATTTGGCATAACATAATTTCAAGAAATGGTCTGATCTATATAAAATAAAGTTCTCGTTTAATATGTATCAAATTGTAGATCTTCATTGTTTCAAGGATATAAGGTGTCGAAATATTTAACTTGGATACTCCGGGATCCATAAAGACAAGGCCCCGGAGCTATAACAAAGAGATAACTTACTAATGGCCACACCCCCACTTTATAAAGGCAAGATACATTGAAAAAGGAAATGCAAACAAAAGTGAGACCTCCTTAATTATCCTCCTCAGCCAAGAAAATTAGGCAGTAAGTTTGTTATAATGTTGTCTTCCTTAAAAATTGTTTTACGTTGTCATTTCGGGGCCTTTTATAGCAGACTATGCGGTATGGGTTTTGCTTTTGAAGGTCATACAGTGACCTATAGTTGTTAATTTCTGTGTCATTTTGGTCTCTTGTAGAGAGTTGTCTCCTTGGCATTCATACCACATCTTTTTTTTTATATATATATTTCAATCATTTAACAAAACATCAAATTGTTATTTTGTGTTATTGTTGCATCTATAATTCTTCGTAAAAATTAAAAATTGTTCATGTAATAAATGTTTTTGGTTCAAATTCAATGAAATTTTGTATTTGCACCGGCTTGAAAAAATAAAACTATGTAAAGAACCACTTCGAAAATCTCTGTACTTTAAGCGGCATTTCATAGGAGTAGAGTATGAGGTCAACGTTTGAAACTTTCCGTGGACAGACAACGTGCGTTTTGTTAGGAACGTCGTGTAACGCTAAGTGGCACCAATACCGTGCGTAACGTCAGTACTATTTATACTACCATAGTAACCTGATTACAGTAAAGTTGAATAACTCTGAACAAAGAAAGAATGAACAGGAGCTTAATCACAGAAGCCCGGAGCACGTAGCACGGAGCTGAGGTCAACAGGAGCTGAGTTCAACCGAGGCACCTGTATAAACATAGCAACGGGGCACCAGCTGATTAATTTGATTTTTATTTTGACATTTAACAAGTACAATCTTATTGAAGGCGATACAAATAGACTGAAATGAATTTTTTTTAAGACGGTAAATGAAAATAAGTAATCTTATTATACAATGATAATAAAAGCCGCTGATGCATGTAACAAATGCAAAAAACGTGACATTATTATTTTATTATTTGATCCTTTATATGAATGATTTTTATTTAATACTTAACATTTTGTATGGCTTAGGCAAATAATGGAAAAACTGTAATATTCAAAACGTTAGGAATTTTTGGTCCTCAATGCTCTTCAACTTCGTACTTGTTTGGCCTTTTAACATTTTTATTTATTCGAGCGTCACTGATTGGTATTTTGAAGACGAAACGCGCGTCTGGCGTTAATATAAAATTTTAATTCTGGTATCTATAATGAGTTTATTCACAACAAATGCACAATCAAGAGTCGACCCATACAATCAGATATTACATGGTCACTGGAGAAAATATCTTGTGAATGTTAGACAGATTTGTTGATCTGAAATTGTATCGAAGTATGAATTGGAGACAAATATCTGCTCTAGGCATATTCTACATTGTTCCAAACACAATGATTGAATTTATAAGAAATGCCGAAGTTAGAACGATAAAAACAGCTGCTAGCATTGATTTAAAACGTATTTTTCTAGATAAAATTATTCCTTGGTGTTTCATCTAAGTGTCGGGTTTCATTTTTTGCCTTCTTGATCGTTTTTTTGTTGTTGTTTTTTTTTTGCAACAGAATGTATAGTCAATTTTTTCTTGAAGATCAGACAAGAACGCGTTAGTTCCTGCTGAATTATTTTTATTCGTTTATGTCGGGGTCTTTTATAGGAAAATTCACAGTCTGGATATTTTTTTATTGTTGAAGGTCGTATGTTGACCAATAATCACCAATATCCATGTCACTTCAACTCTGGAGTATAATTGTCTCATTGGCAATCATACCACATATCCTGGTTTTTATGTATAGCAGTTCATTTCATTTCAATGTAAGGTAGATTGATGGTGTTCTTTAATGCAAACATACATGTTCTCTAATGTTTGTGCTATTTTCACATTTCCTGACCGGTGTGAGAAAAATATTTCTCCTCACTAGTGAAAAATCTGTTCTCGGCAAATGATTAGTCGAAATTTGATTATGACGTCAAAATGTTTTGTTTTCTTCTCAATTTTCCTATTGTGACGTCATCAAAAAAGGAGACCTTGGCTGATGACGTCGCATAAAAAGAGCACAATTTTCTGGTTTTTTTTATAAAAAGAACGATAAAAGCATTAGAGAAACAGATTCCAACACTATAACTCGTGTATTACGATATTTCTCCACTCTCGACAGTTAAATTTTATTATTTAAAGGGCTCGGCAAGCCTCGCGCTTTAAATAATAAAATTTAACTGTCTCGAGTGGAGAAATATCGTAATACACTTGTTGCAGTGTAAGAATCTATATTTTTCAGTTAACCAGCTGTTCTTGCATTTCGTATATATCCGTTTTAGTTTGATGATTAACTTGGGGATACAAGAAAAAATTAAGATCTTAAAAAATTACACTGATTGACTCCGTTGAAACTTTTATTTTAAATTATCTTAATGTTCCTATTGTCAACTGTCATTTCGTAAATATTAACTAATTCTCCGACAGATATGCTAAACCAGTCGATGACACACATCTCCATTACGTTTTACTTCGAATAATTTATTTTTTATTTCAAAACCTATGCAAAAGAGCATCTTTTTTTCATATATGAGTCATTTTACTGAATTTACTGAAACGAGTAGTTTCTCAAGTTGAAAAAAGAGTATCCAGTTTTAAAAAGGATTTTTAAATCTTTTATCTTCTACAGATTAAACGGCTTCCTGGTTGGTTCTTTTGATATTTAACGCAATCTGTTTTTAGATGATTTTTGACGAGTTTTCAATACATCAGCACGATTTGAAAGAAAACTCTATAATAACGTAATCACTAGTTTGCGTTTTGGTGTTAATGATCTTGTAGTTACGCTGCACAAACGAAGAGTATAATAGTTGAATATTTTAATAGATTAACTGAATTAGAAAATAAGCGAGATCGGATGCGAAGACAGGAAAAACACTTATGTCATGCTACACGAACCGCCAGGCAAATTTTCAGATAGTAAAAATGCGCACCTCAAATACAACATAATCTGCAAAATTATAGATATAACGAGTTTTATGTTCTTCAAAAATCAAAGACCGTGAAAACATTTCGCTAGTGAAACTGAAAACTATTAAACTGTATATGTCAAACGATTCTTGATATCGACCGATACGAATCGTATGAGTCGATTTTGGGAGTTTTTCATCATAACACTGATTGATTCCATATAGTATGAACATGCACAAGAGTTTAAATTGATATATATAATCGCCGTATACTTGACTACTCAGAAATGAGAATTTGACAGTTAAACAGTTGAACTTATCATCGTATATTCTTTTTTGAAGACATTCATATGTGTCAATTCCAAATACAGATCTAAATATGAAGTAGAGGAATGAAAATAAAATGGGTTTGTAATGAAACGTTTCAGCCGTGTTTCTGTAGTGGATTGTATGTAGACTGTGTAACCCTTTCCGTTCTTGTCAATCAATTTATGAAAAAAGTTGGTAAAACAATATAGTTTAACGTATAATTACATTAGATGTATGTTTCATTTATAATACTTTATTCTGATTGGTTAGCTGCACATCACGTGTTATTCCTTAAGCCATTGCATACTCAATAAATTGAATAAATTTATTCATGATAACACGTGGTCCCACAATAAAGTGCACAGGTGAAGCTACCGCGATTCATACAAAATGTACTTCGGTCAACGCTTTTACACCCAAATGAATTAACAAAAAGAAGCATTCAATTTTAATAACACTTTCGTGAAGCTCAATAAATGATTTTTCAAGAGACAGAGGAATATGGAGTGAGGATGAACTCTAGTTGTTTGTCTAAATATTCCTGTTTTAATCGTGATTAATAGACTAAAAGCACAATAAATCATGTAATAAAATAACATACATTTCTGTACTTTTAATATCAAATACGACACTTTTTTGAAAACCGATTCCTAGTACATGGTTATTCTATATTATCAAATATAACATTAAAAAAACATATTTTTCTTTAAACCGGACTGTTAACTATAAAACCATTTAGAATTTTATTCATATATGTGCCCTTAATCAAAATTTTACTGGCAAAATACTGCACTTCTGTTGAAAACAACAATAGAGATAAATATGATAGAAAACACGATAAATGTATGTTGCTCACTGAGGAATTGAATATCCAAAAATTCCACTTCAGTGTTGAAATTATTCCAAAATGATTTTTGAAATTATTTATCTATTTTTCAGATAATGACTTTAAAATGTATGTTTATTTACGTTTTTTTCCCGGGTTACACTTTATAGCACAGAAAGAAATAGGGAATTTGATTTATTATTTTCCACGGTTTCTAACTTTTTTAATGTAATATTGACACTTCACAAAAACAAGAGGTTCAACGAACTTACGTGGTTTGTACACTTGGATATCTGAATTGAATATTGTTGCAGCATTCACATACTTAGAAATTGTATGCATTATTAATGACATCAAGTATGTTAAAATATATTAAGAAGAGCATTAAATTTGACCATTATAAATTATGTTTGAATCAATTTCTTTAGATTATAGCTGTTTTATGCTAGAAAAACGGAATATCACCGTAAATGGCTTTCAGAAAAAATATTTTCCAACAAATTCCAAACGCACTGTATCTGAAACAAATGCGTTTTACTTTTTAAAATGTCTTGCAATGTCCTACAACTATAATTCTGACAGGTTTACTTATTCATATTTTATCTATTTGAAAACAATTTCAAAATTTATGATCTAATGTTAGTTTTAGTTCATGTGTGTTTACTACGAGTAAAACAAGTGCACAATTGAATTGATTATTTCTTAATTTTTAGACAAACTTTTAGTTCACATTATCAAAATATATCACGAAAATGCCGAAGTGAATTCGAAACACACTGACAAAATCAAACACTATCAATCAACACACAAATGAAAACAACGCCCATTTTCTCGACTAAGTACTGTAAATTCAGAAATTATTGCGAGGTTTTTATTATTGCGAATAATGCGACTGAGTTGTAAAGGCAATAATTAAAACTCGCATTTTGTAATATTTTAACTAAATTAAGCATGACTTTTCTCAAAATCGTAAAAATTACAATCGCATTCAAGTGTAAAATGACAAAATCGTAATTATAAGTGCACGCAATAATTTCTGATTTTACAGTACATGAATTGTCCGTAGAAAATGGTGGATAAAACCTGATTAAATAGCTAGCTAAACATCCTACTTGTGTGAGATTTGTTTATAGTTGAATTGAAATAATTTGTCAGCAACTCAAACAGACAAAATAGGTTATTATGACAATAATTGGGATTCGGCAACCGGAAATGTTTTAATATTCATCAAGGACAAACTACACCCCTGGCTAACAAATTCAACTAAATATACAAATTAATTCAACAAAGACGGCAATACATAAGGTGTAATCTAATACTAGATTGACAATAACATCAACATAAAAAGTTTGTGTCGTTGATATTACATACCGTATAAAGTTATTATAGTATATATTAACACATATATGAAATGAGTGAAGGTGTAAAATCCACAAATCCATCAAACACTGGCTTCGCTTACTCTCTCTGGAAAGGAAAACATCAACTGCTCAATAAATGGAAACCGTAGTGCACCTGAAATACTTGCTTCTTTTGTACAGAATCGACTTATTACTGTAAGTTTAGTTTTTAAATATACTAATTTCCATCATCAACTTTGTTGTATGTAAACATTATTTTTTTTCTATACTTATCCTTTTGTTTCATAAAAATAAAGATTACGAAAGAGTGTAATTATACTAATAACAACAGCATATATAAGAGTCGCCATACATTATCTATATTAATTTCCTGTAGAACATAATTCTGCACGAAAGAGCAGACCAATGATTACTAAGTAATGTACAATTACGATCACGATTAGCTGACTGGTATGTTTCAAGAACAAACACTATTTCTATCATATATCTTTATCAGTCTTAACAATCAAACGATGATATGTAAGAGTGAAACATATTGTATATTTAGATATGAAGTATTTGGTTATAATAAAGACGTATAACGGTAATGGCCAATGCCTTTCATGTTTATCAAACAATCATATCTTGTTAATTGGAGAAATGATACAGTCCATTTTGGACTACTAACTGATGTAGTATTGTTCGAATTTGTTTAAGTCCCAGTCCCACTAGACCACGATCGCACCATGCTCACCGCTATCTAAAATAAATTCACAGATTGTGTTGAGGTCGCGGTATGAAAATGTAAATTTCCGTTGCTTTCACGATGTTAGTACTACGTCCTCATTACGATTCTACAATGATCCCGCTACGATTATACCACGTTCTCACCGCGTCTATGCTGTGACCTCACTACGATTATCAAGATCTTTCTACGCTCATCACATTCTCACTTCGACCATACCACTAGTTTTTTTTTTATTGCAACACGATTTTATCACGCTTCTTCTGCGATTATAGCACGTTCTTACCACGATTATACTACGTTCATACCGCGATCTTACTACGTTCTCAGCAAAAACGTCGAAATCGTGTTCCATATCAATACAGTTCCATTTCTTCTATTTCTAATGAATACGTAGATTTCGCGGGAAAAAATACAGCCATGCCACCAAAATTTACAAGAACAACTAGAACACATCAGCGAGTTGGTAGGGGTTGGTGTACAGGCAAACGGAAGCTCTGATAGTAACGAATGCTGCTAAAGCAGAGATATCGGACAGACCAATCTGACCTAAATCACAATCTATTGCTAGTCATTGAAGCTCATATGACGATATTTTAGTGAATGATAGCAGAGATGACACAGATGTGTCAATAGACGTAGAAAGATGTGGTGTGAGTTCCAATGAGACAACTCTACATCCAAGTAACAATTTATAAAAGTAAACCATTATAGAACAAGGTACGGCCTTCAAAACGGAGCCTTGGCTCACAGCAACAGCAAGCTATAAATAACCCCAAAAACTAGTATTGTAAAATCATTTAAAAGGGAAAACCAACAGTGTAATCTACGGTGTATAATATATACAAAAAATATAATCATGATGTGGTTGAGCCGTTAGAGAAAATGAACATGAATTCTAATTACATGCAGACAAACAAAACCTGGAGAGATTTTATATATGTTATGTGAAAATAATAAGAAGAAAGAAGGTCGTAGTATGAATGTAGTCAGGTCGTAAGAAGAGCGTGATGAGGACGTCAAGGGCGTGCTGGAATCGTGCTGTGGTTTTGAACAGCGTGGTGTAAACGTGATATAGTCGTAGTGGAAACGTAGTTTGTGTCGCGGTGAGAACGTGATGGTCGTAGTGAGGTCGTTATAATGTCGCTGTGAGATCCTAGCGCAGTCTCTCCGAATGGAATCACGCTTTCGCTACACTCTCTCTACGATGGTACAGCGACCTTTGTGATCTTACTACGACCTAAGTGCGCTCTCACTACGCTTCTACTGCGACATGATTTCGCCACGACCGCTCCACGATTGTTTGGAACATGTTCAAAGTTGGCCACGCTCATCACGATCTTGAAGACCTCATCACGACAGTGATACGACCTTACTGCGATCTACACGATCGTACTACGATCATCAAAATTTGATTTTTTTTCACAGAATGTAGTGCAATCGTGGCCTAGTGGAACAAAATTGGTTCGAATGATTAAAATACACCAAAGATAGAACGATTAAAAAGCAGATAATATTGAATGAACATGTTTTGGTTTCATGTTTCAGTAGTGTTTCAGTGGGTACTAATTGTGCGTTCCTGACAGTCGAAAGTTCGTATACTTTTATGCATCGGAATATATCAAAATACACAAAATCTTCAAAAAGACCTGCTTTCCAGACAAAAATTCCTTGGTTGTATGAATTGTTACATATTTTGTGTGGTTATGTAATGTATTTCGGTTGTTTCCTGTAATTATTTAATATTTCAGTTTAATCATGTATATCTTTTGTATAGTCATTTTATAAAATTTACTGTTTGCAAAAGTATAAATTATTCCAAATAATAGGGATGTTCTGGTACCTAATAGAAAACCCTGGCCGTTTTTTGGCACAACTTTTTTGCACTTTTGGTCCTCGATGCTGTTCAACTTTTTACTTGTTGCGGCTTTTAAACTTTTGTATCTGTGCGTCACTAGTAAGTCTTGTGTGGACAAAATGCACTTCTGGCGTATTCAATTTTTAAACTTGTTGCCTTTTGTTAGCTATTATTCGTGTGTTTCTTTGTCAATTGTGTTCTCCTATTTATTTAAATTGTAGTCCTGTAATGTTGTGTTGTCATTTTAATGTTATATTTCACATGGCCATAAAAGAGGTTTGGCAGGCCACAAAACCAGGTTCAACCCACCATTGTTTCCTTTTAAAATGTCCTGTACCAAGTCATGAATATGGCCATTGTTATATTATAGTTCGTATATGTGTGTGTTACATTTTAACGTTGTGTTTCCGTTGTGTCGTTTGTTTTCCCTTTTTTTTAAGTGTAAATTCACATAACTATAAGACATGTCACGATACTTATCTATCCAAAATTCAGGTATTTGGTTTTGATGTTATATTTGTTATTCTCATAGGATTTTGTCTAATGCTTAGTCTGTTTCTGTGTGTGTTACATTTTAATGTTGTGTCGTTGTTCTCCTCTGATATGTAATGCGTTTCCCTTAGTTTTAGTTTGTTACCCCGATTTTGTTTTTTTTGTCCATCGATTTCTGAGTTTTGAACAGCGGTATACTACTGTTGCCTTTATTAATGTCAGGACAATTTATATCTGAATGCATGGTATGGATATATTTAGTTTTGAAGGCCGTATGGTGATCAATCTCCCCAATATCCACGTCAACTCAGGAAATAGTTGGTTTTCTGGAAATCTCTCCACAAGTCCTTATTCTTATTTATAACCATGTGTTCATTTTTAAAGTAGTTATTGCATCTCAAATATATCCGCTTTAGCACTGATAAATTTGATGATCCAGCAAGATAATTCATATCTTTAAACATGTTAAAATCAACAATGAATTTCTACTTCTATCTCGGTTTTTAATCCTGATAACTATGATTATCGACTCCTAGGAGTCGATATTAAGAATTGAACGATGGACACTTAGGGCGTGAATTGTTCTTGCTACCTGATTGGAAGATATTACGAGACGTGAATAATCAAAATTTATTGATTGGTTATGACAATCCAAACCTAGTAAATGTCCTTCAATCCCATAGAGTTTCGGATTTGTCGTCTCTATTTCAGCAATTAGCTTTTACACAGGTTACTTTTATCTATAAATAGACAAATCTTCTGGAGTAAACAACAACGTTTCATAACGTGTGACCTCACGTGTGTGGTAAAATTTGTTGATTGATGCACGTGGCTATTCTACTGAGTATAAATGAATTAATCTTCAAAGCGAGAGCACTTTCCATTTTCATCAGCTAAGAGTCGAATATAGCACTTTTTGGAAGGCTATGGCTTGTCAGTCTTATTATGACAAAATGTATCATTTTATAGTAAGTTCTAATTGTTATAGAAACTTTCATTTCTTAAATAGCAATCTGTGATAGACGATAGTTTTCACTTCTAATTTTTCGTTTGTATTCCAAGGAACCCTGCAATAGATAAAGTGTTTTTTTTCAGATTTAGTACTTTTTCATGTAATCTTTCGACTAGATGTTGTTATGTTAAAAAAGAGTATCCAGATTAAAAAAAAGATTTTTACATCTTTTTTCATTCTGTAGATTAAACGGCTTCCTTATTTTCTTTTGATATTCACAACAATAAGTTTATAAAATGTGTTTTTTTTAGATTTCAATAAATCAGCACGGTTTCAAAGTAAACCTTATAATATTATAATCATTAGTTTGCCTTGTGATGTGTATGATCCGGGATTTAAGCCGAACAAAGAAGAAGTTTAACTCGAAAGTTTGATATTTTAACTGAACTTGAAAATGTCACAATTGGGAAAAAGAAACAATATGTAAATTTACAGTGTATTCTCATAAATAAAGATACCAGAGCTGTATTTTTCTCTTTAATAGGGGTTTTGTCTCTCTGACCCATACCCGGATTCAATTCTGTATTTTACCAAAGACTGCAAAACATGTTTCTAGTGTGTTTGAACACAAATATATCATTAAAGTCAATCCATGTGTGTGAATATGCATAAACCTTGCAATCCAATTGATATATGTTAAAGTCATATAATTGAGCAGAGCGTATGTTTTCCTGTACAGAAAATGGAGGTTGACAAGTTTAAATTAAAATCCTCACGCTTGTCATGGCTTTTAATTTGAAGTCATTTGTCTGCGTCAATACCAGAAATAGATCAAGATATGAAGAGGAAGAATTGGAGTAAGCTTGGATTGTAAAAAAAACTTTTCAGACATGTTTCTTTATTGTATTGTAGACTGTACAACATTTTCCGTACTTTGTGCATAAGTTGATAAACAAGATGATTGATGAATAACTAATTGAGTGAAACTCCAGAAAAAGATTTAAAAAAACGACAGCTAAATCAGTGTTACAATGCTAAAAAATGGCCCCGTGTCAGTAACCGTCACAAGAGTGTAACATAGCATATTTTTGATGGCTCTTAGTTTCTCCATGGATATTCTTAATTTTATAACTACAAATTATTAAAAAAACAACTACCCTTCTTGTATCCCAATTCTTACTTGTGAATTTTAGCAATTACAATTTAATATGTATTGTTTATTATCAGTTAACATGTGCAAAAATTTGTAAACAAGATGCATAATGTAGAACCTATTTGATGATGCTCCAGATAATTTTTTTAACTAATACCAAATACTTTGAAAAATTAGAACATGCAAACCTTTTTCAAAAATCTGATCCAATTGACAATCCTTTAAAAAGTGAAAACTGCTTGATAAGTCACTAAACTAATCTTGACCGGCGAAAAAACTCTACTGTTAAGGAGTTCTCACTTTTAATGAGTTCTCACTAAAACAAATGACAACAGAAATATAAAGACAATTATATCAAGCTCCCAATATACTGCTTTTGTGTGTTTATTTCAAATACCGAATGTGCTGGAATAAACGTCTTCATGCATCGCTTTGGCTTTAAATAGGGTATTCTTAAAATGAAAAAATGAAAAACAGAGAAAGTGATTGTAAAAGTACAAATAACTAATGAGGTTATTAACATTGAAAAGTAAAACTATTTCATGATAAACATATTTTCGAATCTTACATAATTCCGTCAGTAACATAATCACGAATCCTAATCTAATTGAAATACTAGTGATGGAATTTATTTGACAAACAATTATCTGTATAGTAATATGAGTTAACAAAGATCTTAAGAGTTTGATTAATCAAAAGACATATTTTGACATTTTTGTCTGACGGTATAACTTTTAAAACTGTAAAACAGACTCAAAACAAGTGGTTAACAAATGCTTTTATAAAAAGTAAAGTGTTTTCAATTTTCAGTGGCAAATATATTATGGCGTTACATGACAACGACTATGAGACGTTTACAACAAAAAAGTAGGTTATCATATAGGATTGAAACCTAATGTTCTGCAGGCTCAATATTGTATCTATTCCAAACCAGAATGATTGTTTATTTAATACCGATCAGCTGCTGCCATGTTTCTTTACAAAGAAGGGTACCTTGTCCAAGTAGCACTTCCCTGATAAACAGATAGTGTTGTTGGTATTCTTGTTTAATTAAATTAACCGGCAAATTTGAAAAAATATTTTTTTTTGTGAAAGTAAAATATATGTGGACCATTTTGAGCCAACATTTACTTGTCCCGCGGGGTGCATAAGTAACTGAGGATTAATTCAGAATGTAATATACTTATCAAAGATGTCCAGAAATAAGTTTTGTGTGAAGTAGTTCTCTTCCGAAAGAAGATGTTTCACTACAAAACATTGGTTGGAAATTGAAATGTAGAAAGGAGATACATATACAATCAGGATATAACATAATGGGGCACGTACCATGATATAACGAAATTTCAGTACAAAAAAAAATGCCAACATTGAAAGTGATACAAGGATAAACCATTTGATTGACTGATTCGATCCACAAAAACTCTTTCTTATAGTGTAAATCAATGATTAATGTTTATCTCTATTATAAAATCAAATAGTCCCAGAAAAGTCCAATTGTACAAGATTGCTGTCTGTTTATATCTTTTTTTTATTTTTACATCGGGTGATATAACCGAATATTGAGTCAAATCGGTGAACATGAATTTGACAACTAATGTACCTGTAACCTTTAAAATCTTGTGCAATTATCTTATTTCTCTTTGATTAATGATATGTCAAGCTTTGATTATAAGTGTTGGCATCCTTCAATTACATAAGACAGTTATTGTACTTATGACAATATCTTCGCTCAATCTACAAAAGAGGGACGGCAGATACCAGAGGGACAGCCAAACTTATAAAAAAAAAAGACAAACAGACAGATAATAATACAGAAGACACAAATTATGAGGTCGGTTACGACAGTAAATTATATATATTTGCCTTTAAACAGTTTCCCTACTTTGGACACCACTACATATAAAAGAGATTGAACCGCAGCCTTCACTCAGATTGCCCCGAAATTTTGTTATTCTTGTTTACCTTCGTAATTTCAGAATCAAATTTCAGCAACTTTAAACGATCTGTATTTCGTCAAACATATTTGCTATGGAACAGTCAAACTTCTAAATGATTTTTTTATCTTGTTCTTCAATTTTTACAAAGCAAGGTAAGAGGTAGCAACCCTCCAGGTAAGTTTTATCAATATTGCGTTTTAGTTGATTCAATATGTTCTAATAAAATCAACAACTGAATTAGAGTATATTATATCTGAATCGACTGTCCAATAAAAAAAAAAGAAATGAGGTATGGTTGTCATTGGGACAAATATCCACCGAAACCGTTCAATTGACATAAACTAACATCATAACTAATAACAAAACTATTAACGAAAAACAAAACACACATATTTTCAGACATGAATCATTGTTAACCATTGAACTACAAGCTCCTGACTTTGGGTAGGCACTCAAAGAGTCTGTAAAACAAATGTAGTGATGATTAAAGTGGTTCTTTATCATAAATATTTTGAGTCGAGTTTTATGTAATGCACAATCCCTTTAAAGGGGCATTGGCTGTCAAATTTATGTTCACGGATTTGACTAAAAATTCTCATATTAGATTTATAACATACTAAAACGGTTATCTAAATGATAAAAAGTATAAAATAAACAATTTACAAAGCATAATCTCGATAATATGGTTCTTGGTTTCGTGTTAATTCTATTTTAGACGCCATCTAAATACTAATCGAGTTTACCTTCGAAGACTACCGACGGTCATAAAAACGATATAGACATACGAATAGATATTCAAAGACAGCGAACTCGTGCAATTGTTTATTAAGGGTCTATTTATTTTCATATCATGGGTTAAAAATAAATGTAAATCATCGTTTCTACCTGTATAAGAATGAGTTTTTGTGGATTGAATCAGTTAATCAAAAGTTTTACCTTTTTTTGACTTTCAATGTTGACATTCTTTTCCTTTAAATATCTGAACACGTATAATTCTTGCGTAAACCATCTCAAGCTAAGGGGTTAAAGGGAAGGTCACATGAATACGGATTTCGTGATGTCGAATTATTCACTTACAAGTGTATAATTCGTTATCGATGTTTCAAAAGCTAATTTTGACAAAATTGAAGCATCCTGGCTGCTCAATGCGAATTATTAATCTACTATTTCACTGTCATTTACGATTGAAAAAAAAATCATACTTCAATGTTTAAATATATTTCGTAGCTATTGACGTCGACCCTTTAAACAATTTCCGTACGTTGCTGACGTTGTGTGGACATGCACGTGTTTAGAAAGTTATGCTGCATGACAGAAAAAATATCAAGTTATCTTTTAATTAATTAATTTCGTAACTTTGCTATTTCGCAGATTATAATTTCGCTAAATACATTCCATATTTGAATTAAATAAGGATTAATTTAGTATTCTGGTAGTGAAACAATTTGTGGGTTTTTTTCAAACATATGTTTCAAACGTTATTAACCTCATTATTTATTTATTCTTTAAAAATCGTTCATGGTGCCGTCTATTTTCTTTTACTATCTATCTTTTTTTTTTAATTTAACAAACACAAACACTATATTGAAAGTTTTAAATACGTTTTCTGTTGTCTTTTATAACGAGAAACACTCCTTAACAATTATAGTGTTTTTGCTTGTAAGTTTTAGTTAAGTGGCTTATCAAATAGAAAGTAAAATACCAAAAACTAACGACATCCAAGGAAAACTTAAAACGGAAAGATCTTTATCAAATAGCAAACCAAAGGCTTAAACACATAAAGCGGATGGAAAACAACTGTCATATTCCGGATATACAGGCATTTGGTATTCCTTATGTAGAAAATTGTTGATTGAACCAGTCGCATATAATTCCGTTATATTGAGAAAAATGTGTGGGATTAACACACATACTTAACAGACAAAAATGAAAGAAAAGACTACAAAAAATACAATAGGGTGGAATGTATAAATACTGAAGCACGTCAATAGTATATTTCCAAGACTGTTCTAAACAGTTTTGGTTAAAGATATTCAAAAACAAACAAAAAGAACAGCATGTAACACGCAATTAAGATGATAAACAACAGCAGTACCTAAAATCTATACTTCAAGACCATCGTTTACTATTTGTAAAGTTGATTCGAAATATTTATCAACAGGGTCTTGATATCTTCTGATGAACCTTTTTTTAAGAAAAAGAACAAGACGTTCTTTTAATATATATGCTTTATCCCTTTCGAGCTCACACTGTTGACATTCACCTATTTTTTACTTTTAAAGAACTTTAAATTGGAACACTCCATTTTTATTTTTCCTTCGAATTCAAGTTAAAACGGAGTGTAATGGTTGTGCATATAGCTATCTACCGGTTATTCAAATCGTGATCAGTACTTCGAAAATGAAGGGAAAGTAGTGTGTTTTTATATTTCAATGTATAATTCGCTATGGAGAGTTTGAATATTACCCGTATAAACAATATCTTCGAATAGAAAAATTCGAAGAAAAAAATACTTTAATTCCAGTTAATTTCAAAGATAAAACTTTTAAAACCAGTCAGTTGATCTGCCTGAACCAAACCTATTGAGTTTCAACTACGAAAAGGTATAAGAACCCATCAAAGGAATAGAATCAAATATTTCCAATCGATCTTGTTTATCCTTCTTATAGAAGTATGATCCCGCTGGTCATGCTATTACCGGAGACTTTTGGTATCGTTAACAATAAAGAACTCGGAAGTTAACAACAAAAGTTCGGAAATAGCGAATTCCGAAGCCCATTAACAATAGAAGATTGTCATTTAACTGATGGAAACAGTTGAGGACTATGTCAGAAAATTGGTAAAGCACAAGTAAAACAAATCTAACATAGAAAGTTTATCAATAGGAAACAAACCAGTTTGTTTAAGCATCAAGAAGCGCGTTGAATATCGACAACTTACAATTAGCAATCAGATTTCTGACCCCTACACAAAAAACTATGTTGTTGATGTTTTATCGTCTCTCAACGACAAATATGGTGTTATTCCAGTGATAATTTCTCGAACATAATTGTAAAAGAGGACGAAATTTATAGATCGAAAATAAACTGACAACGCCATGGCTAAAAACCAAAAGACAAACAGACAAATAATAGCATAACATAGAAAACTAAAGACTAGGCAACATGCACCCCACACAAATCTGGTTGTGATCTCATGTGGCACGTCGTGTGGCTTATGTTATTACAAATCCGGTAAATGCTCTTATTCGGTAGGTCACATTTATGAAAAGGGAAGGGTATTGTAGTTACGTTATTAGAAACATATTCGATATCAACGGTTATTCCGTAATATATGTAATCTAAAGAACTTGGAATTTAAAGCAAAACAGCCATTCCAATTTTACTCCTTCGTCATTCCCAATCAGGATATTGAAGAAAATAAAAAAATCCGTCCTCCTCATTTTAAAATCTCCTGTCTTTATATGGACTACTAAAATTTCTTTAGAACGGTATACAAAGGGATGCTTTATAAGACAACCTTTAAAATAATGCTGCAGGCATTATTGCAATGGGGTATATAAATTCAACAATCGCTGTCAGTCAGAAGTGGATTCCTTGAAAATATAATAGATCTTCTACAAAATCTTCAAAAATTTTCTGTAAAATAATTTTTGGGTACCTTGCACATTCCCCGCGACAGATCGAATAAACCGTCCCAGTGAAAAGAGATTTGTATACAAAAACGGGGTTAGTAGATACAAATTCACTGTTTTAGGCCTTGAGAATCTTATTTTGTGAAAAACTGTGCTCATTTCAAAAATAAATACACACATTTCAACAGACAAGCAGTGTTTTAAAGGGTACAAATTGCATTTTCAAAACAGATATATATTGGGTTGTTTCTCAATAATCCTAAGTTTAAGTCTCAGTGAACTTTATGGTTAAGTACACTGTCGATATCTTTATCTGATCAAGGAATTGACAACCATAATGCTTTCAGCTTTCCAATAGTCAATTTCCTCTGCCCATTGTTTAGCGTTTAAGTATCTCAATTTGTAGTTGCAACTACCACTCGTGCATGTTTACAATATACTGATACATTTTGCAAGAATGTGCTTCTAAGCAAAAACCGCTCCTACAGAAAATTAGGATAATGAATTGAAGTCGACATAAGTTTCACAGTCACAATAATAAAAGATTGGCCGATACCACATACATATGCTGAGGAGTTTAGATAATATAACAATTGTTTAAACTGTTATGTTACCGATGGTGATATTTTGACCGCTTCGGACGCAAGAAATTAATAACGTGTTATTTTCAATATTTGACTGACTCTAAATTCACTTGGCGTGTACACTACTGTTGTCTTAATCTGTACAGTAACTGTCTATGAAATGCAAAAATCATTCGAAACCCTGTGATTTTTTCTACCAACCAATAGTGCTTGGTTTGGTCAGGTTTTTTTTTAATTTTATTTTTAAATATGTTTACACTATTTAATCATTTTCAACTGCCTATATTCAAGCGCAATTGTCACGTTTTGCGTTCTAAATTATAATCTTTGATACATGTTTCATGCCAATTTTTTTTACCTATATGGCGACCGTCTAATGAAACAGGGGCAATCAGTTGTTAGGAATGTCATATTCAACACCATTTTGAAAAAAAGCAACATGTAATATATTTCAGGCGCTAAAAGGGCTTTTTGGAATTTTTCTTCGTCGGGAATAAATAAACCTAGTATAGATACCAGGACTAAATTTTGTAAATACGCCGGACGCGCGTTTCGTCTACAAAAGACTCATCAGTGACTCTCGAATCCAAAAAAATAAAAATCGGGTATAAATAAACTCGTCATAGATACCAGGACTAAATTTTATAAATACGCCAGACGCGCGTTTCGTCTACAACAGACTCATCAGTGACGCTCGAATCCAAAAAAGTATAAAAAAAAAGGCCAAATAGAGTACGAAGTTGAAGAGCATTGAGGACCAAAATTCCTAAAAATTTGCAAAATACAGCTAAGATAATCTATGCATATAACAAAATATTTGGAAGCCATGAATGTATTAAAACCGAAACATTCAAAGACTTATATGCCATAAAATTTCTGATATATAGGTACATATGTGCTTAAAATATGTCAGAACAAGAATCAAAGCGAGAAATGACAACTAAATCGAAGTTAGTCTATGATACAGAACTCAGATACCCCAGACTACTGGTAGATGACACAATATGATGACCTCATGTATGTCCTATGGTATGACGCCAATATGGTCTTATACATATACTCATGTTCAGTTTTCTTGCAACATTTCAATTATAAAGCGATCCTATTTTGAATTAATATGCATTTCTCAGCCTCGAGATTGACTTTTGTATGTCGTACTATAGTATGCCCGAGTTGAGAATTTCCATTGTCATTAAAAATTCGAGGTTGATACATGTAGTTCTAAGGAAAAGCAGATACATACAAGGGGAAACAGGGAAAATCGCAAATATCAGACGGTAAAACGGATAACACCAACCTCGACTTCTCAAATATAATACATTGAGAATATATTTTACTTTTTGAGACATACATATATGAAATAGTACCTAGTTTTTTATAATATCAAAATTTGATAACATTGAAGTAATTGAAACAAATGATAATTGTGTGGTGCTGTTTGTCAATTATTTTTTTTTACCATAAACCAGGCCGTTAATCTACTCACAAGACCTTGACTGAAACCATACAACTAGACTACTGGTAAAAAAAAATGAGATGACGCCATGATGACCCTTATATATGAAAAACTGACATATGCACACAACTCCATAAAAGTATTCACCTGTCATGCATGGAGTCCATGGTAAAATACCTTTCCAATGAATTGAATATTAACTTGCGATACGACGTTGAAGATGAAACATCTCACAAACCAACATAATTATCAGCAGTCCTAGTTTAGAAAACGTAATATGTCCACTCTAGCATGAATATGAGATTAAAATCAAATGACACATTTTAGGTAGGTCAGAAATTCAAATATGGAGTTGTCGACCTGTCATGCATTACTATTGAGAAATAATCTACTTATACTCGCGGGCTTCAAATCCGACTATTGACGTGTAATTGGTTAGAAAATCACATTGCAAATACTTTAATGAATTCATCATTATTATGTTGAAATCAACCATAAAAACCTCAAATACTTTTAATGAATTAACCAAACGAAATGCAAATACCAGGCTATTTTTCCTGTCCAAAATTTTCAAATTCCGATATATAAGCACAGCCTAAAAGGTTGCACTTCTTGTATGCTGATCTGTTCTTGGTATCTTGAACTCGATAAAATTTAGAATCTGCTGAAATCAAACCAAGTTCAATCCACCATTTATCTATATAAAAAAATGCCTGTACCAAGTCAGGAATATGGCAGTTTTTATCCCTTCGTTTGGTGTGTTTAAGCTTTTAAATTTTGTCATTTATTAGGGATTTTCCTCTGAGTTCAGTATTTTTGTGATTTTACTTTTTACACCTCAAGTATTTATTTTTACCATGAAAATGTGTTTTTTCCCTGACATTTTAAACAGCAAATCATTTCTGCAGAACAAAAGCTGTATCTAGTAGTTTAATTGTTTTCCAAAATTCTTTTTTGAAGAATTTCCATGATTCTTTTGTAGGATTTTTTTTTTAATCCGCCTGCACTTCTCAGTGTGTGTCTTGCTTTGTTAAGAATGGTTATTTGAGATTTCCATTGCAAACATTTTACAATGTTTAAACTAATGGTGCATGTGTGCATCTCTACTCCAGATTTTGATACAGAAGACTAAAATCGCCAAAGCAGCCTATTGTTGGTATTTCTAAAATAGTTTTCAACAGAGTTAGATTGTCTATATTCCTGAAACTCACAGTGCAATCTCTTTCACATTCTGTCTGAAAAGTCATAGATTTATAGAATTCTGAAAGAAATGTTTAATTCTTTAATTTGACTTTTGATTTTGGTCTCATATGTCTTACATGACTCATCCGTCCTTGGTTTCTTGGAAATTGTCTATTGTTTTGTAATTGTTGAATCTATAAGCTATGTGTGCTTGCAAACTGTTAGCGCAAAAACCTGATCATATAAAGGGAGATAAATCAAAAACAATATTAAATTATTGCAGTTTTATTATACAACAGAAATAGATCCTCTGAGCTTCTAACAAAGCACATTTCAACAAGATAACAAAAGCTACTATTTCTGATATGGAATATGCACAACCTTTCGTTGTACATCTTATCGTTGACTGTACATTCTCCTGTTAAAAATATATAGTTGTACATTCATAAACTCCTTCACTTATGTTCCTCAATGTTAGAAAATTAAACCATATTTTTTAACAATTTATATGGTTTAAATTAATGAGAATGAAAATAAAAGAAATATTGTTACCAAGGCTCCTATATTTAGTTTTAAATCACTGGGATAGGTACATTTTGATCATTATTTATAATAGATACTGTAACAAACACACAAACATGAAAGAATGTACATTTAGGGAAACTCTTAATATTCCTGAGCTGTTACATTTGAAGCATCTAAAACATCTAAAACAATATCTAAAATACATATATTTTTTTATTATTCTGATCCAATTTCCTATTATTTCTATTTGATCAAATTCTGGAATTTGTACACATGTCATACACTTTGCCTTTAAAACTGAACTTTTTTCTTGCGTTCCATTTTATGAATTACTAAAAAGTGTTAAAGAAATATCTAAGTATTACTAATCAATCAAAATTGATTACTTGTATCAGAAAAGGAGGTAATTACAAATATGTTTTCTTTATATAAACTTATATCTTTCTATTCTTCTTTTTAAATGATCAACCATTCTAAATTTCCTTTTTCTTTCATTTCTATTCTTTAAAGTCCATACACACTAACATATAAAAGAAACAAGCCCCTTAGCTTGGAACAATTAAGCTTTAAATGCTAAATTAACAAATAAAAGATAACCTAGGTAGAAAAGACAGCGAATAATTATTATCAAGAAACTTTTATTTTTAAATCTACTCAGGAAATCTACACATGTCAAAAACAGGTAGATTTCTATTTCTTTCTTTCTGTTTTGCTATAGTTTCTACGAAAATATCAATTTCAGTGTAAGGAGTATTTAAAATATGCTTTTCTAACTGAGGCAAGATTTACACATTTTTCACAATTTGAATGAACAGAACAGCCAATCACAGACGACAAGCTGCCCTTTCCATTTATGACCCTATTTACATATACAATACAATCTTAACGGTATACATTAATACAAAATCCCACTTCAGTTTTGTTTAAAATGCACACCATGCATGGAATTAAAATTACAAACATAAATAATTAAATATTAATTAATTAGCACTAATTGTGTTATATGACTGTCCATTGTGTTCCACTACAGATAAAAACCTGAGGTAGAGTATGTTTGAGGTACACCTATAAAGTGGAAATATTCTTTAATATCATTAAAATAAAATGAATTCCTCCTATTAGCTACTTTAAATCAAAAGGTAGCATAACATATAAATAATCAAAATGACTGGAGTTACTGTGGTCCTTCCAGTGTTTGATAGCGCCATTGTCATGTTGTGCTTTATGAAGAGATTTACAATATAATGTTATAAGTGTGGAGCTATAATATTTAGGAAAATATTGATAATTTAAATCCCATGGGGGCTTTATGAATATTTTTTATTGTATTATACATCATAAATAATGTGCTATAATTTAAGTAAAACATTACTATTATATATCAAATTGAGTTGTTTGAACATTGGAATCGCAAGTATGCGTGTATGTGCAATATCTAAAATAATGATTGGTTTATACAAATGTCAACTCTTTTGGCAAAACTTAAGTATTACAATGATATACCTGACAATTTTACTTTTATTTTAATCTCTATAAGGTAAATTACAAGTATTTCATATTTTAAAAAGGCCTAAATTATGCTAAATCCAAGAAAATGCAGCCCCCCCCCCCCCCCTTTTTTTCCAATACATACCTTTGTTAAATAACAATGAGAGTGCAAAATCAAATATTGTAAAAATAAATTGGAACAAGTGATAAGTTAACCTCTTAATATGTACAAACATTACTCAGACTTTGATGTTTATAGATTTTCAAATATTTTACCCCAATGACAACCTCAACAAACATTAGAAAACTTAAAGGATTACAAAATGCCATGTGCAAGGTTTTCTTTGAGATGATGGAATCATCTTGAATTTTATTTTCAGGTCAGATATCAGTTTTAATAAAAACATCTTTAGAAAAGTTAAAAACATATTCATACCTTCTGAAGAATAATGAATAATTTTATTGAAATATTTTATATTGAAAAAGATTTCATCTTCCCAAATCTGACCTTAACATTGTACATGGATTTTTGGACAAAAAGTAATCTTTAATTTTCAAAAGAGCATGGCATTTTCCTGTTTCAATTCAAACATTACTTGTTTTCCCACATTTGCTTCTGATTTGTTGTTGTGACCAATTTATGATATTGTGGATACTAGATTCCTTATCTTAGTAACAATCCTTTTTTTATATAAATATTCATTAATGTTATTGTGTGTTTCTCCTTTTTGAACAATCTTCCTCTCATTGTATGGGATTTATATGCAGTAAAAATACCAAATAAATATATCATCCATTAGCATTAAATGTTTGTGGAATAGATGTTTTCTAAAAACAATAAAGCCAAACTCAATCAAATTTTAAGTTTTAAGTTTTAATTGCTATTACAGTAAAAATTACAATCTGCAATGAACATTAACAATTTTAAAATAAGCTATTAACATTCAAAAATATCAATTTTGCATTGTGATAAAAATACATGGTACTTTTAATTGGACAGGGAAATACTGAGAGAACTAATCAAGAGTTTATTGAACCCAGATAAAATCAAAACAAAAATATATTAATTGACTTGTAGTTCTGAAAGCTGTACCAGTAAACATTGGGATATTGATTGGAAGTGACAAAATCAACTAGTTCTTCCGTATAGGCTGTGAAAGAACAACCTTGGACAAAAATTGAATAATTGAATTGTTTTCATTTTACATTTAAAATTACAAGTTGAAATTCCAAAAGGCAAAATACTTTTTTACTGAATACACTTCTTGCATATTTGCTCATCAAGTTCACATACTTCAAAACTTAAAGTATCATTGATTTTATGTTTTTTTATACAGTGCAAATAACTGTGTATTGAAATAATTTATTTTAAAATGTTGGTTTATTACCCTACTGAGTTCTTAAGGGAACAAAAGATACCAGCTCAGTTTGTCAAGAACATGTTAACACGCTCATGGGTCATTTATCTGCGATGCTACCATGGAGTTAATTAACAGATACTTGTTTATTTTGCAGGATGGCAGTATTAACATTTAAGGTAAATTTCCTATCACTTTAATTGGCCAATTTTATTAGCGAATTGTTGAAATTGTAAGACTTGTCCAATAAATGCCAATGTGACAATAGCTCCAACCCGTTCCTTCGGTGCGAAGCTATAGATAGAACGGCGGACCAGTTTATATCATAATGTGCATGACACATATTGACAAGCACTTGAAAAGTTACACCATTTACATGTTTGGGTATACGTAGGTCAGGTCAATCTTGATATTCAAATAATGGAACAAGGCAACTTCAAATCCTCACTATTGTAGTAAACGTGAGAGTTTCAGGGGGGGAGACCTTGGTTCAGGAAGATAACACTTTGAATCATTCAGGCGTATGACAAAGACAAATTTCATCAATGTATTTAAAGCTTTTACCTGAAACAGATTGAAAAGAATCTATGTAACCTAGAAGCTTAGAATATATGTATGAAAATGGTTGACACAAACGTACTGATGATTTAAAGAGTTATTTCCCTTAATCTTGGTCTACCACTTTAAAAACATGTGGACATTGGCATACCCTCTAGACCATTCAAACCATGAGGTCAATTGACTATTTTACCCTGTTTCAATTCTAATTAAACTAGCCATTTACAATAAAAAAAATGTCAACATTGAAATAACATTAAAATTGAAAGACAGTATAAAAAGCAATTGTTTAAATCTTAAAATGAAGTCAATATATACATATTAATTTGATTCCACCGGGAATAAGGAACATTGAGCAAATGTGGTTACTGTTAAAGTACTTTTATTCAAGAGGTTCAAATTTCCATTGGTTTTTTTTCAAAGAATAAATTTTGTTGATTTGCATCATGAGGAAATCCATGAATTTCATTACCAAAACATGTTTTTTACCTTTGCTTTAACATGTAACAAGTCTAAAACGAAAACTAAATGATATTACTGAAAATTTGAACTTGATAAATGTACTGCCACAGTATAATATCTACAATGAAACTACTTCAGTATAATGTTGTACAATTTAAACAAAATGCCAAGCAATAAGTCAGTGTTATAGAAAAACAAAGTAGGATTACTGTGGGAAAAATAACTTTTGCAATTAACTTAAGGGGGTAGACCTTGGTCCAGGGAGATAACTCTTTAATTCAGTGATGCGTTTGTAATAGTCAAGTTTTATTAATGTATTTTAAGCATTTACCTGACAAAGATTGAAAATAATCTATGTATCCTAAAAGCTTAGAACGTATTTATGAAAATGGCTGACACAAACGTACTGATGATTTTAAGAGTTATTTCCCTTAACCTAGGACTACCACCTTAATGTCAATTAAAAATATACCTTTAAAGAATCGTGCAATAACATCAATCACTTATAGCAATATATAAAAAAGAAGGATAACCAGCGTTAGTCAAAAATTTCTTGATTTGATAATAATAGAATGTTGGTTTTCAAACTCTTATAGATATAGCTTACATCTAATGTCATAAGCATATTGATAAAATAACAAATTTTTGGAACGAAGGGCAAGAAGTTCAGTCAGCAAATCTCAGGCAATTTTGTAAAACCAAAAAGATTAACAGGAAAAGCCATTAACAACATAATACTCTGTATTTTTTCATCAAACTTAAAACACTTGTAATGTTAGAGAGATATTGTGTGATAGTGCATGATCTAAAAATTGAAATCTTTCTTAAAATTCTTGGATTCTCTTTTCCATTCAAATAAAATTGGTCATTACATTATTTGTGTAATAATTCTTTTTTTTTAGAGATATATGTAAAATCCTGTAGAGACTACGGAATCTCCTAGTGGCTTCTTCCAATTACCAGCGATATTATATCACCGACTAACTGAAGAATATGTGACCTGAAGTTATACAAATAAACAATCCTATTTTGTCCTATTTATATCCCGCCAGTGGCATTATGGCTGCGTTAAATATTGAAATCAAATCCTCTCTAATTAAGATACCAAAAAAGTTCCAAGCTAAAATCAATATGTTAGAACTAGGTTCTACTGACACAAGTAGGTGTTAAAAATGATTTTTACAAGAAAATAACATCTTCTTCGATCATAAAAATTCAAAGTAGTAAATTTTATGGTCAAAATCTGGAATAAATTTGCCATGTTGTTCATGGGGGTACTAAGGTATTAGACATTAAACTAATGGAAAATCGGATAAAAAAAGAATCAAAGAAACTAAGTCTATTTTCGTGTCATCTGTTTTCTTCATGACAAAAAGCATTATTACTGGTAGAGATTTTAGTTATTGCAAATTAAACAAGTTTTGAAGTATTCTAGTTGGTGAAAAATGTCAATGGCTTACAGCAACTACATTTTTTTTTCAAATGGACACACTTTTTTCTAAATGAATCATTAAACACTTATAAATGTACACCCATTCAGATTTAAAATTAGATTGAATAGAAAATGTTTTTCTTTGTTTATCTTTGTTTTTACCTATTTCACAAAAAAGAAAAGAGGAAAATATGCTGATTTAAGGGCAAAATGTGTTCCCTGGAGAAAATTATGGGTTGTCAATTTTGCATTTCAGCTAAATTGCAAATAAAATTCAGTGGGCTTTAACACTGATTAGTTTATTGCCTTGTCCTTTTTCGCAACCTCCCTTAGAAGGAGTCGAATAACAGTTTTAATCAATATTGGATATGAAAACCGAGATTATGTAATTCGTATTTTATGACATCAAAGTAGTGAGTCTGCACAATCTGCAGAATTTCATTAGATTTTTTGCAGAAAATATGTAAATTAACAGTGCAACAGTGCAGTCATTAACTTTTATTTCTATTCAGATTGTAATAAAGATTTAATTAACCAGAAGGAAATGTATGAATTAACAAGTTCTTGTTCTTCCTTCTTTTCCTCATATAATCTTATAATCAATCTAACATTGGCCCCATCTGCTGACATGACTGTTTGTTAGGAATTGATGATATCTAAAATAAATTTACATCTTGAGACATAAACTTTTAGTCAGATCACTGATATGACTTGAACTTCCATTGTACTTTTGTAAGATGTGTTGTTATTTCAGACAATGAGCATTCACTTTTTTTTCAATAGCATGCAAGAATATAAAAGTACACTTTGACGGCATAAAGTATTTTTAAAATGTCAGATTGCTTGATGTTCTCTGACCAATATTTTATTGTTGGAAAACTATACTTATCATTGATACCAGGCTTATTATTTTAAAAGGACAACAATTACGGGGGCTAATTAATTTCTAACTGAATAAGGACTTCTATTTCTTTTGATGAATGTGTGTTGTCAATATACACAAGTAATTGCACCCCACCAAACTAGAATATTGAATTTGTAGTTTTAAAAGAATAAATGAAATGGGTTATGTGTCAGCGAGACAGCAACTTAACAACACAAACAAAAATATACCTAAACAATATTGACTTTCATTTAAAACTAATTCAGCTTTTTTAAAACATCCACCAAAAACAACAAAAAAGAGTACCAGCATATCACAGGAAAAGGGAAAAAGCATTTTCATTGGCAGTGGAGAAAATTAAACTGAACTGTATGGTATTCAACTTTCCCTCTTGGCCCAGTTTTAGAAGATTTTTTTTTTGAGATTCTTTTAAAATATCTTACAGTACTCCATTCTTTTCTTCAAGAATACAAATGAATTTAATTTGAAAAATAACTTTACATTATCAATTTTAAATTTGCCAGTATCCTTTTTAAATTTAAAAAAATCTGTTTTAAGTATTGAATAAAACATTACTTAATTTGGGAATTTTATAACTAAATATCTGCAGACAGCAAATAATATCAAAATAAATTGAAATCACTGTAAAATATTTCCTTCAAATATCTCCTCAAGGCATCTACCATTTCTAAATATATTTCACATCTAACCATTAAGCCTTTATATTGATTTTCATTGATATATGACAACTGGATATAGCGCTGATGTTTTACAGAAAATAATTTCCATAATGATACAATGACAAATAAAAGTTTTCATGATAAATCTTCCTGCAGGAATATCTGACAAATATCATAAGCTTTTGATAAGATATTATATTAAGTCTCAATTTACATAATAACACAATTGACAGACATTTCGGAAAAAGTTGTCGTAAATCTGTTGGTAATTGACGCTGACTGATCGGTATCACGCTTGAATTTCATTGGGTTATTTAAGACGAGAAAGATCAGGCGGCTTTTGATCGAGCTAGAACCATAGGTTTCCGATAATTTGACAAGACTTATATGACAAATAAATGAATTAACCAAGATATTTCTTTCTTTCTTAATAAATATGTCAATGTATTTGTCGGTTAACAAGATAATTTAATTGATTTATATAGAAAGCCTTTCACATTTTTACCTATCAATATCGACTTATATAAATAAATTCGGTACACTATTTCTTATAAAATTCTGTGACATTTCAAGAAGAAATTCAATATTCTTTACTTTTCAAACGACAGACTGCAATAAAATCAAGTAACTCAATTAAACTGAATTAATTTTCTGTATTCAGCTAGTCTGTTCCAGCTATGAACTCTTTTCATCAGTTGACTTTTTGTTAAATCAAATATATGCCAAATGCCGATATAAGTAATAAGACAATGGGAAATGGTATCCAATGAGATACCTATCCACAAAAGATTTTGATCACTTATGTATATAACTTCAGGTCACATGATGGAATAAAAATTTTGTAATGAGTTTAGAAATGCCCTTGGAGAAATAAAAATGTGAGTCAATTCAAAAACAATAACCAAGGGCCCTGAATTAAGGTATTAAGTTGTAATATCTCCGCTGAAAGCTTTATATAGAATAACTGTCTACCACATGGCTCACTGACTAAGCTGTAACAAAGATCCATATGAGGAGGGAATCTAAGGAAAGCAGCTTGTTTTGCAAACTGTATCTGAATAAACAGCTGTAACTGCAAGCTTGAGAGATCAAAATCAATCATAAAGAATTAGACATGTAAAATTCACTGTTTTATCTAAGAAAATTATAAAAAGAGAAGAAAATACCAAGATTTATCACATTTAATTTTCCAAAACAAAAATTTAATTTTAGAAAATCAGTTATCATGATATCTTGAATAAACAAGATAGCTTACATTTAGCTGTATGTTTTTAATTTCACATATCTTCTATCTATAAAATAATGGGCTTATACCACATTTTAGCATCGTTTGTTTACGTTTCCTTGTTGTGATGATTTTCGCTTTCACAAGCGTGCATTTTCCCGTAAAATGCTTATATTCTGACGTTATTGTTCTATGACGTCGGTAAGCTCATTCATAAACAAGCATATGACGTGGGAGTACGATCGGAACAGCCCATGCAATATATTCATATTTTACCACGGGTGTGTACTCAAAGCGTTTGAAGGACGTCATGTTAGAATATTACATTTACATTAAGTTTCATAAAAATTTGTCAAAGTAAAATTTAATTTTACTTCTGCTTTACATATTGAAAATCAAATTAACATTATTTTAAAAATGATATAAGAAAACAATGTTTCAGAAAATGCAAGTAACACCATCATATATCAAATGCTAACTTTCTCATGCCTGAAGAAAGACACTTCCAATGGACCCTAAACTACCCAAATTGCAGAATATTTTTCATAGAATTCAAGGGAAATAACCTCCTCCAACAATAATTTTGTTATCTCAATCTGAAAGGCTATTTAGCATCTTTTGGTTTGGCTGCACCTATTGTATATCTTCAAAATAGAGATGGTTCTGGTATTTAAGTCTTTAGAAGTGTAGCTAAAATTCTAAATTAAAATTATTTCAAAGATTATTTTGAAGTAATTACATTGTGTTTTCTCTTGACCATGTATAATTCAGAATGCAAACAATTGCCATTTTTAATATAAAAAATAATAAAATGTTTCAATACAGATGAAATTCTCCCTAATTTATCTTAAAATCTCTAAATGATATTAATGCTTATTATAACTTGGAAACATATTTTTACGGAAACTGAACATTATATTCCCATTTCCATTCTCAATTTTATTATGTTGTCTAATTATGCTTCATCTTATTTTAAAATACAAAGTTATAATTAAAAAAACTTAAGATTTACTCATTAAATATCTAAGTAACATTTGTTGACAATTACACATACACATACATGTATATAATTCAAATAACAATAAAACGGTATTCACAATATATTAACACAGTAATCACAGTCCCACATTTAACACCATTATTATTCATACATATATGGTTTCTAATACAAGATGTCATGATGCATCTAACAAATATCTAGTTGTATCCTTTTGACATTACAAGTACCCAGAATGCAATAGGATTCGAAAATGGTGGACCAGAGAAAAACAGAATCCTCTCAAATTAAAAAAAATTTTCTGTATGCTATCAGATGCCAAATATCTTTGAATGCTATGCACATAGTTTATTAGAAACAACATATATTTTATAGTCAAACCAATTAAGGCAGCCCAAATTCAATAAAACAACAAATATATGGACACCTTTACAATAACATTAAGGCAAGAGATCAACTCTTTAAAAAAACGATGTCAAATCTAGTATGAACATTTTAATCGGAAGATTCTTAAAAATAATAGATATATTTCTGATATATATGTCTACTTTGTGAAATTTAATTTTTATATTTTCCATAAAAATATGTCTTGGGAGTAATCTATTTTGTTCTACCATTAATGTTGCCATATGCCCTTTGACCCAAAATAACCATGTAATGTCAAGTTAGTCCTCTTGGATTTTATGTTAAAATAAATTATTTTAAACATTTGCGTTTACGGTACTACACCCTGTGTTAAAATGGACACTATTATACTTTACATTAATTATGCACGCTTTATATAAATCTACACAAGTTAATGGCAAGATTTTAAGTAAACATTAACCTTATACATATTGATTTTAACACATAAATGATCAGCAATAGAGATAAATATCTCCAGCGTGACAAACTAGGTTAATATGTTATTTTATATGCCCTAAATTACTGCCTCATTTGAGTATTTTGTTGGGAAAATGCAATTAACTATACATAATTTTTATTAATGAACCTATTGGGATCGTTATATATCAATAATGCAAAAAATCAGCTTTTCATTAAAAGAGTTCTGACATGCTTATCTTGTATAATGTCATTAAAATTTTATTCAACTCTCTATTACTTGTCATTAATTTTTTCTGTTCTTTTAAATTTATTCTATTTCAAACAAAAACATATAAACCGATGTTAACCGAAATAAAATATTTAATATTCTCAATATATTTAATATTCTCAACGGAAAAAATTTCATGCATATTTAGGCTAATAATACATTATTAACAAATCTAATAGGTAGACTCATCTAATAAACGTATCGATTCAGAAGACAATAGAGTATTTGATCAAGGAACCAATGTTTCCAAATGCCAAAGTATTAATGAAGAACTAATAGTATAAAGCACGTAATCTGATATTTATCGCTTACATTGACAACCAAACAAATAGTAAGACGAGAAGAGAATTATGATAGGAAAAAAGAAGTGATTTGGTAAATTAATTCGACATAAAATCTCTATTCAAAATTCAAAGCAAGCCAACAGTCCATTTATTGCTGTTCTTCATCAATTTAGATTTAGGAATCAAGAAACTTTCCTGGTTTTATTCAAACCCCTGAGATCAATTAAAAGGTTTTACCTGCAGTGTTTTGAGATTCTAGTTTTTTATAACATGACAGCTTAAATGTGATAAATCATCAGCGCCAAATGTTTCCCTGGATATTCAAAATAGCTACATTAATTAACAAAGGTATTATAATAGTCAACAGTCAGACAAATAGTTGGACATCCAAAACACAGTCCCACACTATAAAGGTGTTTCATAGTACATGTTTTCTATCTAAAAATGTATCACAACCTTATCCAAAATTTATCATAATCCTACCCATAATTCATCTGAATCCTACCCATAATTCCTTACAATACATTCCTTTTTTTAGTTTTAGCTTTAATCAGTGGTTGTTGGAAAGTACAATACAGCACCTCTTACATGTAAATAAATTTAAAAACATGTTATTTTCTAACCATTAAAGAAAGATAACTCTGTCATATCTCGTCTAATTTCTGTTTTATCATGTCTTCTAATAAAAATATTGCTTTCCTTTCAATCATTTTTTGAATCTAGATATCCTAATCCTAGTTTATTTCATTTAAACTTATCTGAATTTAATCTAATATTAAAATCTTTTTTTTGTTGTTTCTAATACTTTGCAAGTTTGTTACCCTTATTAATTAATCTAATTTCATTTTGTTATTTAAATCATATAATTTTTTCCTTAAGTTTGGTTTACCTAGTAATCAAAAATCTGTCTTTTCTATTGTTTTAAGTAATTACAATCTGAATATATCATTATTTCACCTTGTTATTGGATTTTTATCTTTTAATTTCACTTTGTAATATGAAGAAATAGAATTCCTTTTATTTTGTTATTTTACTTTTTTATAGGAATTTTATCATGTTTATCATCATTGATTTAAGACCAAAATCAGATATTGTGGGAAAATTAAATATTTAGTAAAGGATATATATAACCAAATGTCAAAATCTGTAAATCTGTCCAATTCCAGAAAAATGTTCATGCATGTAACATAGAGAAGCTTTTGAAGTAATAGAATCCTGTAACTTTCCCCTTCTTGATTGGGTACCTACACATGTATTTAGTATCATGCATGCCATGACAAACCTATTAAAACTAATCAATACATGTTTACTGTAAATTGACCCAATGTGTTTCCTCTCTCATTAATTAATCATAAGAAAACTATCTATATTTATATATAGCTAATTATCTAAGAGTTCCTCTGAGAAAGTAAACAAGTTATGTTGTTATTATGCAAAGGTTATTCCGAGTGTCTATGTCTACGTACTATTTTCTATTGTGAGATCTTTACTTTAGAGCAGACTTTTGTTAAGAAAGACGTCAATGGGTTGAACCAGTGAATTGTAAAATTAATAGAGAATTTATCATTTGTTAAAAAAATTAATAGGTTTTAAATTCAACGCCAAAAAGTAATATGATGGCAAAATACTAGAAACTTTTGTTATATATATCGTAAACAAAGACTATTTTTTCAGTATGTTTGAATGGGCAATAACTCACTAACTTATTCATGCTTAAATTATTATGCAATAGATCTATGGCTTATTGATGTTTTTGTAACGCATTCACAGAAAGATATAACGAAGACCTAGTATAATGTGTAGTAATATTTAAAATCAAGGTTAAAATTAAACTTAACATTTTTAATATCAAGGTCAAAATTGAACCTACTTTATTCAAAATTCAATGTCAAATTCAAATCCTTTTTCCCCCATCTTTATCAAAGTTATGTTTTCTTTTTTTAAACAAAACTTTCAGTATACTTTATAGAACAAGAATGTTGTCAATAAAAATAGTTAGCACTTAAACAATGTAAAATTATAACAATAAAATAAACCCCCTTCATCCTATCCCAACATTTGTGCAAAACCGCAATCCCATTGAGCAAATGTTCTTTTAACTTGGCAAGTCAAATATCTCTATCAATAAAGGTTCTATAGAATCTAGTTTCATTTTCAGTAACATTTTAGTATGAACTTCATTTATATTCCTAAGGTCCGTCAGCTTCATAATAATCTTGGCAAACAATGTACTATCCTCCGGAAATCTATCTTTGACGTATCTTTGAAGAATTTTAGCGTAACATTCCTGTATTTCCTGAATCTTATCCTGCTGTTGTAATCCTGGTCGATCAGCAGAAAATAAAGATAACATAATTAATAGTTTCAGAACTAACAAATCTCCATGTATAACCCTCATCAAAGACTTTACGAACTTGGAATATGTCAAAAACATGCTCTGTGCTTCAGGGTTCCCCATTTTGAGTATATTGGCACTTATTTTCGATTCTTCTTTTTCTACATTTCCAGATTTTCTGGAGAGATCAATTCCGACAGTTTGAGCAGGTGCATCAGCACTCCTTGAGAATTCAGAAACTCCCATTCCCGCCATTTTTGATACGTCAAATCCAAAACTAGCAGCACGCTCCCTTAGACTTTCTATGTCATAACCCATCCTCTGAGCATGCTCTCTCATAGAGTTGATCATACCCATATCAACACCTCCTCCGCTGTTGCCTGGGAAAAAAATATTTTTAGTTTCAGAAACTGAAGAAGAGGCCGAATCGGGAGAGACAGGGGAGTTAATCTCAGAACTCATTGTGGATGTAGATGTGGATGTGGATGATTTCCTGTCATTCATAGACGCAGATAAAATATTTTTTGTATTCAAAGACCATGTTTCAGTCTGAACATCAAAATTGACCGCTGATCGTAACATCAAAATTTCTACAACACTACCTTTTAATAATCCAATCTGATCTTCTTTATTTATCATCTTGAAAAATTCTATATATTTGGACAACTTGATAATTCTGCGAACAAAGCCTTCAGCAACATTAACAAAATCAGTAGTATTCTTTGGGGAGTTTTTCAAAACTGTTTGTGTATTTCCCAAAAATTCTGTTTGTTCATGAGCTCGTCTCAATTCTATAATAATTCCCTTTTCCATATCGGGAAACTGTGATATAATATCGCGAACCAGCTCCTGACTTTCATTCCAAGCTGGATACTTATTGGAAATGTCGGCACTTACGGAACACGATACATTTTCATTTTCCGATTTCAATTTCATGAGCATTAACAAATCACTGTCTGATAATCTAGGGAATGTGGAACGAAGTTCCTCTAACGACTGATTTTTAATTTGGTCCTGAAATGTATCAGCGAAGTCCTGAGGAGAAGCAGCATATGTGTCTTCTGGAGGTAGTTGACCATGTTTACGTAATTTGTTGATAATTATCTTCTGTTTTCTCTGTTTCTTTTGTTCCTCGTCTGTAAAATAAAGCATCAAATTAACAAGTGTTACTGCTTACTACTGATAGCCCCTCTCGCTAAAAGTATAAGATAAACAGGAAGTTGGTGAGTGATGAATTTGAAATCACATCACATGGTAAATGTAACGGATTCATTTAAACCCTGAAACCAAATTTCAAGAATCCTTGAATGCAGTTCCTCAGAGGGAGATGCAGGAAAATATTTTCATGGGACAGACAGACATACCGACAGATTGACAGCAGGACAGGTAGAGAGGTAAAACAGTAAAAAACTAAAATTTTGTATTTTCCAGAAGTGAAATTAGAACAAAACAGAATTAGCTAACAACTGTATTTATAGAATGTGACTCTTACCTCCATCTATGTGCAAAATCAACATTACAGACAACCGAAAATATGAACATAATTTATAAACTTATATAATATGATAGAGGAAATAAAGTTATATATATATACATGTAGTACTCTAATAATAAGTTGCCTTAGTAGTATAATTCTAACTTGCACAAAACGTTAGTTAGTTAATATTCTGATGATTTAAAGAAAGTTTTGTTTATCATGATGTTCTTTTTGATAAGAAGATTGTGATTCATAATTTAATTGATTTTGATTAGATGTATACACATTTAAATTTCTTTCGGTTATTATATCATTCCGTTTATCACTGACCTTGTTGTTGTTATTTTATGACTGTAAATATATTATATTGTTTTTGTTGATTTTGCATTGCTGATTATTTTTGCTGAAGGATTTATTAAATTCTAAATTAAAAAACTAAAAAAAAAAAGACTAGCTGCAGTGATTAAAATCTTATGAAGGGGAGATTTATCGTATTGCAATTATACATGCTTTTGACAACATAAATGCTAAATCCCTCCTCGCCCATAGGTGTTTACATGGCAAACAGCTCATACCAATGCATCTTCATTAGATCTTACATTTACATGTATTCATAGTAGTTTGAAAATGTACTTTTATAGAGCAGCTGTTGAAACATTTATTTTATTTTATTAAAATTTTGTAGTTTTATTATTATGAAAAATACTCAAAATGCAAATTGAAAAGAACAAGTAACAACAAGCAATAAAATTTAGAAAAAATCAAATACATTGAAATTTGTGTTTTTAACTTGAATCAATTGGCTTTATTTCTTTGAAAACTTCATTGCATGTTTAATGGTAAACAAATTTTGATTTCCTCAGGTTTTAGGAGCAGTCTTCACGATGAACTGCTAAATCTACAGGCCCGGAGCTCAATATTTGATAATTTTTAGTTATATTCTTTTGGCCTAGCTGTATATATGATTTTTACAGGCCCGAGAGCAATTTTACAAGCCTGGGCTGCCACTCAGTGTGAAGACTGTCTAAGGAGGGGGCATAAAAACACTATTTTAAAATACCATACTGGCATTAACCTTGAGCAATAAATGCCAAGACCATGTAATCAAACTTGACCTGTATTTTTTAGTGTACAACAGCTTGTCAAATTCTTTAAAGATTTCCAATTATGGTTCATTACATTGTGTGAAAATAAAAAAAACATTTAGTCAAATGCTACTTGAGTAATCACCCATTTTTATGGTCACAATGGTAAATGACTTTTTAACGGATACATGTTTGTCAAATCATTCAAAGTAGAACTTGACATATTTCATGACATTGAGCTTGAAATTTCTAAAAATTCAGCCAAAAGGTACTTAAAATATCATTGAGAGAAAAGAAATCCTAATTTATTGTTTGCTATAGTCACATATTATTTTCAGGTAAGTCAGCCTTGACTTTTAAAACATCTGTGTCAATACAATCAAAAACAACTTGACCTGTGTTATTACCTTTAATGGTCAATACTATGTACAGTGTTTAAATTTAGTTATATTTGTTCAAGCAGACTTCTTTGACCATACCATGTGGACACTAAAAGCAATGCTCTTCAACTTCCTACTTTATTTAGCCAATATCACTTTTTTATATTTGAGCGCCACTGATGAGTCTTTTGTAGACGAAACGTGCATCTAGTACAAATACAAAATTCATCAATCCTGATATCTATGATGAGTTTATTTACACGAGCCTTCATGTTTTTCTAGCTGATTTGTAACATAGTTATAGAAAAAACTTGACAGCATTACATAATTTAAGGGTTCATTAGCCTTCAACAATCATTTTTTTTTTGTCATCTTTTTAATCATTTACCATTAATTTACTTCCTGGTTTTGTTTTTATTTTTAAATATAAGCAAGAAATTAAAAAAAAACTGATTTTCAAAGATATATTTAGCTGCCTTACAAAATTCAAGTCAGCTGTATAAATCAGATTTATAATAGCTGCATGTGAAATATCATCAGGGTACATATCAGCAACATAATTGATTTTTTTTTTAAAACTTATATGGTCTTTGAAAATAATGAGTTTGTGCTGTGTAAAATGTCAATAAAGTTCTGATTTTTTTCACCTCATTATAGGTTAAATGTTTCAAGGCAATACAAACAAAATGTAACATCATAATCACTTTAGAAAAGCGGCTGAAATTAGCCTGCATCAATCATTTGTCGATTTGACCTAGAAGAATTTTTTCAGTATATTTTTCAAAGGCTTCCTTCAACAAATAAAAATAAAAGAGTATGTCTCAGGACATGAATGCCCCCACTCAAGCTTGAAACAAAAGAAAATGGGATGGAAGTGTAGAAAGATGGAAGGATCATGAAAAATTAAAGGAAGGAACGACAGTGACAGAGATAGAAGGAAACTAAATACAAAAGGAAAGACAGAAAAAAGGATGGAAAAACAGGACAACGAACGGACGAACAGTCAAGCATATCACTTAATGCCCCTGTTGTCTTAAAATATCTGGCCTAATTCATTTATACATAAGTGAACTTTAAATATGAAAACAACTTCCATATTGATTGAATACTTTAAAGTATTTTTAATAGTGGTCTCATTGGCAATCATACCACATCTCCTTATTTTTATATGTTTGACATCATTATTAACATTATCAATGTAAACAACAGAATATTAATTTCAGGTTACGTATTTATCATATGAAACAACTATTTAATTTATTTTCTTAGAAATTGAAAGTGAAAACCATGTATGTAACAAATTTGATTAATCAATTATGTTAATTTTCTCGGAAGACACATCTTGTATCCTTTCTTATAAAACTGCATATATTGAATGTACATTTTAAATTCATTTTACATGTATTTTGAAATAAACAGATGAAATGAAACATATTTAAATAATTTGTACAAAATGCAGATTTTGAGACAGAAAAATTATGATTTTTCAAGTTACTTTCAAAATCCGAAAAAGTATCGATTTTAAAATTTTAAAAAAAGCAGCATACAATTAGGATGATAAATTTCATCGACTTATACCACTCGCTGAAGTACCAAAGGTTAATGTCTTGGCCAAAACAAAATATGATCTAAATTTAAGCAAATGTAAGATTTCTTTATTTGAAGATCTTTTTCAATTACAAAAATGTATGATTATTCACAAGCAGGAAGTATTTCGAAACCAGATGTTGTTCAGGTCAGAAATAGACATAAGTTGGTCTCTGAAATGACGCAGGTCAGTAACAGATGCTGTGATTTTTTCCAATAAAAAAATGTACTAAATATAGAGTTCACTACAACATTTTCTTGAAATACATCATGTGAATACAAGCATAACGTGTTGGTGATGATTTTCCCCTTTTTCTAATGGGGACCTATCCCAATAAAAGGGAGTACTATATGTATCATAAGAAAATATTGGATGAAAAAATAATCTGAATAATTTTCTGTTTTCATTCAAAAATATTTGGTTTCTTTTTACAGCGATACCATACACTCATTGGTGATTCAAGTTGCTAGATGTGCAAAAGTGATACCATATATATATAAGGAAATATTGACTTGTTGAAGAATGGCAGCCCAAATACAAGAAATGCATTAGAAGCTACATATACTTTAGTTTTCAACACTTAACTTTAAAGACTTAGATTCTCAAAACGTCTGTATAAATTAACAGGACACTTTACTTACATGATGTATAATGAATAAGTGATCATCTATTTTAAATTGCATTGTTTTATTTTCTTTCGATTGTCACTTGTGTACATACATTTTTTTCCAGTAAAGACAGTTGAATGTCAAGATTGAAACACAGGCTTTATATTAAATGTTTAGTTGTAAACTGTTGAGAGTGAAAGAATGCATTGCAAGAGATTCAGAGGTGGAAGCTGTTGTAACTCTATAAATTACTTTTAGGTATAGATTACCTAAGATGTATTTGGCAAAATTTTTAGGAAGTTTGGTCCTTAATGCTCTTCAACTTCCTACTTTATTTTGCCTTTTCAACTTTTTTTAGGATTCAAGCGTCACTGATGAGTATTTTGTAGACGAGACCTGTGTCTGGCATATATACAAAATTAGTCCTGGTATCTATGATGAGTTTAATTATTAGACAATTTGTAGACAAACTTTCTTTTTTCTTTTTTCAATGTTAGACAAAAAGAACTATGTGATGCCATCAGGATTTAAGGAAATTGAGATCAAACTAGCAACAAATTATTCACTGGTTGGAAAAAAAATTAATCGACTAAAATTTAGACTTAGATCCAGGTTAACTTTTATTTGAGGATGATTGGCGATGGTTTTATACAGTATTATTTATGAAGTCAAGTTAAAGTTTAAATATTATTGAAATATTCAATGTTTTTCTTCATATTCAATTTCAAGATCAATCCAGGATAATTCATAAGAACAATAGATCAGAATTGTCAGTATACTGTTGGGAATACACTACTAATAGCTTTTTCTTTAAAACCTACGATAAACTGGCTTTTGATCATAAACAAATAAGAATAAATCTATATAGGATTAATTGAAGAATTCAAATATAGAAAAAAAACATTGAACAAATGACCTATTAACACATTAATTCACAAATGTCTGTATCCCTTAAGTCTCATATATTTTTTTTAAAATAAATTAAAGCCTTTAAACATGTTTAAACTGCCACATTTTATATTTGACTGTCTCCAGTAAATTAAAAAATCATCTCAGTGAGTGGTTATCTTTTTTGTAGTTTCTCATCTTTGTTTTTTATCTTTTATATATTTTGTATAATTTGTTCTTGTGTTAATTGCACCATTGTGCCAGGTTAGAGAGTGGGTGGGTGTCTTCAAATTAATAATATGAATAACACCACAACATTCTGTTAGTGCCTTTCCCCAAGTCAGAAGCCTGATAGAAACATATTTTTCTATTCTTCTCAATTTCTTTCATATAATGTCATCAACTATGTCTTGTCAACACCCATTGTTGTATGACCTCAGATGAGTGTAAAAAAAGGATTTATAATATACTTTACTTAGTTGTAGATTCAGGTTAATTGGACTTGTAATAGGATTAATGGTAATCTTGCTGTATTAGACATCCCTGATGATATTGAGATCAGTCACGATTTAAACTCTATTGAAGCCCCTCTCTGTATTAACTTATGTCATGTTAAAGAAACAGCTATTTGAGGTATATACCGGTACTGTAAATTCAGAAGTTATTGAGAGTTTTTTTTATTAATGTGAATAATGGGACTTGGTTAAAATCCCAATGGCAAGATCCTGCATTCAGATAAAGATAAAAACATCCTTATGAAGGTTATCCTGAAATCGCAATTTACACCAGTCTTCAAAAATCTAAATAATTTGTGAATTTACAGTTTAGGAAAAAGTGTATATGATATGGCTTTATCAATATCACACACCCTTATCAACCCGCTTGGGATTTCTATTGGTATCTTGGTTTAGTACTGATGTAATATAGAAAAAAGCCATATGATATATTCACTATTTATTTCACATGTGAAGTAATTCTATTCAAAAGTACTATGAAACGAAATCACATTATTTCATTTCAATCAATGTCTTTATAGTTTTTTAACCTGATTTTATCTTATACTTACTTAATATCATATCTTTTCTCATCCCAACAGTAAAACATTTGTTGAGACGACATTTTTTACAGAATGACCTTGAGTCTACTGTGACCTCACATGTTCCTTCACAGCGCCCTCGTATTGTCTACAGAAAAAAGAAAGTAAAAAAACATTTATTAGCACATGTATATTTATATGTATGTTTCAAAAGAATCTGTGCTTTTGATTACTGTAAATTTAGAAATTATTGCGTGCATTTATTTTTGCGATTTTGTCATTTCAGACTTAATTGCGATTTTAATTTTTACGATTTTGAGAAAAATCCTGGTTAATTCATATAAAAAAGTTCCAAATGCGAGTTAAAATTATTGCGTTTGCAACTCTGTCGCATTATTCGCAATAATAAAAACTTCGCAATAATTTCTGAATTTACAGTAGCTGATGACACCGGAGGCATTTTATTAATTCATCACTGCTTGTGCTTCTAATAACAACTTAATAACATCAATGCAGAGAAAAAAATAACAAACATCTTGATAACAATTGTCTTTTCATTGTTGTAGCATAATATAAATGTATATAAGAAAACTTTTTGTAATCATGTAGGGTTGTAACGAAGTGTTGATTGTGTACACATTCTAGAATGGAGTGACAGTGTGTCCCCACTGCAAACAAAATGAGCTTTGGTGAACGCTTTTACATCTTACTAGGCTACTAAAAGAAGCATTCAGCTTTTAATATTTGTATAGAAGGCTGATCTCAAAACAGGAGGATGGTTCTAAATAAATCAAGTTTTAAGTGGCAAAACACGACAACCACAATAAAATATTTCCTTGCTTTTATAAAACCAGGATGTTGTTCTTTTATACTTTTGGATTTATGATATTTTTTAAATAACTGGAGCATTATAAGTTCGGTATCCATCCTGAAAACTTAACCAGCTTGTACCGCCAGAAGGTGTCGGTTCATATGACATATTTATTCAAAATTTCTGTTGACAAATTTTGTAACTGACATTTACCGTAAAGTACAGTACCTCGTTCTAGTGAGTTAGAATGACATTTAGCTAGCCAATACAATGGCTTCTACTGAAAACTTACAATTTATGTATGTCTCCATATATCAAAACATATGGGTCAATATCCATTAATCTCCATATATTACCACATATACATATAGATCATTATACCTTATATTGCGCCTCAAAGTGAGATACTCAACAAAAATGGATATTAAAAAAATCCCTGTAGGCTGTAGCAAAAATATTGAACATAATTTTATTTTTACTAATTGACCGTTTTGTGCTTTTTGAAAGAGCAGAAGACTGTATAATAAACATGTTAAAACTTTGGATTTATCAAATGTTTGGTTTATACAGAATTTAAATCAAATGTTTGGTTTATTACACAATTTAAATAAAATGTTTGGTTTATACAGAATTTAACTATAGATGTGAAAACAGGGATTTTTATGTAGAAGCAGCATCATGTGCTTTTCAGAGACTGCAAAATTTGTGAAAAGCACTCAATTCAAAACCAATCAAGAAAACAGAAAATACCTTTACTAAATTTTTCATTGCTTAATATATATGTTATCTATATTTTGATTATTGAATCTTCTCCTCACCTGAGCCTTGAAAATTTTATGAATTTTTAATGATTTTAACACATCCTTCAATCAAAATGTAAAAACTTTATAATAGGTATGTTTACAAAAAGGTGTCTTTACAAACTTTACTAGGAGTGTTGAAAAAAACTGTTAATTTGAGAAAAAAATAGTTTAGCTTCAGCCAAGTTAAACTGACAAAAATGGAATTAGATTTAATGACGCTATTTAAAGGTTATTGGTTTTGTAAAATAACACTTAAACAACGACATGGACAGAAACAAGAACATCTATCTCTTGCACTTTTATAGGACGAAAACAATAAAAAAAAAAAGATCTTATGAGTATCATTAGTTTGAAGGTTCTAACAGATGTATTGATCAAAACAAAAATTAAGACATGTATTAGATAATTGTGACAACAAGGCATAATGTTTGTATTGCATGCAGAAAGTTTGTTTGCAGAAAGTACAACAACCTTTTCAAATTATGCAGCGAGTAGCTTGCAATAAAAAAGGTTATGATGTTTGCATGCAGCATGTAAACAGCAGGTCTGTGACAGGATTCTGCAATTACCCGAGTTTAGTTTGGGTGGTCTGACTGGTGTCAATCAGTTTAACATTCACATTAATTACCGATATAATTTATTTTCAAAATTAAGTAGCTTGGGTGGAGAGTTGTCTCATTGGCACTCATACCACATCTTCTTATTTATATAGCTTTAAAAATCAATCCCCATTTCCTAGAAAAATTCTCCCTTATCTGTGACTGCAGTCAACAAATATCAAAGCATTCATAAAAAGTAATGGAGAATGCAAAACAGCAAAAGACTAGAAATTTCAATAATAAATATTTATAATTTATTTATAAAACTGTCCTTGAAACTTTATTTTACAACTTTAAATTCAAAAAAAATGTTCCTATTTACTTCAATGCTAAAACTCAGACCTTTTAGTTTGATTAACTTTGTGATACTAGTACATAAATCATGTTTATTTTCTTTAATTTCTTGGTTTCTGAAACCATTTTGTCAATACTAAATGTGTCAAAGTGACACAAATCCACCCACCTCAGATTCAATATTCCATTGGTATGTCAGTAAGCCACTATGTAAATTAGTATCAATGAAGTATGTAATCTAATTAATGACTATTTAAGGTGGTATGGGTGTCTTTCGCCATCTTGGATTGTAAAAAACAGAGAATCTAAGGTCCATATTTTCTATCAAATTAGCAAAATTTGATGCAAGAATGCAGATATTTCATGTGTTTTTACATTTAAAAGATCCAATTTATAAGAATATAACTTATAAATATAAATATATGTACAAGTGTAGATTATTTTTGGTTGTTTTTAAATATTTTGAAATTGTCATTTTAAGGGGAGGTAACTCTAAAACAGTGCATTTTCTGTTGGATTGTTCATGGAATTTTCTACTTTGTATTTTAGCCGGAAAAAACGCACGGTGACCCTATCTTTTCTTTTGATATTATCAAAGCATTATTTGAAAGCTATATTTTCCTAATTTATTTTACAATTCTATCATTTCGTTTAGTTTCTATTCACAAAATAGTGTTTTTTCCTGTATAATCCATACAAAATTTGTCATTTTGTCACGACCCGTAGCTTGAAAAAATGCACGGTGACCTATCATTTTAATAATATTTTTTAACATGTATCAATAGATACTACATTTTGGCAAAGTATGAACAAATTCTATCATTTTTATTTTAGACTCCCATACCACCTTAACAGTGGTATCAATGAATCTTCATTAATGTTTCAGCTATCTTTACTCTAAGAGTTAAGCATCTGTGCTTTCAAAAATTCTAACCCCTAGAGACATGTAAAGCTCTCAATTTCACTTGACTCTTGTGGTGACATTTCAATTCTTACATTCTAAAATTGTTACCAATTATTTTGCATCAGCTGTGGAAGAAGGGATAAACTTATCAATGAAATTCGCTGTGATGAGATTGCAGTACAATTTTATTCATAAATTTTATTATGAACAAATGAGATGTGGGCTTCATGGCATGTCTTTTATTGAAGACAGCATATCACCTCTCTAGGGGCCTTTGATTTATTGTGTCAGAATATCATGCTTTCTCGTAAAATAAACCCACATATATCAAATGTTTTTTTAATATTTCCATCAATGACACAGATATATATCAATTAGATACAATCTACAAATCCTTTAATTTTTTATCTTGATAATAAAAATTTCGAATGGAAATGGGGAATGTGTCAAAGAGACAACAACCTGACCATACACCAGAAAACATCAGAAGGCCTCCACTGGCACTGCATGGGTCTTCAACACACCAAGAAAATATAAACTTTGGGTTTTAGTAATTTTTATGACGAAATTTGTTAACCAAAAAAATTTGGGAAAAAGATGTCTAACAAACAATCCCCATCAAAAATATAATATTTGTGCTACAAGCTTTGTAATTACACATTTTGTAATTCAGTTCTTCTTTCTGACCAGTTTGAACTGACTAACAGGAAGAAACAGTTGAGGTATGCCAGGAAGTTGCAAGGTGAATTCTTTAACATGAATGCAGTGGAATGAAACTAGACCAAATAATTATGACTCTAGAAAGGCTATTTTGTTATTTTTCTATGACACCTTAAGTTTCCTGTGAAAGACAATAATTTTAACACACTTATTATTACATGAGAAAACTAAAAGACCTGTCAGTCATTAACAATGTCAACAACAAAACAAGAAATGTACTCTCAAAGTGACTTTGTTTTTTGGGGGTATTTGAGGGTAACCATGGTTTAACATTATTTAGAGGCAACTTCACAGCAGAATGGAATAGATGAATTCAAATGTCTGGCATTTTTCAACTTGTTTGACCTAAACTGCCTTGTAATGTTCTGTGACTATTTAACAATGAATCTATCAGTAATCAAGGATCATAACTCTATATGTCATCAGTAATTTTAATGACATGTTGAAAAATTTAACAGCATTAGTTAATCAGTTTATAAGATATTGCATGCAATCAATGTAAAGCACCTATTTCAATCAGCCAAGGACCATAACTCCTGAACTGTAAAAGTGAAAATCATCCATATCAAACTTCTAGATCCATTTTGTCTATCAAATTCGACAAGCATTGGTTGTATAGACTATGGTTCATAAATAATTGCACAGAAAATGATACTAGCTGTCCATACTGTATTTCACCATTTTAATAACTGTAATTTTACTTTGGAAAACTTTGGTTAAAACTGCTCCTGGTTCAATAGACAGCTTATATATCTTGAACAAAGTCACAAGTGACAATCAATCTCTGGCTGTGTGTATTACTAAGCAACTTAAGTTTTTTTCTTTTCAGTTATAATTTAAAAGGCATAAGATAATACATAATTTATAAGCATGAAGTGATTAATCTTATAAGTTATTATTATTTCATATAAGTATTTTTAATAATACATTATAGAAACCTTGACTTCCTAAACCTTGACATTACTATTTATATCATATAATGTTAATAATTATCTTGTTTCAGATTTAACAAAAGCATAGTTAAAACGAACCCATAAAATATATTTAAATATCATCAATTTGATATGCCCTTTATTAAACATTCATAATTTTAGTCTGATTTTCAAGTTATTTAAGCACAACACATTTATAGTTTTTCCATAAAATTTTAATTTTAATGTCATAACCAAATTATATACAATCTATTTTACATTCATGTATTCCATTTGAGTCTATCTCCCACCTCGCTGATGATGATGATGCAGGTCCTTCCCTTGGTATCTTATAAATTCAGTTTTACAGTTTAGCTAAAGATCCAATACATTGCCAATTTATTTTAGAAATTTTTCATGTTAAGGTGTGCCTGAGAAGAAGGGAATATATATATATATATTTATGTATTGTGTAGTTCATGATTTCAAACTCTTTATACTGTCTTTATATCGCTATTTTGTGAATTTTTCCTTTGATCTTTTTGTGTCATAATTTTTCATATCATGCTTCACACTTGAGATGGAAAATTATCGCTAGAATCTAAGGAGGCACGTGGCGTTGCAAAATGAAATTGACATGAAATTATCAACGTCATCATAGTTAAAATAGTGATAAAAAGATTATCATTGGTCATCACAACTCCATTGCTTTTCTCACTTTTGCCAAACCGGCTCAAGGGAGAAAATAAATCTCGTTGAGATGATCAACAATAATCTATATATCTATTGATTTTCTTTTTTTTATTGTCTTATTTATGTCTTATATTGTACAATGTTCCTTGTGAGCCCATTTAATGGAAATAAACATCTTCTTTTTCTATAGTAAGCCTAATTCTTTAAAATCATGTGACTATAAATAGTATCTCTGGTGCATTTTTTAATGCTGCAACACAGTTGTTCACAAGAAATATAGATGATTAACATGTTAAAAAGACATCTCTTATATCTTTTCTATCATTTATCATTATAAAATCATGTATCTCAGAACTAACAAGAAACTCTTGGATTAAATATTCTATTTATTACATTTACTTATAATGTAGATAAAGTAGATTTAAGGTGGTACCCAACACTTTCACTTAAATTAATTTGGCTCGTTTAATTTTCATAAAAATTTGACAAAGTATTTTAACTTTGACCCTTTGACAAAAATATAAAAATTTCAAAAAAGTTTTAACCAACCGTTTTATCAGAAAAATTACACTGGTTATATGTATATAGCAGTTTGACAAACACTAATTTTGATCATTGAGAAGCTTAATTTTTTTCTTAACAATACAATTTGATTCAAACGTTTAGCTGATTTTACAGAGGTATCTCCCTGTAGTGTTAGGTACCATCTTAAATTCTTATTGGTATTATTTTAGGAGGATTTTGGATTTTGAATAAAACAGCATAATTCACCTTAAGAAATGTTTGTGGTTTTAATTGACTTTTAAAAACTTAATATTCATTTGGCCAATGGCCTCTGTGATAATATATTAATTTTTTTAATGGTCAATAAAACCTCATGTTTACCTCACCAAATGACAGCTCTTGTATAAAATTCAAGATTTCTTTTTGTTCCTTTTTTCTTGTATTCCCACTATGATGTAACATCACTGACATTATACCTATATAGATTGTCATATGACTTTTGTTTTATTTAAGGACAAAAATTAAAATCTAAATTGTTCAAAGTTGCTTTACCCACCTTAAAAGCAGCCTACCCAAAAATATTTATGACACAAATCAGTTAAAATTTCTTTTCGAAATATTTTCCTACCCTAAAACATTGTTTTCTTGTACTGAACATTTTTTAACTTATGTTGCTGGCCAAAAAGTATTTTACAAACCCTTAGTAACCTACCTACCCAACCTTACAGGCATTTTGGAGGCAACAAAGAATTTTGTAAGGGTGATCTAAGATTGTAAGATATTGTATAATTTCTTTCAGCAGTAATTTTTGAATTTTTAATGGACAGGGAAATTGCCTTAGTTCATTGGAATTAATGTAATATCATAAATTCTTATAGTCCCTAAGCCTTTATATAGCTATTCCACGGCCAGACGACTGGTTTTAATCTACAACTTATATGGTTTCAGCTTCCAATACTTTGTAATAAAAATCCCATCCCTTGCATTAATGTCAAACAGTCAGACATTTTAATGTATTTTTCTTGCATCAAACTGTACATGGAAGGATTCGCTAGGTCATTGACCTTTAACCTTGTTTATGAAAAAACAAACTTATTCATGGAAAATGTAACATATCATTCTAAAAAAAATAACACTTATTCTTGAAATTTTTCAATTACAAACACAAACTTGTTTATGGGCAATATAAACAATTCATTATAAAAAAAAAAAATAACATGCAAACTGAGGCTAGCTAACTTGCTGTTGTCTTCATTTCATATATAGTAACAAAGTTAAATATTGTGAATGAAGATTTCATGTCATCTCACTTTTCTTCACAATCTAAGGGCTCGTTTAGCGATAGAAAACAAGTTTTTATTTCTAGGTCAAATCTTAATTATATTAGTAGCATTTTAATAGTCCTAGTATAAAAACAATATTTGATCAATGAAAAATATCTTGCCTTTATTCTCCAGTTTCTGAACCTCGTATGAAAAAAATATTTCTGGCCTTTGCCTTATATTGTACATGTATATATGCGAGTCTAAATTGAAAACTACGTTCAAACCATATATGTATACATCACAAATAAACTTTCACTTAAAAAGCATTACAATACTTGTTTTAAACTGGGACACATTTTATATCTGCCTGTCCCAAGCCAGACGCATAATAACTCAGTGGTTGTCATTCGTTCCTTTTTATTATATTTTTTTTTTGTATAAATTGTACTGTATTAATTAGGTCGTTAGTTTAACATTTTTGTGTTTGGGATGTTAATTACTGACATATTGTATGTTTTTTTCCTCATTGTTGTTATGATGGCCATATGGTGACCTCTAATTTGTTTTTCCTTTATTTGAACTCTGTTTGACAGTTGTCTCATTGGCAATGATTGGTCATACCGCATCTCCTTATTTCTATAATCATTCAACAGTAGCAACAGGATCTGTATTTTGAATTGTGATATCTTGAGTACCTTATGAGCATAAAAAGTAACTGTACTGTATTTTGAATTGTGATATCTTGAGTACCTTATGAGCATAAAAAGTAACTGTACTGTATTTTGAATTGTGATATCTTGAGTACCTTATGAGCATAAAAAGTAACTGTACTGTATTTTGAATTGTGATATCTTGAGTATCTTATGAGCATAAAAAGTAACTGTACTGAATTTTGAATTGTGATATCTTGAGTATCTTATGAGCATAAAAAGTAACTGTACTGTATTTTGAATTGTGATATCTTAAGTACCTTATGAGCATAAAAAGTAACTGTACTGTATTTTGAATTGTGATATCTTGAGTATCTTATGAGCATAAAAAGTAACTGTACTGAATTTTGAATTGTGATATCTTGAGTATCTTATGAGCATAAAAAGTAGCTGTACTGTATTTTGAATTGTGATATCTTGAGTACCTTATGAGCATAAAAAGTAACTGTACTGTATTTTGAATTGTGATATCTTGAGTATCTTATGAGCATAAAAAGTAACTGTACTGAATTTTGAATCGTGATATCTTGAGTACCTTATGAGCATAAAAAGTAACTGTACTGTATTTTGAATTGTGATATCTTGAGTACCTGATGAGCATAAAAAGTAACTGAACAGGCTATTATTTGAACTTGGAATTTTTTTTAATTATGGAATTTGCATAATTTCTTGTTTTTAATTTTTTTGATAAATTCCATGTTTATTCTGTATCATTATTGTTCTGAGTGGTGCATAACGCTTTCAACACACTGTATTTTGTATAGATAGTGTTGTGCACGGCACAGTACATTCTATTGAAAATGTACCATCTTCTTTGTAATAGAAAGTGTTGTGCGCAGCACAGAACATTATAATACAGAATAAACATGGAATTCATTAAAAATTTCTAGCACAAGAAATTATGCAAATTCTATAATTAAAAATAATTCCAAGTTCAAATAATAGCCTGTTAACTGTACTGTATTTTGAATTGTGATATCTTGAGTACCTTATGAGCATAAAAAGTAACTGTACTGTATTTTAAAATTTAGAATTGTTATTCTTATAAGTACCTTATGAGCATTTCTACGAAAGAATGCTTTACATGATTCACAGGACACAGCATTGAAGTTATAGCCAAGGGCCTTGTCCCCGCACACTAGGCATATCTTGTCCTTTTTCTGTAAGGACAGAGACATAACAGAGTCAGCTGTTTCCGCCTCAACATCCTGAAAATAAAAGAAGAAAGATAGAAACAATTAGTCATTATAGATTTCTTTCATCAAATGTAAGTTCGTTTAAATTCAATGACCATGTGTGTCACACTTGCTGTGTATATTAAACATGCAGCCATCCTAAATTATTACTTTAAGGTCAAATAAATGGATCCTTATGATAAAATCATAATATGAGGGGGCTTCAGTGGCTGAGTGGTCTAAGTAGTTACAACTGTAATTACTAGACAGTGAACACTGAGGTTGTAAGTTAGAACAACCCGCTCAGTTTTCCTATCGAATGTCAGGTGTTTTCTCCAGGCACTCCTGTTTCCTCCACCAATAAAAACTGGTCGCCACCAAATAGCCCTAAAGGCGTGCTAAAAGGTGGCGTTAAAAAGACATAAATTTATTAAATTCTAAATATGAAAAAGTACCTTAGACATCATATAGTCAGCATAATAATAGGCCATCTTCCTTTTAGACATTTTATTAGTTGAACACCTGCTATGTTAGGGACACAAAATATCATCTTACTTTTTCTTACATAAAACACGAATTGCCATCAGAAATAGTCAAATCAATCAATTAATTTTTTCAACAGGGTACAAATGTCCCAGAAACCAATATATGTCTACGATTATTTATTAATGTTCTAAAAAAGACTTGGGGTTAGTGACATATATTTTTATACATGTCTTGGTACAAAAACATGTTTTGGTGTTGAAACCATAAGTTCACAATTGTGTGTAACTCATGTTTATCAAGTGTAAAGTCAACTCAAGCAAGCAGTTTTTCCCAAACAATGCTTAACATTCGTTAAGATAGCTGAACCTAAAATTCAAACTTCTTTTGTTGTAAATTAACTCTTGCTATTTTCTCCTTATTTTGTTTTTGTCTTTTTAATTTTTAATACATGTATAATAAATTTGCTTTACTCTGAATGTAACAACCATAAAAACATGAACCTTGTAATATTTCTTTCATTTTCATTTAAGTTATTAGTTACAATGCTGTAAACCACATCCAACCATGGTTTGACCATGGTAAGCAATAGTAACCATGGTTGTATTTTGACAGGGGTCTAAGGACTCTATCAACACAATAACAGAATATATACTTCTATATAGTGTGTATGTAACATCTGTTGCTTAGATAGACTCAGTAAACCAACAATCAATCCATCTGGCTCAGAAACTGAATTTGTACAGAACAGATATTTTTGCTCAACAACAGTATATACCAATACTATTACATGTAAAACTTTGCCATATATTCAATGTTACAACATTTTGTTTGATGATTTATGAACTAGTGAAAACTACAATCCTTTGGTTGCCTTTTTGCTGAATTCCTTTAAAACAATAGCTTATCATAATTATGGTATTGACTTTTATCTATTGTAGGAAGTACCATGTTGACCCCTTTAAATTCTTTTCATGAATAGTTGGTTACTGTTCATTGATTGGTGGATCCGTGGGATTGGGTTCTGGGGGTTGGAACTCCTCTTTTTTTTTTGGCGGATCAATGCATTTGAATGGGGACATATAGTTAGAACTCCCCTTTGTCCTGGGTTGGGACCCCCCCCCCCCCTTTTTTTTTTTTTTAAATTGGCTGGATCTGCCCTGTTCATTGACATACCTTAAGTTTAATCTATACATTATGTATATTTCATAATAAGGAAACCATCTTAAAGAAAGTAACAGTCATAACAAATAATAATGCTAATTGAGATTGTCTGTGAATGAGATATTAGATATTACTATCTGCCATAGACAAAATGACATAGATTGGAAGATGTAATGTGATTGCCAATTTGACAACTATCCTTCAGAGGCCAAATGCCTAAGGGTATTATTAAGCAACTATATGCATTGATCGTACACCTTTAACAGATCATTCTTCGAAGGACATGATCCTTGATCATGTTGATGTTCAGACACTTTAAAGTGAAAAACGGAACTAAACCATCTTCTCTTTCCTTAATCTCTAAAAAATAAATTAAGACTGCAAGTAAACACCCTTTTTATCTCTTTTTCATCACAAAAAAAGAACAAATATATATGTATTCCCATCCTTACATGCAACATAACTGTCATTCACAGCTAGATTATTTTATAAACAGTAATTCTATTCAATAAATTCAATATGTCTTTTCCTCCAAATAACATCCCTTTCAAATTAGCTAAGTATCAAATATGTCTTCTTTACTAAGTCTGATGTCAATATGTCATTGCAAACTGTTAGAAATTATATCATTCATTTCATTACAATCTAGCAATCTCAACCATGTGCATGCAACCATGCCTGTCAGATATGTTTAATAAAGATATAACTCGTTACCTCCATTATCTTGTACACATTACCGGTCGTTGGCCTGTACAAATGTATATCTCATAGAAAAACATGCACATTTGTGCAAAATGCAGAAAGTCATTTAAGAAAAAAACAAAGTTTTTCATTAAATCACAATTTAATAAATGATCTGTTATTCTAAATAATTGGCTGCAATTTATATTTATGCTTCAATTCAATAACATTAAACTATAAATAAATATGTAATAACTGTCCCATATTATGATTGAAAACAGAAAAAGGACTGTTACGTAACGCCTGTATTACATACATGTCAAGGTAAACTTCAAAGTCTTCACAAAACCGTTAAAATCATTTTTAATAATTCTATCTTCGTAATTTACCACAAGCCTTACGGCCAAGGCCAGTTAAAATGTTGTTGAGTCAGTAAAATTATCATGCAAAGAGGCTTCACAAGCCATATAAATTCAAAGAAATTTTATCCCAGACTGATATATATATATTGGTTTGTAATTAGAAAAAATTCACAAAGACAATCATATATATGTTTCTGATTTGATAGTCAATAATTTCCAGACAAAATTATGCAATGCTGCAAATAAATGATCAACATGCTGTTTACAACAATAGGCAAGAGGACCTCATAATCAATTTCCAGCTCTTGAACATCATATAGAATATAACACTAAACTAGTTCTGACTCAGACAGGCTGAGAAATATTTTCTTTTAAAAATGTTAAAAAAGAAATATTTACCAAAGACTATTTTCCCGTCAATTTTTTTTTTTTTTTTTTTTTTTTTACAAAAAAGAACTATATAATGTTTAATAATTTTTCAAAGCTAACATTGATCAAAATGAAGAAAGTGAAATCTAAACTTACAAAGCCTGCATGAGTAAGATAATATTGACTATCTAAAATTATCATCTATACCTTTTTCAAAACTTTTAATCCAAGTTCAATCATGAATGCAGCTCTTCTGCAAATGCAATTTCTTAACAGATTTTTCACATGTACATTTATAATCCTTGTGTTATTATTATAAATATTTCTTCATACACAAAATAACAATAAATTATTTAATGCATTTTCCTTTCCACCATGTACTGGTAGATCTTACATAACCTTAGAAAACAACAGGTATCTTTACAACAGAGAATACATGTCATAACTACATAGTCAGCAATGCAATTAACTCATCATTTAATTCTATGACATTCTTTTTTTATACTTTGATTTAAGTCTGATAAGGGATAAAAGGAGATATAGGTTAATGTAAGACAATGCACTGTGGATTAATTATCATTCCGGTGGTATAGATATCAGGACAGCTAGGTGCACCTAAAATTTTAATGTCCAACTAAGTACACATTTTCTATAGGCACAGACTTTTGTAAAACTATTTTATCAAATATCCCAGATATAATAACCTAAGTAATAAATCTCTAATATGGTGCATTCACAGTAAATGAAATGTGGGATGACAACTATCAATGCATTTTGATCTATCCTGTGACCTGGGAGAACATGAAGAGGAGCTAGGATGTTAGAAAATATAGGACACTGTCTCATGCCTTCAACAATAAGCAAATCACATACCAATACCATAAAGTAAGCTGTTAAAAGCACTGGCAAACATTTCAAAAGAGAATAACAACCGTCTGATTTATGCTAAAAAGAGTTTTTTTAAAATAAATTAGCAGACAGCAACCGACAATACACACAATTGAATTGGGACAGAAATATAATGATGTTGAGGTTGTTTGTCGGCAGATAAAACTAAAAAAAACAGAACTAGAGGCTCTAAAGAGCCTGTGTCGCTCACCTTGGTCTATGTTAATATTAAACATTGTACACAAATGAATTCATGACAAAATTGTGTTTTGGTGATGGTGATGTGTTTGAAGATCTTACTTTACTAAACATTTTTGCTGCTTACAATTATCTCTATCTATAACAGTAGTTTCTGTGGAAAATGTTAGTGAAAATCTACAAATTTTGTGAAAATTGTTAAAAAATGACTATGAAGGGCAATAACTCCTCAGGGGGTCAATTGACTATTTTGGTCATGTTGACTCATTTTTAGTTCTTACTTTACTGTACATTATTGCTGTTTACAGTTTATCTCTATCTATAACTAGAGGCTCCAAAGAGCCTGTGTCGCTCACCTTGGTCTATGTGAATATTAAACAAAGGAAGCAGATGGATTCATGACAAAATTGTGTTTTGGTGATGGTGATGTGTTTGTAAATCTTACTTTACTAGTCTTGCTGCTTACATTTATCTCTATCTATAATGAACTTGGCCCAGTAGTTTCAGTGGAAAATGTTAATAAAAATTTACAAATTTTATGAAAATTGTTAAAAATTGACTATAAAGGACAATAACTCCTTAGGGGGTCAATTGACAATTTCGGTCATGTTGACTTATTTGTAAATCTTACTTTGCTGAACATAATTGCTGTTTACAGTTTATCTCTATCTATAATAAAATTTAAGATAATAACCAAAAACAGCAAAATTTCCTTAAAATTACCGATTCAGGGGCAGCAACCCAACAACGGGTTGTCAGATTCATCTGAAAATTATAGGGCAGATAGATCTTGATCTGAGTAATAATTTTACCCCGTGTTGGATTTGCTCTAAATGCTTTGGTTTTTGAGTTATAAGCCAAAAACTGCATTTTACCCCTATGTTCTATTTTTAGCTGTGGCGGCCATCTTGATTTGAAAGTCGGGTCACCGGACACATTTTTAAAACAAGATACCCCAAAGATGATGATTGCCAAGTCTGGATTAATTTGGCCCAGTAGTTTCAGAGGAGAAGATTTTTGTAAAAGATAACTAAGATTTACGAAAAATGGTTAAAAATTGACTATAAAGGGCAATAACTCCTAAACGGGTCAACTGACCATTTCGGTCATGTTGACTTATTTGTAAATCCTACTTTACTAAACATTATTGCTGTTTACAGTTTATCTCTATCTATAATAATATTCAAGATAATAACCAAAAACTGCAAAATTTCCACAAAATTACCAATTCAGGGGCAGCAACCCAACAACGGGTTGACCGATTCATCTGAAAATTTCAGGGCAGATAGATCTTGACCTGATAAACATTTTTACCCTGGTCAGATTTCCTCTAAATGCTTTGGTTTTTGAGTTATAAGCCAAAAACTGCATTTTACCCCTATGTTCTATTTTTTGCCGTGGCGGCCATCTTGGTTGGTTGACAGGGTCACGCCACACATTTATTAAACTAGATACCCCAATGATGATTGTGGCCAAGTTTGGTTCAATTTGGCCCAGTAGTTTCAGAGGAGAAGATTTTTGTAAAAGATAACTAAGATTTACGAAAAATGGTTAAAAATTGACTATAAAGGGCAATAACTCCTAAACGGGTCAACTGACCATTTCGGTCATGTTGACTTATTTGTAAATCCTACTTTACTAAACATTATTGCTGTTTACAGTTTATCTTTATCTATAATAATATTCAAGATAATAACCAAAAACTGCAAAATTTCCACAAAATTACCAATTCAGGGGCAGCAACCCAACAACGGGTTGACCGATTCATCTGAAAATTTCAGGGCAGATAGATTTTGACCTGATAAACATTTTTACCCCATGTCAGATTTCCTCTAAATGCTTTGGTTTTTGAGTTATAAGCCAAAAACTGCAGTTTACCCCTATGTTCTATTTTTAGCCGTGGCTGCCATCTTGGTTGGTTGACTGGGTCACGCCACACATTTTTTAAACTAGATACCCCAATGATGATTGTGGCCAAGTTTGGATTAATTTGGCCAAGTAGTTTCAGAGGAGAAGATTTTTGTAAAAGATTACTTTAATTTACGAAAAATGGTTAAAAATTGACTATAAAGGGCAATAACTCCTAAACGGGTCAACTGACCATTTTGGTCATGTTGACTTATTTGTAGATCTTACTTTGCTGAACATTATTGCTGTTTACAGTTTATCTCTATCTATAATAATATTCAAGATAATAACCAAAAACTGCAAAATTTCCACAAAATTACCAATTCAGGGGCAGCAACCCAACAACGGGTTGACCGATTCATCTGAAAATTTCAGGGCAGATAGATCTTGCCCTGATAAACATTTTTACCCCATGTCAGATTTCCTCTAAATGCTTTGGTTTTTGAGTTATAAGCCAAAAACTGCATTTTACCCCTATGTTCTATTTTTAGCCATGGCGGCCATCTTGGTTAGTTGGCCGGGTCACCGGACACATTTTTTAAACTAGATACCCCAATAATGATAGTGGCCAAGTTTGGTTTAATTTGGCCCAGTAGTTTCAGAGGAGAAGATTTTTGTAAAAGTTAACAACGACGACGGACGACGGACGACGGACGACAGACGACGGACGACGGACGACGACGGACGCCGGACGCAAAGTAATGGGAAAAGCTCACTTGGCCCTTCGGGCCAGGTGAGCTAATAATATTCAAAATAATAACAAAAAAACAGCAAAATTTCCTCAAAATTACCAATTTAGGGGCAGCAACCTAACAACCGATGATCCAATTCATCTGAAAATTCCTGGGCAGATAGATCTTGACCTGATCAACAATTTCAACTCTGTCAGATTTGCTCTTAATGCTTTGTTTTTTGGGTTATAAGCCAAAAACTGCATTTTACTCCCATGTTCTATTTTTAGCCATGGCCGCCATCTTGGTTGGTTGGCCAAGTTACCGGACACAATTTTTATACTAGATACCCCAAAGATGATTGTGGCCAAGTTTCAATTTATTTGGCCCAGTAGTTTCAGAGAAGAAGATTTTTCTAAAAGATAACTAAGATTTACGTAAAATGGTTAAAAATTGACTATAAAGGGCAATAACTCCTACAGTGGTCAACTGACCATTGTGGTTATGTTGACTTATTTGTAGATCTTACTTTGCTGAACATTATTGCTGTTTACAGTTTTTCTCTATCTATAATAATATTCAAGATAATAACCAAAAACAGCAAAATTTCCTTAAAATTACTGATTCAGGGGCAGCAACCTAACAACGGAATGTCAGATTCATCTGAAAATTTCTAGGCAGATAGATCTTAACCTGATAAACAATTTTACCCCATGTCAGATTTGCTCTAAATGCTTTGGTTTTTGAGTTATAAGCCAAAAACTGCATTTTACCCCTATGTTCTATTTTTAGCCATGGCGGCCATCTTGGTTGGTTGGCAAGGTCACCGGACACAATTTTCAAACTAGATACCTCAATGATGATTGTGGCCAAGTTTGGTTAAATTTGGCACAGTAGTTTCAGAGGAGAAGATTTTTGTAAAAGTTAACGCCGGACGCAGGACAACGACGGACGACGACAGACGACGGACGCCAAGTGATGAGAAAAGCTCACTTGGCCCTTCGGGCCAGGTGAGCTAAAAGGGATAAACTTATTAAATCAACCATTTAGAACAAAAAACATCTTACAAAAGACAAAAGACATAAAGTACAATACCCATTGGTGGCCTTTGGCTGTTATCTGTTCCACCTTCAGGTTGTTGTCTCTTTGACACATTCCCTATTTCCATTCTTAATTTTATTTGACAAGTTGCAACTGTTACTACTGAAAATTTGTTCAGACAATTTCAGTTTTTACTGTAAACAAGTCATTTTTTTCTCCAAGCAAATATATCGGTCAGCACATATTAGACAGATATAGATTCAAGACAGATTTAGTGTTAAATTGAAAATGAAGATCATTGAAAATGTCAATAAGTCTATGTGAATCATTCATAAAAATTTATAGGCTTTATATCTATATATGAAAAATGTCATCTACAACAAAATTATAATGTGATATCTTGTTTGTACTAAGGTTTCTACAGGTAAAAACTTTGAAACCAATTCTTTGTATCTTTGAACAAATCAAGTAGAGATTTTTAACTTACATGTATATGGAAAATATGGAACGCCAACTTGAAAATTAAATGGTAACACTTAGTTAAGATTAAATTCATTGAAGTCTAAAATGTCAAAAAGACAACAACCCAACCAAAGAGCAGAAAACTGACAAGGGTGACACCAATGGATCTTCAGAAAACATGGTGGGCTTCAGCTGCCCTGTAAATAATTGTACTAGCTTAGCAAAACTGGACTATCCATTAGACACTGAAATGTATAATTAAACTCATTTAAAAAAGAAATACAAGACTAATTATTATTTTTAGGTTACTCAGGTGCTTGACTTTGGACTGGTGCAAAACATGTTTTGACAGTTTTGTGAATTCTATCCCCTCCTCCTTATACCTCTTGTCAATGTAGATTTAAAAAAACATATATGCATATTAAAATTCATTTTGAAAGAAGGTTTAGTTGTCTAATGTTAGAATAGATAACAGAAGAAACTTAAAGCACATAAATCAAAGGACTAATAGCAGTTACTAACATGCAAGTTGCATAACTGAAGTCTGCTATGAAAGGGGCACAATTGGTGCCCATAGAAACACCTACAACCTGTTGATAAACTAAGTTTAACTTTATGAGAAAACATACATAGATGTTGTCAAGTAGAAAATTTAAAGCTTCGATCATCCATCATAGATTCAGTCAGTGTATCTAGCATATTTATCATTTTCATTACAGATGAAGGGCAGCAAATAAATGTACAATCAGCTTTTAATAGGACCATTCAATTAAACAAGAAAACGTCTGTTTGAATTGAAAATTAAAGATTGTGTGGTTGTAAAGTGCAGACAGTTAAAAAGACATACTGGTTATGCCAAACTAATTGAAACAACAATCAAAAGCACATGATTTATCTAAAACACTCCAAAAATAATTTATTTCATTATTTTTATATGATTCATTACAAAATGGAATAAGTAGCTCAAGTTTTATTGCTTTAATTAATTGTAGAGAGGGAACTAATTAAAACAGAAAGATGAGTTTAGACTACAGTATACATGGAAACAAAAAAACAAAAAAGTGAGGTCTTATTGAGTGGTCAACAATTCAATACAGCAACAATTGAGACAATTGACTGCCCATATCTAACAGATAAAATATGGTAAACTCTGTATCCATGACAAAGACATCAGCTACAGGCCCTTAGCCAGAAATTTCCAAGGAGGGGTTATTTGGACTCAAAAACTCAACTTTAAGTCACAATTTGGAAAGAAAATTGATTTTTACAGTACTTATTTGATTTCAAGGGGGGTGGGGGTCCAAACCTCCTGAACCCCACTCCCCTGGCTATGGGTATGAGCTAACTCAGGAGCTGGATGATAAGCATTACTTTTTCACAGTACTCACTTCGTAACTTACAACTTTTCACTTATAGTAAGAATATTTTACCAGTTGATCAGTTTGTGGGAGAAGAACTCAATCTGCAATTTGGTTAAATGTTTTAGCCATTGCTATTCACACACACACTCACAGTGATACTCCAAAGCCTGTGTAACTAAATAAGCACAGCTAAGTAACTATAATTTATTTTGATGAGGAGCTTCAAAGATAGTACTGAAATGAAACAAGTCAATTCTGATGCAAATTGTTCAACCTAAACCAGTAGAGGATTTATATGAAAAAACAGACTGCTGTTATGAATAGCAAAAGGGCAGAGTCACAATTCAGGAAAACTTTACGTGGCAAATGCAAATTGTATTTTTTTATTTTAATCCTTGTTTGAAATGTTGCAGTGTGTAAAGAAAATGACTTTCTTGTGTACCTACAAGTACATGAAATATGTCTTCCGTGTAGTCGTGTACTCTAGACTTTATTATCATGTTAAACTTCACTTGATCAAAGAACTTACTGAGACATTACTTAATTCAATTTTATATTCTTCAGTTATTTTAAGGAAGTAGCTGTCAGGAAATGTTCTATTCAAATTTGAGGTGATTGACATTTCAGACACTTTTTAATATCAATATTATTTCATCACCAAACTTGTTTATAGGATTATAAGACAATGTTATGCAATATGAAACTAATGAAACAATGTTCCTCATACATCACTTTAAGCAGAAGAAATTGAGGAGAAAAATCTTAATAAGATATCTTACTTAGTTACAGATTAAATTTTCAAAATCAAAATAAATTCATGTCCTAAACCTTCAAACGAGATTTTCTTTTTTTTTTTTAGTGTTCTTGGGTTGTTGTCTATTGTACAACATTTATATTTCAATTATTGTTTATTTTGGATGGCAAATTTTACTAAATCTAAATTTTTTAAATAACTAAGGTTTTACTATAATTTGTGGGATGCCAATTTCCAGGGGAATTATGAATTCAAAAGTTTAACAAATTACCAGTTTTTCTTAGGCAATTGCATGTGGAATTTAGAATATCAACATCAAATCAATAATCCATAAAAATGTAAGTTGTTTCCAGATGAAAAATTAGTACTGGTACCTCACTCAGAGATTCTTGGCAAGAACTAATGAACATGATGAATCCACAGTACTATGAATACCTAAGATTGAACTTCAAATTTCAACCACCGAGTATAAATAATAATAAAACTGTTTTTATAAGCATTTCCCCTCTTTTCATGTCCACTGCACAGTGGTCAAGTCCAATCGTCTTTCTTAACACTATATCCAAAAAAAATCCTGTCGTTTAATTTTTCTTAATTTTTTTCATTGATGAACTAGGCCAACCTAAATATCTTGTAAAAAATTTAAAAGATTTGAACCATAGGTTTAAAAGATTTGGCAACTCAAATATGGCATCTTTTACATACTAGTAAATTGGCCAAAATTGGAAGTTTCTAAAACATGGGTATAGGGTTAAAAAAAAAAAAAAGTTTGGGAATGCAATAGGCCTCATGTTTTAACAAAGGTAACCTACATTTATCAAACTAGCTTTGTGCTGAAGGACATCAAAACAATTTAATTTCACCTATACCTGCTCACCTTATTTTTTAGAACATACATACATTTCTGTGGATAATAAATTACCAAAAACATGTAAAACTTTTGTCACTTTTCATCAATGTACTCTTACAAATCTGTTTTCCAATTACAAAATCTGGCCAATGGCCATAGACTCCATAGTACATAGTAACAATACATATACTGTTTAACCTTTTTGCACTGAAACTGGTTTATGCAAAATACAATATGCTAGACTTGATAGCAATCATTCATCCATAAAAAAACATTTTACAAAATTCCTTATGTTACAATTACAACATTACATGATGTACCAATTTCCATATATATATGTATATATGTATGAATACATGTATAGGCCATGCTATATAAACATCAATAAAATATTATTAAAATGAACTTCTAGGTTAAGTATCTTTTGACATTCACTGTTCATGAACACAATATTCCATTGATTGCATTATATATTAATTTATTCCCTCAGTTGGGTTTTTTTCTGGAATAAAATTCGTAATTTGAGTCTGAGCTTGATTGAACTGTTCTAAGAGAATATACAATATTCCTGGTCTTACTTATATATGTTGGACTCTAAAGTGCAATGGGGAAGCTAAAGTACGATGGTCATGCTAATGTGTGATGTTCTATGCTAAAGTGTGATGCTGCCATACACTGCTAAAGTCTATTGGTCAGCGAAAGTATAGACGTAAGAAACATAGTTGGATTATGACGTTAACAGCCATGTATTCTGTAGTCAACCATTTTTTTTTAAAACTATATAGATACAAACTAGTATACACTTAGATATCCTGTATCCTCCTTTCTATTAATGCTATTGGCAAACAAATACATTTTAAAAACAATCATTGTTAACGTTGCAGTTTACTTTGCTGTCCTTGTTAAAATGTTGTTGAAAAAAAGTAACGTTGGTCAAATAAAGATACATGTTTTCAATCCTAACTTATAACGTCGCCTAAAACATTCAGTTTGTACATTGTTGGAAATTATAACATGTAATTGTACTTACTACTGACACTACGAAAAATGAGAAAGCTCAGCAAACATCGCCTTTCTCTCGCTTTTAAATATACAAATAAATGTTACACATTTGGACAATGAACAAATTTGGTATTTGTAGTTTACAGTGCTGACTGTAAGGAGGTGTTCACATTAGACTTAAGCAAACATACAATCATTGCACTTTATCTTATTACCATCTTACTTTAGCGTGACCATCACGTCTTTAAGTCTTCCCATATACTGCATAACATTGATTTACTTGAGATATTGATACCAAAATATACTTTTTATATTAAACATTTAATAATAGTTTTAAGAATGACAGGGAAATCATGTACATTTTTTCCCTTAGCAATAAGTGATCTGTTCAGTAGGTCAAACTAACCTCCTTTATTTCTTTTTATCATGGAAGCCAATTTTTTCAACAGAAAAGGGATAATAACAACAGTCTCATACCTCAGTCATGTTGGAGTGTTTACATATATTAACCTGTAGAAATTTCAAGGTCACCTGAAAAGATTTGACTAAAACTAATGATAATGGGTTCTCCTTCATTTGGATGATAAAAGTTTGTTCACCTAAATTTAAGTATCAATGTTTACAGGTATATTTCAAATGAGATTTTGGGTCAAATAATATAGAGCATTTAACTCTCAACCAAAAAGATTTTCAAGCAGTCAGTGTGTTTTATCATTACATTTATATTTGGTGCGAAACAGTTATAATTATGTATTTCAATTTTAGTCAGGGGCGGATTTAGGGGGGGGGCGTGGCGGGCGTGCGCCCCCTCTAAAATTTGCAAAGCATCGGTTGACTTCAACATATTTAAGTATCAGAAGAGTTCATTCAATCTTTTTTACCATTCAAAGTATATAAAACAGTCAGTTTAACAGAATCAACGTGATTACTAATCAACTGACCTACGCTTTATTAAAGTTCTAAACATAACTTGAAAGGAAGGTGTCAAACGCGGAGCTGCGTTTGATGACAAATATAATAGGTTATGAGCAGTTAAAGTAAAAACAAATGTTACATTGTATTTGCGGTTTTTATAATCAATTTGTTTGATAATCGAAGTTTCAAAACATCCCTTACTCACTTTCACAATTTCATCATGACACGGTCAAGAAAACAGTGAGATTCTTTTATATTATCCGTAATGAAAGATAGAAATACTGTTTCAAGCGAAAGGTTAGTTTATTAATTTGTTTCTCTGTTTCTATATTATTTATATCTCACTTGCAACCTAAATATTTAGCCGAATTCTGTACTGTATTACTGTATGCTTGGGATCCCAAGAAAATAAATATAACTGCGTAAATGCATCTCATTCTGATTTTAGTTGTTTGTGGCGAACACAGTGAAGTCTGGCAGTCGCACGACCTCCAAAAAATCAAAAAGTAAAAAACAGATAGTATGAAAGGACAATTAAAAATAACTGGTTAAAGTAGAAATTTTCGTTTGAAAATATATTGGTCAGGTGAGCAATTGTGATCTGTCTCGTCTCACTTTGCATCCGTCTGTCCGCCCGTCTATCTAGATTGTTGTCAGGTGTGGATTAATGCGGTTTCAGCTTGAAACTTTAATTTCTCGCTAATTTTACCACACAATAGTTCGTAGTTCGAAATATCTACATTTCACCCCTTTAGAAAAATATTTCAATAGTTTTACCTAAAAAAAACTCCAAAAATTTTTCGCCTCGATCCGCTCGGCGAAAACAAAACTTTGCGCCCCCCATAACTGAAAATCCTGGATCCGCCCCTGTTAGTCTAATCAAAATACTGAAATCATCCAATTTTGGATAAACATCAGGAAAATTTCCCTCAAGTGAGAGGTTAAGCTAGCTATAAAACCAGGTTTGATCCACCAGTTTGTATATTAGAATATGGCTGTACCAAGTCGGGAATATGACAGTTGTTATCCATTGGTTAGATGTGTTTGAGCTTTTGATTTTGTATTTGATTAGGGACTTAACATTTTGAATTTCCTTCTGAGTTCAGTATTTTTGTGAATTTACTTTTCCTCTATATAAACTTTGTCACCTAAGAGCATATATTTCCTGAAAGTCTTGAGATTAAAAGTTTTAAATACATAAATATTTAATCTTGAGTTAGCTTTTCTAATATTTGAAATTGAAATGTTTTTTTTTTTATTCCAACTTTTATTTTTCTTTAGTAGCAATATAATCAAGTTTATTTTAAACCCCAAACTGTGAAATTGTTCAATTTAAGAATTTCAGTAAGTACAATACAATATAAACTTTACTGATGTTTTACAAATGAATATATTCAATACAAGTTACATAACATGTTGATTTTAGTAGCCGGTTTGTCTGAAAAACTCACCTAAAACTTTGAAAAATAAATTTACTAGAACTAAGGAATACTATATTTCAATCTATACTTTACTTAAGAAATAATGGCAGTTCTTGAAAAACTATTTCAGAAATCGAATTAAAAGTTTTAATTTCAGATTTATAAAATAAATATGTGATATGGTTACAGTTAGCCATTACGTAATAAAAGTAGAAAATTATGTTAAATCCGTTCACATACAATAATTCTGTATAAGGTAATAAAGCCAGATGCCACCAAGGACTTTCAAATTTTGATAGTTTTTTGATAATCCCAAGGTTGTGACATCTTAGTAAGGCCATTGAAAAATAAATGTTAAGTTTCCCCTAACACAGAAAAAATCAACACTCTGAATTAGGCAGGAAATATTTTTTATTTAAATTGATTTTTTTGGTGAAAAACTAAACAAAGGATTGAGACACATGCAGTTTTGCTGTACAGAAAAAAAATCCTAAACCACTAACAATAATTCTGGGAAAAAAACTTTGTGACACAATTGATCTTGATAAATATCTGATATAAGCTTAAGTCTTAACTTATATGAATCATACAATTTTTTAGATTCCTTTTTTAAGAAATTATCAGACAATGAAAGCGTCATTTGGAAATTCTTGTTCTATTTTGTTCATCTATCTAAAAAATATATTGACTCAGAGGATAATAAGAGACAAGTCAGGGTTAAGGGGAAAGCAAATTTCTTTTTTGCATGGCCTAACTGCCATGAAATCGATAATCATGCCTTCATTTTTTTCATGATGGTCTAGTAACTTTCATGTCATTAAATTTCACTCCATAAACTATAAATACGATCAAATTTCCTTCAACGTGTTTAAGATGAAGGATTTAAATCCATTTAACTAATATAATCCTCCTATGTGTGAGGTATCTTCTATATTATGAATAGTGTTTGCGTTCATAACAGATATAGGAAGATGTGGTGTGAGTGCCAATGAGACAACTCTCCATCCAAATAACAATTTAAAAAGTAAACCATTATAGGTTAAAGTACGGCCTTCAACACAGAGCCTTGGCTCACACCGAACAACAAGCTATAAAGGGCCCCAAAATTACTAGTGTAAATTACCATTCAAACGGGAAAACCAACAGTCTCATCTATATAAACAAAACGAGAAACGAGAAACACGTATATATTACATAAACAAACGACAACTACTGTACATCAGATTCTCATTACCAGTTTTTCACCAGCCTTCACCCTAATGTGTGATACGGTATAATTGCCAATGAGACAACTATTTAAATGAAAGTAATTGAACCAATTAAAAGTCATGGTACAGCACCCTCTTTATGATATAATTCAGTTTTTATGAAAATAATGTAGAAGTGACGACTATAATCAAACTAATTTCTGTTTTAAACCAACATCATTAGACTTATGAATATTCATGTGCAATCAAGTGTGATGTTTTGTCAATCTGACTTGACACTGATAACATAAGCCTGATATCTCTATTTATATCTTACACAACACTCAAGTCTCAAGTCTCAGGATCTCTAAAATAACACTCACAAAAAGCCTGATAATGACAGAGAGATTTGTTCATATGACATAACACTCATGACATAAGTCAGAGATCTCATAACATAAGTGTCAGAGATTTGTTAATATGACATATGTTATCATTCATGACACAGGTCAGAAATCTGTTTTTATGACATAACACACATGACACAAGTCAGAGATCTGTTTATAAGACATAACACTCATGACACAAGGCAGAGATCTGTTTATATGACATAAAACTAATGACATAAGTCATAGATCTGTTTATAAGACATAACACTCATGACACAAGTCAGAGATCTGTTAATATGACATAACACTCGTGACACAAGTTAGAGATCTGTTTATATGACATAACACTAATGACATAAGTCATAGATCTGTTTATATGACATAACACTCATGACCTAAGTCAGAGATCTGTTTATATGACATAATACTCATGACATAAGTCAGAGATCTGTTTATATGACATAACACTCATGACACAAGTGAGAGAGATCTGTGTATATGACATAACACTTATGACATAAGTGACAGAGATCTGTTTATATGACATAAGTGACAGAGATCTGTTTATATGACATAAGTGACAGAGATCTGTTTATATGACATAAGTGACAGAGATCTGTTTATATGACATAAGTGACAGAGATCTGTTTATATGACATAAGTCAGAGATCTGTTTATATGACATACCACTCATGACATAAGTCAGAAATCTTTTTATATGACATAACACTCATGACATTTAAGTCAGAGATCTGTTTATATGACATCACACTCATGACATAAGTCAGAGATCTGTTTATACAACTTAACACTCATGACAGAAGGCAGAGATCTGTTATATGACATAAGACTAATGATGTTAGAAAAAGATCTGTAAATGTTAGGTATATTTTTACACTCATGTCACAAGTCTTAGATCTCTGTTTATATCTGACATGATACTCATGACATAATTGTAATCCTGGTACTTTTGATAATTATCATGTCATAAATAAGAGATGTTTAAATCTAGCATAACAATCATGTCACAAGTTATAGAGACCAACATTATATAGCCAACAACTGTTTGGAATCACAGAAAAGGGTACACAAATAAATCCTATGGAGTAACTGATGATAGCCTTTTGAGTAACTGATGCTAGCCTATGGAGTAACTGATGATAGCCTATGGAGTAACTGATGATAGCCTATGGAGTAACTGATGATAGCCTTTTGAGTAACTGATGATATCCTTTGGAGTAACTGATGATAGTAGTAATAGCTAGAATGAAATTTCAGCACAAACAAAGTGAGCACCATACAATGTATGTGAGTTAAAAAACTAGAGCATCCATTTCAGCAAAACTTAAGAACCACAATCTAGTCATAGCCATGATCTATTAATCAAACTTGTGTTGTCTTGTGCAATGCCAATGCCATTAATGCTTGTTAACATTCTGGTATTGCATAATTCCTAACACATATAGATTTGACATATATCTGTATTATATCAGGGTTTTTACACAGTACCATAACATGTTACAATGTGTAATATGAAAGAACCTTTAGAAAGCAAGCTCTCCTCCCAAACATAATAAGTATAACATATCTTTCACATTTAAGTCCCCCTCATGAAAAAAACAACATTTAAGATTTTTTCTGATTATTAAACTCATCTCTGATATTGATGAGTGGACTTTCACTCAATTTAGAAGATGGTCTGACAAAAAATGAATGTGCCTAAGCATCAAAAAATGATGTCAGATATTATATGCCCAATACCTCACAAAAGAGCTATCTTGTGGAGAGTTGTCTCATTGACAATTATACCACATCTTCTTTTTTATATATCTATGTATCAGTTATTGCCAGTACTTTTGAGACAACAAAGCAGTAAAGTTTATATGGCAATTACGGATTCAGAGTAGGTTGTAGAATTTGATATCTAAAACCTACACAATAAAAAAAACTTTTCATCTATATTTTCTTCACCTGTTCACACTTCCATTTTTAATTTATTTTTTCCTTTTCAAGCAGATGTTTTCTTTGTTTTAGTATAGAATCATTAATATATATAGTCATCAAGGACTTGCATAGTATGAAAAATCCTTGCAGTCATCAAGTACATTCTAACACAAAAGCTGAATTTTCAAAAGAAACTGGTCAAATAACTGAAATCAGTAATATGCATGGTGGACTATTGTAAAAGGAGATTTATACTTAAGTCCATTAAAATTATGGATATTTTTACATTTATATTTTATGTTTACATGTATTTTGTAAAATTTTAAGTTTTTGTACCAGTTAATAATAACTATCCAACAGACCAATCTCCTTCCCTGTGAAAAATGTTCTAGAACAGGTTTCTAGTTCTTGAACTTTGTAAAACTTTTCTAGAACATCAAGAACTGTTCTTGAATCACTAAGAAAGTTCATAACCATTAGTTCTAGAACAATTTCTTTTTGATTTCATGATCTAGAACAATTTGTTCTTGATTTCATGTTCTAGAACACAATTTGTTCCTGATTTCAGATTCTAGAACAATTTGTTCTTATTTTCAGGGTCTAGAACAATTTGTTCTTGATTTCAGGTTCTAGAAAACAATTTGTTCTTGATTTCAGGTTCTGTAACAATTTGTTCTTGATTTCAGGTTCTAAAACAACAATTTGTTCTTGATTTTAGGTTCTAGAACAATTTGTTCTGGATTTCAGGTTAAGAACAATTTATTCTTGATTTCAGGTTCTAGAACAACAATTTGTTCTTCATTTTAGGCTCTAGAACAATTTGTTCTGGATTTCAGGTCCAAGAACAATTTGTTCTTGATTTCAGGGTCTAAAACACAATTTGTTCTTGATTGAAGGTTCTAGAACAATTTGTTCTTGATTTCAGGGTCAAGATGCAACCATTGTTGACCATGGTTACCATCACTAACCATTAAACACCATGGTCAACTATGGTTTCCCACTTTTGTGACCATGGTTACCATCACTAACCATTGATAACCATGGTCAACTATGGTTTCCCACTTTTGTGACCATGGTTGACCATGGTTACCATCACTAACCATTGATAACCATGGTCATCTATGGTTTCCCACTTTTGTGACAATGGTTGACCATGGTTACCATCACTAACCATTGATAACCATGGTCAACTATGGTTTCCCACTTTTGTGACAATGGTTGACCATGGTTACCATCACTAACCATTGATAACCATGGTCATCTATATTTTCTCACTTTTGTGACCATGGTTGACCATGGTCTAATCAACAACCATAAAATGAGTTGTCAAACAAAGTGCAATGAAACTACGTAAGGGAACTGCGGATTTAGGGCCCCCCCCCCCCTTTTGAGAATCACTAAAGCGTGACTGGAGCGGCGCCACCCCTCTTAGGTCAGTCAGTGGTCCCCCGCTTATGAAAAATTCTGGATCCGCCACTGAAATGAACTGACAAATGTTTACAAAATTTTGGAATTTTAGAAGTCATATTCCATTATGACATGGCAAGAATTTTTGTTGACTGCAGAAAAGACATTTTCAGCAACAACAAAAAAACATCTTAGTAAAAGGTACTGATGCATATTTAAAGCATGTTAACAATATTTTGTTTGAATTAGCATTTCCTATAGCATGTAATTATATATTTGCTATTGTTGGCATGATAATTTGGTATTTCATCAAAACCTATAATTAAATATTTTTGATGCACAAATTTTGATTTTATGTCAAACCTGCCTTTAGAAACACCTGTACAAGATTAAATAATATGTCAAGTTTGGAAAAAAATATTTACATGTGTGACATTTTCTGATTTCATGTCTACAAGTTGTAGTTTTAATAATGACAAATTACATGTGAGCTATTCTTGTTTTCTTTCTGCAATGACTGCTCATAAAAGTAGGTGAGATTTATGTAATAATGTTTGTGTGAGTTTTTTTCTTAGAAAGAGTGCATTAATTTCCTTAATAAATCTCAGATGAAAAACAGTAAGAAACATTTAATCAAAATTAACATGAATAAAGTTTATACATTGCTTTGTTCTTGCTTGATGTAACCATTTTAACTTTACAACAATGCAGTCAGACAAAATGCAAGCCAACAGTTAAAAATATAAAATACCTGAAAGCTCAAGTTAGAATTTGACAATTAAGACTAAATAAGCCAATATATTTTATAAACATCAACTCACATCCTGGATTATTTCCTTAGGCATGTTAGATGTATCAAATGCAGGCAAAAAATGACCAGTCAATTGAAATTGATTTTGAGGGAAAACAATTACAGAAATAAATGTTGACACCTGAATGTAAAAATACACCTGAAAAATTTAATTACTGGAAACATTATAGTTTATCTATATATATAGCATCATTTAGCTTTGAAAGATCACCCAGATTCTGGACATGTAAATTTGCTGAAACTGGCTCCAGTTCCTTAATTTGGAATAATGCTAAAATTACCTGAAAATTTACAGAAAATGAACTGTCAATGATATTTCATGTCAACATAAACTATCTGACAACTGGCATGACTACAGGGCTGTTGATAGTGACCATGGGGGATGAAATGTCCACCAGCAGTGGCATCACCTCAGCCAGAATGGTTGAAGAAGCATATCAAAAATACGTTGATTTTAAGTTTATACCCCAGAAACAATAGGTATTGAGTTAGACCTACCACAAAACATGAACACCATTTTCCCCTACCTGCCAACATATCTGTCCCCCCCCCCCCCCCCCCTGAAATCATCATACTATATGCAGAAAAAAAAGATGAACATTTTCTGACAACGGGCACAACCAGACCCAATATGAGAGTTAAGGTGCATTCACACGATACGATTTTCCGTTCGATTTTCCATTCGACTTGACACCGTCGCACAGGTAAATCGTACAGCGTTCTGTTCACACCATACGATTTTCCATTCGATTTTCATCAGATTTGAACAAGTGCTTTTTTTATATTTCTAAACGCAGACACTTCCGAAATTATCTTAATACGCAGGTATTATTAAAATTAAAACAAATATAATTGAGTCATTTACTGAATGGTGATTTGATAATGAGTTTCCAAGGACTATTCCTAAATTCTCCAAAATATTTGTTTCGTCTAGCCATTTTTTTATGTATACCTGTAGCTTTTACTACTTTATCAGATATTTTATATTTCTTTAATATTAATATCTTTAATACATGTATTGCATTATTTGGACTAGTATTGCACTACCATCTTAATTGAGGACGTAATAAATGTTTCTTCGCAAACCTGTAATTTCCGTTAAGACTAACAAGAGATAAAAGATTGGCGAAATATTTAGCACATAAAGAGTGTAGTATGAGTTATAAGGTTACCTTGAATAATTTTTATTTATATCAATTATGGTCTTTTTAAAATACTCTAAATTATATGATTATCAGTCTTGAAACAATGTAGTCCAAATAATTATGACGTTTTGAAAGGCTATGATATTTTTTTTCTTTGACGCCTTACATCAACGTCGAAGTAAGGCGTCAAAGAAAAAAAATATAATAGCCTTTCAAGACGTCATAATTATTTGGACTAGAAACAATGGTGAAAAATGCAGAAATTTGTTCGGCATGTTATCTCTGTTTTCTAAATAAACACAGTTTTGAAAATAGATTCTACACCCAACATATTGATATCGGTGTAAAATGTAATTCTAATACAACTTCTCTCTTCAGATACACGTATAATGTTTTATAAAAGACGGAATACTCATTCATTCATTCATTCATTCATATCTTTATTTCCTCTTTACAGAGATTACATGAATTATATAATCATGAACAATACATTAAAACATTAATAGCAGAACATATAAATGATAAAGTTGTAAGCAATACGCAATATTTACATATAAATGAAAATGCTCAGTTCAAGAGCAAAATAGTTTATATCACGTGCTGTCGATATTACATGTGCTAGCATTATACTATATAGTTCAAATGACGATTGTATTCGGATGCAGATTTTGTTACATGGATGTAGCAAAGTCGCTTGAATGACTCTAAGTCGGGATCACTGAGCATGGTTGAAGGATTTTTTCCTAGACAGATTGTATATAAGGAATCATCATCACATTCACTTAGTTCAACATATAGATCGAGACAAAAGTTTTCTATTATTAAGTCCATCCAAATGCTGTGCATATTTGATGTACACGTACAGCCAAAGCATGCATGTACGAAAACGTCAGTGAACAGACGGTCGCAAATTTCACAAAGTTTGAAAACGTGGTTTGGAGCGGTAGATATAAGTTTTCCCATAAACAATGCAGTGCGAATTTCAGAGCTGATCGCGGGGAATTTCCACACATGAGCTGCAGATACGGATTTATGAATATATTTAAACCTCTTAAAGTCATTGTCTGAATTAATGCGAATCAGCCAGTCATTATCATGTTTTGAATCAACTGCATTTACAACTATACGTTTCCATTGCAGCTTATCAGGAAAGTTGCCATCACTCATATAGGTTATAAGAAATTCATACAGATTGTATTTACATAGAATGTTTAATATGTCCGGAATAAATCCAATATGGTTTCGTCCATCTAACAGACACGAATAAAGTCTTTGTAGAAAGATTTGTTTTGCAAGATAAGAGTTTTTCGTTTTACAAAGTTTTCCCAAAAAATATAGTTTACGTTTTTCAATGTCACAGATTATATTACGTAGTCCAACCATGCTTTCACACATATCTGATCTTGTTGACATCTTAAACTTTTGTACGTGTTTTACAACAAAATGCTGAAGTCTATTCAGTAATGTGATATCTTGGTTCTTCAGGTCACACCAAACTTCACAGCCATATAAAAAAGTTGGAATTACAACTGACTTGTACAGTTTGACGAGAACTAAAGGATTCGTATTATCGCCTCTTAAGTTGGCAATTGCAAAATAAGTGTTTCTACCCTTCCTACAAGCTTTTGTCGTTCGTGCAAGTGCGTTTAATTTTCCGTTTAGTTCAATGCCTAGATGAATATGACTGTCTTTAACAGGTACAGATTCATGGTTAATTTTCCAGTCATAGTCTGTTTTTATTGAGGATTTTGAAAATTGAATAACACATGATTTCTTTCCGTTGAACTGAAACCTCCATTTATTTGAATAGTTCGTACATATATCCAGCATGTGTTGTAAACGCTGTGGTGTTGTAGCAATACATGTAATATCGTCAGCAAGTGATGGTGCGCAACATTTTATACTATTAACACCAGTGACTCTATTACATCTTTCCAATTCATTAATAAGTTCATTAATAAATACTAAGTATAAAAAACCAGACAATACCCCTCCTTGTCTAACACCTTCTTTGACTACAAAGTTATTTGATTTACATTGATTTACAACAACTGAACCTTGCGTTTTACTATACATATCATTAATTAGGGACCATGCTTTCCCTTTGACACCCAAATTAAATAATTTAAACATAAGCGCTTTGCGCCATACTGTATCAAAGGCCTTTCTACTGTCTAAAAACGCTACAAAAACTTTGCTATTTTGTTCTATGTTATGGTATATTGTTTCAAGGAGACAAAAGGACGCAGTCAGACAACCAAGACCTTTTTGAAATCCATGTTGGAGAGGATTAGGAAACGTCTCTGGTAATACGACAAATGTTTGTAGACGGATAAGTACTATCTTTTCAAAAAGCTTTAATACACTAGATAGTAAACACACGGGTCGATAGCTGTCCGGGCTCAATTTAGACTTATCGCCTCCTTTAAACAAGGGAACAACCAGTCCTTTCTGCCAGTCACTAGGAACTTGCTGTTTCTCTACAACAATATTAAGGAAAATGGCAAGACATTCCGAAACTTTTGGTCCACCATATATCAAGTGTTCGTTTTGTATCATGTCATTGCCACACGCTTTTCTACGTTTTAGTTGTTTAATAATAGAGCATGCCAAAATAACATTTAAAAATTTATTGCGGATCATGGTGAATATTTAAATTACAGAACAATAACATACATTGTAATTCAGACGACATATAGAGACATCATGTGACACTCGAATTTTTCGATTATATTAGTGTAACAGAGTTTATTTTCTTCTGAGATCTAGAAGAAAAAAAAGTAACCTCAATATTAATGCTAGTAGAAAATTTAAACCCGATTTCAATATTCAAAATATGAAACTTGTATTTAAAATATAGATTAAAAAGAGAACTCGATACAAGTAAAGAATGGAACTTTAAAACAGATAACCGAGTTAAAATTGCTTCGTGTCTTAATTTAATACTACACGTACGTCTTTGTTTAATAGGCACATGTTTTTTGTGTAATTCACGTCTTTTTTGGTAGAGTTGAGTCATATATTTAACTAATATTCTATAGTGCGTCTTTCCGTGTTGTAATGTCATACATATACGTACTACTTTTTAGATAAGGGAGAAGGTTGGCGCCTTTTAAAAAATTCATACTTCATACATCGTTGTTTTCGGCGTCGTCGTCGGCGTCGTCCGAAGATGGATGGTTTCCGGATAATAACTTTTTTAAAGTTAATAGAAATAGATAAAATTTTAAAGTAAGGGGGTTTTGGTCCCAACAGTATGTGAATAAGGGACACAAATAAGCATTTTTCTTTGTTTTCGCACAATAACTTCAGTATAAGTAAATAGAAATCTATGAAATTTAAACGCAAGTTTTATGACCACAAAGGGAAGGTTGGGATTGATTCTGGAAGTTTTGGTCCCAACAGTTTAGGAATTCAAAGGGTTCAAAATTAAACTATGTTTGATTTCATCAAAAAATGAATTATGGGGTTATTTAATATGCTGAATCTAATCGTGTATTTAGATTCTAAATTTTTGGTCCCGTTTTCAAATAAGTCTACATTAAGGTCCAAAGGGTCCAAAATCAAACTTAGTTTTCAAGAAATGAATTCTTGGGGTTCTTTGATATCCTGAATCTAAACCTGTACTTATAGTTTCGTTTACGGGCCCAGTTTTCAAGTTGGTATAAAGCGGAGTCCAAAATTAAACTTTGTTTAATTTCAACAAAAGTAATTGAATATATGGGGTTCTTTGATATGCTGAATTTAACCATGTATAAATGTTTTTGGTGTTTGAGACCTTTGTCAAATTGGTCAACATTGGGTTCTAAAGGGTTCAAAATTGAACTTTATTTAATTTCATCATAAACGAGTTCTTGGGGTTATTTGATATGCTGAATCTAATCATGATTGTATTTAGATTTTAGATATTGGACCATAATAAAAAAATGTCCAATTTTTTTTTTTTTAAAGTTTTTAGACCTCATTCATTTTGTGTCAGAAATCTATTTTGTGTCAACTATTTAATCACAATCCAAATTCAGAGATGTACTAAGCTTGAATGTTATGTCCATACTTGCCTAACTGTTCGGGTTCGATCTCTGCGGTCGTATAAAACTGTACCCTGCGTAACATCTGGTTTGTTTCCCGTTTTGTAAATAGATTAGACCATTGGTTTTACTGTTTGAAAATGTATATGTACACTGGTCATTTTGGGATCCTTTATATTTTGCTGTTTTGGATCAGCTAACCAAAGGGAGGCTCCGTGTTGAAGGTCCGACGTACTTGGACCTATAATTGTTAGCTTAAATTCGCTGAGACTTGGATGCGGTGTTTTCTCAATGGCACTTATACCACATATTCTTATTTATAATGATCTCAAGTATTTATAATTATTTGTTGTTTATTTTTCAAACTTATTTCGAAATATTTTAATTGGAAAATAAAGAACTTTATTCATGTGCGAACTAAAGTTGGGTTTAGGGGAATATGGGAAAATAATGCCTTTTTATATATAATGCTAAAGGTCTTCGAAACTTTGCAAATTTGATATAGTCCAGCTTGTGCAAAACTATAAATTGGAAAATTTAGAATAAATAAAAAGAAGGGACTTTCCAATCCCTTAAAAAAAATTGGCCAAGATTCAAGGTCGCTACACGTCATAACATTATCGGACATGAAATAGCTAGCATGATTTGATTAAATTTAAAATGTCCTTTCGAATTTTCAGTATTAATATGATCCTATAAGCTATACTCCCAGTTCATACATTCCCATATCTAACTGAATGTTACCTCGAAATCCAGAAGTTTATATTTTTTAAGATGGCACGACTATTTCAAGAGCTAAGAAAGTTTGACCTATTTTGATGATTTGGATTGTTGTCAATGTTTTCTGAGATACAACAGGAATTGATTCCTGATGAAGCCAGAGGCAGGGGGTCACCCCCCTTTGTATAGAAACAAAATGGTTGATTAAATATGGAATCACTGAAGAATAACTGGAGCCCCTCTTAGACAGTCAATGGACCCCCTTTTATGAAAATTTCTGGATCCGCCACTGGAAGTGGTATAGATTTCATTTTCATTCGATTAAGATAGATTATTTTCCATTGTGTTCATTTTGATCCCTTTCAGTAAAGTCAATGCATACGGTTGTTGCTTTTATAGGGTAAAATACTACTGAAAATCACACTTGACCTCACTTGCATAATGTTCCTAATTTTCATCTCTTTTTAAAGTTAGAATTAAATGCATTAGCCGTATCCAAATCCTTACTGTGTCCCCACTTTTTGTTTCAACATTTGCTAAGGTGTACTGCAATTTCAGGGGCATCATCTAGTGTATGCTTATATCTAAGAAAATACATAGGCTAGCGACGTTCTATCAATGTATTCTTTAATCTTTATATTTGGAGAAATGGAACAAAACATCTGTTATTCAACTTTTCAATAACTGGATTTAAGTATGGTCGTTGCAATTTGGGTACTCCTCATTACGGAATCCTGGATCATTTGGAGGTCTGTTTAGACCAATTTTTCTTTGATTCAATATGGATTCAAAATCAAAGTTTTATTCATGGTCGATACCATGGATACACACTAAACAAAGTAACACAAGTTCAAGCGAGCTTTTAAAATCGGCATTTTTTCAAAATTAAAATTGAATTGGTGTAAACAATGATACCTCTACAAAATAAACACTTAAAAGGAAATTTTTGTCTAAATAATAAAAAAACGTAAGTGAATTTTTTTTTCAAAATAGGTGCAATTTATACTATTGTAACTATAAATATTGTTTTGGTGAATTATGTGTAAAAAAAAAATGATATAAATACATTGCATTAATCAATTCATTATGAACTCTTTTATTTGGGGATCAAACATCCTCTTTTAAACGCTTTGTCGATTACCACTGTGCCTGAAGTGACATATTTATAAATAGATATCAGAACGCGGACGTGATAGAAAGCCTAATTTAGAACATTGTCTAGTCTAGAAGAAAGCCGGGAAGAAAATAGGTTGAGTTAAAAGTGAACTAATACTTAAGATTTGCATCATTCAATGCACGGTACTGCTCTCGACAAACAAATGCTGACCCTTCGTCATTCTTTGGAGATATGTTGATAGTGTGTCTTCCCATGGATAGAAACGTGCAAGCCCCTGTGTATATGAAACGCTTACTTAATCTTCCTTATTTTTTTGTAATTCTTGAACAGGCAAATTTATGCAATGTCCCTCCTCCTGACTTTGCAAGTGCTAATTGGGATGTATTGCATTTACTAGCACTTGTTGCCCTATTAACGCCATGTAAGTCCGCCAGTTATTATCATTTATAAGAACAATGCACATCCCCTTTTTGTAACTTGGTCTAACCATAGTTCCCCAGTCAAGTACACGATAATATAGCAGTTACTGTAGTAAGTATTATGCCAGGATTTACCTATTATTCACGATCATTATTTACGAAGGCTTTGTGAAACGGCTGTAAAACCTAAGATTTATTAACGATGGTTGTCACTATGGATCTAATGACACGTAGACTTCCGAAGGCTTTGTAAAACGGTAGCCAGGTTTATGAACAAAAGATGACTATGTTTCCTGTACGAATTAAAAACGTTAGAATGATGCGAAAATCGGAATATTGTCGATAAAATTTATAAGCTTGATTTTTTCAATTGACTGATAAATTTAGTCGATTTGGCGTTCACACGGTCCGATTCCAGTTGAAACGTCGAATGAAAATAGCGTACGTTTCGATTTCAAAACGACGTTTCGACTTCACATTCGACTTCAGATTTCACTGTTCACACGATACGATTTTAGTCGAAAGCAGGTGCACAGGTAAAAATCGAATGAAAATCGAATGGAAAATCGTATCGTGTGAATGCACCTTTAATGTAAGCACTATGGGAATTTAGGTTTTAGGGCCATGTCCACCTTTCAGTACCATTTGCTACATTGGCCCCTGCTAATCTTTTCCCCTGTACTATATGTAAGTTTTTCACTTTAAAATTCTGATGCTTACACAACAAATTGCAGTTAACTCATATCTTACTTAGTAACAAATGTATTTATGTAACAAATGCTGTAACAAATGTACTGTCTGACATCTTGTAATCATATGAAGTTATTACAATACAGTAATAAACCCATTCCAATTACAAATTCTACTTTATGCTATTATTATAACCAAGGTTATATCTTAATAGTTCATTTAACTTTTACCAAGATAATAAATTATTCTTATCATTATCATTTAGCATTATATATACAACTATTAAAAGAAACGCATGATTAAAAGTACTTCTGATGTGTAACAAGAAAGCGTTAATAAAAATGACATACCTCAATATTTACACCATAGAATACATTAATTAGCACCTTTATATCACACTATAAATAACTTTATGGTAAATAACCTTTCGTATGTCTTATAATTTCCCATCAGACACAGTTGACAAAATTATTTACCTTAGATCTGATATAAGACGAATATGATGTCGATTGCGAAGGAAAAATTCCCCACATCTTTTACATTGCTATATCTCCGTGACCTGATAAACAACAACACCACAGAATATTTCACTATTGATTGTTACGATTTTCCTCATCAGCTGTGTATGTCTCCGTTAGTATTAGCTGAATTCCTTAGCTTAAAGATGGTGTCCTGATGCAATCATACATAATTTAGTTCACTCAGCCATTGAGGACATTGACCTTAATAATATGGATCCATTTATAATATATATTTTAACATCTATATCAGGATATTGTGAATATATATCCATGACGATATATAGAATAACTAAATCTGTGAATTCTGGAAAAATGGTGATGAAAGATTAAAAAAAAAATCATTATTGGTTGTGACTGATCTATAGCGAGATATTGTAAATGTAAATTTAATCCAAGCGCTAAATGTTTTTTCCTAACAAGTTAATATATGAACTTTTTTAGGGAGCAACCATTGAAGGGGGAAAGGGGGTAGGGGGTAAGGTTTATGTCTGATTAAAAAAAAAATGACCAAAGCACTTAATTACATTTTTTTTTATTTTCAAAGCTAAATCAATCATGAAATTATTTTTTCTTTGAAATTTAACGCTATTAGGTATGGGGGAAAATCTGGTTTGGATTCAGCATAATTTTACTTGTTTTCAGATGCTTGACCACAACATTTTTTCCTGTTAAATTGGAAATCTGAATTATTTTTTTAGGAAAAAAAAACATACATTCAGAGACACCCGGTGACATTGAAAAAATAACTGATTGCAATGCTGTTACAGAAGATGTCACCTTGTCCTGAGACATCCATTGAATGGTACATGGTAAATACAACAGCCACACAGATTAAGCTGTCATAGATGTCACAAGGTGTCTGACAGGGTATAGGAAAGTCAAGAGCCATGAACCCAAGCTATAATGTAAGATCATAAAATGCATTGCAATAAATTAAACTAAAAAAATTACGTGTAATTATGGTAAAAATTTGTAAGGGTTCCGCGGAACCCAGTGTCTCGCCTATTTTTGCTGTAAATCGCAGGCTCAACAACAATGAGGAAAAAAATCAATAAAAATATTCCTCTTGTTACTATTTTATGATTGTAAGAAAATCTAAGTCCATTTAAAAGTAAATTACAGAAAAAACGGAGTAATCTTTTTACAAACTTTACTTCTGGATACAATCTTATGATCATAAATAAGCTTCTGTTCAAGTTTGGTACAAACCCAGGATAGTTTAAGAAAGTTATCAAAATTTTAAAAACTTTAACAACAGAGTGAATGTAATGGTTCCCCGCACAAAAACTAAGTCCATTTAAAAGTAAAATATGGAAAAAATGGATTTATTTATTTACAAAATTTACTTTTGGATACTATCTTATGATCATAAACAAGCTTCTGTCCAAGTTTGGTACAAACCCAGGATAGTTTAAGAAAGTTATTAAAATTCTAAAAACTTTAACCACAGAGTGAATATAATGTTTCCCCATAGAAAAAACTAAGTCCATTTATAAGTAAAATATGGAAAAAATGGAATTTTATTTTTACAACATTTACTTCTGGATATTATCTTATGATCATAAACAAGCTTCTGTCTAAGTTTGGTACAAACCCAGGATAGTTTGAGAAAATTATTAAAATTCTAAAAACTTTAACCACAGAGTGAATGTTTTGTTTACCACGCAGAAAAAACTAAGTCCATTTATAGTAAAATACGGAAAAAATGGAATTTTATTTTTACAAAATTTACTTCTGGATACTATCTTATGATCATAAACAAGCTTCTGTCCAAGTTTGGTACAAACCCAGGATAGTTTGAGAAAGTGATTAAATATTTGTTGACGCCGCCGCCCACGACGGAATGTAGGATCGCTTAGTCTCGCTTTTTCGACTAAAGTCGAAGGCTCGACAAAAATCAACGAGACCAAAACAAACCTTGAAAAAAGATGCAGAGATGAAAAGGGAAGGTGATTATACTATATATAGCTTATGTCCTAAATCTATCAAATAAGTCAAAAGAGAAGGTGATATGCATTACTTGAGTAATGACATAGAGATTTAGTTAATATAACCTTTCATCATGCTTCATTGTGCATTCAAATGATTTGACAAAAAAAAATAACAGGCCAATATTTTCTATATCAAAACAAGTTTACCATTAAACGCAATAGATTTTTTATTAAAAGATATATGCATTCTTAAAATAATTAAATCTTTAAAATGTTCATATATTTTTATGATTTTTCTGACCTTTGTACCAGAAAATAATACAAGAAAAACTTTATTTAAGGCCATAAAAAGAATATGAATGTTTGCCCTCAAACCCTTCCAACCAGAAAATAGCTGCCTACTAAAAATCTTTTAGAGCCTTGATTTGAAAAAGTTTTTTTAATCAGATGGCCATGACTAAAAAACATCTGACATTTCAATTTTCTTTGTCAAAACAAAAAGGACTGTCTCTATCTTCTGGTAGGGTTTGGGCAAACTAAAATATTATTAAGTGTGGCCTAAACTATATATGAAAGTTCATTGACATCTTAAAATAGCTACTAAAGTATATTCAAACTCTTACATATTGAATGACTGCTAGACTGATTTAATCAATAAATGTAAGGTGTAGGAAAGTATTTAATCCCTGAACAGTGCATAAACCTGCATTTTATAGTAGAAGTTAAGTCCCTACAAACTTACCAAAAAGAGCAAAATTAATATAATTAACTGGTAAAGAGACTTTTATTTCTTACGTACACATGAATGTGGAAAAGGATTAATATAAGTTACGATACAATGTTTCCCAATCTACTATAAATAAATATGTTTATAATGGTTTACTTTTTTAAATTGTTATTTGGATGGAGAGTTGTCTCATTGGCACTCACACCACATCTTCCTATATCTATTAAACTGAATGAATTACTAGATAGACAAGCAAAGGCTGCTATAATATGCTGTCTAATTTTAATTTTACCATTTTTTTTTTTTGGTTTGAACGTACTGTGTTTTCATTTTATATTTTCTTGGGTACCAATTTTCTTTGATAGTGGAAAATTGATATAAAATTTTGTGGTTTTGCATACAAACTGATAGAAAATTTGTACACAAAAGGCCAACAAACCTGAAGCCATGAAATGTAATGCTACTCTTTGGCTAGATTTTTTTTTTTTTAGTCATACAGTTTCAAAGTAAAAAAAAAGAAACAGCTGGTCCAATTAAACTTACACCTAGTTATTTAAGTGCAACCTTATGCTTTCTCTTACAAAGAATTTATTAGTATGCATTATAGTCCTATAATATCTATAAAAAGCTAGAGTTTCTTTGATTTTTAATCTTTGAGGGGTCCGGGAAGGTAATATTAGTTTCCAGGTATTAATGCAGCTGTAGAAAATATTTCCGTGTTTCAAAAATTATATTGCAAATTTCACAAGAGAGTTCAAGAACAAATACAGTTCTAGAACTCAGTTCATGAACATTTTTGGTAGTTCAAGAACAGTTCTTGATGTTCTAGAAAAGTTCTAGAATGTTCAAGAACTTGAAATCTGTTCTAGAACATTTTTCACAGGGGTTATTCATAAATGACTATACCCAGTTATAATACATCCAATCTAATTTACAGCACTCTTAAAGTTGACTTCCTTCACCTGCTTCAGGTACACAAAAGGCTAATGTACCTAAAGCTAGAAAAATATAATGCTAATTTTTTCACAATATAGGTCAAACATTAGTCAACCAAAGTAAAAAAAGAAAGAAAGCAGCTGGTCCATTTAAACTTACACCTAGCAAAATTGTTATTAATGCAACTTATTTTTTTTCCCTAACAAAAGAAATTAATATGCATTTTTTTCAAAAAAGGACTTAAAATAGCTATAAAAAAAAAGCTTTCAATTTTTACGAATGTATCATAAAAATTAATTGCAGCTTCTATGATTTATTAAAAAAAAAAATGTAACCATCCATAACACTTTAAATTGCTAATTTTCATCAGTAATATATGTAAATTTTGTTACATTATCTATTAATGTGTTCAGACAGAAAAAAATACTTTAAAAAAATATAAAATTGGATGCTGTTATAAATAATTGTTAGAAAGTTCTTTGAACCTGTGAGGAATTGATCAAATTATTTTGATTATGGGAACAGTAGACTCATAGAGTATATATAAAACCAAGTGTTTTTGTAAAAAGGTTAAATAATATTAAAAAAACTAGAGGCTCTAAACAGCCTGTGTCGCTCACCTTGGTCTATGTGAATATTAAACAAAGGACGCAGATGGATTCATGACAAAATTATGTTTTTGTGATGGTGAAGTGTTTGTACATCTTATTTTACTGAAGATTCTTGCTGCTAACAATTATTTCTATCTATATTAAACTTGGCCCAGTAGTTTCAGTGGAAAATGTTAGTAAAAATTTACAAATTTCAGGAAAATTGTTAAAAATTGACTATAAAGGACAATAACTCCTAAAGGGGTCAACTGACAATTTTGTTCATGTTGATTTATTTGTAGATCTTACTCTGCTGAACAATAATGATGTTTACAGTTCATCTCTATCTATAATAATATTCAAGATAATGACCAAAAACAGCAAAATTTCCCTAAAATTACCAATTCAGACAACAGGTTGTAGGATTCATCTGAAAATTTCAGGGCAGTTAGATCTTGCCTAGATATACAATTTTACCACTTGTCAGATTTGCTCTAAAAGGTTTGGTTTTTGAGTTATAAGCAAAAAACTGCATTTTACACCTATGTTCTATTTTTAGCCATGGCAGCCATCTTGGATGGTTGGCCGGGTCACGCCACACATTTTTTTAACTAGGAACCCCAATAATGATTGCGGCCAAGTTTGGTTTTATTTGGCCCAGTAGTTTCAGAGGAGAAGATTTTTGTAAAAGATTACTAAGATTAACGAAAAATGGTTAAAAATTGACTATAAAGGGCAAGAACTCCTAAAGAGGTCAACTGACCATTTTGGTTATGTTGACTTATTTGTAGATCTTACTTTGCTGAACATTATTGCTGTTTACAGTTTATCTCTATCTATAATAATATTCAAGATAATAACCAAAACCATCAAAATTTCCCTAAAATTACCAATTCAGGGGCAGCAACCCAACAACGGGTTGTCTGATTCATCTGAAAATTTCAGGGCAGTTAGATCTTGCCTAGATAAACAATTTTACCATTTGTCAGATTTGCTCTAAAAGGTTTGGTTTTTGAGTTATAAGCAAAAAACTGCATTTTACCCCTATGTTCTATTTTTAGCCATGGCAGCCATCTTGGTTGGTTGGCCAGGTTACGCCACACATTTTTTTAACTAGGAACCCCAATAATGATTGCGGCCAAGTTTGGTTTTATTTGGCCCAGTAGTTTCAGAGGAGAAGATTTTTGTAAAAGATTACTAAGATTAACGAAAAATGGTTAAAAATTGACTATAAAGGGCAATAACTCCTAAAGGGGTCAACTGACCATTTTGGTTATGTTGACTTATTTGTAGATCTTACTTTGCTGAACATTATTGCTGTTTACAGTTTATCTCTATCTATAATAATATTCAAGATAATAAGTGAAAATGGACAGAATTTCCCTAAAATTACCAATTCAGGGGCAGCAACCCAACAACGGGTTGTCGGATTCATCTGAAAATTTCAGGGCAGATAGATCTTGACCTGATTCACAATTTTACCCTCAACAGATTTGCTCTAAATGGTTTGGTTTTTGAGTTATAAGCCAAAAACTGCATTTTACCCCTATGTTCTATTTTTAGCCATGGCGGCCATCTTGTTTTGTTTGGCGGGTCACGCCACACATTTTTTAAACTAGATACCCCAATGATGATTGTGGCCAAGTTTGGTTTCATTTGGCCCAGTAGTTTCAGAGGAGAAGATTTTTCTAAAAGTTAACGACGACGGACGACGGACGCCAAGTGATGAGAAAAGCTCACTTGGCCCTTCGGGCCAGGTGAGCTAAAAAGAGTGCCCAGGAAAATAAGTATGTTTTCAACTTGTAAGTTGAATATTGCTTTGGTACATTTAGACCCTGAGGCTTTTCTTTTATATTTAACTATAAAATTGGTTTTATGTCTTTCTTGGCCGTCAATTATGCAGTATGCTGCTTCATTTGTTAACCAGATGCTCTGCAGGGCGTAGCTTTATATGACCCCAGAGGTTGAACCCTGAACGGTTGGGGCAAGTATGGACACAACATTCAAGCTGGATTCAGCTCTAAATTTGGATTGTGATTAAATAGTTGACACAGCATAGGTTTCTGACACAGAATGAATGTGTTCTAATGAACTTAAAATTTTTGTTTTCTCTTAGAGCAATTCACTATGCTGTTGAATATTAATCCTCTCAAAAAAATGTTTGAAGAAATTTTCTTTTTATTTATGAAATTTCAAATGAGAAAAATTGAACCCGATTTTTTAATCACATCCCCCTTTCCCTTATTCCAAAACTAATCTCAATTAAAATATTCTAATGGAGTTTGCAACAATAACTACTCATTTAAATACATCATAAAATATTAAGATGTAAAAAAAACTGCTTGTTATCACTGAATGGTAAACATTATTTAAATTTATCAGTTGGTAGTAAAAAGTGAATATACATTGTATATTGTATATAACAAAGATTTAAGTTGATTCTGTACAAAGAAAGATAACTTCAATTAAAAAAAACTTGCAATAAGATATTTCTTGCTTACTATTCTAGACAAAGAAAGATAACTCTAATTAAAAAAAAAATTGATATTTCACAAGATTGTGAATTAGATATTTCTTGCCATTGCACAATACTGTGCAATTGAAAAGACTTGCTATTGCACAATACTTGATATAATAATTTAACATCCTGATTTGGACCAACTTGAAAACTGGGCCAAAATTTGCTGTCGTATAAAAAGTCTTGGTCACTGAGGAGGGTGGACTCAACAACTAAATGATAGATACATAATATAATGTTTTGTTCTTTTGTTGTTGTTTTTTCTGTATGATGTATTGTAAAGTTATTATGTAGATTTATGTATGCCTTCAAACCATATGGGTTAAAATGTGCATTTATATTCAATAATAAACTATAAACAATTAAACAGAACATAACTTTTCACTACAACTAAATTATTACAGTTTTTAAATGTATTATTTCAACATATGTTTGTTTTAAAATCAATATAATGCATAAATTAAAACTGCATGACATCAGCATACATGCATTTGTAACATCTGAGAACATATAATTTACTCAAAACAGATGATTTCAATCTTCCAACAGAGATTTTGTATACATATAGACAGCAATTGTATACTGTAAATTCAGAAATTATTGCGTGCATTTATTATTGTGATTTTAACAAGTCATTTTACTTTAGACTTAAAATGTGATTTTATTTTTTACGATTTTGAGAAAAATCCTATTTGACTCATAAAATATTTCAAAATGCAAGTTTAAATTATTGCAATTACAACTCTGTCACATTTTTCGCAATGATAAAATTCTCGCAATAATTTCTGAATTTAATATATGTATGAAACGTCATGAAATCTCAATTTTTTTCAATTCATATTTCTAATCAAGGTACCTGGTACATCTGACTTGTACTATCAAAATTACCAAAGTATGTTTTGTTATTTCCTTAAAAATGTAACCATCCATAACACTTTAAATTGCTAATTTTCATCAGTAATATATGTAAATTTTGTTACATTATCTATTAATGTGTTCAGACAGAAAAAAATACTTTAAAAAAATATAAAATTGGATGCTGTTATAAATAATTGTTAGAAAGTTCTTTGAACCTGTGAGGAATTGATCAAATTATTTTGATTATGGGAACAGTAGACTCATAGAGTATATATAAAACCAAGTGTTTTTGTAAAAAGGTTAAATAATATTAAAAAAACTAGAGGCTCTAAACAGCCTGTGTCGCTCACCTTGGTCTATGTGAATATTAAACAAAGGACGCAGATGGATTCATGACAAAATTATGTTTTTGTGATGGTGAAGTGTTTGTACATCTTATTTTACTGAAGATTCTTGCTGCTAACAATTATTTCTATCTATATTAAACTTGGCCCAGTAGTTTCAGTGGAAAATGTTAGTAAAAATTTACAAATTTCAGGAAAATTGTTAAAAATTGACTATAAAGGACAATAACTCCTAAAGGGGTCAACTGACAATTTTGTTCATGTTGATTTATTTGTAGATCTTACTCTGCTGAACAATAATGATGTTTACAGTTCATCTCTATCTATAATAATATTCAAGATAATGACCAAAAACAGCAAAATTTCCCTAAAATTACCAATTCAGACAACAGGTTGTAGGATTCATCTGAAAATTTCAGGGCAGTTAGATCTTGCCTAGATATACAATTTTACCACTTGTCAGATTTGCTCTAAAAGGTTTGGTTTTTGAGTTATAAGCAAAAAACTGCATTTTACACCTATGTTCTATTTTTAGCCATGGCAGCCATCTTGGATGGTTGGCCGGGTCACGCCACACATTTTTTTAACTAGGAACCCCAATAATGATTGCGGCCAAGTTTGGTTTTATTTGGCCCAGTAGTTTCAGAGGAGAAGATTTTTGTAAAAGATTACTAAGATTAACGAAAAATGGTTAAAAATTGACTATAAAGGGCAAGAACTCCTAAAGAGGTCAACTGACCATTTTGGTTATGTTGACTTATTTGTAGATCTTACTTTGCTGAACATTATTGCTGTTTACAGTTTATCTCTATCTATAATAATATTCAAGATAATAACCAAAACCATCAAAATTTCCCTAAAATTACCAATTCAGGGGCAGCAACCCAACAACGGGTTGTCTGATTCATCTGAAAATTTCAGGGCAGTTAGATCTTGCCTAGATAAACAATTTTACCATTTGTCAGATTTGCTCTAAAAGGTTTGGTTTTTGAGTTATAAGCAAAAAACTGCATTTTACCCCTATGTTCTATTTTTAGCCATGGCAGCCATCTTGGTTGGTTGGCCAGGTTACGCCACACATTTTTTTAACTAGGAACCCCAATAATGATTGCGGCCAAGTTTGGTTTTATTTGGCCCAGTAGTTTCAGAGGAGAAGATTTTTGTAAAAGATTACTAAGATCAACGAAAAATGGTTAAAAATTGACTATAAAGGGCAATAACTCCTAAAGGGGTCAACTGACCATTTTGGTTATGTTGACTTATTTGTAGATCTTACTTTGCTGAACATTATTGCTGTTTACAGTTTATCTCTATCTATAATAATATTCAAGATAATAAGTGAAAATGGACAGAATTTCCCTAAAATTACCAATTCAGGGGCAGCAACCCAACAACGGGTTGTCGGATTCATCTGAAAATTTCAGGGCAGATAGATCTTGACCTGATTCACAATTTTACCCTCAACAGATTTGCTCTAAATGGTTTGGTTTTTGAGTTATAAGCCAAAAACTGCATTTTACCCCTATGTTCTATTTTTAGCCATGGCGGCCATCTTGTTTTGTTTGGCGGGTCACGCCACACATTTTTTAAACTAGATACCCCAATGATGATTGTGGCCAAGTTTGGTTTCATTTGGCCCAGTAGTTTCAGAGGAGAAGATTTTTCTAAAAGTTAACGACGACGGACGACGGACGCCAAGTGATGAGAAAAGCTCACTTGGCCCTTCGGGCCAGGTGAGCTAAAAAGAGTGCCCAGGAAAATAAGTATGTTTTCAACTTGTAAGTTGAATATTGCTTTGGTACATTTAGACCCTGAGGCTTTTCTTTTATATTTAACTATAAAATTGGTTTTATGTCTTTCTTGGCCGTCAATTATGCAGTATGCTGCTTCATTTGTTAACCAGATGCTCTGCAGGGCGTAGCTTTATATGACCCCAGAGGTTGAACCCTGAACGGTTGGGGCAAGTATGGACACAACATTCAAGCTGGATTCAGCTCTAAATTTGGATTGTGATTAAATAGTTGACACAGCATAGGTTTCTGACACAGAATGAATGTGTTCTAATGAACTTAAAATTTTTGTTTTCTCTTAGAGCAATTCACTATGCTGTTGAATATTAATCCTCTCAAAAAAATGTTTGAAGAAATTTTCTTTTTATTTATGAAATTTCAAATGAGAAAAATTGAACCCGATTTTTTAATCACATCCCCCTTTCCCTTATTCCAAAACTAATCTCAATTAAAATATTCTAATGGAGTTTGCAACAATAACTACTCATTTAAATACATCATAAAATATTAAGATGTAAAAAAAACTGCTTGTTATCACTGAATGGTAAACATTATTTAAATTTATCAGTTGGTAGTAAAAAGTGAATATACATTGTATATTGTATATAACAAAGATTTAAGTTGATTCTGTACAAAGAAAGATAACTTCAATTAAAAAAAACTTGCAATAAGATATTTCTTGCTTACTATTCTAGACAAAGAAAGATAACTCTAATTAAAAAAAAAATTGATATTTCACAAGATTGTGAATTAGATATTTCTTGCCATTGCACAATACTGTGCAATTGAAAAGACTTGCTATTGCACAATACTTGATATAATAATTTAACATCCTGATTTGGACCAACTTGAAAACTGGGCCCATAATCAAAAATCTAAGTACATGTTTAGATTCAGCATATCAAAGAGGCCCAAGAATTTAATTTTTGTTAAAATCAAACTTAGTTTGATTTTGGACCCTTTGGACCTTAATGTAGGCCAATTTGAAAACGGGACCAAAAATGAAGAATCTACATACACAGTTAGATTTGGCATATCAAAGAACCCCATTTATTCAATTTTTGATGAAATCAAATAAAGTTTAATTTTGGACCCAGATTTGGACCAACTTGAAAACTGGGCCAATAATCAAGAATCTAAGTACATTTTTGGATTCAACATATCAAAGAACCCAACCGATTCATTTTTTGTCAAAATCAAACTAAGTTTAATTTTGGACCCTTTTGACCTTAATGTAGACCAATTTGAAAACATGACCAAAAGTTAAGAATCTACATACACAGTTAGATTCGGCATATCAAAGAACCCCAATTATTCAATTTTGATGAAATCAAACAAAGTTTAATTTTGGACCCTTTGGGCCCCTTTTTCCTAAACTGTTGGGACCAAAACTCCTAAAATCAATACCAACCTTCCTTTTATGGTCATAAACCTTGTGTTTAAATTTCATAGATTTCTATTTACTAATTATACTAACATTATGGTGCGAAAACCAAGAAAAATGCTTATTTGGGTCCCTTTTTGGCCCCTTATTCCTAAACTGTTGGGACCTAAACTCCAAAATCAATACCAACCTTCCTTTTATGGTCATAAACCTTGTGTTTAAATTTCATAGATTTCTATTTACTTATACTAACGTTATGGTACGAAAACCAAGAAAAATGCTTATTTGGGTCCCTTTTTGGCCCCTTATTCCTAAACTGTTGGGACCTAAACTCCCAAAATCAATACCAATCTTCCTTTTGTGGTCATAAACATTGTGTTTAAATTTCATTGATTTCTATTTACTTAAACTAAAGTTATTATGCGAAAACCAAGAATAATGCTTATTTGGGCCCTTTTTTGGCCCCTAATTCATAAACTGTTGAAACCAAAACTCCCAAAATCGATCCCAACCTTTCTTTTGTGGTCATAAACCTTGTGTCAAAATTTCATAGATTTCTATTAACTTAAACTAAAGTTAGAGTGCGAAAACTAAAAGTATTCGGACGACGACGACGACGACGACGCAGACGACGACGCCAACGTGATAGCAATATACGACGAAATTTTTTTCAAAATTTGCTGTCGTATAAAAAGTCTTGGTCACTGAGGAGGGTGGACTCAACAACTAAATGATAGATACATAATATAATGTTTTGTTCTTTTGTTGTTGTTTTTTCTGTATGATGTATTGTAAAGTTATTATGTAGATTTATGTATGCCTTCAAACCATATGGGTTAAAATGTGCATTTATATTCAATAATAAACTATAAACAATTAAACAGAACATAACTTTTCACTACAACTAAATTATTACAGTTTTTAAATGTATTATTTCAACATATGTTTGTTTTAAAATCAATATAATGCATAAATTAAAACTGCATGACATCAGCATACATGCATTTGTAACATCTGAGAACATATAATTTACTCAAAACAGATGATTTCAATCTTCCAACAGAGATTTTGTATACATATAGACAGCAATTGTATACTGTAAATTCAGAAATTATTGCGTGCATTTATTATTGTGATTTTAACAAGTCATTTTACTTTAGACTTAAAATGTGATTTTATTTTTTACGATTTTGAGAAAAATCCTATTTGACTCATAAAATATTTCAAAATGCAAGTTTAAATTATTGCAATTACAACTCTGTCACATTTTTCGCAATGATAAAATTCTCGCAATAATTTCTGAATTTAATATATGTATGAAACGTCATGAAATCTCAATTTTTTTCAATTCATATTTCTAATCAAGGTACCTGGTACATCTGACTTGTACTATCAAAATTACCAAAGTATGTTTTGTTATTTCCTTACTCTTACCTAGTTTTTGAAATATTTAAAACAGATGACAATGACGGTCATTCAGGGGTGTTTTAAGAATCACACCTTTTTTATATTTTATTTTTATTTTGATCGATTATCTGAATGTTTTGTGGTGTTCTGGGGGAAATGGAGCCCACCTTTTAAAAATAGCTTGATCTGCGCTGGAGCGTTACTACAATGTTTCTGACACAAGACAGGATTCAAATACATTACAAAAATTAAAAAATATCTCATTTGTCATAGTTAAGTTCTATTACTGGCTAAAACAACCCTAATTGAGTTGTTTTTCATAACCGACATTTAAAAGTATGATTGGCTTGATTGGCTTTGACGAAAATAAAGATCTTTATATTTATAACATTTACATGCACTTTGGTCATCCTTTTTTTTCAACATAGTTGGATCCATTCTTTCAATCTTTCTTAATGTCTAGAATGAGAACTTATAATCTCCTTTTAATTAACTGCTTTTATAATGCTTGAACCCACTCAAGAAAAGAGTAATTTATAGGTGGATCCAGTGAGCCCTGGGGGGCTTTGGTTGATTATATATGGAATCACTGAAGCATGAATTGAGCAGCCTCCCCTGAATAAGGTCAGTCAGCAGCCCCCTCCCCCTTTATGAGAAGTTAGACCCCCACTGAATTTACGTATGATCATCCCTTGGATCAATGAGTATTTTTAACTGATGCAGAGGACAAAACCAACAACAAATAATAAGAATCAGGACTAAATATATCTCCATTCTTGCCTTCTCTTTTCCTGAAATCAACTATTATTTTAGTTTGTTTTTGTCTAGAACTAACTATTGTTAGAAAAACAATATTTGCAGTAAAAGAATGCTGCTCCAGGAAGTCTGGTATTTACTACACATTTTCTTGAATCTAAATGATTATAAAGCTTGAAGAGAGTGACAATTTGAAGTGGTTGCATATGGAATAATTATGAAATTCTAGTATTGATAATAGTGCTGTACTGTTTGACATGCCTATTTCAAATATTGTATTAAGTTTAATGTACTGCTACAATGAGGCTTAGGAAAAATTACTCTAAAAGTGCATTCATTTTTATCCCCAAGCGATGAGTTACAAAATATAGAAATATAAAATTTTCAAAAAAAGAATCAACTTGCATCACAACAATCTCACATAATGACTTTACACATAAGCAACAGCAATATTTTTGTTGATGAACTTTAGAAAGCAACATCAGTTTTGTTGATGAACTTTAGAAAGCAACATCAGTTTTGTTGATGAACATTAGAAAGCAACAGCAATATTTTTGTTGATAAACTCTATAAAGCAACAGCAATATTTTTGTTGATGAACTTTAGAAAGCAACATCAGTTTTGTTGATGAACTTTAGAAAGCAACAGCAATATTTTTTTTTATAAACTTTTGATAGCAACAGCAAATATTTTTGTTGGTGAACTTTAGAAAGCAACAGCAATATTTTTGTTGATGAACTTTACAAAACAACAGCAATATTTTTGTTGATGAAATTTAGAAAGCAACAGCAATATTTTTTTAATGAACTTTAGAAAGCAACAGCAAATTTTTTTTAATGAACTGTAGAAAGCAACAGCAAAATTTTTTATATGAACTTTAGAAAGCAAACATCATTTATTTTTGTTGGTGAGTTAAACACTTGGGCAAAAGTTTTTTTGTTGATGCTCAGCTACAAACCAACAGCAGTTTTTTTATGAACTAGATACTACAGCCATTTTTATTTCATGATCTCAGCTACAGCAATTTATTTTTCATCAGCTAGGAGCTACAGCAAGTTTTGTTTATGAGTTCGAAACCAACAGCAAGTTTGGGTTGATGAAATTGAAATCAATAGAATTTTTTGTTGATGAGGTAGAAACCAACAGCAGTTGGGAAATATGAAAATGTTTCTTTGAATCTAATAATAAACTGAAATTATACATGATTTAACCAATTTCCTTACAATTTTTTTTTTTCTTTCTATTTACTAAATCTGTTTTTTAAATAGCAGATGCTGAAGCCAAAATTAACCTGACAGAATACAGGATTATAGTCAACTGGAGACAAAGCTGACTTTCACTCATGATTGATATCAAAAGTAATTGGTTCTTGGTCAAATTAAATACAAATTGACAAGGTACAAGCTTTTTGGTTGAGACATGTCTAATTTCAGTTATAGTACACTAATATTCTCTACAGGCAGAATGTTACAGAAATTTTCATGAAATTTAGATTTCATCTAAATTATGCAATTTAGATTTAAACTGTCATTTTTTTATAATCATCTAAATTATGATAATCAAAAAGAATGAATTCTTAAAAGGGATAAGAGCTTTTTACACTTGATTGGTTATTGCTGCACCATGATTATAATTCACCTGGAAATCTGCACCTAATACAAGCTTCTGCTGCAGTTCTGTTGCATAAATTTGCAAGCATTGAGAACAAACACATCAAGCTCATTTGTAACATAGAACTAAAATAAGAATTGAAGTTCATTACAACTGTTTAAAGACTGATCATCAATTTTCCGCCTTTCTGACAATCAAAAATAGCACATAGCTTCAGTGGTTTATAATATTCATTCAAGGTATTGAAGTACACTTTGCCTTAATTGGATTATTGGTCACTATGGTAACGTGACAATGTCTGAAAGTAAAATTTCAATCTTGTCCATATATATATATAGACAAGTTAATGATCGGAGAACAAGGAAGTAACAGAGATTTGAATTAGTTGATGAATGGTACAAGAGCTTAACAAGATAATTTACTTTGATCTGGGGAAAACAAAAATTTACATTAGAATGTTATTTTCAGAGATATAAGTAGTGTTGGAAGCACTAATTAATGTTAAAATCTCAGGGCATTGATCAACATTGTCAATAAGAAGGCCAATCACCTATTATTCTAACTGTCATGGTGACATCTTACGGCTTCCTGATAATTAGAGATGTTTACCACTCACGTTTCCTGTTTTGGTTCTTACTGACTTCAAACTGCCTTGTTTAGCAACATAACAGTGGGATGGTGTTCACTACAATGTATGGCTATCTTATTGTGAACATTTATCTATTTTCAGCATAACAATAGTCCCAGAAAACTTTGTTATAAACAATGCCATTATAACTGTCTGCTCCTGTTTGAACAAATATTCTTTGGGGGGTCTCATTGGGGGGTTCCGATCCCCGATCCCGCTTACTGTTTTGTCAGATTCCCATATTCCGCTTACACTATATAAGTAAGCAATTCTCATTTTTTTGTCATTTCCCGTTTTCATGACACAATAATTTGACTTTAACGTGTCACGCTTACAAAAAATCGGCAATCCCGCGTCACGCTAAGACCCCAATTAGACCCACTTCTTTACTCTTTATTCCCTAATGATCAATATTATACTGTAGTCTGTAATATTTGTTCCACTATCAACAAATACTGTAATATACTGAAAAGAGAGGCAAAAGATACCAAAAAACAATCAAATTCATAAGTTAGAAGTTGAAAAAAACTGACAATGCAATGACAAGGAAAGAAAAAGACCAACAGCTGTGAGTACACAAAACACAACAAAGAAAGCTAAAGACTACTTGACATGAAGCCCACCAAAAACTGGGGATGTTCTCAGGTGCTTTATAAGGTTAGAAAATCTTGCAGAATTCATGAATCTGAATGCTCTTCTTCAAAAAATTTAAAACAAACAACTAGGTTCACTATATTTGTCAGTTATTTATGACATCTTATCATTATGGATAAAATCAATTATAATTTTGGTAAACAAGAGGTAAATTCTGATTAATTTTTGGTGTTAACGCTACTTTGAGAACTATTGGCACAAGCTAGGCACCAAATAGGGTATTTACAGTCACACTGATGAGTTAGGCCATACAGTGATTTTGTCATGAAACAATCTTATTTGTTTAAGTGTTACATATTTGTTTTTTGTTCATTTTTTACATAAATAAGGCTGTAAGTTTTCTCATTTGAATTGTTTCACATTGTCTTATCGGGGCCTTTTATAATTGACTATGCGGTATGGGCTTTGCTCATTGTTGAAGGCCGTACAGGGACCTATAGTTGTTAATGTCTGTGTCATTTTGGTCTTTTGTGGATAGTTGTCTCATTGGCAATCATACCACATCTTCTTTTTTATAATTTATGCTGTTAACATTGGTCTATATGGCTATAGTACATCTATACTATACATGTATTTTCATATTGATGCTTTAATTCTAAATTTCTTACAGCTGCAAAACATTATATGAGCATCTAGATTTTAGTGAAAAGTTTGAGTGCAATCTGACATATAGACCTGAATATTTTTTAGTACTAAATATATATGCAAAGAAGGGATAATAAAGTTATGAAATGAAAAGAAGGATTACAAGGTTTATGTCTTCCAATTGTTGCAATCTTTTTAATTTATTTATATATTCATTAAATCTTTCTTTCAGAAGGTCAACTCTTTATATAATATACAAATGTATAAATGAATAAAAGAACAGAGTTCAACAATGGACCCCCCACATTGCACATATTTTATCTGTTCAGGCTTGGTTTTTCAAATTTTTTGAAATATCTTAGAGAAATGAAGGCTTTCAAGAGAGCAAATGTAATGCAATTTCTGATTTAATAAATATTTTCAAGTGGCAAAAAACTCTTTTAAAATATTTTATGATTTTCAAATTTGACATACATTTGCTAAAAATCTTCACATGTCAGCACTCATAAATGCAACTGTCCATAAAAGTCATATTTCAAAGGGGCATTACTCTATAATTATTGGATGACACAGGTTCGTTTGAGACAATACTGATATAATCTTAAGACAAAATGTTTTGAAAAATTGTGCCAAGAATTTTACATACATGTGAGACTCAGCTAAAAAGACCATACATGGATAACTGAGCACCCTGTATTTTCATGTCCCCTATAAGATGTTAAAGACAATAAAAATGGAGCTAAAACTGATAATCACCAAACTACTATTATTTCAGGGAGGGATTTCAATTTGCTAGTTTTCAATTTTGCAGGGCATAAACTTAAAACATTTTTCAGACATCTTGTTTAAGAATAGACTTCTTTAAGTTCTTGATTCAAAGGCAAAAAATCTGTTACATACATATATATCCTATATATATATATAAACAAGTCTAAATTGAAAACTACTTTCAAACCTATGATTGCGTTGGATAAAAACTGCAATTTTTATACGTGTGCATGTAAAACAAATTTCATTGTAGTATAAATATATATATATATATATGTTACATGTAGCTTCTAGCGTTACATGTCTAATACAGAAAAAAAGTAAAACCTATGTCATTGACTTTACTGAAAGCCTTCATGTCAAAAAGATATTTTAAGATATCTGATTAAGTGCTAATCCCCTGAACAGAGATTGGAAAAAATCTGATAAGACTGTAAGTTTTTACTGACAAAAAGCTGATCAGAAATCAATATTTAATGAAGAAACCAATGATCTGCCTTAATTCATCAACCATTAATATAATCAGCTACTGACTTAGGAAAATTACTTATAAGGTAATTTAATGCAGCTAATAGAATTATAAGTGTAAAGTCAAAATCACTTTTAATTTTAATCCTTCGGTTGCACTGATTAGATTAACAGAAGACTTATTATTATTCAACATCCTTGTTAGAAAAAGAGCTTACTCAATCACCTTGCATAGCTTAACTGATTTTTTAAACCAGACGTTGACAGCAAAAATCTGGTACATTTATTCGTTTTGCACATATGTACTTCCTATTGATTTATAAAGTAAAAATGAAGCATTTCATTTACATTGATTTTGATTAATCAAATGGATCATATGATATTGAAATGCAAAGCATTGCCTTATCATATTATGAATATGCTGAGCTAGCTGGTAGTAATTCAATATGTATGCAAATTCCACAAAAAAAAAATCCATTTTCCATTTAAAAAAGAACTTTGTGTTTAAACATTTCCAAAGTTGTTTCCTACTATACAAAAACACAGAATGACTTGAGTGCAGCATCTATGTACCGTTTAATATATATGTATATAAAGTTAAAGTACAAATATATTTTAGCACCTTAGATCTAATTATTTTACATATTCAAAACAAATGATATATCATTAATATTCAAGTACAGGAGCACTTGTATTACAAGCATTATAATTTATTGCCTTCACAGGTGGGCTTCGCCTTGTGGAAGTGTGTCTACTCAAAAAGTGCGGGAGGACCTGGGTAAAACCTAACAAGGTCAAACTAAAGATTTGAAAGTTTTTTTATGGTATATATGCTGCTTTTCTGCTTAGCATGCAGCAAATATATGTTAGAGCAAATATTGGGAGGCTGCTTAAGTCAGAATAACTAATACATGTATTTGAAGTTTTTTGAATGGTATTTGCTGCTTTTCTGCTAAGCATGCAGCAATTATAAGTAAGGGCAAATATTGGAAGGCTTCTTGTTAGAATAACTAATATTTGAAAGTTTTTTGAATAGTATATGCTGCTTTTCTGCTAAGCATACAGCAATTATAAGTAACAGCATATAATGGAAGACTTCTAGTCAGAATAACTATTATTTGAAAGTTTTTTGAAAGGTATATGCTGCTTTTCTGCTAAGCATGCACCAATTATAAGTAAGAGCATATAATGGCTTTATGCAGGGACAAAACTTAAAGGAGGTCCAGTCGCCCATGGCTCCTAGATTTTGAGCTGGGCCCCTAAACTTTCAGTTAAATTTCAGTTGAACATATAGAAACTAATTATGAAATATCTGGTCTGGGCTCCTAGCTTGAAATTCCCTGTTAAATGGAAGGCTTCTAGTCAGAATAACTAATATTTGAAAGTTTTTTGAAAGGTATTTGCTGCTTTTCTGCTAACCATCCATATCCCTTTTCCCCCAACAGTCTTTCTTCCTCTCTACACACCAGGGATGATAATAAGCAAAGGTCCAGTACCCCATGAATTCTGTTTGTAGAGGCAATGATGTGCCATTGTGGCTATCAGAAAATCTGTACTTAGCATTTTTACATATACCTTGGGGTTTAATAGCAGATATACTGGGCTACTGGATTGAGTTTTTCCTCTAGAGTCCAACTGTCTAATCAGGATAAAAAGAGATATTTGTTTTCCTATATTATATATATACATGTATATGATAATACATTTTGTACTCTATAAATTATTACAAGCTAACAATTTTCACATAAGAAGATCAAATGTCGCAACCAAAGAAAAATTTGAGTCCCAAACAACAAGAACTGACTAAATATGGCACTATAAAGTATAAACAGAAATCTCAAAAATCAGAAGCAATCTATCTTGATTAAGTTAAGTCATTCATGATGCATTGTAAATCACTCTTTACAAGGGATAATTAACAAAATAACAAAGATCAATTTCACAGAGATTAATAGTATATGGAACACTATTCTAATGCAAAAATACAAAATGAAATTTTGTAGAATTTTCAAACAAAACAGCAAATATCAAAATAGCATTTTGAAAAGATTTGAAAAATTATGCATGGTTGCTGGATTTTCCACTGACAAACATCATTAGATCAATTTGATAATCCCACATAGTGATTCCTTTAAATTGTCACAGAAAATAACCGAATTAACAGGAATAACTGATAAAATGAATGATAAGATATTAAAAAGATTTAGGTGTCCGAATGATTTTTTAAGACCACCAACTGAACTGTTAAATATGATTTGTACAGCCATCTTACGACACATGATCAAAAGCAAAATTTATCACAAGTTATTGATAATTTTTTGCTGAATTCAATGGTCTTAATAGTGTACCTATTCTTGCTTACACCTTGAGTTATAACAAACAAGAGGCTCTCAAGAGCCTGAATTGCTCACCTTAATTTTTTTGGTTAAATCTCTCATCAATGATTATTTTGGCTTTTTTCCTATGTTCTATTATAGCCATAGGAGCTATGTTTCTTGACATACAAGGAAATAAAATATAAAATTTATACTAGATACTCTGAAACTCATTTAGCCTAAGTTTGGCTGAAATTGATACAGCAGTTTCAAAGGAGAAGATTTTTTAAAGTAAGTCAACATGATGAACAAATTGTGAAAAAAAGTCTTTAAAGGGCAATAACTCCTTAGGGGGTCAATTGACAATTTTGGTCAAATTGACTTATTTGTAGATCTTACTTTGCTGAACATTATTGCTGTTTACAGTTTATCTCTATCTATAATAATATTCAAGATAATAAACAAAAACAGCAAAATTTCCTTAAAATTATCAATTCAGGGGCAGCAACCCAACAACAGGTTGTCTGATTCATCTGAAAATTTCAGGGCAGATAGATCTTGACCTGAAAAACAATATAACCCCTTGTCAGATTTGCTCTAAATGCTTTGGTTTTTGAGTTATAAGCCAAAAACTGCATTTGACCCCTATGTTCTATTTTTAGCAATGGCAACCATGTTTGTAAATTGTTGAATACAATTTATAAACTAAATACACTAAGGAACATTCATTTAAGTTTGGAAGTATTTGGCCCAGTAGTTTCAGAGGAGAAGATTTTTGTAAAAGATTACTAAGATTTACGAAAAAATTGTTAAAAATTGACTATAAAGGGCAATAACTCCTAAAGGGGTCAATTGACCATTTCAGTCATGTTGACTTATTTGTAAATCTTACTTTGCTGAACATTATTTCTGTTTACAGTTTATCTCTATCTATAATAATATTCAAGATAATAACCAAAAACAGCAAAATTTCCTTAAAATTACCAATTCAGGGGCAGCAACCCAACAACGGGTTGTCCGATTCATCTGAAAATTCAGGGCAAATAGATCTTGACCTGATCAACAATAATGCCCCATGTCAGATTTGCTCTAAATGCTTTGTTTTTTGAGTTATAAGCCAAAAACTGCATTTGACCCCTATGTTCTATTTTTAGCAATGGCGACCATGTTTGTCGATACATGTAGATCAAAACTTCGGATACAATTTATAAACTAGATACCCTAAGGAACATTCAGTTAAAGTTTGGAAGTATTTGGCCCAGTAGTTTCAGAGGAGAAGATTCTTGAAATAGTTTACGACGACAGATGACGACGGACGACGACAGACGACGGACGCCAAGTGATGGCATAAGCTCACTTGGCCCTTTGGGCCAGGTGAGCTTAAAAAGAATAATTGAGTTGAGTTATAATATCAAACTAAAATTACCTCCCTTTTATTCATTTAGGCGCTGTGAATAGAAAGTGATCTCCCCCAAAAAGGCATGTTTAAAAAAAATTGAAATTAAACAGTAAAAAATTCATGAAAACATTTCCTGAAAAAAATCTTTCTCACGGTTCTAGTATTAATAATCATTATGTATTTTTTCATTGTTTTTTTATAGTCATGGATATACATTTCATGCCTTAATGAATATTTAAAGACTTTTTGGGGGGCTGCAGACATTAATTAATTCTGTAGTATACATATTTTTTATGTAGATTAATCAAGAAATTCATAACCTGTTATTTCATAGGCTTTTAATAATAATTTTGGAAAAAAATATCTTTAGGAACATATGAACTGCCATGTATTATAGGCTATCAATGTTTTATCATCATCCACAGAATTATAAAATAAAAGTTTCAACAAAGCTTTAAAGTATTTTGCTACTTTAATACATGATTCAGTAACCCAACCCATTAGAAAAATAGAAATTTCATATACATTTGGTCATAATTTAGGACCATTCAGTTTTATAATATATACAGGTGTCACATCTGAAGCAGAATGTGCCATCACTCTGGAGCACCTGAGATGACCTCCAATTTTTGTTCGGGTGCTTGTTGTCATTATTTTTCTATGTTGTGTCTTCTAAAGCCTTGTGATTACCATATAAAATATTACTATAGGCAATTCCTTGAACAGTCATATCCCAATGCTACAGATCCAAACATTTGACCTAAGACTATTTTAAAAATATAACATGGCAGCACAAGTTTGATAATGCCCAACCTTGCATATAATGTTATAAAGGGACTTCACTCAAGAACAGTAAACGTGATGTTACCCAAATTCATAACTGACCTTAGTTTTGTGGGCAGCACTCCTTTGGCGCCAATACTGTTTTTCAGGGGTATCATTTGCGCCAAATCTTTTTTTTCAAATGTATCAATTGCGCCAGTTTTCGGAACTCATTTGCGCCAATTTACCTGAACACATATTGATTGTACATTTTGAAGATTAATATATATTTGGTATCATTTTTGTCTGAGTGGAAATCTTGCACATACACATGAGACAGACCCACAAAAGCTAGAGCGTCAAATACTACGAACAGCATGCAAAAGAAAAGCTAATATATCCGGCGAAAGACCAGCTAAGACCATGTGTACGGAGCTTTTTCATCATGAAGAGGAACATCTACAGAAAAATGACTTGAAGTGCATAAGACAGTCTATGTACAGAGAGAGAAGATAACTGTACCCTGCCCAACCAAAAAAATCAGTAGAATTTAAAGAAATTTAAAGTGAAGAAGGAGTGATCACAAATAAAGAAGAAGAGTTTGTTTTAGAAAATGATATTGAAAGTGGCATTGTTATTCTCGGTTGTGAAGCTAACTTGAAATTTCTTTGTATGCAGGACAGAAGATGTATTTGCTGATGGAACATTTAAGAGTTGTCCGAAGTATTTCCAGCAATTGTATACAATACATGGATTCAGAAATGAACATTTAATTTATATTCCACTTTTATATTGCCTTTTGCCTTCCAAATCAGGAGATTGTAATAGAAAACTGTTTTCTTTGCTTAAGGAATGTTTTTCTTTAAATTGGCGCAATCGTATATTTTATTTTTGGCGCAAATGATACTATGTGATTTTAAAACAGGTGGCGCAAACGTAGCATTAGAGAAAAAAAGTTGTGGCGCAAAAGGACGCATTTTTGGCGCAAACGGATCTCTCACGTTTTGTGGTAATAAGCATTGTGTATGAGTTTCATTACATTTGATTGAGACAGACTTGGTTACAGAGTAAGAAAATGGAAACAAAAAAATCAGCAATTTTGAAACATATAGAGAACAAAAGGGCAAGGATAAAACTCCATGCCTGTCTGCTACAGTTGGGGCCTAAAAATCAATATCAATCTAAATAAGGGGCGATTCAGGGTACTTCTATCTCAGAATAACTAACAAACACAATTGCAGCTTACAATTAAGCATTAGAAGCATTGCCCATTTCAAAGTTACTAGACTTGTTTTCATTTACTGTCTTTTTAATATTCTCTATATCAATTTCATATGTCAGTTTCTGCATATATATGTTTTTCACAGCATGGGTCACAAGTACTTATATTACCACTTTCTTGATAACAGTTAGGTATATATTTGACCAGACTGTTTATTACAATAATTGATAGTGTAACAAAGTCAATAATATTATTATTTTCTCTGTATCATCTCCATGTGTCAATTAGCGGACAACAAGTCACATTCTCTTATTCATTAGTCTAATGTCAATTGTACAGCTTGCATTGATAGAGGCTTGTCAAGGAATAAAAAGAATCTACCACTACCCATTGAAATTTTACAAACACTGACTGAAGAATATATATAGGAAGATGTGGTACCAGTGCCATTGAGACAACTCTCCATGATCCAAGTCACAATTTATAAAAGTAAAGCATCATAGGTCAAGGTAGACAGCCTTCAACTTGGCTCACATCAAACAGCAAACTATAAAGGGCCCCAAAAATTACTAATGTAAAACCATTCAAACAGCAAAACCAAAGTCTTATCTATAAAAAAAAACAACGAAAAAATGAGATACACTTTCATATGAACCAATTAAACAGACTACAACCACTGAACATCAGATTCCTGACTTAGGACAGCCCGACAGGTGCAAGCAATTGCAGCTGGATTAAACGTTTTAATGGTACCAAAAGGCCTTATAAAACTTAACACTAGAATGGAACTAGAGGCTCTTTAAGAGCCTGTGTCACTCACCTAGGTATATGTGAGGCAATAATAAAAAATAGGTTTGTTTGCCCAAACGCTACCTACCCAGAAAAAAGCTGCCTACTCAAATTCTTTTATTGTCCTGATTTAAAGATTATTTTTTTTTATCAAATAGGCTTGAAGACTAATAAGCATCTGATACTTCAATTTCTTTTTTTTTGAAAAAAAAAAGGAAAATGCCTACCTACCTGTAACCCACTGTCTCAACCTTTGGGTAGGGTTTGGGCAAACCAAAATATTTTTAAGTGTGGCCTGAATTAAACAAAGGAAGCAGACAGTTCGTTTCTTCAGTTTCTTTTTGTTTTTTGCCCAGAATTTGTCCTTTGGCCAGAATTTGTCTTTTGGCCAGTTTTTGTCTTTTGCTGGACCCCAATGACTGTCCTTTGACCAATTGTGCTTTCTTTTCCCTACAAAAACACCTCCTGATTCCATAGATAACTTGTCTGACCTTTTGTCATCTTTGTCCAATTTGTCCACCTTTTCATCCAGGTTGTCACCGAACAAAAATTCTGTAACAGGTGTGTCTACTTCACACAATTTCCTGTATTTCGCTGGGACTATAGGCCTTATCATCTGCTTTCTTTTTCTGTTTGCCGTACATATCCCATGAGTTAAAACTTTAAACAAGTCTTTGAATATGGGTTTGGTTTCACTCATGTCCCCTTTTGTCTTAATAATATTCAAAGCCTTGAGTACCATGACCAATGCTGAACTACATGTCTGAGTCACCTTTTGCATCGCCACATCTCCTTCTCGTTTGGTTTTTAGCACCTTCCATAATTCTCTGTTTACCAGAGGTACCTAAACAACCAATTGAGCATTCATAAATGCTTGACCATTTTATCATGATAATAGAATTAATAGTACCGTTGAATAAAAATGACCTTCAATCTCAAAAACATTATCGTTCAATTATAAATATAGTTTTTGCTATATTTTGCTTTAATCTTAACTATACTTATATCTAAAGCAATATAATATATAACCTGAAAATATACCTTTATCTTTTTGCAATTTTCAGGCACCAAATACTTGTCTGCTAACTTTTGATACTCCTCGTCTTTCAACGGTTTCTCTATTGCTGTTTCAGCAAGTTTTGCCATAGCACTATCTATCTCAGGACCAAACTTTTTGTCCTCTTGGTACTCTTTCTCTAACTCTAGAAAGAAGTCTTCGTCTACCTCATCCAACATTTGATCAAGAGAAAAACCAACCTTTTTGTCCTCTTGGTACTCTTTCTCTAACTCTAGAAAGAAGTCTTCGTCTACCTCATCCAACATTTGATCAAGAGAACAACCAACATCTTGGTCATCTTGTTCCTCCTCAGACTCCATCATCTGATATGTCTGACAATTCAGGAATGTCACTGACACTAACAGTTACTGTCCTATCGGACTCTTTTTGTGAATGAGTTTTAGTTTTATTCGACTCTTTTCCACTAACTTTGTCTTGCAATTGCAAAATGTTCACAGCTAAATTAGCCATTATTTCTGTTTGGGACTTTTCCATACTTGAAAACTTGTTCATCATGTTCATTGTAGGACTGTTATTGTTTTCATGATCGTTAGTTTCACTTTCGCTTTCCGGGTTCCTTTCCTGATTTTATTTTATATATATATCTCTTTCGTTCGACGTTTTACCATTTCGGCAAAATTGTTCCTTTCGGACGTTGAATTACCAATATTACTATCCGCCATTTTGATGACCACTTTGGTCAATATAGCAGTGTTAATCTATTAAATCCACACGGTTTTTTAAACCATCACACAAAAATTACGGAATATCCATCAATCAAAATTGTTAATAAATAAAGAGAAAAATACAGTAAGTCCAACAAATATATATAACGGATAAAAATGTTGAAAAACTAATCAAGCTCATAAAATTGCACGTACAACCTCGGACAACAACGTGACCGCAAAATGACCTAGGACATCCCCTAGGACAGCGCCACCTGGCTGTTCTCTCATGGGAAATCGTCTATATCACCAGTTTAATAAAATTGTGTTTATGTGATTGTGATGTGTTTGTACATCTTACTTTACTGAACATTCTTGCTGCTTACATTTATCTCTATCTATAATGAACTTGTCAGTGTAGTTTCAGTGGAAAATGTTAGTAAAAATTTACAAATTTTATGAAAATTGTTATAAATTGATTACAAAGGACAATAACTTCTTAGGGGGTCAATTGACCATTTTGGTCATTTTGACTTATTTTTGAGTCTTGAATTGCTGAACATTATTGCTGTTTACAGTTTATCTCTATATATACTGCAGCTGTGCTATTTGAGCAGTCAAATTGCATTGACTGTATATTCGTATGTCATATACAGTCAATGACCGTATATGACCTTGTTTATGACGTTGACAATAGGTTTCCGTAGAGTTTTAGTTTATGACGTTAATAAAACATACAGGTTTGCGGAAATTTAACGTCGTCCATATAGCTATCTATAATAATATTCAAGATAATAACCCAAATCAGCAGATTTCCTTCAAATTACCAATTTAGGGGCAGCAACCTAACAAAAAGTTGTCTGATTCATCTAAATATTTCAGGGCAGATAGATTTTGAACAGATAAACAATTTTACCCCATGTCAGATTTGCTCTAAATGCTTTGGTTTTTGAGTTATAAGCCAAAAACTGAATTTTACCCCTATGTTCTATTTTTAGTCATAGCGGCCATCTTGGTTGGTTTGCCCGATCACAAAACACAATTTTTAAACTAGATAACATAATAATGATTCTGGCTATGTTTGGTAAAATTTGGCCCAGTAGTTTCAGAGGAGAAGATTTTTGTCAAAGTTAACTAAGATTTAAGAAAAATGGTTAAAAATTGACTATAAAGGGCAATAACTCCTAAAGGGGTTAACTGACCTTTTTGGTCATGTTGACTTATTTGTAAATCTTACTTTGCTGAACATTATTGCTGTTTACAGTTTATCTCTATCTATAATAATATTCAAGATAATAACCAAAAACAGTAAAATTTCCTTAAAATTACCAATTTAGGGGCAGCAACCCAACAATGGATTGTCTGATTCATCTGAAAATTTCAGAGCAGATAGATCTTGACCTGATAAACAATTTTACCCCATGTCTAAATGCTCTAAATGCTTTGGTTTTTGATTTATAAGCTTATAAGTTCTATTTTTAGCCATGGTGGCCATGTTTTTTGATGAAATGGGAATTAAAACACAAACTTTATTCTAGATACCCTAGGAATCAATCAGATGAAGTTTGGTTTGAATTGGTTCAGTAGTTTCAGAGCAGAAGATTTTTGTAAAAGTTAAGGACGCCGGACGCAAAGCGATGGGAAAAGCTCACTTGGCCCGGTGAGCTAAAAAGAGATACACTTATGAACCAAATAAACAACCACTGAACATCAGATTCCTGACTTAGGACAGGTGCAAGCAATTGCAGCTGGATTAAATGTTTTAATGGTACCAAAAGGCCTTATAATATAAAACTTAACACTAGAATGGAAAAAATTTATGACAAAGATTAGGTGCTCTGGGTGAGATAAAAACTGCTTAGATCTCTTCAGTCAATAATAAGCATTATGGAAAATGAGGTCATTAACACAGCTTAGATGCTCCATGTGAGATGAAAACTGTTATTTTGTAGTCATTAATCAGTGTTTCTCTCAAGTATTTCACATGACAGTGATAGCAAGCCAAGTATATTTGTGTATATTAGTAATGCTATTATAGTGCAGGTGTGACCTAAGACATGTCATTAGAGTTTACAAGAATGACCTAAGACATGTCATTATAGTTTACAAGAGTGACCTAAGACATGTCATTATAGTTTACAAGAGTGACCTAAGACATGTCATTATAGTTTACAAGAGATGTGTCATTATAGTTTACAAGACTGACCTAAGACATGTCATTATAGTTTACGAGAGTGACCTAAGACATGTCATTATAGTTTACGAGAGTGACCTAAGACATGTCATTATAGTTTATGAAATTACGAGAGTGACCTAAAACATGTCATTATAGTTAACAAGAGTGACCTAAGACATGTCATTATAGTTTACAAGAATAACATAAGACATGTCATTATAGTTTACAAGAGTGCACACACTGAAATGTCTCCCCTTCTTTACTAATCATTGTCGATATTATGTTGATAGTCCTAAGTATATATAAAGCTTTATTACAACTGTCACTTAAACGTTACATGAACCAAAATAACTAAACAAAGACCAATGAACCATGAAAATGAGGTCAAGGTCAGATGAACCATGCCAGGCTGACATGTACAGCTAACAATGCTTCCATAAAACAAATAAAGTTGACCTAATACTTATAGTTAAAAAAAATTAGACCAAAACACAAAAACTTAACATGGAGCAATGAACCGTGAAAATGAGGTCAAGGTCAAATAAAACCTGTGGGACTAATATATAGATCATAAAATATTTCCATACACTTAATATAGTTGACCTATGGCATATAGTATTAGATAAAGAGACCAAAACTGAAAAACTTAACTTTGACCACTGAACCATGAAAATGAGGTCAAGGTCAGATGACATCTGTCCGCTAGACATGTTCACCTTACAATCATTCCATACAACAAATATAGTAGACCTATTGCATAAAGTATGAGAAAAGCAGACCAAAACACAAAAACTTAACTATAACCACTTAACCATGAAAATGAGGTCAAGGTCAGATGACACCTGCCAGTTGGACATGTACTCCTTACAGTCCTTCCATACACCGAATATACTAGCCCTATTGCTTATAGTATCTGAGATATGGACTTGACCACCAAAACTTAACCTTGCTCACTGAGCCATGAAATGTGGTCGAGGTCAAGTGAAAACTGTCTGACGGGCATGAGGACCTTGCAAGGTACGCACATACCAAATATAATAATCCTATCACTAATAATAAGAGAGAATTCAACATTACAAAAAATCTTAACTTTTATTTCAAGTGGTCACTGAACCATGAAAATGAGGTCAAGGACATTGGACATGTGACTGACGGAAACTTCGTAACATGAGGCATCTATATACAAAGTATGAAGCATCCAGGTCTTCTACCTTCTAAAACATAAAGCTTTTAAGAAGTGAGCTAACACCGCCACCGCCGCCACCGCCGCCGCCGCCGCCGCCGCCGCCGGATCACTATCCCTATGTCGAGCTTTCTGCAACAAAAGTTGCAGGCTCGACAACAAGAGTGAACTAAGACTTGTCATAATAGTTTACAAGAATAACCTAAGACATGTCATTAAAGTTTACAAGAGTGACCTAAGACATGTCATTATAGTTTACAAGAATAACCTAAGACATGTCATTATAGTTTACAAGAATGACCTAAGACATGACATTATAGTTTACAAGAATAACCTAAGACATATCATTATAGTTTACAAGAGTGACCTAAGACATGTCATTAGAGTTTACAAGAGTGAACTAAGACATGTCATTATAGTTTACAAGAGTGACCTACATGTCATTGTTGTTTATAAGAGTGACCTAAGACATGTCATTGCAGTTAAGAATGACTTAAGACATGACATTATAGTTTACAAGACTGAAGAGTGACCTAGAACATGTCATTAGTGTACAAGAGTGACCTTAGGACATGTCATTATAGTTTACAAGAGTGACCTTAGACATGTCATTGAAGTTACCAAGAATGGAGCAAGATATGTCATATAGTGTACAAGAGTGACCTAAGACATGTCATTATAGTCTACAAGAGTGACCTAAGACATGTCATTATAGTTTACAAGAGTGACCTAAGACATGTCATTATAGTTTACAAGAATAACCTAAGACATGTCATTATAGTTTACAAGAATGACCTAAGACATGACATTATAGTTTACAAGAATAACCTAAGACATGTCATTGTAGTTTACAAGAATGACCTAAGACATGACATTATAGTTTACAAGAATAACCTAAGACATATCATTATAGTCTACAATAGTGACCTAAGACATGTCATTAGAGTTTACAAGAGTGAACTAAGACATGTCATTATAGTTTACAAGAATGACCTAAGACATGACATTATAGTTTACAAGAATAACCTAAGACATATCATTATAGTCTACAATAGTGACCTAAGACATGTCATTAGAGTTTACAAGAGTGAACTAAGACATGTCATTATAGTTTACAAGAGTGACCTACATGTCATTGTTGTTGATAAGAGTGACCTAAGACATGTAATTGCAGTTAAGAATGACCTAAGACATGACATTATAGTTTACAAGACTTTAGAGTGACCTAGAACATGTCATTAGTGTACAAGAGTGACCTTAGGACATGTCATTATAGTTTACAAAAGTGACCTAAGACATGTCATTGAAGTTACCAAGAATGACGCAAGATATGTCATTATAGTGTACAAGAGTGACCTAGGACATGTCATTATAGTCTACAAGAGTGACCTAAGACATGTCATTATAGTTTACAAAAGTGACCTAAGACATGTCATTGTAGTTTACAAGTGTGACCTAAGACATGTCATTGTAGTTTACAAGAATGACCTAGGACATGTCATTGTAGTTTACAAGAATGACCTAAGACATGTCATCATAGTTTACAAGAATGGCCTAACACATGCCATTATAGTTTACAAGAATGACCCAAGACATGTCATTGTAGTTTACAAGAATAACTTAAGACATGTCATTATAGTTTACAAGAATGACCTAAGACATGTCATCATAATTTACAAGAATGACCTAACACATGCCATTATAGTTTACAAGAATGACCCAAGACATGTCATTGTAGTTTACAAGAATAACCTAAGACATGCCATTATAGTTTACAAGAATGACCCAAGACATGTCATTGTAGTTCACAGGAATAACCTAAGACATGTCATTATAGTTTACAAGAATGACCTAAGACATGCCATTATAGTTTACAAGAATGACCCAAGACATGTCATTGTAGTTTACAAAAGTGACCTAAGACATGTCATTGTAGTTTACAAGAATGACCTAAGACATGTCATTATAGTTTACAAGAATGACCTAACATATGCCATTATAGTTTACAAGAATGACCCAAGACATGTCATTGTAGTTTACAAGAATGACCCAAGACATGTCATTGTAGTTTACAAGAATGACCTAAGACATGTCATTTTAGTTTACAAGAGTGACCTAAGACATGTCATTGTAGTTTACAAGAATGACCCAAGAATGTCAATGTAGTTTACAAGAATGACCTAAGACATGCCATTGTAGTTTACAATAATGACCTAAGACATGTCATTGTAGTTTACAAGAATGACACAATACATGTCATTATAGTTTACAAGAATGACCTAAGACATGTCATTATAGTTTACAACAGTGACGGTCTGACCTAGGATATGTCATTAAAGTTTACAACAGTGACGGTCTGACCCAAGACATGTCATTGTAGTTTACAAGAATGACCCAAGACATGTCAATATAGTTACAGGACAACGAGGATGTAAATTAATGTTCTGACCCTGAGACTTGAAAGTGAAGGATTTGTCATCTATTTTTCCATGCACACAAGATTACATATACTGTAATTTCTTTTTCTTATTTTGAAGTGCTTCATTTACAATGGTCAGAATCTGAATACACCTAGAATAATTCTACAAGGAAAATCAGTACAATTCTTGATCAAAACTTTAACTTGTTCAACAATCAAAATCAAATTCCATGAGCTACTGAAAACTAGTTTATACTCCTGCCTGCTCTTGCTTTTGAGTAAAAGAATGTGGAAGCAGAATAACAGATATGAGTAAGCAGAAATCAATGACTGCATGGCTTTGACTTGTAGAAAAAGCCACACAATTTCTGGTTTTCTTTTATATCCACAAAGGGAAGCAGATAAGTTACATACACCTTTTATGATTTTTCGTGCTTTATAAATGTTTCACACATTATCAGATTATGGCTACCCTTTACCAATTGCATTAAGTGGTTTGGTATAAAATATATAAAGAAGCTTTGACTCTGCAGGTCACTTAGAAAAAAATGTTAATTCTGCTATTGAAATCAAATGATATATATAGGAATCATCTCATTCTTTCTGTTTATCAAATCAGATCACAATTTGAAGTTTTGATTTTCATGACATGGGTAACGAGAAGTGCAAAGATGTTAAAATTAGACCGTTGGGAAACCAGAACCCACAATACATCTTCATTTGGCCTAATTGCATTCATGTCACAAATATCAGCATACACATACATCATGTGCATGTATGCAGCAAACATTAAGTAGATAAGTGACAGATCTAATATTGTTTCAATCAGATAATATATTAAACTTCACATTTAATTCTAAAGTCACTGACGCATGTCAAGGGGTTGGGACATCATGTTAGCTAATGCAACATCTTAAAAGTTAAATACAAATGTACCTTATCATGCTTATCAGATAGCTTAATAAATAAAATTTATTCACCAAACCTTAATAATAAGTCAGACTGGTATAGAATTAAAATGAAATTGTTATTTCAAAAAGTTGGATTTGACCATGTCTGGGAAAATCAAAATTCATTTAGTAAAAATCGTTTGACTGTTTCTATATATAAAAAATTGAAAAATGATTTCATAAAATTTTGGGAACATTCTATTTCAAAAAATATTATTGATAAAAGAGGAAATAAATTAAGAACTTACAAGGATTTGAAAAAGAAATTTGAGATGGAAGACTTTTTAAAATTAGATATAGACAGAGCTGATATTTCAAACTTTGTGAGAATTAGAATAAGTAATAGTATCCTTATGTTGAAAAGGGCAGACACAGAAAGATAGATTTAGAAAACAGAATATGCCCTCTATGTAAATTTGAAGTTGAGGATGAATTACACTTCACCATAAAATGTACCAAACTCAATGACTTGAGAATTAAATTTTTTCAGAATATTTCAGATATTTTACCATCTTTCAATAATCTTTCAGACATAGAAAAATTTCACCTCATATTTCGAAGTAATGATTATGATGTCAGTAAATGTTGCATAAAAGGTATTAGTGAGATGTACAAGTTCAGACGTTCACTAACTTAATTTTTATGTTATTTAGTATATAAATTGTATAACTGTGATGTAAAACTGTACCTCCTCAGTCAAATAGATAGATAAGAAAGAAAATATATATTACCATTTTATGTACATATATATAATTGATTGTAATGATTACTGTTTGTTTGTTCTTTGTGTATGTGTTGATGACAATCCAGATTTTGGATTTTTATATCAATAAAATCTTATATCTTATATCTTATATCTTATATTAAAAACAGATTGAAATATTAATCATGCAGCTTTCTGAATATTTAAATTGTTAAGTTTCAGTGGCGGATGCAGGAATTTTAGGGGGGGTGCTAGCCCAGGGCAAAGGGGGGTGCAAAACATATGTCCCGATTCAAATGCATTGATCGGCCAAAATAAAGGGGGGTGCGCACCCCGGAATCCCCCTCTGGATCTGCCACTGAGTTTAAATCTGACATAACCCAAGGATAAGAACCATTCTAACATGACGTCCTTCAAACGCTTTGAGTACACACCCGTGGTAAAATATGAATATATTGGTTGGGCTGTTCCGATTGTACTCCCACGTCACATGATTGTTTATGAATGAAGTACACGACGTCATAGAATAATGACGTAATAATTTAAGTATTTTACGGGAAAATACACGCTTCTGATACCGAAAATCATCATAACAAAGAAACGTAATCAAACGATGCTAAAATGTGGTATAAGCCCTTTTTTTATATACATGGAAGATATATAGGTAAATTATCATAAAAATTCATCCAAATTTATCTAAATATGTTACTGTAAATAGTATGAGCATGTCACTTATTCTGTTTCATCCGTTCTTTACCGCCAATCTAAAAGTACGTTAATTTATGGGAACGGCAAATATTTGCCCTCACCTAGAGCGCTTCGATCCAAAAGAATTGCCGTATTTGTCTTATTAGAATCGAAATAATTCATGGGGGCTTGAATATATCTAGATTTTACCACGGGTTGTCCCTTTATGCCAATATTTTACCCCTCGCTAACGCTCAGGGTAAAATATTTGTCATAAAGGGCCAACCCGTGGTAAAATCACGATATATTCAAGCCCCCATGAATTATTTCTTAAATATACTGCATGTCTCAAACTCTCAAACTAAATGTGTTCTTTCTAACTAAATGTGTTCTTTCTAACTAAATGTGTTCTTTCTAACCGGAAGTTCTTCTGTAAACTTTGTAAAGCAATGTGTATATCATCTACCGTATATCTATTGTAACACATACTGCATACCCTTTAATATTCTGTAAGGACTACATGCTGTAATATTTCCTCCAGTTTACATAATATTCCAGAATAATTCTTTCATTTGGAAATGATATTATATAAGAACTTCAATCCCATGACACATGCAAGTAGTATGGATATTTATAATGCAACTATATTTACCAAATATCTTCTCTTTCTAAAGAGGAATCATAGAAATTATACATATTTTATAGAAAAAAAATAACTGGGAAAAATGTTTTAACAAGACATACCCACAGCCAGAGGGTCTGATTAACCGCACCCTCTTTATCAAAACAATAATAGCGACAAGACTATAAGCATTGAGATTTAGTTGTCTGATTAATTAATTGTTGGTGTTATAACACCACTTTTAAGCTATTTTGTGGCAGCCAGTTATTTATTTGTGGAGGAAGCCAGAGTGCCAGGAAAAAAACACCCACCTTTGATAGGGAAACTCACAACCCTAGTGAAGTAAGATTGGAGTCGAGTGCACCCAAACAAGCTGGGTTTGAACTCACAACCTCAGTGTTGACTGGCTTAGTAGTGATTATAGTAGTAACTACTTAGACCACTCAGCCACCAAGGCCATAACTGTTGTTTGACTAATGATTTATAACAATGATACATTCTTTATCTAAAGTGGATAAACACAATCAGCTACCACAACAAATCTTTCATGTGTCCCTCATATATATGTGAAATTTTGTAAAAAGGACATCAACACATATTAAATCATATACATGTAGCGTCAATTGTCAAAGTCAAAAGTCAAGACCCCTAAAGTCCCCCCCCCCCTTCTCAGAGACATCCTGGCTATGGGACAGCAGTCATACAGTCTGATTAAAATCTAACCTCTCAGCCTCTGTTTCTGATATACATAATTTGTATGGCATGGATAAATAATGATAGCAAGTTCAGAGATTGGATTTTTATCTGACTGGCAGTCACAAGGCAGGCAAAATACTTTACAACACTTCTGCAATATCATTGCTGCTGGAAAAGAGATGTACATGTATACTATCAGTGGAAAATTCATCACAGAAGAGACAAAAATTGTCAAATGTGCATTGCAGCAACATATGGACAAAGGGAGAGAACTCCAAAACCATGTTATTGATTTCAATGGATATAATTTTACCCTTGAAAAAAAAATATGCATTTTAAACATAAACCTACTATATAAATAGATTATCTGTTATAAAAAATGGCCCTTATTGTCTAATATGGGTATCAAACACACTATTGTGAATGGATGTTAGTTTTAGTTTAAATATTTGTGCTAAATATAGCCACATGTAAAAATTGTAGTGTTAAATTTTAAACACTTCAAAGTTACAGTTCAAATTAAATTTTATAAACCTGTTGTGAATAGTTTCTATGCTCAAACTATACTATTGACAACTTAATTGGTTTCCAAAGCCCTGAGGTACAGTTTTATTGCTGGGATGAAAACTGGCTGGGGCTCAGTAGCCTATTTTTTTTCCCCATGCTTTTAGTTAAACATCAACAGCTAGAAGTTTACCAAAATTATGGACTAAGGTAGTGAACAAAAATACCGTTAATATTTTCATTTTTTTCAACATAATTTTTTGTATCTTTAATCATAAAATTGTAATTGTCCACTGAGCGACTAATTAACAAGTGTCTAGTGATCCATCCAGTCCTTTTAATAAACTCTGATGTTGTTATTGTAAATAATCTGGGTATTTAATTTCTTTATATCCTTCAACTTACTTAAGGTCATTTTATACATGTATGTACATTTTTGTACTTTTAAAATGTCATGCATATAAACAAATCTTCATTTAAAAGACATTTGTTACAACATACAGTGGCAGATCCAGATCTTTTCATAAGGGGGCCCACTGACTGACCTAAAGAGGGGGCCTGGATCGGCCTATGACATTACTACATGTAGCATACATGTACTGACAGAATAACAAAAATATAATTACTTCAATTTCATAAAATATTTCAGGTTCACAGAGATCTATAAGAAACAAATAAAACAGAACAATATTCAGTAAGACATAAAAAGGATAACAGGCCTAGGAATACACTAAAATAGTGTACAAAACAAAACTCATAGCCCCAATCATCCAACCCCTCAGAAAAATAACAGATGTATACATTCAAACAGACAACAAGAAAAAACATTGTCTTTTAAATGATTGCTTTATAAAAGCCAATCCTTTTGAAGTTTTCATATGTTCCTAAGTCACCAATACATATATTATTGTTAAAATTTGCTGTTAAAAAACTATACTGAGGATCAATATATATAAAACATATTAACACTTTTGGTAATTAGCTGATTTTTTTCTACCAACGACCTTAAATCTGCTCAAAATAACCTTCTGATGTCTGAAATAACAATCACTTTTTTATTGTGACTTCAATTTTCTTTAATTGTAATGTCAAAGTTTACAGTAACCTGTGTGATTTAAGTAATGGCAGACAAATTTGCTTAAAAGTGTTAATACGTCTATTGCCAGACATACAATGTACATGTAGTATCACAAATTCCCGATGATTCTTTTTAACAATTCATGATACTGCCAGATACAATCTCCCTTGGTGGCCATTCAGCAGTTTAGGCTTGTAAAATATATATAACAGACCTTGTAAGGATTTCTTCTATAGGCCAATACAATAAAATGTAAACAAAAGTTTAGTGTCAGCCCACTGCTGCAAAAATTAATTGCGGCGACTGAGAATAATGTCTAGAGACATTTCAGTAAAAAAAATGTTTTTCATTAAAAATTAAACTCTGCCAGACTTGACATGCTTGATGTGACAACAGGAAGGAAATAATCATTAATAGGTTAATATGTTCATCCATCTCTCATAAAAAATACACAGAAAAGGTGTACAATGTGAAAAATGTATCTGAAATAAAATCAAAGAAACATAGATGATGCAGAACCAAATCTGTCATTCTTAATAGAACCTGAATTATCATGGGCATTGGACCTCTGACTGCCTAAGAGGGGAAACTCTCCAATAATTTTTCAGTGATTCCCTATATATTTTAGCAACCAATTTTTCCGACAAAAACCCCCTAAATCTGCCTCTGATTGGGATTTTATTATTCTTAAAAATAAAATTTCATATCAATTCATTGCAAAATGATTAATTTTAAATTACATTCCAAAATGAAAAGAGGGAGAAGCTGAATTTGTTTATTTATACATTTTAATTTGAATTAATTTGCAATTAGTATAGATCTTTGATAACCATTTTTTTCAATATCACTGCACCATGTGCACAATAATTTTATATTTTACCCACTCATTATCATATAGAAATTTGTAAATGGTTGTATAAAATATTTAAATCCGTGGTTCCCACGTACACTTACCCGTGAAACTGGTGAAAATAGGTATTCAATAAATAATAATCATGATAGTCCATACTACACATGTACAGAAAAAAATACGTTTTACTTCTAAACATGCTATACACACAGTGTATACACCAATACATGTTTAATAGCAATGCATCATACACAAATATTTCGTTAAATTTATTCATGTTCTTCATTCAACACGATTAAAGCACAATACACATATCAGACCCTGAATTAATCTTGTCTAACCTAGATGACTGATCTTTTGTAACATGAATTAATTCTTTCTTTCAGTGCATGAGCACTTCATTCAGAGACATCTATTGTGAATAAGGGAAAACACTGATGGTATATTTTTCCAGCAACAATTAATCCAGCCAAAATATAGAAGGACAGGGGGATTTTATATGTATGCATACTGAATATTTATTTTAATCTGTTACTACACATGCCAATATTTTGCATGCAGCTTGTGATGCAGTTAAATCAATTTCATTTTTGTCTTTTGCAAGATTATCTTTGAACAGATCAGCAGATTAGTGGTCGATTTAGGGGGGTACTGGGGCCCCAGGAACCCCATTTTTTGGAGAAAAAAAATTGGTTGCTTATATAAGGAATCACTGAAGCGTGACTGGAGCAGGCCCCCTCTTAGACAGTGGAGAAATTCATTTTACAAGTCTACACACACACCATCGCCCCCCCAAAAAAATGACAATTAGATGGTCATCCTATGAGTTGTATATGAAAGTAGAGCATATGTATAAAATACAATTCAAAGCATGTATATATGTCTCTGAACAAAATGAAAGTTTAAGTAGTCTTTTTTTGTAGACAGTTTGAATTTTATGTACCTAATAATTTAACATCCTTAATCATGTTTATAATAGGATATATACACATTTCCTGCACAATATAAATACTTTGTATTAAAGTGCATCAAATCTGTAATAAATGTTAATATGTTTATCAGTTTGGTAACTGATTTTGGTTGTTATTGTCGCCTTATATTTGTCTGACCTGTGTCATAAATGTAGCAGACGGCTAGGTGTTGATCAATTTTAAATATTGTTGAATTGTCATTAAAATGGATACGTTCGTTCATAGGTAGAATGAAAAAGGTAGTAATTAATAAGTTCATGGTTGGTTGATAAATTCTTTTGAATTACATCTTTAGTTCTTGATGTACTAAATTGTTATCCAGTCAACTGTAAAAATTCAATGTTCAGCAGGCTGACAGGTGCCCGTGAAAGTAGGTCAATATTCTCCTTACCTCATAAAGACCTTCTACATCCTCCATACTCATCCTGAATGGTAAATCAATCAAGCTAGAATGTGTAGGTACAAGAATCACATCTTCAAACAAAATTTCCTCGTTGTTTACATGACCAAACTGTTGAAGAACGTAGTCAGGTGGTAGGCATTGCTCTGGAAAATTGTTGACTAGAACTCTTTCTACCTTTAATAAAAAGAGTTACGAAATATTTTTGTAGGTTAATGTTAAAAATTGATAGTGACACAATCGACGGCATAATATTCTAACATCCACATTCTCATTTATACAAAAGCAAACTAGATTTAGAAGAGAATTTATAATTATTTATAGCAGAGACATTACAGAAAAGAATATATGACAACTCGCCCCATACAAAATCGCCCCATTTTTACCAACTCGACCCCACTTATGAAAGCCTAATCATGCTGTTTTTTTAATTTTAATTGTTGTTTTTTTATTGTTTTATCGATTGTTATCAAGTTGAGTAGGCTATCTCAAAATCCGGATAAATTATGCGGATTAATATATCCAATCTTTCATAAGTGGGGCGAGTGTGCATACCTTTATTCATCTTGATTTTACTCCTTTTCGTAGTTGGGGCGAGTTGGTAAAAATGACTGGTTAGGAAGAGGGATTTATTTTTGGAGAAAAACGAGTTAGTGGGAAAGTTGGGCGATTCGGTCTTGGTTTGCGTTTGGCAGTTTTCTTTCTTCCCTCTGATCAATAATTCGCAGTCAGTTTCCAGGTCGTAACAAAAATGGAAAACGAATGGTTAACCAATAAAGATAATTCTAGAGAGACACAATTCATGAATTACATATTTACAGATACGAACATTTTTGTTGTTGTTGTTGTCACTGTAATTCACAGTATACTTTTTTTTTTTAGAGAAAACATGATTTACTAAAATTTATCAAATTGTATTCTAGATTGGTTTAAGATATAGTTGTGATACTTGGCTCCAGTTACCACAAGTGTCCTCCCAAGACACACTTTTGGGTCCAGCCTTATTCTGAATGTCTACCAGAATATTTATCAACCACTTAGTAACCGTTGACTGTTTGCCGATGACACTGAGTACTAGTTTCATTTACAAACTAATTAGATCTTGCTGTGACGGAGATGCTTTCAATGTATGTATTAGTTGATGGTTTTCAAACCAGATCATGCCAAATACAAATCTGAAAGCAGCGAAAGGTGGCAGCGAGACTTGTTGCTAGCTTTCAAACCAGATAATGCGAAATACACATCAAGAAGCAACAAGACTGGTCGATGACTTAAAAAACTAACTGGCCAAATTCGCTAAATCTAGATGCAACAAGAAGATGTCGCCGATTTTGGTTGGTTGCCTTCAAACCAGACCATGCTAAATAGGCAAATACACTGACATCTAAATGCAACAAGAAGGTGACGCCGAGTTTGGTTGATGGCTTTCGTACCAGATCTTACAAATACAAATTTAGATGCAGCTAAAGGATGGCTGCGTTACTTGTTGATGACTTTCAAACCAGACCAAGCCAAATACAAATCTAGATGCAACAGGAAGGTCACTGGTGGCAGCGATACTGGTGGTGGTTTTCAAGCAAGACGAAGGCAAGCCAAATACACATCTAGATGCAGCAGAAAGGAGACAAAGAGACTGGTTGATGGCTTTCAAATCAGACCAAGCCAAATAAACATCTATATGCAGCAGGAAGGTGACGGCGATACTGGTTGATGGCTTTCAAGCCAGACTAAGCCAAATACATATATAGATGCAGCAGGAAGGTGACGGCTAGACTAGTTGATAGCTTTCGAAATAACCAAGCCATATACACATCTAGATACAGCATGAGGGTGACTGCGATACTTCACCGTGATTGATGGCTTTTAAACTAAACCAAGCCAAATACACATCTAGATGCCGCATGAAGGTAGCCGTGATATTGATTGATGGCGTTCAAACCAAAACAATCCAAGTACCGGTACATACCTAGATGCAGCAGAAAGGTGACAGCTGATTGCTTTTAAAAAAACCAAGCCAAATACACATATAGATGCAGCAGGAAGGTGGCCGCGATACTGGTTGGTGGCTCTCAAGCCAAAAAAAAAACCCAGCAACTCCGCAAATAATAAATACACATATTGAAAACAAACATTGGTCTCCTTTCCTCATGATCAGTTCTAATGGCTCTCTGATAAAATAAACAAGTGCTTTTACATCATTTTATAATCGCGAGTTCATCAGTTATGTCAGTTATGTGAAGTATATTAAAATAAACACGTATAATAAATTGAAATTGACAATAATGCATGAAACCTCAGTGGCGCAGGATTAGACTGAAAGTGAAAGGACTGAAAGGAAGGAGTGTAAACTTCTGAAAGTGTAAAAGCAAAACAGAAGTGTGAAAGCCTAGAAGACGCATTTTTTTGGGGTAATATTTTTCATATTACCGAATATATTTTCCCCAACAGGCAACACACACAGAAAAGCAAAAAATTCGTAGAGTTATCAGTATCAGTCAAATAATGTTTTGACGTTTCAGTCATGCACCACTATATCGTAGTACTATTAGAATTTTATCAATGAAAAGGTTATTTGTAAACATAATTAAGTGCACTTCATGCAAAAGTCAATAAGGTCATTTAGGAGGACGTTGTGACTGACAAGGAACGTCGGAGGTTGAATTTCTGAAATAATCCAATAGAATTTCTTCGTTTATTCCATCGAATACACGACAGTTCCATCATTGATTATGTTTAACAAATAAATATGTGGTCCGACTACATTCAATCAAGAGAAAATACCTCTGAATAATTCATTAAGAAATCATTGCTCATATGACTGTCCATTTTAACAAATCTTCAGTTTCTCGCTGCTCACAGTGGCATGATCCTGTTGACGGAAGTCTGTAATTGATTTCAATTAACCAATGAAAAGCGACGTCAATTGAACAACGTTCAGTGACGTCAAAGGGGGTTTTCCCATAATTTAAAACAAATATGATTAGTCAAACGTAAGTCACGTAATGCATATAAATTTCCCATTTACATTACAACCTTACAGTTTCTTTGAAATATTCAAAAACATATTAAAGAACTTAATAATAAACTAAACAAAAAGTTAATCTAAAAACAAATGTTTGCAGTTTATTGTTCCATGGTTAAATAAGGGAGCTAGTCTCAGCTATTCAACTACCAAATTATTTTTAAGGTGTGTGTGGGCTAGGATGAAATTTGAAAAAGGCAAGACAGGAGTTTTGATAGTTTTGTTATTTTAAAAAAAGCAGGATGAGCAACTTAACAAAAAATGCAGGATGACAATTTAAAAAGACAAGATAAACGTATAAAAAAGGCATGACCGAATACAAAAATAAAATTTTGGCGAATAGAATGAAAAATAAAAGAAAAGGCTGAACTGAGATTAACGTTACAACTAAATAAAATGCAGGAAAAGAAGTGAGAAAAAGCCACAAAAAGGGAGAGTCATTTGCGCCAATAAGAAGAAAAATTACTTAACTCCTCCTTTATTCGGACATGGAACCGGCAGTCGTTTACGCGGCAAATGTTTCTTTTTCTGAAACATACTTTCTTCTTACTAGTGTTGCATAGGTATTTCCCAATTTAATGCATGTAGTTGCTTGTAACTTCACTTTATTGTCCGAAAAGACAAACATTTAAGGATGAAATGCAGAAAACATATCATAATAATTTCTGTGGAATGCTTCTGCTCCATTACTAGTACGTCTTGTTGTAAAGAGTTTCAGCCCATATGTGGCTAAAAAAAGCAAAAGCTTCTATTTTCTTCTCTTTTGTCACATCTTGTAATAAATATTCAGCAAATCAATTAGTTTTCTTCTCTCTGTACATGGACTGTCTAATGCATTTCTCTCCAGATTCTCATCTTCACATGGTAAAACATCTCTAAACATAAGATACTTTTTAAGCCAAAAATAAGAATAAATATTAATCATTAATATTTATGAATAATAAGTGTACAGGTAAATTGGTGCAAATGAGTTCCGAATATTGGCGCAATTGATACATTTGGAAAACAAAATTTGGCGCAAATGACACCCCTGAAAAGGAATAATTGTCGGAAAAGGACTGCTGCCCCACCCACCCCTACGCCTAGCACAGCTGGATACGACCGCAGAGGTACTTCACAAAAGTTTTAAATTAGAAAATGACATATACATAATCATGGGGACATTTTTTATAATAACTTCTAAAATAAAATTGACAGCTAATACCTCATTACAATACAACGTTTCTTCATTTGTACATAATTTAAAAGCTGTGTATGCATGGGAGGTAATTCAAAGGTTAAATCTGACCCCCCCCCCCCCCCCCCCTTTTTGGCACTTCTTTTAAATTATGTATTGTACTTAATTAATTGTCAATTAACCAGGAAACTCTTGTTTTCCCTTTTTTTGCCCTAATTCCTAAATGGTTTAAGCCATACGTTGAACCCAAAGCTAATCATAAAAATGCCTGTGTGATAACATGGTTAAGGAAACTTGTGGTATAATTTCAGAGAGATCCATACACCGCTCCACATATTATTGTCTGGAAACTAGAAAAATGGTTATTTGGCCCCCTTTTGTGCCCTTATTCCTAAACTGTTGGGACCATTACCCCCAACACCAATCCCAACCTTCCTTTTGTGGTTATGATAAACCTTGTGTTTAAATTATATATTACTATTTAATTATACTAAAATTATTGCCTGGAAACCGAATTTTGACGACGTGATACCAATATACAACCTCAAACTTTTTGCAGCCGTATAAAAAAACAACTTAAAAATGCCAAAACTTGATATAGGACGAAGTTGCAGAGCATTGAGAACCAAAATCCCTAAAAAAATTGCTAATTACAGCTACGGTAATTTTTCCAGAGGTAGAAATTTAACGCCTTTAGTATTATTTCAAAATTCAAAGCTTTAAAAACAGCTATATACAACACAAAACATGCAATCATGTATTTGACTTATGAAGAACAGAGCCCCAAATTACACAAGTTCTCAACTATGCCGATTGTGTTGTTATCATCATATAGCATTTTGTTATCTCATAAATAATTATGTCAGTATTTTTCAATTCACAACAAATAAAAAAATAACAATTTAAAACGTTTGTTAATTGTCAATTTATACAAGAAGACAACTGTATAGGCCTATGTCAGACTAGAAAAAAATAGCAATAGTAAAACTGTAAAAAAAAAAATGAACAAAACACTGTGAAATAGTGTCCAGAATTAACCTTAGTTATCTATATTAAACGATGTGATTCTAAAAAAAAAAACACCGACCACAACACAACCCGACCATAGAGCAGACAATAGCAGAAGGTCATCAAAACCCATTAAAAAAAATTTTTACCATAGAATCTGCATTTTTTTTTCGCGACCGCTACACTGCATCAACATTTATAAATACTAAACCGAAACCACAAGCAACGAATGTATCGGCAAGTCATGCTTCAGAATATATATACTCAAGCTGGTTCTAGATGCCGTCTGAGACTAGAAATGAGGGGTAATGTTTTTATGCCTCACCTACGATAGTAGAGGGGCATTATGTTTTCTGGTCTGTGTGTCCTGTGTGTCCGTCCGTCCGTCTGTCCCGCTTCAGGTTAAAGTTTTTGGTCAAGGTAGTTTTTGATGAAGTTGAAGTCCAATTGACTTCAAACTTGGTGCACATGTTCCTTATGATATGATATTTCTAATTTTAATGCCAAATTAGAGATTTTACCCGAATTTCACGGTCCACTGAACATAGAAAATGTTAGTGCGAGTGGGGCATTCGTGTACTGAGGACACATTCTTGTTGCTCTTGTTTTGAAGGCCTCAATGTGATTTTGATATGAAGATTTGATTTTTGTATATACTTTTGCTGTGCATGTATACTGATGTGTTATAATACGAATACCCCATATCCTTTGGTTTTTTTCTGTTGGTCAACAAATCAAAAAGTAACAACACACAAGTTTGAAGTCCAATTTATCGTAAAATATAAAAGATAGGAAAAAATGTTAAATGAAAAGAATTCCCGTTGCAAAGTATTTGCATATGCTTAAAAGGATTCGACCAAATTGGAAAGTGAGAAATTACCGTGTTGTAGCACATAGAGGTCAAATTAAACGAGAATTAAATATGCATATCTGCAATGGCATTCAAAATTTGAGGCAAACCATGTAATTGTTTAAGTTGAAAGTTTTACGTTCTTATATTGATTTTTAAATTTTGGGGGAGAATTACGATTTACGATTTTTTAAATGGACAAAATTAAAAAAAACAAAAACAAACGAGAAACAATTATGAACCACATAAACAAACGACAGCTACTGAACATCAGATTCCTGACTTAGCCTGGACAGGTGCAAACAACTGCAGCGGGATTAAACATATTAATGGTGTGCGTTTTATACGTTCACGGAGCGCTAAAACTACGACAGGCGTATGATGCAAACACGCCCAACATACGTCCAAGTAAAAGTCAGACGATCTTGAGGCGTAAACCACGTACCCTAAACGTGTCTCAGTCAAACGTATCTTCAGCGTTTTGCCCGTCACGCGTTTGTTGTACGTGTGTATACTACGTGCTTGTAGCGAACAAGTATAGTTACGATTGACAAACGCTAGAGCTATAGATGAAAATTTTTATGCTGCAAAACAATTTCTGGAGTTATAACGTTCGCCAAGCGTATACCTCTGCAATTCGGCGTACTTAAACAACACGCGACTAGCGATTGTTTGGCATTCCTCTTACATACGGATTTTGTAAAAAAAAAAATCTGTGCGTCTTACGATCGTCGGTCTATACGCCAATGTGTGACGCAGGCATTCTCTTGTGGATAGTTGTCTCATTGGCTATCATACCATTCTTTTTTAGATAAAAATTTGTCTCTTTTTTGAAAAAAAAAATGATTTCAAAATCTCTCCATGAACTAATACTTTATAGCCAGAACACAAAATGTGAAACGAAGGTCATCATTCTGGGGCAATATCTGTTTTAAGAAGTTGACCTATTTGTCATGCTAGATCTTATAGCTGACTGATCATTTTGCTGATTGTCTATAGCTTTTGCCAAACACATTAAAACTGTAGCGAATTTGTAGATCTTGTTTTGATTCTCATGTTTTTCGGTTTAGTTTTTTATTTACCTATCATATATATAGTTTTAAATAATATGCAAACTAAGTTTTAAATCAAGACCAAAAGGCATTTAATCCTTCAAGAAGTCAATATATAGATAATGTCATCCATAGACATAAGATGTGGTACGATTGCTCATGAGACAACTCTCTATGTATACAAGTTATATTAATGTAAAAACAAGGTTAACAATAATTTATTGGTCATAGAGCATTATTTGTAAAAGTTTAAACTAATGGGGAATGTGTCCATGGGACAGAGATGATACACACGCTTGCATATCATATAACGTTATAAAGGGACAAAACTGATTAATATTATTCAAAGTGCTTGTTTAATTTTTTTCCGTGAACATTGCATTGTATAAAGCATAAGTTGAAGATGATTCAATTACAATTATGGACAAAGGAAGACAACTCCAATTTTAATAAACAGCTGCGCCATGAGCGCATGATACGCGCATCGCATTTTCAAAGAATAAAGTTCAATTTCTTCTCAATGTCATATTAAAAATTCATGAAAACCAAAAGGGTGCTTTCATCAATAGATATAAACAATGACGCGCGCGTTTCATGAGAATTGTTGAAAGTATGTTAAAGAGGCCCTTTTAAGTTATTGTCCGTTAACTGGAACTCCCACCTTTTTAATGAATAAAACCCCATAACTCGGAAATGTACAAATTTATAAAATTGTAAATGGAACTTACATAATTAGATATTTATAAACAATTCAACATAGTTTCATGAGAACTGCTGAAGTTGCGTCATTGTCCGAAAACTGGAAAATCCCCCATGTTTTAAAATAAAACCCTGTAACTCGGAAACGACAAAAATAAAATTTAAAAAAACAAAAGGGGGCTAATGTCAAAAGATATAAACAATTCACTAAAATTTCTTGCAAATTTGGTGAAAGCATTCTTGAGTTATTGTTCGAAAACTGGAAAATTTCCCTTTTTTTATAAAATGAATAAAACCCCGGAAACGTAAACTTTATAAAACAAGAGAGCACACACTGAAATGTCTAGCCTTCTTTATTAACCATTCCTATTATGTTGATAGTTTTTAATATAAAGCTTAACTATAACTATCACTTTTATCCTTAAAATTATCCCAAAAATTAGGTCAAGGTCAGAAAAACCAGACAAGAAATAGAAGTTAACCTTACAATCATTCAAAATACTATATATATTGTTGACCTATAATTTCTAAGAAGCAGACTTAATTAATAAGAAAAAACTAAACATTGACCATTGAGGCATGAACATGAGGTCAAGGTCAGATGACACCTGCCATTTTGAATTACACACCTTATAATCCTTCCATATACCAAATATAATATGCCTATTGCTTATAGTATACAAGAAATGGACTACCAAAACTTAACCTTATTCACTGATCTGTGAAACGAGGTCGAGGTCAAGTGAAAACAGTCTGGCGGAGATGAGGACCTTGCAAGGCACATAACGTGGCCAAATATAGTGATCCTATTACTCATAAGACAGAAATAAGCATTACTAACAAGAGGCTCTCAAGAGCCTGAATAGTTCACCTGTTATTCTTTGCTTAAATTCTTTCAACAATGATAATTTTGCTTTTCAAAATATAATAATGAGTCTTAAAAATTCCATTTAAATATTCTTCCTATCTGTCATATTTTCTTCAAAAGCGAAAAAAATGCATTATACCCCATTGTTCCACTTAAGTCATAGCGGCTATGTTTCTTGATGTAGATATTCTGAAACTCATTCAGCCTAGGTTTTTCTGAAATCGATTCAGCAGTTTTAAAGCAAGCAATCTAGATGAACACATTAAAAAAATGTCTTTTTAGGGCAGTAACTCCTCAAGGGTCGATTGACAATTTCGGGCATATCAACCCCTTATTTGTAGATCGTAATTTGCCAAACATTTTTTTATGTGTATTTTTATCATTAACAATATTCAAGATAAAATAAACCAAATACTGCAAAATTTCCCAATTTAGTGGAGACTACCCAATAATGGGTTATTAGATTCATCTGTAAATTTCAGGGTTGTTAGAACTTCACATAATGTACATTTTTACACCTTGTCATATTTGTTTTAACTCCTTTGGTTTATTAGATATAAGCCAAAAACTGCATTTTAACCCTATGTTTAGCCATAATAGTCGCCATATTTTCGACGAAACAGAAAATAAAACAAACTTTATTCTAGATACCCAAAGGATCATTTAACTAAAGTTTGGTAGAAATTGGTTCAGTAGTTTTAGAGAAGATGTTTGAAATAGTTAACACCAGATGGACGCCAAGTGATGGCAAGAGCTCAGTTTATTTGGAATGGTGAGCTAAAAATCACAACTTTTTTTCAAGAAGTCACTGAACAATGAAAATGAGGTCAGGGACAATGTACATGTGACAGACGGAACCTTCGTAACACAAGACATCTATATACAAAGTATGAAGCATGCAGGTCTTCAACCTACACAAGTAAAAAGCTTTTTTTTTAAATTAAATATTGCAATATTAAATTGCAAGGCCAAGACTCAAGATGAGAACTGTGAACACTTAGACAGAAGTATTAAACTGCTTATTATTACACATGAAACACTACAAATGTATTGACTTATCAAAAATAGTTCTATTATGTAAACAATTCAAGTTTTTATATGAACCATGGGGGGACAGGCCAAAATATTATCTCCATGGAAATGATAGAGGCCAATACTAGTTAAACTGCTTGACAATTATCATTGACTTAATATATTGCTGCCCCTGGAAACAGCATTGCATCAAAAATGATTACAAACTAAGATAAATTGATAATATTGCAATTTTCATTTTCAATATACCAACTTCACCCGAGTATGGAAGTATATTTTCAACTTTACATTTTTTGCAAATTATTACTTTTACTGTTTTGTCTATTTTTGGTAAAATCCATTTGTCTTGGCTTGGTAATTGTAATATTCATCACACCCATTCGTGTCTTCCGTTTTTGCTAATGTGCTTCGTCGTCTAAAAGCCTTTTTGTTTCTACGTTGACATTTCTGCTTGTTTTTATAGTGATTAAGGTAATAACACAATTTTTGCTGATGTTTGGTTACCTGTACAAAACTATATGACATTTTTACTTATTATTATGTTTGTTTTGTTCACACATTGTTGTCAATATAATGGAATTTTATGTGACTGGCATACAAGTCAGAGGTCCACCTAGCTATAAAACCAGCTTTAATCCATGATTTTGTACACAAGAAAATGTCTGTACCACAGCCAGGTATATGAGTTGTTATCCATTTGTATTATGAGTTTACGCTTTTGATCTTGCCATTTGCCCACAGACTTTCAATTTCGTAATTTTTCGGGAGTTCTGTATTTCAATTAATGTTTTTTTTAATACAAGATATCAATCATTGTTTATCATAATTTAAGCAGAAATCTTGACATTGAAAATTGGCAATTAACAAAATTCACTTGACCAGGACCATGAATTGGATGTCAAACTTGGATGTGCTGATATTGGTGAAACTGCATGGAAAATATCTTTATCTATCACATGAGACAGTATCTGAAAAAGTCTAATTCCATGTTCTATCTTTCACTAGCAATTATTTATTTATTCAGGCATCTTTTTGGAAAATTTTAAGGTTAAGTATTAACAAGAGTATATAATGCACCAACTGCACCATATTAAATAAATTTCAAAATAATATACAGTTTAAGACATTTTTTTTCTTCCCTTATTGCCAATAATTAAGACTTTTTCAGATATTGTCTCACATATAGATCCCATCAAACAGTCAGAAAACTTCACAATGGATGATGACCCAATCAACGCTGTCTACACCAGAATAGAAACACTAGTCATTTCTTAACTAACAAGGAAAGATTGAAATATTTATGGAGGTGTTTTCTCCACTGATTTATGAATCTGACAGGGGGATGGATTCTTTTAAAAGTATTAATATAACGATATCAGACATGATGAACTGAGAGTTTGAATTTATAGCACAATTTTTTTTTCTTTTATAGAAGTAGCTTGTTGTTTTTTTATTACTGTGTATTAAGTTTCTGTTTTAAACTTGGCAGGCAAGTTTTTTCTCTTCCATTAACCAAACCTTTGAAATGAAACCACATTAACATCTTTTTAATTATTTCCAAATAAAACTATTGGTATTTATGTCAAAGGGCAGAGAAAATGAAGAACATTATCCCAAATCTACTGGAAAAATTTATTACAATATAGTAATAAATACAAGAAACAGTTCATTGTCTACTTCAGCTTCTTTTTTGGTCTGATGTTGTTGGTGTGGCCACATTTCCTCTTACGGCAGTTTGTTGCCCTTGGGTGAAGACGAGCATAGCACCTGAAAAACAAATCATCATTCAATTGTACATGGGTATAATAGCTGCAGAAATTCAAAATAACTTTCTTTTTATAATTTAAATGAAGAGGTTTCTTTCAAAAAGAGAATATCTAATAGTGTTGGATGATAGGTTGAAATTACCAACCGATTATCTATTACAATCGGTTGACAGCAACCAACAGACTATCGGTTATAATCAGATCATAATACCTTGCCCTTTTTTCAAAGGAAATCATGCATTTAGTCTCATTGTACATGTCTAATGTGTACATTCCATATCATTGCTCTTTTGTTTCCTTTTCATATATACTGGTGTACTAAATATTAATCCTGGTACCTTTGATAATTATCTATTCAGCAGTTAAAACAATGAATTAATAAGAATTAAGATTCATATTGATAGATAAAGGAAGATATTTTATCTCATAATTACAACATTAACACTAACATTAATGGTGTAACTCACAAAACAATTTCAATAACATAGCTGTATGAACATTTGAATGCTTCTAATTAGGAAAAGATTTATAAAGTTTTTAACTTTTGGAAATTTAAAATTAAGACAAAAAAATAAAACAATGCATTTGCATTATAATACAAACAGTAAACAAAAGGTATTAAACCAATGTCTGTTAATTCGTGTAGAACGCTTTTTTTTCTTTTTTGTGATCATTAATTTCTGTCAATTGTGTCATTCGTGCGTCTGAACTTATAATTGCAAGAATGCAGAATTATTACATAGTTGAACCGTATCCGATTCGTGATTCTTATATTTTTATAAATGGCGGACAAATTTCGGTAAATTTACAAAAATAAACAATGTTTGGCAAGTAATTTGGAAAGGAATATGACGTTTTTGATGCTACAAATGGATAAAACACAACTAAAAGGCAATTTGCAACACGTTCTAATGAAGCAACGAAATTATTTTGTCTAAAATCAGAATGATTTGTACCGCTCTCAAGTAACAAGGGCAAGTACCGTAAATGAAAGAAAGTATTTCATACAAAGTTATTTACGTTAAATAACATTCCATCAATCTGAAAATGCTTTTGTCACGTTTATAAAGAAGGAAATTGGTTATTTTTTTAATTATGGGATGTTTGACATTGTTACTGTCATCGACTGATATTTTTTGTTAATATTGTTTGACTGCGCATATAAAACGCAAACCGTAAACAGACCGGAAGTTGATAAGCTTAAAGTCCGGAAACTTTAACGACAATCGATTGAACAAAATCCCAATCGATTATCGACATCGCCAGGCCCAACCAACTGATTTCCAACTTATTCCGATCATCGGAACAACACTAATATCTTATTTGTAAATATTCTGGAAATATAGATGTCTGTGTGCTTTTTTATGAATTATAAAATTTAAGTTTTTGAGTTTTAGAAAATAATCTGTATAGAACAATTCAAGTAAAAACTTCACCAAAATGATCATTTACAGACAGAGTTTTCAGATAGTTTCAACTTAAAGCTTAAAAAGTTCTGTAAATAAGGCTTTCAACTTCTCCATACTGTTCAGCTTTACTGGATGTTTGAAATAGGTTTGATAAGCAAAGAAATGATAAAAGTCAATAAATCAGTAAAACAAATCCCTTTTCTGCATGCAATAAATATTTGATGAGAGGACTTACTTTCTGCAGATCATCTTGTCACAATTGTACTTAGAGGCCAAAATTCTCAGAGATGGTTCAATGATTCCTCCTCTAAGACGCAACACCAAATGTAATGTTGACTCTACAAAAATATCAAATTCATACATTTAAACATACTATTTCAATTCTTAAACATGTTTATTATTTAATCAAATTTATTTATTATTTCACATCTGTAGACTGAATTTTTGTTGATGCTGCAAAGTTACTTCCCCTTGTACACTTCAGCAAAAATTGTCAAATGAAACTTTTCATGTAGCTTTTTCTGATTAATACTTCAATACTAGTGAGGATAATTTTCATTATATATCAAGCAGTAAAGTGTGATCAACCTCTTTTGTGCTTATTTTGTGATAATTTTAAAATTTATTCTCATCTTTGAAATTAACACATTAAAAATTTCACGCATCTGAATATCTTCTGTCAGACATCAGGAATGCACAAACATTTAAAAAGCAAGGGATACAAATCAGAGGTCGCCAAATCTTTTTTCCCCTGGAGGTCCTTAAAGAAAATCTGCTGGTCTGGTCCTCACTATAAATCTATTGAAAAATACTAAAATTGTGTCAGTCCTATGGAAAATTTTGGTGGTGAAATCCTGAGGACTGACACTTTTTGTTAACTTTATAATGTTAAGGAAATACTTTTAATATGGTCTTATTTTTTTATTGTTCGATATTTAGTTTTATGCTTCCCAAATTCGGATTTGATCCGAGGTTTGTGGTTATCGGTATTGTGTAAAAGAATATACTTTATACAGACATGCAGACAGATGAGGGTAAAAGTTTAACTCAATGGCCTTTCTTCTAAGGTGGGGGCATACAAAAAAGAAAAAGGTTTACAGCCAACCTCCAAAATTAAAGATTAAAGATCTAGACAGATTATGTTTTGATATTTTACAATCAGTAATTAATAATGTTCTAAATTGACTACTATGACCAATTTTTTAGATGTGCTTTTAACAAGTATTGTGTTCTTTATTCTAAATGAAACAAATTTATATTTGAATTATGTTTACCCTTCTGGATATTGTAATCCGACAAGGTTCTTCCATCTTCCAACTGTTTTCCAGCGAAAATCAATCTCTGCTGATCTGGAGGAATTCCTGAAAAACATAACAAAAACTTAATACAAGTCCTTCTTATTGTATAAATAATGGTTATAACTATCCTTAGTTTTTTTATCGTCTCATTCTCAGAAGTTTTAAACTGAATTCCAGTTTTATTCGATCAATTATGATCAAGCTTTGTATAAGTTACGATAACCATAAATTAATTGTACTTTAACTTTTATATTGTATGATTTATACCACTATTAGATTAACTATTGTTTGATTGATAACCAGAGACCAATAATAGACCATTTTGTGCATGACCAGCAAGTACTTCTGGAAGGCAAAAGCAAAATTCTTCTCTTCATTTAATATTTTACAAAAATAATGCTTATCTGAAACCTACTGAACAAGCTTTAAATTTCACAACCAAATTGGGCAAGTAACTCTTCTCACTTTTTTGTTGTTGCAGTTCTAGTGAGCATTGAGTAGATTGCTTCCATTGTACTTTTGAATATATAATATAATTAACAGGAACATTGTAATAAGCAAAGAAGCATGGACGACTTGACAAATGTAGACAATACCTAGAATTGAGTATCTTTCATCTTACTTTTGAATATAAAATAGAAAATTAACGGGAACATTGTAATAAGCAAAGAAACATGGATGATTTTACAAATGTAGACAATACCTAGAATTTTACAATCTTAATGCAGTTAACTCAAGTTATTGATGATTCCAGACAGAATTTATAAGATCAGGACTCAGACTCACCGGAGTGAGAACCTTGGTAAGAATGTCAACATCACTGCAAATATGCACTATGTCATCGGCAGATGTTGTAAATCAATGTTTAATGTACAATGTAGCTTAAATGTCATTGACTATAGAAATGGAATTGCATATTTTTGTAAATTATTTATATACCTTCCTTATCTTGAATTTTAGCCTTGACATTTTCTATGGTGTCAGAGGGCTCGACCTCTAGGGTAATGGTCTTCCCTGTTAATGTTTTAACAAAGATCTGCATCTTGCCAGTTCTACAAGTAAAATAAAATCTTTCATTAGTAATGATTTAATTTTGGATGTTACGCGTCTTCTGAATGACTGACGTTATTTTGTTATGAGCCCATAGACATAATTTAGTCATGTGACCGTGACGTCATCAACGTTTTTTCATGTTTTTCTTCGGTTTTAAAATGGAATTTAGAATTAAATTTTAAGAAGTGACCAATATTTTTTCTGTCTATTCGAAACAATCAACCGTTATTCAGTGTGCACCACATTTTTTTTTTGTTATTTCTCCATAGACAGAAAAAATTAGTCATTCCTTAATTAATTCAAATATACCTAAAAGCTAAATTGGAAAACATTTTTTTTTCAAATATGATGTATATAACAGTGAAAAAGATAAATATACAATATATATAAATGACGATGTGTGATTGATACAAAAAAAAGAACAAAATTGAACTAACTACCATAGTTCAAATGGAATGAGGAACTTCTTATAAGTATAGGCCATAGTGCTGATATTTGTAGTCTTTAATAGTACAATGATCACAAAACTTCTTAATCATCTCTTATTCTATCCCAACATAGCCTTCACGATTAACACTACGAGTTCACCAGCCCAAGGCTCATTTCTTTGAAAATTTTTGTTGGTAGCTTAAAATTTTGTGTATAACAGGTTGGGAACAAACCCTCTTTATGGTGATTATACCTGTATAGAGGGATAAACCTTCTATAGAGGGATAAATTTATCCCTCTATAGAGGGGTATTTTTGTTAAGACTGGATTTAAATCAAAACAGGGCAGAATGGCATTCTCTACTTATTATGGCAGTAACCCACAACAGTTGTTGCACCAATTGATGAACTTAGTTTAATATGCACATGCCCAGTTTGGTGCTTATCTGACTAAATATAAAATCTATTGTTCACCATGACTGAAAGCTGTGATGATCAGGTAAATTCTACTCACTTATGCCTCACTGAACAGATTTTCTATTGTTAGATTTAACATGAAATTTAAAGGTCAACTATTCCTTTTGATATTGATCAGGTGTTCAGATAGGTATACAATAGATTTCAGGTTTTGTCACTTTAGCAGAAAACGGGTTATCCCAATTTTTAGTAAAGTGCATATGTTGATGCACATACTGCTAGAGATTATATCCAATATAATTAGAAAATGCCATTCTGCCCTCAATTGCTTTAAATCCAGTTCAAACAGAAACATCCCTCTATAGAGGGATAAATTTATCCCTCTAAAGAAGGATTATCCCTCTATACAGGAATAATCACCATCCAGGGGGTTTGTTCCCAACGTGTATAACTACACCTTTCGAGACTGACGCCAGTAAACTTAATGATGTATACCGACTATAGTGACTATAATAGAAGCTACATTGTTGTGCAGGAACATATATAGAATATATGTATTAAAATGTTCCCAGTCATGACAGTGTGATGAAAACATACTTTGACTAGTCCAATTCTTGAAAGCTTTACTTAACTCGTATTAGAAATAAATACAAGGTAAGGAAATTATTCAGTGTGAAAGAAAAGTAGGTTTGGATACACTTAGTAAGTTCAGTAGCCAAAGGATGGTGAACATTTCATGTCACAGATGAATTTCTATCCCCCCTTTTTTATCGGTTTCTTCACAAGGGCCAAAACGACGTCAAGCAGGACAGATAGACAAGCTCTTTCTTATGTTTAACAGTTCTTATGTATTAATTGTTTCATTTGTTATAAGAAATTTAAGTTCTAACATGATAAATCTATAATTTATCGTGATAAACACCACGTGTATTTATGTAGCATGTATCGGCCATTACCTTTGCGGAAAAGGAAGAACACGTGATTGTCGCTAGATGTCGCTGTGAAATTAAGCTGTAAAATATGGACACGTCAATATTTTTTTCGTTTTTTTTTATACTCACCTACCCTTTAGTTTAAACATATTTATTTATAGTGGATTGGGAAACAAGTTTTGCAACTTATATTAATCCCTTTCCACTTTGCGGGTGCGAGTGCTGCCTTGTAGCGGCATTAGCCTACTCTTTTTCGAAATCTACAAGGGTGTCTTTAACGTGCAAGAGATATGGCTCTCTCTTAACACGGGTCAGCCATTTATCGTCCCCGTCCGACGGACTATCATCGTTTCCTCAAGACCATACTCGCAAATGGTGTCAAGGGAGAGCCGATAATTGAGTTCCTGAAATTTTCATCCCAAACGGGAATCGAACCAGGAACCTTTGTGTTAGTAGTCCGATGCACTAACCACTACACCACGGCTCTCTTGTCACCTACCCTTTGTCATCAGGTTTCGAGTGTCGACTAGGTATATTACAAAAATATTTGCAAAAATAATTTATATATAATAATAAAGTGCATATTTTAGGAGATAGATTTCCCAGTTCCTAATCCCAATTCAGATTAGTTTCTTGTATTTTCCTAAGTTATATATAAAAAAAACTACAATAGGAGCCTCATAAGGTACATAGAGTGGGGTGCCCATATTCGCCGGGCACAAAATTTCGCCCTTTTTTGATTTTGAGGTGTAAAAACTTCATAGGACGGCTGAAATGGAAGAAATATGCCGTCAAATTATATTTTTATAACAATTATGATTATTTTTTAAAATGAGACAAAATTGCGGCACTTACCGCAAAGGACAGAAAAACGGAAAACGATTCCGCCGGTCGAGTTTGCACAAAAGTCATGTATATTTTATCTAAAAAAAGTAAACAATTTTCAACTACGTTTTTCGATAATATAATTAAAAGATTTTTGTTGGGTTTTTTTCTCGCATGGAAGCTGAAATTAGCGTTATCATGTGTATTATAGTCTTGTCGAGTAAGTATGGTCACAAGGGATATATATGTACAAAAATGTAATATGCCTGAACAATGGTATTTTTTTCCAAACATCAACTTGGGAAACAATATTGAGAAAACTGTATCTTACGTTTCCGGATTGGCATTATTTAACAAACCGCGGACATCTCTGGAAACGCCTCTTCTTCAACCTGATTCACGTAACCATTTAGTACTTTTCGTGTTGTTGAGCGCCAATTAACTCCGGTAAAAGTTCATAAATAAAGAAAAATAATGTAAAATTTCTTTCTTTTACACTCTATTTGTTTTTAACATTTATTGTCATTCTCTGTTTGAAACGCATGAAACATTTTTTTCTAATATTTTTTTTTTTAGTCATGGAAAAAAAATCATATATGAAAAGAAAAATGTTGCCGCATTTTTTTTTATATGTCTCCGCATTTTTTTATATAATTATTATAAAGCACAATACTAGTAATGAATAAAACATCTTACTCTTGTTTATAAGACGTAAACTGTGCAATGTGAATAATAATTCTTTTAAAAATCAACAACAACAAAAACTGACACTTAAGTTATAAAAGATCGCTCTCAAATTATTGTTTTGCTATGACCATTGTACAAAGAAGTGAAAGCACACGAACCCGCGCTACCAAACTGATATTGTCACTTTGCGTATTTATATACACAAGTATAAGTCAAAACAAGGCGGTTGCATACACCTATTTTGTCAAATTATATAACCTACAACAATGAACAACACTTCTCCTATATTGTAATAAGGAGATGTGATATAATTGTCAATAAGACAGCTATTTACATATAGCCAGCTATAACACTGTGTCTAAACCACACCGGCAAAATTTGCTCGGACTCGATGCTATCTAACATCCGGCACAATGACGGAACACCAATAGACAAAAGAAAGGTAGGTTTCTCCTTATTGTTTTATTCTTTTTATGATATCGAAGAATATATATACATATACAACTATTTTCTATTGTGAGATGCAATATTTTTTACATCCGTTCTCTATTAACGGAGAAATAAGTCAAAATGCATGTCAAAATGACGAATTGAGTGAACCTTGCCTCGAAATTGTTTAATTTCTCGTTAAATTGTTCACATTGTACGGAAAGAAAGGTACGGGAAGATAGATATTGACACGGAGATTGCAAATTAAGTTATTATGAGCATCTCATTAATTGTATCTCTGTGTATGGAACGAAAGAAAAGGGTAATGTCAAATTAAAATAAACCGGTTTCGTCAATGTTGTTACTACACAATCACCCGGTTTCGTCTATATATATCACCCGGTTTGGTTTTGTTTTTTTAACAAACAATTTATGAAAAGCAACTTTGGCACGGATCTGAACATTGTATTTCGAGAATTTAAATATATATTTATTGTAAGGTAAACTTGGCGTGTTAAAATCTATTTTAAACAGGCACTTTTGGACATAGTTAATTATGATAATACACATTTTCCTAATGAAAGGCGTATCCCTTATTTCACTTAACTTCAAACTAATTTTAAATGGAATATAAATACTCAATAGCAAACACTGGTATCTAATTATTTTGTAACATTATTATATTTTCTTTGTTTATAATAGTAGTATGTAAAGATGAAAAATAAAAGTATGTGTTTTGATTGTGCCATAATTTTATTTTACTATACTAAATTATATACACTATGCATTCAATCATTGACGAACAGTCCCAAACCGACTATAGTCTATACTGTTCTGCACAAGTTTATCATGCATGCAGTCCTGCCAGAGTTTCTGGTACTATATATACTGTGTTCCTTGCGCACTAAAGCAAGTTTTCACACTTAAGCATCCATAACATAGCAATGAGATTTGTATCTTTCTCCCCGTTTCTGGTAGGCACATTTATTTTCCTATAGGCATGTTTTTCACATTATTTTTACAGTTCAAAATAAAAAAAAATTACATTCTAAATTCATCTTTTTTACAGTTCGAATTCATTGAAACTTCAAGATAACTTTCGAAAACAATATCTGACAGTATTGTATTTTCAATGTGAATAAAAGTTGGTTTGCAAAACATGACCGTCATTTATATCTAGGTCTTATTTAGAAAAAGTGACGGTAACCACTTATCCCATACACATTGACAATGAGACAACTTTCTTTTAGACACAAAAATGATGTTGAATTAATCAAGTTTAGGTCACCGTATGCCTTAAACAATGAGAAAAACACACAAACCGCATGAAAGCAAGCTATAACAGGGCCCTAAATTATAAATGTAAAACAATTCAAACATAAAAACTACCTGCCTATTTTATGTTCAAAACACATATGGTATAAAGCAACCAAAGACAACCATGGAATAACAAGCCTGTGACTCGGGAAATGGACTGAGTCAAAGTGTTGTCGCTGACACAAACAGTACAACAAAAGTACAAATAATAAAAAATGATGAATAAACCTTAACTCGTCCTATGACAGAGTCTTTATAGTGAATTCGCGATTTGTGCCAAAACTTGTATCATAGTTAAAATTATCCATTAAATATGATAAATATTCATGTATTCGCAGTTTACTATGAAATCCACTATATCTGAACTAGTATACATATTTATTAAGGGACCAGCTAAAAGACACCACCAGATGCGGGAGTTTCTCGCTTCATTGAAGACCCATTGTGGCCTTCGGCTGTTTTCTGCTCTATGGTCGGGTTGTTGTCGCTTGGAATTTGTATGACTTTTTCATGTTTAAATGCCCCCCCCCCCCCCCCCCCCCAACACTTTTTGTTTTTGTTTTACCAAAAAAAAATTCAATCCCTCTAAACCAAAATTTTAAACATCACCAAAAAGTAAACAGAAATTTATAGTATTTATATAACTAAGAAGTGTATAAAGTTTGATGCAGTTATAATACTTCGTTTTTGAGATATGGCGCGACATGTTAAAAAAAACCACATTCCTGTTTCACTTACATGTTCTGCTTCATTGAAGACCCATTGTGGCCTTCGGCTGTTTTCTGCTCTATGGTCGGGTTGTTGTCGCTTGGAATTTGTATGAATTTTTCATGTTTAAATGCCCCCCCCCCCCCCCACACTTTTTGTTTTTGTTTTACCAAAAAAAAATCAATCCCTCTAAACCAAAATTTTAAACATCACCAAAAAGTAAACAGAAATTTATAGTATTTATATAACTAAGAAGTGTATAAAGTTTGATGCAGTTATAATACTTCGTTTTTGAGATATGGCGCGACATGTTAAAAAAAACCCACATTCCTTTTTCACGTACATGTTCTGTAACTCAAAAAGATTTAATTTGATTTTCACTTAAAGGTTTACAGATCATGTTAAATTTTAAGAAAATAAGATAAGCTGTCCTGAAGTTACGGTGCGACATGTTTATGGTGGACAGACGGATAGATAGACGGACGGACGGACAGAATGACTGATAGATGGAGGCACGGATGGATGGAAGGACGGACAGTAAGACGGGGGTATACAATAATACGGCCTGTCAAAATTGGGACGGGCGTGTAAAAACGCGAAGAAATGGAGAAAAAAATCGTAATTAAAGGTAAATATTTTTTATTAGGATATCGGCCAAGTCGATTTAGTTGTATAGTTGTCTGCCTTATCATTTTCCTATATAACTTTTATATATATTTGAAAAAAAAATATGTATAGAAATCGATAAAAAGAACTTGATATTCGGCATTTATTATGAGAAACATAATCCAACTGACATAATCCGATTTCCTGGGTGTCCCTGTTTTTCTCATTTCTTACAATATTTTAATTCGGTATACACTTTATAAGATAAGTGGCGAATCTAGATGACGTATATGTTGCACGCCCCGACCCCACCTTTGGTTTCCAAAACTTTATTGATTCCTGTATTTAAAGATTTTATAAAACAAAAAATAATCAAAATATTGTTCGACTCGCTACGCTCGGCCGTATGTAAAAGTTGTTCGAAATACGCCCACTTTGAAATAAACTGAATACGTCTGTCCGTATATATTGTCAAAATATATTGATCAACATCAGTGTACGATCATCATAACACAATGGCGACAGTGCAGACTCGGTTTTTTTAATAATGTTAACAAAATAATTATTATTGAATTGTATAGATGACCTGAGACTATTATACTAATTTGTACATAGCAGTATAGTGATAAATAAATTGTATTTTAATGCATGGTAGTTGTAACCCTACATTCGTTTTCTATGCCGATTATGCATGCATATACATTTGTCTTATTATCAACGTTTATCCTTAAGAAGATTTATTTTTAACGATGGTAGAAAAGATTACATACATGGAATGATTAGATTACTTATAAAGGTGTCCATTCTTTTGGTGCGAGAAAATCACATATCAATTGTGTGTTTCGATTTTTAAGACCGTAAACTTTAATTTCAAGTTTAAAATTGTTCAACATATTTCCCATAACTCATATAGAAAAAAACATATTTAGAGAGCTTTAATCTCCATATGCTGTTAAAAAATTTCGGAATGCAAAGTAAAACTAAAATATATGTGTCGGCTATAAGAGTATGAATTTGCTAATTATTTATTTGAATCTGAGACTCATATAAATAATAAGCCGCTGTCCGGTGAACAACTTGTTTTCGAACGACCCACAAAACTCCTTTTGAACACTGAAGTTAAATAATCAATTCTAATGTAATGCGATTATGATTTTTTTTATTTGACCAAACCGGGTTATGCATTTTGAAATCTATGACGAAACCGGGTTGCATACATTGACGAAACCGGCCAGTTTGATTTTGACATGACCCATTTCTTTCGTTCCATACACAGAGTTACAATTATTGAGATGCTCATAATAACTAAATTTGCAATCTCCGTGTCAATATCTATCTTCCCGTACCTTTCTTTCCGTACAATGTGAACAATTTAACGAGAAATTAAACAATTTCGAGGCAAGGTTCACTCAATTCGTCATTTTGACATGCATTTTGACTTATTTCTCCGTTAATAGAGAACGGTTGTATAAAATATTGCATCTCACAATAGAAAATAGTTGTATATGTATATATATTCTTCGAAATCATAAAAAGAATAAAACAATAAGGAGAAACCTACCTTTCTTTTGTCTATTGGTGTTCCGTCATTGTGCCGGATGTTAGATAGCATCGAGTCCGAGCAAATTTTGCCGGTGTGGTTTAGACACAGTGTATAAGAGACTTCGAGATGAAAAATGTGTAACCTACAGAGGCGGATCCAGCCATTTATGAAAACTTGTGGGCTCTAACCAAGGATAAAAGGGGACGGGTCCAACCATATGTTCTTATTCAACAGCATTGATCTTAAAAGAATGTGAGGTCCCAAACTCCGACCCCCTTTGATCCTCCACTTAATTCAACCAAACAAAATAACAACCCAATTTATATAAAAAAAACATATGCGGGGGAAACACATATGAAAGACACGAAGAAAAAATATAAGAAGCAAATTATAAACCAAAGTACTGAAGTAATGCACATTGGATGACCGCAAGTTCTTGTGGATGGTCACAAGCACTTGTCTCCGAAAAAAAATTCACATCTCTATACCTGAAAGTGAGGTTAAAAAGACTCAGAGAAAAAATTCTGAGACAAGTTCCGTGGATAAAAAAATCAACCTCATCGTAATAGCTATTATATTGTAGTGATACAAGTCAGTATACTCTGGTTTGTTGTTATATATTTAACATTTGTATACAGTTATATATATCTATATATAATTTTCATTTATTTGTTTATCATTTTATTCTACTATATGAATAATAGTGCAGTGCAAGTGCATGGTGGACACTCTTCTGTAATAAATCGATTTTTCTAATAGATTGAACTTGGGTAGGCATTCTTTTACATTTTTTGAATATAAATAAGGCCGTTAGTTTTCTCTTTTGAATTGTTTTACATTGTTATTTCGGGGTCTTTTATAGCTGACTATACGTTATGGACTTTGTTCATTGTTGAAGGCCGTATGGTGACCTATAGTTGTTTATTACTGTGTCAATTTGATCACTTGTGGAGAGTTGTCTCATTGCCAATCATACCACATATTCCTTTTTCATATTCGTATTTTCCCGCAAAACATTCAATGTCCCAGTGCGAGTTATCGGTCCTTGAGAGAGAGCATAGACCGATAACTTTGCATGGGAGATTACAAACGGTCTTGAGATATTCTTCCGTGTGCGTTAAGACACCCTTTCTGTACGTGTGCATATATATTAACGATTTTTTATTTATATACATACGGAGGACTCTAAAGTGCGATGGGGACGCAAAAGTACGTCGGAGTGCGATGGTCTGCGCTAAAGTGCGATGCCCCCATTCGCTATAGTTCGCGAAAGTAAATATAGATGTACGAAATGTAGTTGGATTATGATGTTAAAAGTCTTTCATACAAACCAAAAATGTACATGCCGGAAGATTAATTAAGAATGTTTGTTTAAAAGCGTTTACTCGGTACAAAAAAGAAAAAAAAAGCTTGTTTATCGAACTTTGCCTTTCTCTCGCATGCATACACAAATAAATATTACTTATTCCGAAAATGAACGGATTTTGAATTTGAACCTGAATCTGTAATTTGCAATTTACATTGACGATTGTAAAGGAGAATATGGGTGTAAAAAATTAAAACCAAATATCCATGACTCAATTAATTTAAACCTAACTGTGCTTTTTTTGGCTAAAGCAAATGGTTTTTTTTTCTGGTGCTGGAAGAAGGAATATAGTATCATGCAGACGACCATTTTACTTTATAGATACGAAATAGTATACGCATAAGTATTCTGTATTCTTGCTGCTGCAATTGGAAGCGAACGAATACATTTTAATTATTGTTTACGATGCAGTTTAAATGCAGTCCCCGTTAAAATATTGTCGATTTTATTGAAAAGTAACGTCAGTAAAATAGAAGAACATGTTTTTAAGCGTTAAGTATGAGTTGTGGACAGTAAAACATTAGTTTGTACATTGTACGAAAATAAAACATACTCGCTACAAAGAAGGAGAATGCTGAGCGAACTTTGCCTTTCTCTAGTATACACAAATAAGTGTTACAGATATTGCACCTTACCACACAAGCTTTTGCCAAAAATCACTTTTTACATCCATGTTATTTATGTTTTTAGGCCCTCGAACCTTACCCTATTGTTTCATTGCACTAAGGTGTGATATACTATCGTGCTGAAGCAAACATACAACCATCGTTCTTTAGCGTAGACCATCTCACTGAGGCGTTACCATCGCACTTTAGAGTACCGTCGCTTAAGAGTCTTACATATATATCACAAGTATACTATATGTATATTTCTAACGACAAAAGATTTTCATATAATCAATTTATATTCTAAAAAAATATTTTTATGAGTATCCATAATAAACGACAAGGAACGTTATTTTGCACTCGATAATGTCCGCGCATTCATCATGTTTATAGATCGGTTACAATCCCAACACGAAAGTTACGCAATGGAAATCTAGGCGACAGCAGGTGTCAGACCACCAATTACTCCCTCAAATTTAGAACGTATGTAAAAGTAGGCCTACTCGGGACAAAAAATAGTGCATTTGATGTCATTGTTTACTTAAACTACCCAACAAATTTGCAGAAATGAAACTTTTGGTGAAAGATAAATATATTAAGACCATTTTGAGCCTAAATTTACTTGTCTATGAGTTGAAATTAAAAAATGAGGATTAATGCGCTCCATAGTATACTAATTTAAGATTTCATGAAAACCAGGGGTTATTTTTAGTGGTACATCCATTCGGAAGGTCTCTTCTTTCTTATATGGCTTTAAAGGTATGTCGAAAATTGGCATGAAGAAAGGTGATACCTGTACGATTCAGGACATACCTGGTTTGTAAGAGGTTAAACTTAAGATAAAAAATTTAGAAAGCTATGAAAATTGCAAAATTTGGTTGAACAGATAGGGACTTTTAATTGGTGGTCTGACACCAGCAATACACCGGAATGTACTCACCGTCATCCGATGTAAAAAGTAATCATGTCTTCTTCTTGTGTTTGTGGATCGGGTCCGTGTAACACTAATCAATTCAAAGTTTTAAAAAGTTTTGAAATTTTAGATTTTTGGAATTTTGATCAAACTTTAAGTTTTAAAATATCAAAATTTCAAATTGTGTTAAAGTTTTGAAATTTTGAAATTTTAACCAAATTATTAAAATATCAAAATTCTAAATATCGTTTATAAATTTGATAGTTTAGAAACTTGATCAAACTTTTAAAATACTAAACCTAACGTGCAATTTTGATTATTTCACTTTTTGAAAGTTTGATTTTTTAAATGTTTGATCGATTAATGCGAACCACAATTAGGCTGTTAGTTTTCTCGTTTGAAATGTTTTACATTTGTCATTTCGAAACCTTTTATGATATGGCTGACTATATGCTGTATGGGCTTTGCTAAATGTCGAAGGCCGTACGGTGACCATGCAATAGTTGTTAATTTCTGTGTCATTTGGTCATTTGGTCTCTTGTGGAGAGCTCTCTCATTGGCAATCATACCACATATTTTGTTTATTTTTTTTTTATAGGAAAGACAATAAAACATGCAGAGAGGTTTACCATTTTTAATGAATACTTAATGCGGAATTCAACATTGCGTGTAGACGAATCCTGAAAGATATCTTGCCGGATGAACAGATAGGTCATTTTAATTCGTATATGTCCTGTTAAAGCTTGCATGTATTATTGACTGAACATGAGGAAATTGGAATATCAAATTCGATATAGAGTTTGATGATCGGAATGCGTTAAATGTATTACACTCATCAACCGGACAGTTTAGTTGTAATATAATGAAGATGTGTTGTATTTTGTAAGCTCTGTTAAGGAAATGATAAATATGCATCACATGTGCAATTAAGGTCTTTCAGTGCAGTTTCTTATCATGTTTAGCCAGTAAATTGTAAAAAATTATAAACAAAAATTTTAGTTAATTTTTCATTCCCCTCTCTTTCTTTTCTTTTAATATAATATGAATTTTGGCAACTTTTAACTGTCTTTTATTTGTGTAAATTAAAAGAAAAAAATCCATTAATTTAGGACTACATTTAATGTGCGTTTTATCTCTCTCCGTACCCAGCCACTACTATTCCTATCAGCAGCATCATTCATTGCCAGTAATAACTGTTTTGGGGGCTTCGCCATATTGTACTAATCTTGAGTGAGGGAGGTTATTTGTTTGACCTTCACCTTGGACAAACGAAAATGCATGTAACACTTGCCACTGGATACCAAAAAGCAATCCATTATAGCCACCATCATCTCAGTGACATTAGAAATAATAATTCTGACAAATTCACACTGAAACAAGTGTAATCATAATTTCAATTTTTTCCCTTCATTTTAATGACCAATACAAAAGGGACAATGTATTATTGATTGATTGATTATTGGTGTTTAATATGTAGCTACGTATATGATACACATATAGAACTTTTACATGTATCAATCCGAATGTTGGCTATCTACCGCCGCTCCGCCCCTCTTCAACCCCATCACCACCTCATCAAAATCATGGATGCGCATCAGGAATGATACATGATTGCTTACAAGTATCAATGCATTTATTGTTATCCGTTTATAAAAAGGATAAAACATGCATGCCTTAATTTGTGACGAAGATTTATATGGAACAGTTCCCGTCAAATGTCAAATGCACTGAGATTAACTACACAGTTGACCCAGATGTTATATTATTGCTGGACTGCTTGAAGATCCTTGATAAATTTTAAAAGTATCTAATAAATCTCTCTAACATCGCAAGAATAACAGTTCAGGTAAAAAGTTACACAAAAACATTCATTAAAAGATTCATCGGAAAATGAAGGTCTACCACTTCTAAAAGTATATTTCAGATTAAAATTTGTGTTAGAATTGTGAGATGGCCTTATTGTTTTTTAGAAATCTGCGACACTAACAGCCGATTCCATTGAGTGTATAGGTATATAGGTAATATCAAAGATTAGAATCATATTACGCATTCAAACCAATTGCAAGAAGCCCAAAACAAATCAAAAATAAACCCAGGCCAACAACAACAATCCATACAATCAAACTGCTAGGGATTTTTTTATATTGGCGTCGTCAAAAATTACAAAAAAAGTTTTGCTTCAGCTTTGAATGAGAAGGTACGAGGCCTTGCCCTCTTGTTATTAAATAATTTTTGTTCTGCTCCCAACTGGCAGTCATATCGTATTCTATACTAATGAATTATTGAAAGTTCTTAAACTGGAAAGCTGCAGATATTGCTACTGATTCGTGGGTGTATTTGCCTCGCTTGTAGCGAAACAAAAACAAAAATAGGAATTATATTCATAAATGATACCAAGATAAAAATGTATTGCTGTATTTAGGAAATATGGCAGGCTTGAAATTTAATATGCTAGACTCTCGTTTCGTCATGGGCCATGAGACTCAACAGTGACATAATTAGGAAGCCAAACAAGTAAAAAGTTGAAAAGCATTGACGACCCAAAATTCCAAAAAGTTGTACCAAATACTGCTAAGGTGATCCATGTCAGAAAATCCTTAGTAATTCGAATTATTCATAATTTTGCAAACAGTAAATTCATAAAAATGACCATATAATTGATAATCATGTCAGCATCGAAGTGTTGACTACAAAAGCGATTTGGACTGTTTTCACATTTAAAAAGTGCTACTAGTATTTTTAATGTTTTTTTCTTAATTATACGAGATAAAAACTATTTTAATTAATCCAATATGTAGGAGTTTGAAAATAAATATCTGTAATCAAGCTTCACGTCATCCTCACGCAAGAGTCATGCCCTGTATAGCTGTAACTACCCTCATACATTGTATGCACTGTACTGCATTGCACATTACGTTAAACCACAAACAATGACATACAACGTCACAATTTCGACTTGGAAACCTCAGTTGGAAACCCGAAACCAAAAGGAAAAATGGGAGCATCATTTGCTAAACTTAATTGTTGTACAAGAATACGCAAAAACAAGGTTGGAGTGGTTTCTAGTTCGCTCGAGATAATCAATAGAATAGAGACACGACCATCGACAGAAATATTGCAGGAGTTACAGAGTGTAGGAATTATTTCGGAACGTTCCGGTGGTATGAGATTTATTGTTGAGACATTAACAGAAAGTGAGATGACAAAGCCCAGGAGACTTCCGTCTATCTCTATTTCTAATGACTTGCCAAGGAGATTCAGTGATAAATCCAGGGCTAGTACGTCAAAAGGTATATATTCAGATTTAGAAAAAATGTTAGAATTTGGGACGGCAAGATCATTGCAAGTTAGTGAATTTGGGAAATTAACTGGAAGTTGAATTTGGGATTTAACTGCAAAATTGAATTTGGGAATTAACTTGAAAGTTGAATTTGGGATTGAATTGACAGTTGAATTTGGGAATTCAATGGAAAGTTGAATTTGGAATTAACTTGACAGTTGAATTTGGGATTTAACTGGAAAGTTGAATTTGGGATTAAACTGGAAAGTTTAATTTGGGAATTAACTGGAAAGTTGAATTTGGGATTTAACTGGAAAAATAAATTTGAGATTTAATTGGAAATTTGAATGTGGGATTTAACTGGAAAGTTGAATTTGGAAATTAACTGAAAAATTTGCATTTGGGAATTATCTGAAATGTTGAGTGTAGGAATTAGCTGGAAAGTTGATTTTGGAAATTGAGTTGAAATTTGAACTTGAGAATTATCTGGAAGCTGATATTGAAAATGACTGGAAATGTTGAATAATAATCAAACATTTCGCATTTATAAGAATTTGTAAAAACATGGTTCCTCAATGAAATAAACGCCTTGCATTTCCTCGTTTCTAAGCTTCCTCCTTATATTGATGACAGTCACGTCAATGCACTTATATCGTCTATATATTGGGTTTATATAGAAAACGAATTTTGAACAACATTATGTTTTTTTCTGTTTTAGATATATATGATAATGAAGATAAAGAACTTATGGTCGAGATTCGACGAATGGATGCCTTGGCTGATAAAGGTAATTCTGAAATGTTCGCATAATCAACTTTAATATACAAATCATAGTTAATACAGTGACTTGAAAGATTGATATCATGTTTATAAACGTATGTTGTAATGCAAGGGAGTTATGGAAGCCAAATATATTCAAAATTAGATGGAGCACACAAACTTATTTGCTTTGCTCATTGTTGAAGGTCGTACGGTTATATATACATAAATAGTTGTTAATTTCTGTGTCATTTGGTTTCTTGTGAAATTTTTTCTCATTGGAAATATTACCACATCTTACTTTTCTTTTTTTAATTATTAGATATGAACAAACAACAAACAATCACAAAGTCGAACAACAACAACCCGTACAATCAAGTGACTTGGGATTAAGCTGAGTATACGGATTTGATATTTAACTGTTGTTTTGTTCGAAATGGTATGAGGGAAACCTTGTTCTTACTTTACAAATTAACTTTTGTTCTGCTCCGAACTAGCAGTCATGTTACATTTTGGCGGGATATAATTTATGATCATGAATGTTATACGATTCACGAGTATGCTGCATATCATTGCACTGTATGTACCGAATACTTACACGGATTATGTTAATTATGTATTTCCCCGGCTATTCTATAAAAACAGAAACACAGTAAATATATAAGTAATCATAGGAAGTTAAATATGTATTTTTTCTTTTGTCGTATTTAGGGAAAATGGCCAAAGAATCTGAAAGAAGAAGGCAGGCAGCAAAAGAAAGAAGGGATAATAGACTTAAGCAAAAAATAAGAAAAACAGAAAAGAAATTAAAGAGAGGAAATAGAGGAGAGGAAGGAAACCAAGGAGCTACCTATCAGCCCAAAAAAGAAAACAGAAGAAGACCTACCAAAGAGCCAAGACCAAGCAAACCTAACGTTTCCGGCTTACCAGAAGTATCCGTATAAACTAGTCTTGACGATATCAAATAATTTAAATTTCAATGAATAAATATTTTTTAATTTGAATACTTATTTAATATTGTATTTCTTTAATTTCAACTTGTTTTTTACTTGCAAACTTTGACATTTTATTTTATTTTTGGAAATGGCTTCTGTTTGTTTAATGGTTTGTGGCAAATTGCTATGTGTGTGTATCGATGTTTAGTTGTCGGTGTTTATTTACTTATAGCACCAAATAAGCAATACTTATTATTATAAATGAAAGTCTATAGATTTCCACATGTACAGTATACACTGATTAAATCGAAATTGTATCCCACAGCACTGGACACATCTTCGTAAAAACTCGTTTGGATCGCAACAAATTTTAAACATAACAACGATAGTCAGGATACATACAAAAATTGTATATAATTCTTTGTGAATGAACATAGTACTAAAACGAGACATGCCATCAGGTTTTATTATGCGGCATGATAGAAGGGGAAGAGAGGCTATCTGTACATCCTAATTAACACTACCGTACATTACGGTTATTATCCCTTCGGTCGCATGGTCACTAAAAGCACCAAATGTATTTTAATACTTAGCATGTTTTGATAACACTTTATTAAGTCTTCCTGGAAAAGAATTATACCCTTTCATTCTCATGGTTGGCAACAATACCACCTTAATATTCATTGTTAATATCGTTCATAATGGTTAATAACCCTTTCTCGTTTAAACTGTTTTAAATTTGTCATATCGGGGCCTTTTATAGCTGAATGTGTTGTATGGGCTTTGTACATTGTTGAAGCCCGTACAGTGACCTATAGTTGTTAATTTGTGTGTCATTTGGTCTCTTGTGGAGAGGTGTCTAATTGGCAATCATACCACATCTCAACGGCCTAATTTACGTACAAAAAAAATGAACGAAAAACAAATCTGTAACACATAAATAAACGACAACCACTGAGTTACAGACTTCTGACTTGGGACAGGCACATACATACAGAGTGTGGCGGGATGTCAGCAGGATCCCAACCCTCCCCTTACCTGTGACAAAGGTATAACAGTACAATATAACAACTCATCAGATGCATGTCCAGTACGCAATTTAAAAACAAATGCAATCGCCTGTCCGTTGAATACCAGATTTCATTTTAAGAAAAATAATTTGTACTATAAAAAAGAAGATGTGGTATGATTGCCAATGAGACAACTATCCACAAAAGACCAAATTGACACAAACATTAACAATTATATGTCACCGTACAGCCTTCAACAATGAGCAAAGCCCATACCGCATATAGTCAGCTATAAAAGGGCATAGGCCCCAATAAGACAATGTAAAACAATTCAAGCGAGAATACTGTTTTTTTTATGGAGTTTTTATTTTGCTTATAATATTTTGTCCTAATTTTTCGCCAAACATGCTTGAGGTAGGCCTCTGTCAACTTGATATAAATCCAGATTGCTGCCACTCCTTGTAAATGAGTATACGGAATTCCTTTTAATAGGTATATTTGGGGAGAGGTCATGCCAAGAAATTGCCACCGTTGAAATTTTGAAATTATCCCGTGGAGCAAATTATATACATGATTAATTTTAACTATTTTGAATATCACTGTTTTCTAAACGACACCAGAAAACCACAAAAATCATGATCGAAATAGGAAATCCAGCATTTTGATTGTTTGATTTTGGAGTATGAGTATAAAAAACGGACTCGAAAGTTTTATGACTGGACTTCTGACGACACGACACGTACATGAAGTTCATAAATTAATTTGTTGAAAGAGATCAAATCTTTAACTGCTAAAGGGTGCCGTTGGAGGTCAACTGGATTTTTTCGCTAAGATTTCTTGGTATGTTCACATGACAAAAACAAAAGAATGGATTTGTCCATATATAACTATTTTTTAAGGGTACGGCAGTCGGCACAGATCAGTGTCCCTTTGCAACTCATCTTTGAGAAGACAAAGTTAAAACGGATTTCTGACTTGATAAGGTAATCATCACTAAATAAGTATGTTGAAAAAAATGCTAATCTTTTCTCGAAAACCACATGCTGGTATCAATTTGCAATGGTTTTATATGGCAAACATCGAGGAATATATAAAACCCCATTTTTACATCGCGATAACCGTGAGGGCATTCTGATGTGTTGCTGTCGCCTAGAATTCGTCTAAACATCAGTCCAACAATGTTAGATTGGAAAATTTGCTTTTGCAAAATGTTTGTTCTTCCCTCGCCGGGATTTGAAATCATGCTACGGAGATATCGTGACACCAAATCGCCTTGCACTGTATCCGACACGCTTTACGGGGCGCCGAATGGGACTTGGAACTTTTTGTAATCCAGCTCAATTTTATGTTCACAAAATTCAATTCTGCCATAACAAAATCATTTTTGTCTTACAAAACTATGTGATACAGACTTGTTTTAATCCTTTCCTTTGAGACAGCCAAAAATTAAACTTTGAACAGTAAACTATAGAAAAATCAACAAATGGAAGTTTTTAACGACCTTGACTGGCTATGCAGCCCTTGCACGGTCGGTAGAAAAATCTGTTGATCGAGTAAATGCTATATACGATTTCTTTGGTAATACCTTGTAAAAGTCGGCTGTAAATGACTATATTTATGTTGTAACATTTTTCGTAAATTTATAGCCATATAGTATTTCTAGTTTGCGTACAAATTCAATTGTGTGTCACAAAATTGACTTTTGTGTAATTTCCATATAAGGTAACAAAAGTCAATTTTGTATGCAAATATAAGTTTTTATTTGCATATTACCTAAATGACAAAATAATAATGAACTGTATACAAAACAAAAACATCCTTTAAAAAACCCCAAAAAAACACGCATTTGAGGAAAAGTCCAAACGGTTTACGAAATTGATGATGAACGATTGAAATAAATTCATAAAACACATTTCAAACTAACAAGTCGTTATTATTGGCATTTGTTTTTCAGTGTATAGACCAGTTGGAGTAGGTTCTTATAACTATCGGCCTTGAAACTGAAATTGATCTCTTTGATAGGACACTGGTCTGAATGTCCCATGTTAAGATACTAGTAGTCGGTATTAAGATAAAATTAGTTACATAGTGTGCTAGTGACCTAATATGTTATATGATGTGGGCTCTGTAAATTCCATATTGGGATTCGAGCGTCGCTCTCCGGCACCCCATATGGAATTTACTGACTCCATATAGCACACTATGTAACTAAAGATATCTGAATAAAATTAAAATGCTTCAGTCTTCATACCAGTCTTTGAACAACGAATAAGAGGACCGGATATTAACGAAATGTGCATCATGTGACAGAAAAGTCAATTGTGTGTCACAAAAGTCAATTGTGTGTCACAAAAGTCAATTTTGTGTCACAAAAGTCAATTTTGTGTCACAAAAGTCAATTTTGTGTCACAAAAGTCAATTTTGGGTCACAAAAGTCATTTTTGGAGAAAAGTCATTTTTGTCACAAAAGTCAATTTTGTGTCACAAAAGTCCATTTTGTCAACTCAAAAATACATTCCCCATTTCCATTCTCAATTTTATCATGCATCTATCGACACCGTTATTGAAATTGCAGATTTTTCAATTTTTTGAGACGGGACCATTCGTGTCGCTTTGACACATCTAATTTGTTTGTTATGATTAGGGTTAGAGTTACTCTGATTGCAAATATATTTGCTGCTTCATATCATAAAACTTTTATGTTATAAAAATAGCTAAATATGTGATCAATACACTTACTTGGTATGCATGCGATGAGACAAATTAATATAAACTCACTATAATAAAATTGAGAAAGGAAATGGGGAATGTGTCAAAGCGGCAATCTCCCGACCATAGAGCAGACAACAGCCGACGTTTATTTTTTCCATCGATTAGATCGATCTGTGTACTTTTCGTCGATAAAGATAATCGACCTATGGGCACTAACTGCGCCCTTTTTTGTAGTACAATTGTTCCTATATTGTTATACTTCAATGTGTGCATGACTAGCTATAGTGTCGTTTAAGAACCTTTGTCAACTGATTATTATTAGTTTATTAGAGACATATAATTTACATGCCTCTGTTCTTTTCCTGTATTGTGCTGTCACACCGTTGTCCCGGGTAGTTGAGCGCTCATAGCCATGTTAAAACCCGCAACATTCTTTATGTGTCTGTCCAAAGTCCGTAACTAGTAATTCAGTGGTAGTCTTTGTTTCTGTTTGTCATATTTGGTTATTGTTTATCCCTTTCAGCATCATTCAAGTCGTTAGATTTCATAATGAATTGTTTCAAATCTTGTCATGTAAGGGTCTTTTATAGCTTACTATATGGTATTTGTTTTGTTCATTGTTGAAGGCCGTACGTTGCCCTGTCAATGTAAACATCCTCATACTTTGGTTACAGTTTAGTGCAGAATTCCGATACATAAAATAAAAGAAATATTTTAGCCTTGTTTTTAACTGTAAATTATTATAGCTTATTGATGATTATCTGAAAGCAACAGACGAAATGATTTAACAGTGATATATGGTGCTATTCGCTTTATAAATATATTTTAAGTCATCTTTGATTTTTTTCCGTTAGGGGTAGATCTTGTTTCCTTTGTATTATGTTTATTTAAATCGGTTAAAATGAGAACTGGAAACTCAAGCATTTATATGAGAACTAGCAACCATTCCTCAAATTTTTGTGTTTTGTGGCGTTTCACGGTTAGCTTATGTACCTAAAACGGAAACAAAAATCTAGCATATAACATTAAGTAGATAATTCATCTTACAAAACAGGGTAACTGTAAAAATAATGTCCCGGATGCGGACCAGCCATTTTTAAACGGGAAATCACAACCCAGGGTAAAAAAAAACAACAAAAAAAAACGACCGTGCAAGGGCTGTATAGCCAGTCAAGGTCGTTAAAAACTTCCATTTATCAGGGTAAAGAGGAGTCCTAACCATATGTCCCCTTTCAATTGCATTGATCGTCCAAGTAAATCGGGGGTTCCAACCCCTTGACCCGCTTCCCTGGAATTCCCCGCGGTGTCCGTAACTGATCAACAAACAAGATGTTCATGTCCGACCGTAGATGTTTTTACTACTTTAACAATGAAAAATTGTCAACAGTTTCAAAATTTGAAATATAGAGGTTATTCTAAACTGCATGCCAGTTATATTGGTAAACTGACAACAAAATCACAGAAATAAAGTATTTAAATAAAATATTTCAAAAAGCTAGTTTGGAATTGATCTTATTAAAGACAATCAAAAACGACATTATTGTTAATTCTATAATTAATTTTGTCAAAAGAAGAGAATTCGCGTACAGACAGTCATTTGAAATCCGGCGGATTAGTTGTCTCAGTTGGCAATCACACCACATACCCTATCTATATTGGCTGCATATTCATATATTTAAGTCCCGTATAACAAAACAGACATCCCTCTTTCGGTCATCACTGGCGGAAGTGGATAAACTGAACCTCAGTGGCGGATCCATAACTTTTCATAAGGGGGACCCGCTGACTGACCTAAAAAAAGGGGGGGGGGGGCGCTCCAGTCATGCTTCAATGATTCCCTATATAGTCAACCAAATTTTCCCCATGAAATGCCCCCCCCCCCTCCCTTTGGATCCACCTATGCACTTCAAGTTGAAATGAAAGGCGCAGGAATTGCTAAATATATATCATGATATAAAATGTGATATGAGTCAACCTTTCACAAGTGACCTAATGACACAGACATTAACAACTTTATGTGTGTCATTATAAGGTCTTCAACAATGAGCAAAGTCCACCGCGAAATTACAAATGTAAAACTATTCAATATATGCATTTTTTTTTCACTTATTGCTTATTAACTAAAATATCTTATAAACTATATAGATATCTTATATGATTTATCAGATATCTTATTTAGTTCATAAAATGTTTTACAAATGTATTTACTTTTTAAAAAATAGATATAAAACGTGACGGTTTGTCATTACTGATTTGTATTTCCTGAGATTACATATAATAGCAGTCTGAGGTATATTTCATGCTACAGTTGTATCATGTATGTCTTAAACTTTTAAAGTAGTCAATAATGTCTGTCCTAGCAGTAAGATATTATGATCCAGATCCTAGTTATCAATGAATTAAGAGGGTTTGGATGGGGTTAAATGATTAAAGAATAATGCCCTTAAAAAATGAAGATTAGAGAATAATGAGCCAAAAAATAGAAGATTAGAGAATAAAAGGGTTAATTTTTGGAAGATTAGAGAAAAAAGGGGTTATTTTTTTAAAGATTAGAGAAAAATGGGATGAAAATTAAATGTTTACAGAATAACAGACCCCCCCATCCATACCCTCAATTAAGTGTGAGAATTCGGAAAAAAAAGAGTTAATTATAAAGCCTCTAAAGCCTCTATAGCATTATCAATTTGTGCCTTTTAATCGATTTTAATTCAATCAAGTAAAAACTAAATCTTATCTTTTAATGTTTGTGTTAAACTTTGACATATAATAAATCTGCCGTTGGACTGCTGATGCTGATTACGGAGTGTCATGTTTTCCACAATACCAAAAGTTCACGAGATCAATACTGAAAAGTCATTTCTTATTGGTTTAATTGTGATATCCTTGATATAACGTTAATTTCTATTGGATAAAGAGATCAAACAGGCAGCGCACCTTGCGTTTGATTGGAAATGTATCGAACATTGAAGAGTACTTTAACTTGTGTGAATTCGATCATTCCCACATATGTTTTATTGGAAAACTTTCATGTTTGAAAGTGTCATATGGAGTTTTTCTGTCATTTAACGAAACAGATGCAATGGTTTTTGGAACAACATGTTTATTTCTGGTAATTTCAGTTTTTGTGCACTCTTGGAAAAGACCGGCAAATGGTAAGTTTGTTTACTTTATTCTATATTTAGAGTGTAACAAAATTTACCTATATAATAAGTTTCCCAAAGTTTAAAATAACTTTGGCTAACTTATATGTTTTTTGAAGCTTTTGTTGTCATTTTTTGTTGTTGTAAAATGTAGTAAAAATACCTGATTTTAATACAGGTGAAATGAACTATTTAATAGTAGGACACCTGGTCAATATTTTATTGGAATTTGGACAATTGAGTTTTTATTTAAATGTATTTGTACAGGTGAGCACTAATTTAAATGCTTTTCTAGTCTATTTGGTGTGATTTAAGTCTGAATGTGTAGTAAAAAAACGAAATTTCAATTTTAACATTAAATTATGATCAACCAGAGCTATTAAAATTATCTTTTGTAAGATTATTTTTTTAGAGAAGTGAAATATATATGCTTTAAAGATGTTTGATATTTCTGTTTGATGAGTTAGCTACATATATCTTTAATCAAATATTTAATTTGACATAATTTTATATATTGAATATTTTGTATTGCTGCTAGCAAGTAATGAGTTCTTTATCAATGTGTTATAGTAGTCTCAGGATGAATGAATGTTTGAAATTTTACCGAATTTTTATATTGGTGCAATGCAAAGACTAGAAACCATGGCTCTTTTGAATAAATTTTTCCAAAAGAATATTACAAAAGGCTTCATAATTTGTGGTGATATAATTAAGGGGAACAATATCATATCACATAAATGGATCATGCTTAACCATTACAATAGAAGTATATATGGTAAATCTAAATTAGATAGTACATATAGATATGATACATACAAAGTATTGGGGAAAAAACCAATAACATTTAAGATGAGCTACCTGTTTCTGATTAATTTTCTAATAAGCATGATAAGTAATAGTTATTCATTTACTATCTATATAGTTAACATGCTTTTTTCTGAACTTAGAGACATAGTACAAAAGGAGACACATGCCAGTTATGACTTGCAATATTGTTTCTAGTGAATTTACCAAAGATGTGCATGTCAAGGCTGTTCCAGTTATACACATACATTTAGGACACAGGGAAGGCATCAATTTTCTTTGATACTGTATAATAGGTTGTTTACAGATATTTTCATTTTTGTACTGTCAAAATTAAGAAGAAATTTTAACAAAGCCTCTACATAGAAGATATTTCTTTTTTTCAAAGTGCCTTCTCTTTGGATGTATCTTCCAATGGGACAGCTCATGACCATTTGAGTTCCAACATCTGAAGTGTTTGCTCTCATGAAATAGAATTGGCAACTTGAAAGACAATTTATGAAAATGTTTTTGGTGGTAAAAGATTTATTAGTTAAAGACAATAATTAAGACCTCTGTATTGTCATAAGTATTTAGTATTGATTTAAGTTTATTTTTGAATGAACATGTTAATGGATAAACCAGTGGCTACTGAAAACTTTTAAAATTGAAAGTCTGGTGACTTTTTTACACCCTGACACATTCTGATCCATTAGCATGATTCAGTCACTATTTTTTTTTTACCAGACTAGAAAATTATACTTGGACTAGAAGGTATTTGCAAAACTTTGCTTTAAGATGCAACAGAAATATGTTGGAATATTGCTCTTTAATGGTATGATATCTTTTGAATTTGAAACAGAAGATAGATATTTTTGCTTATTTAATAAAAATGAAAGAAATTCAATATACTTTTATATTTATTATTTTTTTTGGTGTTAAATCTTTTCATCAACATGATCAATACATATCTAAGGTCAGATATATACATTTGTATTTTCTCAAATTTAGATAAAATTAAAATCTTAACAAACTACATGCTTCCTGACTTGTGAGGTTACATTTTAAAAACCATAGGAAATGAATTTTATAAACTCTTTTACCGATTCCTTTACTTAAAATAATTTTCTATAAGCAGAGATCATATTCCAATAAGATTTAATCTAGCTACATTTTCAGGACTGGTTAGGAGAAACATGATGATCATTTGCCTTTCATAGCACTTTGGTTGATTAGTGGATCAATACTTCTTCAGAGTAATGAAAATTGGTAGACTTGTACTATATGTTTTCTTACATTAGTTTAAAGTAATTAAGGAAGACATTCATGTTCTGATGGTTTGTTACGAAATTACAGTAAATCATTTGTTTGACGTTTAATTTCATTAAAGAGAAATTAATTTTTGGACTTCAGAAAACAATATCTTGTTGCATAACATTTGAAAATTTAATTTAACTTGGATAGAATTGGGTATTCTTGAGAGTTTGAGAGTACTGTGGTATGGGCTTCATTGTACAGTTTCAAACGCCCCTGATTATTACTTAAATACCGTTAGCGTCAAATGAGCCACAAAAAGTAATCATCATTCATCATATTGTATTTTTCAACTTACATTATCGTCAAGTCAAAAGAAGAAAACATTCATTGTTAATAATCTTTTCAAATAAATATTTTTAATCTGAGTCTGCACCATGAAGTCACTTAAATCCTAACCACTAGTGGATGCCACAGACTTAAGTAAATATTAGTTATGACTTTATGATTTTTTAAAATTTTTTATATAGTCACATTAAGTTTTGATATTTTAAGCTAGTTTCCAGACTTAAGTAGATGAAAAAGTTTTCGTTGCAGACTGGTTAATAATCCCATGTGGGGTTTAATAACTTCCCTATTCTTGTCATTTTTCCAGTAAAATAAGAAATTTGCACTTTTTTGCTCAAGCAATAATTGAGTGGCAGTCTCAGAAGAAGTATAATGTATATATACTCGGGTGGATGCTTGTCTCATTGGCAATGGTACCTCATCTTCTCATTTTTTATAAAAATATTTATATGTATCAGTTATAAATGAGATAGATATAACCACTAATGACAGATATTTGAAACAGATTTGTATAAGTGGCTTTATTAGATATATATTATCATCATAAGACATTTATTATCTTCTGGTATACAATCATAACAACTACGAAATAAATATTAGTAATATCTTTTCCTGTGTAACGGTAGCACTTTATTGCTGCTGAGTGTTGGATAAGCTGTAAATGACACGAAACGCTCTCAATATAATAATTTCTTTTTGCTGCAGATACTTTGGTAGTTTTAATGCTGTAGAATTTTTACAATGTTAAAAAGAAATATTATATGTGATCTGTTGCACTGGTTGACTCATTAAAGTTTTCTTTTACATTGTGATTTGGAATTAAAATTGTGCAAAATAACATGAAATGGCGTATAAGTCTGTGAAACATGCAATGCACTGTCGCAAATAACTTAAGTTGAAAGGATTTTTTTTTAAGTTGCATGTTTAAATGAAAAATGTTTTCTTACTTTACGCATTAACCCCTTGAACTTCTTGGAAATGTAGTTATCCTTATTTTTGATGGTAATGCCTGCAGATCTTGAGCTGATTTTATGGTTCTTGAGGAGTGTATTATCATGACTTGTAGAATGAGTTTGATTTTTTGCAATATATATATCATCGCTGGGCTTCTAAAACGTCATACTGTATATGAGTTATTTTGGCTAAAAATACTGGTCTGGGCGGGAGGAAATCTTTGGGATTACAAAATAGCATACAGTTAGACCAATTAAAATGTGTGAAATAAGACATATTACAAAATTGCCAATGTCAGTTGTTTGTAAAGTTTGCTTCCAAAATGTTGTATGAAAACTTGAAAATCGTTGAAGAATGTGTTGGGAAAAAAATAATTGTACATTTCTTTATTTCTGTGAAAGTGATTAAAGTTTTTGGATAATCCAGAAATGTCAAAGTTTTTATTTCACTGCTATTTAGAAAAATGTTCAAGTTCACATACAACATTTTGGAAGCATGCATTTTACCAAAATTTTTAAAGCCTGTTTGTGAGATATTTTTTTTCTTGAAAAAATTGTAATTTACAACATTTTAGAAGCCCAGCGACAATATGGTTCATGGTTGAAGGCATGGCATAAATTCCTGATATTTATTAACACATTTAGTAAAATGTTCATAAATTTCTTTTTAAAAATGATTTTTTTAAGCGCTCTTTTTTTAAGCATCCTTTTAAATTAAGTACAGAAAGTTGAGTACATTTACATTGTATCTTCTGTGGATATTTATAAAAATTAAACTAGCATCATAGTTTTCAAAATCTTTTTTCCATGCTGCTCCTAAAAATAAATTTTCTAGACCTAAACTACTATCAATTGAAATGCAATTTTGTATTGGTCATTTGCAAAATTTTGAGGGTCAAATTCAAAACCTTTGGACACTTTTGAGAATTCTGAAAAACATTTTACTCTATTGATTTTTTGACGAATCAATCTTTTCTCAAAGATAATACCATTTACGGAAATTATCAGTCTATTCGCTGACATTCATAACATCTCTGTCGATCGTTGTTTTTTTTTAACGTTCTCGTAACTTACAGTGAATTCAGAAATGACATTTACTTAGTTGCATGTCACATGAAATCCAACGTAATAAAGCAGTTTGAAAAATTAAAGTCAATTTTATATTGTTTTTATTAGGGATTTGGAAATAAAATTTGGTTTGTCAAATGAGCTTTACATATTAGATTTTTTTCATTCTTATATAATTCCAAACATAAATCTCAGATTCTACAAAGTGATGATTGTGAAATACGGAAGTTAAGGTCACTGAGTTTGCGTAAAACAAAACTTAACTAAATTGACTTGTCTTAAAATTTGAATATTTTTTTTTTGATACACATAAAGTTTCAGACTCATTAACAATGTCTTAAATACCCTGTATATACTCAGTGACAGAGATTTAAAAGCACAAAGTCAAATTTACATTATTTATATGAGCATCAGAGAAATTAATGTTAGTTTTTGATAATGGTACTTAAAACTTTCAGACAGAATGCTTTTGTCTTTTATACTTAACTACAATAAAAACATCCATCATATGACTATTAGTAAAATTAAAAATGTCCTTTATGTTTGATTGTTAGGAAAGTTAATGACTTTAATGGTCTCAGAAGTTTTATCATGTCATAAATTTCAGTTCCTTGTTTCTTCAAAGGCACCAAAACTATACTTACCATAAGCAAAGGGCAAAGAATGATCTGGCAATCAAAAGACAATATTTGCCTTTCACTAAGAGAAAAGTATATATATATGAATAACTAGAACTATCTTTAAAAAAGATATCCAATGTATTTAAATTTGAGTATATCCACCAAACCCTGCGGAAATCTCACATGCGTAGGTGCGTTCTAAAAGTCATGTATGTTCGTACAACAAAGTTTACATTAAAAATTATATAATTGTCCCAAATAAACAACTGTCATGGATGCAAAAAAGAGCTTTCGGAGAAACAATTATTTTAATAAAAATATAAATCTTTGTGAGATCTAGTTCAAATATTTATAGTTTTCACTTGCTTTCCATCACGATTTAATTAACCAGACGTTTTTTCAAACACAACCAAATCACAGACCATGACAGTATTTTGTCCAATCACAAAAAGGATTTTCGAGCATGCATATTCTGTTGCCATTGTTAAGTGTCCTTAAGTTCAAAGGGCACAAACCGAAACTATACCGACTAAGTCGGAAAAAGAAAGTTGGGATACATATAATTGAGACAGCAACCCAATGTAAAATAACCAAAAGAGAGCCTAAAGATACCAAAGGGACATTCAAACTCATAAGTCGAAAATAAACTGACACTGTGCAAAAAAAGAGAAAGACATACAACAGTACACAAAACACAACTTAGTAAACTTAAAGACTGAGCAACACAACCACCAAAAACATCGGGGTGAGGGGTGATCTCAGGTGTCTGAAGGGAAGCAGATCCTGCTCCAAATGTGGCACAAATTGTGTTGCACATGATAGTACAAACCTGTTGATACATCTGATTGGTATGACACATTCAGGGCTTATAAATATAATTTTGTTGGCATGTCAGTGGAAACAAATATATATGGTAAAAAACCAAAAAACTGTTCCACATTGATTTGTTTATTCTCTGATTGCACTGTTGTTCTCCATATATATATATATACTTCATTGTAAATAAATTATTTACGTTATTGCACTGTTGTTCTCCATAGCTCATTGTAATTGAATTAATTAAGTTATATAAAAGTGTTAGGGATTCAATTCCTCACCTTTAATAAAGTTTGACATTAACCTGTAGAAAAATGAGTCCCTAAAGACTGAACTTCAAAGAATTGTGTAAGTTGATGTGGAAAACGAAGATCGGTATTAAAATATTGGTAAAATTTCTGTTATTTGTCTTTGATAATGGAAACTGAGATGTGAAAAATGTTGTATTGATCCTATTTCATTTCTATATTGTTACATTTGTATATAGCTGAATTTTAAAAAGTACTTACACTAAAAGGTGTGTCACTAAACAAAAATCAAGTGAATTACATTAAACAATGGTATTCCTGTAAGGGATGGGAAGGGGTTGGCGGGATCCAGGGTTGGGACCCCCTTTTTGACGATCAATGGATTTGATTGGAAACATATTGTTGGAACCCTCATTTATCCTGGATTGGGACCCCCTTTTAAAATGGCTGAATACGCCCAGTGTATTCAGTAGTCAATGTTTGATTAGAAGACTACGTGTTATCCCAAATTTAAATAGAAAATAATATTCACTGCTGAAACTGCAGACTATCAGATGAAAGTACATTTGTTCTTAAAGCACTTTAAGAGGAAGTTGCAAAATGTCTTTTTGCAACACTAAGGTTTCAAAGTAAACACATATCCTGCCATCATTCATAGATCTTCAGTCTATAAATGTGAAGCGTCAAACAAAATATCAACAGATGGAAATATGCACTGATATGATGTCTCAAAGTTGTGGAGATTTTATTTAGTAAACAGAATAGTGAATGGGGGATGAGTCAATAAGACAACAACCCGAATTAAGAGCAGAAAATAGTCTATTAAGGTCTTTGTGTCGGAACTAAACACATTTATTCTAAAAACAGTTGTTGGCATGACACGGGTTATGTTCTTCTCATATATGTTATGATGGTATGATACTAAACCCCTTACGGGAAGGATTGTGCCTGATGTTCATATGATGAAATCATAATCTTTCAGTCAGTTTAATTGAAGTCTGGAGCTGGCATGTCAGTTAACTGCTAGTAGTCTGTTGTTATTTATGTATTATTGTCATTTTGTTTATTTTCTTTGGTTACATCTTCTGACATCAGACTCGGACTTCTCTTGAACTGAATTTTAATGTGCGTATTGTTATGCTTTTACTTTTCTACACTGGTTAGAGGTATAGGGGGAGGGTTGAGATCTCACAAACATGTTTAACCCCGCCGCATTTTTGCGCCTGTCCCAAGTCAGGAGCCTCTGGCCTTTGTTAGTCTTGTATTATTTAAATTTTAGTTTCTTGTGTACAATTTGGAAATTAGTATGGCGTTCATTATCACTGAACTGGTATATATTTGTTTGGGGGCCAGCTGAGGGACGCCTCCGGGTGCGGGAATTTCTCGCTGCATTGGAGACCTGTTGGTGACCTTCTGCTGTTGTGTTTTTTTATTTTGGTCGGGTTGTTGTCTCTTTGACACATTCCCCATTTCCATTCTCAATTTTATTAGGCCACCAACAGGTCTTCAATGCAACTAGGTCTATTTCAAGCGATTCTTGCATACTTATACAGCTCGTAATCCCCAAATTTTATTTATGCACCTATATATATATAAGCATAAGTTCTGAAAAGTATGACTATATTGTTCATTCTGTGAAATAAAAAAAGAAATCTAGATGTTGACTTTTCAGTAAGCGAACCATCAAAAACCAAATTCTTTTTCTCAACATTTTTGAAATGCAGTTAATTTTAAAAAGTTGTTTCTTCCAATAACAAATTCATACTTTCTTCTTACATGCACCACCATTACAGCTTGATTCTTCTGATGAGAATGGAAGTTCCAGAAACTAAAATGGTGTTTAAAGGATTTTTTTTTGTTTTTCTGTAGGGAGCTGTGACGTACTAATGAACAGTTGCCAGGGGCGCATCCAGCCATTTAAAAAAAAGGGGGGGGTTCCAACTATATGTCCCTATTCAAATGCATTGATCGTCCAAAAAAAGGGGGGGTTCCAACCCCCAGAACCCCCCTCTGGATTCTTGCCTGGTTGCTTTAAGTTGTCAAGAAAAAATTTCCTCTTGATTACATACATTTTGTATTTGACTTTAAAATGATATTACGAAAAAGTAAAAAAGTCAATAATTCAAGCTGTTCTCATCAAATGTATGGTGGTTTGAATGCAAAACAAGTTCTTTCATCATGCAAAGGCCTTCAAATTAAATCCATTTTTAAAATATTTTTTTTCAACTTGTTGAAATAAGATTCCTCTGTATCTCAGAAATAGACCCATTTCTATTCAACCATTATGCAAATTAAACGGAATTAAACTTTTAAGTGGCTTGAAATCACCTATCTCAGGTAATCTACTAACAAATATTTTTTTCATTATTTCAGCGAAATCACCATGTGTGAGAAAAGTTAAAAGATCAATGCCTTTGTTAAATGCCAAATCGATGGTTTTGTAATTTTGAATAGGGAGAGATAATACAGTAAATTTCCTTTTGTTATTTTTATCAGGCTAATGGAATTGATTTATTTGATGCACAATCCTGTGAAAATAAACCCTGCATATTGACAGATCATTCAAGTTAAGCTACTATGAAATAGATTCGTGTTAGCCATCCAACGCTATTCAAAGATTTCTTGTTCAGTTATGGGAAATACTTTCAAACATACGTAACGAACTTGCTGATTGTGGTTCCTAGTCATGCAAATATTCAATATGGCTCAAGATGAATTTTTCCGTTTAACTACTCGAACCTGTATTTTTCAAAGAAATATAGATCCATCGTAGGAGTTATAACTTGATATGCTATAAATGATCACATGTCTTATGCTGTTATAAAAAGCAGTAATTTAAAATGTATTCTACTATAAAATTCATAGTAGTGGTTTAATTTAACGGCTAAAATTGTATCTATTTCTAGGATAAATACGTGATATATATTTGTATATTTTTTTTTCAATAAAAATATGCAAGTTGACATTTACTTTCAGAAAATTTATCCATTATTTAAAGTCTCTTGAACTTTTGTTTTATGAAACAACTTTAATTTTTGATGAATATATTTTTGTATGATAATGAAATATTTAAAAAACTAGAATATATAGATCTGTTTGTTTTTATTTTTAAATAAAAGAAATGCAAGATAGCATTTACTTTCAGAAAATTTATCTTTTAAAAAATCACTTGAACTTTTGTTTTGTGAGACAACTTTATCATGTTTATTTCTTGTTGATTATAAATACAAGCATTTGGCCAATTAAACTACCATTATATTAATTCTTCTCAGCATTCCCTAGAAAAAATAATGAAATTTGTACTTTTATTTCGCAAAAATGCCAAAGCTTTTTCCATTAGGCTTCCCTAGGTAGATATTAAATGTTTTAAATGAATGTCATTTACAATGCGATGAAAGATACAATTTGAAATTGTGTGAAAAGTACAAGGAAAAAATGATTCTGTTTCTCTTGAAATTAAAATAATTGAGTGATTTTTGCAAATCAACTGTGAAATTACAGTTTAATGATTTAAAAAAATGATTAATGGGTCTCATTTAGGTAGCTGGCACTCTGACGATTTGTGTGGTGATTGAAGTCTGCACTGGAAAAGCAATGATAAAGCTTATTCATTACGGAGAATTCTGTCATTTTGTAAAATTCAGAAAATATTTTCCATAACTACCGTAGTAATGCCAATCTGTTTTTTGCTACAACCTGCCAGAGTGGAGGCTCAATGTTAATTGTTAACTGTCAGCAAATGAAACGGTCTTGCATACAAACAACTTGAACATGATGAAGTCGTGGGAACATTTGTAAGCAGTCACTCGGAAAATGGTCTATTGTTATCAAATTGATTTTGTAAGAAATGATTTCTCAAAGAGGATTTTGTCTGTCTTAAGATGCTTCTTAAAAAAGATCATATTGATAGTCAATTTGATGCATGTTCAATTGAGTTATCTTAGTAATATATGAATATAAGTCCTTCAAAATGTGATAGTGAATAGATATAGATCTAACCAGTGCAATGAGTGTTTTAAATTTGGAAATTTAACCTCCTGAGTCAAGAAATAACACATATTTCACTAGATTTAGTTTTGAAACCAATTTCTCTAATGATTTCTAGATTATGCATGCAGGAAAAATATGTTTTTCATTTCAATAATCTTTAAAAAAAAGATGTGCTGCGACTCTCTATGTGAAATATGATGATCAATCTGTATTTATATGATGGTACATTTTTCACTACATCACATCAGCAAACTCAAATAAAATCGGACAACATGATTGACCTATGAAGATGCATAAAAAATCAACAAGTGAGTTTAGGTAAATATATGGGGAGTATTTGATTGGGAGGGGCATGGGGTAATCGGTCATAATTGCTTTCGTTTATTGATCATATAGAACAGGGGCGGATCCAGCCATTTTAAAAGGGGGAGGGGTTCCAGCTATATGTCCTAATTCAAATGCATTGATCGGTCACCAATGTAGAAAAAACATTGACAAAAACATATATATACTAATCAATATAAGTAAATGTCATGTAAACTGCCTGAGACCCTTTCTGTACTACAAACCTTTCATTCATGCAGGTAATTTGCAACATGTGTACAATAACTGAAAGCTTGTTGATGGGGCTCTAATCAAATTATACCACAGTAACCATAAGCAATGTGGACGTTGGTCCATTTAACACAAGCTTTTCAAATCTAATTTTTCGGTTCTATTGTCTTTTAGTATTACATATGTTACTAATTGGATATATTAAACGAGCCTCATTAAATCCAAGTTTCAGAAGGGAAGTTACAAATTCTAAAAGTCTCTCAAAAAAATCATTATTTAATAGTAATCTTGGACTGTAGATCACATAGCAGACGTTAATTGATAGACAATCAAAGTATTAACACAGAGCTAAGTCCTGATTTTTCCCTTTGATCAGGTTTGCATCACACTACATACCTTCATTAGACTCTGATTAGAAATATTCTTCAATTAATCTTCTGTTACAAAAGAAATATTTGTTCCATTGATCGGAAATTATTACGGAATTTATGAGCTGCAGAGAAAATGATGGTTACTGCCTTTCACTATTGACTTTGATAGCAGTAATTTCCAAACTCTTGTCGGTATTAAATATGATGTTACCGATAAGAAATCTATATAAAATTCTGCCACAGTAAATCAGTATTGAAAATTCTATAGTCTAATATTTAGTGATCATGATGGTATTGTAAAAGTTAAGCATAAAATCCAAACAGTGAGGACCTAAGGGGCTATGCTATATTGTTTTCACCTTGTCTGTCTTAGTCTGTTTGTCAGTCGCCTGTCTATCTGTCTGTCTGCCTGCCTGTTTGTCCTCATGCTTTCTGTCTGCCCATTAAAAGTCCTCATTCTATCTGCCATTTGTACTCATTCTGTCTGTCTGTTAGTTGTCCTCAATTTGTTTGTCTGTCAGTCATATATCTGTCCATCTGTTTGACCTCATTCTGTTTGTTCATATTTTGTTCTCATTCTGGCTGTCCAATTCTGTTTATATGTCTATTTGTCAGTGTCCTTTTGTTGTCCTCATTCTTTTTGTCCATATGTCTGTCTATCAATTTGTCCTTATTCTTTCTGTCTATCAATTTGTCCTTATTCTGTCTGTTTGTCTATTGTCCAAATGCAGTCTGTCTGTTGTCCTCATTCTGTGTGTCCCTCTGTTGTCCTCATTCTGTGTGTCCCTCTGTTGTCCTCATTCTGCCTGCCCATCTCTTGTCCTTATTATGTCTGCCCATCTGTTGTTCTCATTCTGTGTGTCCGTCTGTTGTCCTTATTCTATCTGTCCATCTGTTGTCCTCATTCTGTGTGCCCTCTGTTGTCCTTTAATTCTGTCTGTACATCTGTTGTCCTCATTCTGTGTGTCCCTATGTTGTCCTTATTCTGTCTGTACATGGGTTGTCCTTATTCTGTGTGTCCCTCTGTTGTCCTCATTCTTCTGTCATCTGTTTGTCTTTATTCTGTCTGTCTGTCAGTCTCTGTCTTAAGTGAACTTTTGTTTTTCATTTCTCAGGAAATAGAAATTTAAGAGATTCATGAAATTTAGTTTCAAGCTTATAACTTCCTATATATATACAATTGTACTAATATATGTTCGTATAAATAATGGCCATGAAAATAATGAAATATTTTGTCATATTTTTCACAGAAACTTAGTAACAAATCAGAGCTTCCTGAGATTTTCATAAAAGCTTTAAGAAAGCACCAAAACCATGCACATCTTCTTATTTATTATGTTTACTGAATATATATGTTTAAAATGAATACAGCTTTATAAATTTCTTGCATTTGAAGTCCTTGTCTGGATTTTAATTTTCATTAGACATGCTCCCAGCCGGATATTTGAAAGCAAAAGGATGTATAATATTAAAGAACAGAATAGTTGCTTAATGTTTAATAACTTGTTGTAAATTATATATCTAGACTGGCTGATGTTTTATGACATAATTACTGCCATAGAAATAACAAAATTCAGGAAATAAAAGTTTTCTGCTCTATTATTAACCAAACTTGTAGATATTTTTGTTTATTGGGTGTTTAATTGCAAGGAAGTAATTAGAAGAGCCAGTACACATGACTTTTGTTCCAATTTTTTTTTACTGAGTTGTGGTCCTACGGGACTTGGGAAGTATCAAGTTTGGTATACTTTCAGCCAATAATAAATGAGTTCATGTTTTGTTCAGCAAATTGCATAACAGCAAATTAAGTTAAAAATCCTATACATAAGGTTTCAAAGTACATCACATGGTATTGATTTACTTAGGCCTAAATACAGATTTTGGGAACTCGCAGCTAAATGTTAAAATGTTTTACCCATTTGATTTCAACATTCAAACAGTTTTGAAATTGTTCTTAATTTATGTAAGCAAGCTTAAATAGTTAAAAACATTTAGGAATATCAATTTGATGTTATTTAAATGTTTTCTTCTAATTAAAAGTTCATATTTCAGTGTCAGAAGTCGTGCAAGAAAAGAAAGGGGATATAGTCATTTTTTTTAGCCACTATACCCAGGCAGTGTGACAGTCACTCAGGTTGTCCTCAAAAGTGTCAACAATGAGTTAGCTTGTAACTACAGTAGACTCACGCCAATCAACCCAAAATGTCAGCATAAAATATTCAATTATCCAATATATAAAAAAATAGACAATAAATGTATGTCAGTTAGTAGAGAACCACTAATTGTTATGTCAATGATATTTGGTATGTTGTTGTTTAAACATTGGCATATTTATCTCATTTCCATGCAGATTAATTGGCCCTGGTCCTTATATATAAGTCATGCATGTCTATTGCAAGTTGCAACTTTTGCTTAGTTTACATGTATTTGTTTGTGATTAGATGATCAGTTTATAGAGTGGAGGGTCTGTATTTGGTAAGCACTAGTATTAGCATTGGCATTGGTGAAGATTGTTTAATTGGCCCTGTTCAGTCATGGTTCATAATAACTGTGCATTTTTTTGCATATCAGTATAAGTTTATTAGTACATGTATTGCTATTTTGATTTCAACATTTTCATTTTGCTATGGAAATAACAAAAAAGCAAGAAATATCTCTGTTGTTAACAGTTTATTAAGTTTGATCCCCTTATGAACCATTTAAAGAACATATTGAGAATCCATATCATGAAACAAATCATAATTCTCCCTTTTTTAGTGCATTCTATGCAAAAAGAATAGATTTTTTTTGAAACTTTGTCTTTATACCTTCCTTTCCTTGCTGTTTGATTCCCAGTAAAATCAATGAAAATAAATTATAAACTTTGTTGAAGTGCTTCAAAATATTGACTTCATATAATTTCAATATGCTTATTGAAGAAGAAAATATCTGAAAGGTTGATTACCATTCTTTGGCTGTATGAACTATAACAAATTTATGCTTAATAAATTGTAAAATTTTAGCAGGATTTTAGGATAGTTTAAGTGTAAAATCATTAGCCAACTTTATTTAGAATATAAATATCATATGACATACTAAAGTATGACTTTTGTGGATTAACTTTAATTAATATTAAATGATTATTTTAATAATCTGCAAAAAATATTAATATTGTATGCCATCAGTCTTCATGATACACTTTTAAATCTACTGAGGCCTTGGGCTTAAGTTTTGGAACATTTTAGTAAAATTTTGTTGGCCTGTAGAGATGATTTTTACAAGCCTGGGCTGCTCAGGGTCCATGGCTTCAGTGTGAATACTCACTTTGCTTTGAAATATCATTTGTTACAAAATCGCCAGATTTTAAGATGTCACTCTTTTAAGAAGTAACTGCCCTTAAATAGGCCACTCAGGGGCAGATCCAGCCATTTTAAAAAGGGGGTTCCCAACCCAGGATCAAGGGGGGGTTCCAACTATATGTCCCTTTCAAATGCATTGATCGGCAAAAAAAAAGGGGGGGTTCGGGGGGTTGGATCTGCCACTGCCACTGTACACTAACATCACCGACTTGACACTCACTCCCTGTAATTGCGGCTGCGACCTCTAATTCCTCATTTTGGTCATGTTAATGTAGACAGGAATTTTATTCTCTTAAAAACCAATGTGTTTGGTGGTATTTATATCTCTGAGCTGTGTATTTTTCCCTTGAGCATTTAACTTCTCTGGTTTCAACTTTGTAATAACATTGCATAACTCTGATGTCCTATACAACCTAGATTCTTGTCACTTTTCTAGTTTTTCCCTATAGTCATGAAGCAGATGGAAAGCCGACACTGTTTTCTCCTAATTTGATCTATTAGATCTCATCATTAGACATTGTAAGGCAGTTTTATACAAATATTTTATTAGCAAGATCAGAAGTTGAAAAATTGATAGGAAATTTATTTTTCTTGAGGGTTTTGGTTTCCATGCATTCTAGTCATTAAAAGTTTAAAAATTGTATTCTTTAAATTAACACATGTGGTTGTTTGTTTGAAGTGTCCTACAGCATGTAATAGCTGTAGGGAGAATTTCTTTTTTTTATTAAAAAAAACCCCTCTATAAACTAAGACGTATTGCAGAGATAACAGGCAAAAATAAAGATCCAGACTCAGTCTTTAAGTACTCATGTCTAATAAAAAAGTCTATTCTTTTTGTAATGTGTCCTGGTGTCCCACATCATGTCCAGACATCAAGATTATGTTAGACCCCTAGGGGAAACCCATTCTGTCATCATAAATCAAGTCTGATGCAGTCTTAGACAATGATAAAGTTAGGAGCCCTATATTTATATACACATCTTAAGGTTAGATATGATAACGGGGAAAACTAAACAGAATTCATTAGTGTTATACCGATCTGCCAATGTTTTTCCTACTCAAGAGGAAAGTTTAGGATTGAGTTAGGTTAAGACCGTAGATGACAGATCAATTAAATTAGCTGAATGGCGGATTATACCAATCACTGTATTGACCGCCGTGACGGTGTGCGATCAAATTGATGGTATGTGAAACAATAAAGCTAGACGTGTTTTTTCAATATTTGAATAGAACCTCTAAACATTTCCCAGCAAATTGTTCGTTAGATGTAGTTTTATAGAGACATTCCGCATCATAAAATGAGATGTAATTTATTGGAAATCGGTATAGAACATGCAATTAGGTTTTTGTACTAGTACATATTAACCTTTTAAAGTTAGAATGACATGAAAATTGGTGGCATTTGTGATTTGTCTGGTCATTTTTAAGATAGAAATATTCATAGACTGTTTAGAACATATTATAGGTTAATCTTTTTGAACGTGATGAACTCCAATACTTTAAGTGAAATAACCTTGACTCACATACCGTTTTAGTTTCGGTATTTTATAATTTTTTCTCATCTAAAACTTATAAACTCATACACAATGCTAAGAATCAAAACTTGCAGACTCATGGGCACAGTGAGGTACAGGTACTTATTGTTCTAGAGTTATGCCCCTTTATAACTTTGAAAATTGCATTTTTTTTCATTTCCACTCTCTTATACCTTTAAGTTTTCCTCATGCAAATTTTGTGAAACACAAAATGAATTTAAACAATGGATGCTTACAGAACCACAGCACAAAGACATTCAGTATCATTCTTGGAATTTACATCTGCAAGTATATAAATAATGAATTATGTTAGAGATGTACTACACCGACCGTGCAAGGGCTGTATAGCCAGTCAAGGTCGTTAAAAACTTCCATTTGTTGTGAGATGTACTATTTTCAAAATTTGATGTTTGTACATCAAATGATGAAATTGATAATGACCTTCATTTTGATTTACAAATAAAGTTTTTAAAAAGTTATAGTCTGAGGCCTTCCCCTTCAAAATGACACAGATTTGATACAGTCCCGACTGGACTAATTCAGACAAGTGACAGCCAGACATAGTACAGTATCCATCAGTCATAATGATCGTAGATCTTTATTGCTTTCAATATACTAGTCAAAGTAATGGTGTATAGAGGCATTACATGATGTAAAGATGGAGAGTAAAAGAATTAAAACAATAAGTTTGACATGTTCCTTCACACCACATCAGATGGGGAAGTCATTGACTTACTATTGTATACTCGTGCTAATTAGTTCTCATGTCTTAAGTTTCTTACGCTAATTACAAATATTTCGTCCATATTTTTAGCTCTAACATTAAAATGTTAGGTTTAGAAAAGATGGATGATCCTAATTATTAGTTTAATAGTTTCTAAACTCACATGCAAAATATAGTTGTGTTTTTAAATTAAAAAAACTTTATAGTTGTAAAAAATGCAAATTTCAACTTATATATATATATATTCAACTAAGATTATAACAATCGGTTAGTTTAAATAGCAAAAAATTAAGCTAAATAAAAAATTCATGATGTATCTTTTCTAAAATCTTTCATTTCAACGGTACTTCCAGTGAAAAGAGCTAAAAAATAAGAACAAAATAATTGTAATTAACGTTAGAAACTAATGTGATGATGGGAACTAATTAGCACTTTCATAATCAACTTAGTTCATTAAGTCAATCAGTTTGTATATACATTTCTCTGTTGTACTTGTAGATGTCCATTATTACAGACTTGTATAATGTTGTCTCAAGGTCACCTGACTGATTGTTTTTTGTCCTTCAACAAGTCTTTTATGATTTATCTGTATTTGTTATTATATGGTTTGGGAATGCTATATGACATTTTTGTTAACCTTAGGACAATACATTATTATTAGATCTTGGATGAAATATGAAATACTTAAGCATTCCACTTTCTCTTTGAACTCACTTTAGTTCTCATATTTCAATGGTGAGAACATACATGTCTATGATAGGAGGTCTATTATGTTTTGTTCGAGGTTTTTGAAAGAAATAGAATAGATATATTAAAAGTTTATGTTTGATTTGAAAGATGAGGGAGTTTGTTGGCTCTGATTTCACAAAGGGGGATTTGCCCTGAGATGACAGTGTTGCTCACAGTCTGAAAATTTTAGTTTAACTTTTAAGAAACAAGGTTGTTCTCATGTGAGGCATACATTATCCAGCAAGTGAGCAGAACACACTTTTCCAGGTATATATAACCTTTAACAGAAAAGCTACAGATCAAAATTTCGGAAACTATAATTTTTTTTAGAGGAAAAAAAAGATGCCTTGACAGAACATCTCAAGCATTATTAAAGTCACCTTTGCCTTTAAGGCAGTTGCAATCTTAGGCTTATAAGTATGAGCAGTAAAATCTGAAATTCAAATTTGGGTGGCACGTACGTGTTATGCATTGAATTCGTCAAATTTACATGTCAGGTTAGTTTCGTATGTTTCAGACAATATTGAGATTTGTTCGTTTGGGATATTTCCTACAAGTTAACCCGATGAAGCAGATACAGCGCAAAGAAGCGATATTCTGATAATACTTGATGCGACTCCACTCACCAGTTCCCTTATCATATGTTCTATGAACGCAAAAGATAATGAGACTTTCCAATACTGTTTTGGCATGGTTGCATGTTGATTGGCCCCGGTAGCCTGTCGATCACATTGCCTCGGCATATTTTTAACGATATCGACAGGATCTAATAATTATAATGCCGATTGGTAAATCTCATTCCAAACTGATGAACTTTACACTAATTTAAAATGTGCTTCAAAACTACATGTCTTAGACTGAGTATTACAAATTCATGTCTTGTAAAAGATACATAAAGTTACCTTCCGATTTTGTCATAATCTCAAAAAAAATATATGTTTTGAAACCAAATGTCGTTAGTTATTTAATGATATATTATCAATTAAAAAAATGAGAACACAGGTGTGTCCTTTAACATTCAATTTATAAATTTTTAAATAGCCATTTCTTTCTTGCATGCCGAATCAATTTGCAGGCAGAAGCGTGTTAGTGTATAAGGAGCTACAATCTTTTTCTGCAGGACTCGAACACTTAAATTGTAACTAGGTTGTAAACTAATATCCAGGATAGAAGAAAAGACACAAACAGTCTTCAAACTTTTAACAAATATTGTAATCATCATAGTCTTAGATAATACATACATCACACTGTCCAATTCCGATGGACCAACTAAATTCTCTCTCTCTTCTCTCTCCTGTTTTTTTTTTTTTTTTTTTTTTTTTTGAAAACGACGTGGATGCACGTGCTGTTGTGCTTCCTGTGTAGCTACGCCCCTGAGTGGTATAAAACTGATAGACACATTTACAAGATGTATTGAACATTTTTTTAGTCTTGGTTTCTTCAAAATGTTTGCTATCTTTGTGTTTTATTCCGGTGAAAAATGGTAAACTAGGCTTTAACATTTGAAAATCAAAAAATATTACCCCTATGTAAAGTTGGAGCACAAAAGTATAAAGTGTAACATTTGACTGAGGCATTAAGTATATCTGCACTTGAATTATCAAAGACAGTTGAATCTAAGAGATGCAGAACTTGGATAAACACAGATTATGTCAACAGATATTATGGCTTGGTTAAAAAAGATGGTGAAAGTCAGAGCTATGTTTTATTATATGCAGAAACAATAGGAAGTGATAAATGATATGATTGAAGCAGAATTCTTAACATTTTGATCACCAATGCTTAAGTTATTGTTTTCTTTCATGCTACCTTTTTATGATCTTGAAAGACAATGAGCCAAAACAATAAAAAAGCATCTAATTAGTTCAGAACAACAATCTTGTGTTTATCAGTATCAATAGGAATGCAGATTCTTTTATGATCATTTTGTGGTAGAGTATTTGTGTCACGTCTGTTTGCAGCCTGCATTTCATAGCTTGCTTTGCTAATTGATTTTTTGACTTGGGTCTCTTCTTGCAATATCTCTCCTTTATTGATGATTATATTTCAGTATTATATTTTTAAGAATAAATTGTGAAACATATCCTTCTGGTCCCTTCAACTGGCAGGTTTCATCTGACCTTGACCTCAATTGCATGGTTCATTGGATAATGTTAAGATTTTGTGCTTTGGTCTATCTGTTGATTTCTATAATTGATGCATGAAATGATTGTAAGCTGTACATCAGGCTCAGACTAGCATAGTTTATTTGACCTACCTGAGTAAAATATATTGTCATCATTGTCATTGTTCATTGGACACCTGATGTTTAGTTTTTGTGGTATGATATTTCTCAATTTTTGGTCAATGTAAAGATTTAGTAGTTTGATCTGATTTTCAGGTACTATATAAGCAATAGGACCACAATATTTGGTGTATTGAATGATTGTAAAGGTACAATGTCTGACTGTCTGGAGAGGTTCATCTGACCTTGACCTCATTTTCAAAGAACATAGATAATGTTAAGTGTATACATGTGATACTTTTAGTAAAACCTTCATATATATCACAGACTTTCAACATAAATTCATAGGAAAAGTGGGCCAGACAATTCAGTGTGTGCACTAAGACTGTTTAGAATTTGATTTAAGAATTGTAGTTTTGAGTTTCCTTAAATGATATATTTGCCATGTCCTATCAAATATTCTTCCAAATGATAGGTTTAAAAATTCACAGGAGAAATGTTGCATTTATAACAAACGCATACTGAATATTCCTTTGTGTAAAAAGTGTGTGTAAATAATATTTCAGTGCAGTTGTCAATTTAATTAGAAATCTAATAATTTCAACGAAACTACAAATAAAAGAAATAAAAAAGCACCTTATTTTAATGTAACTTTTGTATTTGAAACTTTTGTATTAAAGCATCGACAGTCCTAAACTTGATTAGGTCTTGATTATTACTTAATTGAAGTTATCAAGGACTCAAACTTAATTTGAGTACACGTGTTATATAACTCAGAGTAAAATTTATTGAAATTTAGCACGAAATACTGTTGTATTAAAATTATCTCTTACAATAAAGATGGATGTCTATTATTTAGGAAAATATTGTAATATACTAGAGATGCTATTAACATTGGGATACAAATGGGCATTACTTTTATAGCTGAAATGCGGTATGGGCTTTGCTCATTGTTAATGTTTGTGTCATTTTGGTCTTTTGTGGATAGTTATCTCATTGGCAATCATACCACATCTTCTTTTTTATATTACTATTAGTGTTGAAACAAAGAGTTTTTAAATACACGTAAAAAGTTAGTCTACTGAGCATGCACGAAAGCGTATGACACAAATTGTTAAACTCAGCCTTATCTGGACTCTGAATTGGGTTTAATTTTATAAAAAAATACACCTTATTGCCAATCTCTGCTGACCCGGCCAGCCGCTTGAACTTTTGGTGCATACAACAATCACTTTCCCTTTGTGGTGTCAGATATTTTGTTTTATGATGTCAAAATTTTATGGGAATCTGTGTGATATCCAGTAATGGCAGACAAATAGCATGAAGGTGTATGGTGTTTTATGTGGATAAAAGATTGTTTCAAAGACAAATTTAGGAAGAACAATACACTGCATTTATTAAGTCATATAAAAAAATATATATATATATTGTTTCAGAGGAGATGTGGGCTCAATGAAATGGATCTCTTCCTTTATTAGTATAGATGATTTAACCATATGATATTAAAACAGGTGTAAAACAGTTTACATGCACATAAACCTTATGATCAGGTACAATAGAGACAAAATTAAGTTATATTGTTATGAGATGTAAGATTAAAATATAACATGTAGCTTCTTTACAATTACATAATAGAGTTAGAGTAGCATCTGGCATGTGCAGGACTTTTTAACATTATTACAATTGCAAGAATCTAACTAAAACACATGTTGGTTCATTATCCCTCCTCAAAATTTCTTTTTGGGGTTACAAATATGTAGGAAGCATGTATAGTCTGTCTGTTTGTCCACCTGGTCCATCTATCTGTCCATCTTGTCTTACTGTGTGTATCCGTCCACCTTTAAAACCCAATGCATCCTTAAAACATCTTAACATATGAACTGAAATAAAGTCATCCTTTAAAATTGCTCAAGATTGAGGAGATGAGATGGAATGCATTCATTTAGTACATGTGTTGTTTTCAATTAAAGAATATTCAGTGTACTTGTCAATTAGGCAGCAACCCTGCAAGAGAATAAAGAACTTTTTTAGCAAAATTTAATTAGGCTCACAGTTTTCAGGACAAACTTTATTATTTTTATAGGCAATTTACATTAGCATATATGTAACACAGTGTTACATTATTTCTAATGCTAACTACCAGGTGAAATGATAATTAAACGGGAGTAATTACTTTTTAAGTTTTCAGCATGAATAATAGATTTGATAAAGTCATAATTGCATGTAATTAGATTGAGCAGAACCATTGGGGGAGGTTATGTAACATTTCAGCCTTCGATATTCACTAAAAGTTTTTTTTTCAAATTATTCAAAGTAATGTTTCGTGTAACAAATCGCAAGATTAGAGATGCAAGGAAAATTGTAAAATGGAAATTCCAATATTGTTAAGATTGAAGACAATGAAACACAATTAAAGTTTATTAAATTGGACTGCGATAGCTTTCATAATTAATCATTTATATCTTGTGACTTTAATGGCGATGGAAAAAGACTCACAACTGCACTTTTTCTACGCGAATGTAGAATAAAATATGAATAATTGATTTTAAATTTATTATTTTGCTTTTTAAGTTGGTTAATTGTCTCACAAACAAACGGTTTGGGAACAAATGAGAAAATGAAATCAAAGCCTGATAATTAATTGTCTTTTGTCAGTTCATTAATTTTATACCATAATATATAATGTAAATATTAGATATATGATAGGATTTTATATTGTGCTGCTCTAAAGATCATGATATAGGAATTCTACGATAAACGTGATTTCAGTGGGAAAATAGTAAAAACATTCAAATATAAACAATAACAATACAAAATGCAAGATTAGGAGATAATGGTTTCATAATCGTTCCAAATATAGACTAGGCTGTACTGTACTGTAAAAATAAGTATTGACCGATTTGTTAAAAAAAAAAGATAAGTATCATAGAACTTACAGTAATAGGGAAATCGGAAAAAATAGTATACCAAATTAAATTATACATTAGATGTGTGTTGTATATCAATCAGACACAGACTCAATGAACCTTCTAAATTGGCTGACTGTTATAGAAAATCTGTGTCACAGACAACCATGGATATGTTTCAGTCTTGTTGTAGTGAGAATCGTGTCATATTTTCCTCCTTATTACATTACAGAATACCACTGATCACCCCATTATTATGGATGCCACAAATCACCTGTTAACGGATGCAACCAATCACCACGTTACCAAATGCCACTGATCACCACATAACCAAATGCCACTGATCACCACATTAATACTGAAAGGGCCCAAATCACCACATTACCAAATGCCACTGATCACCACATTACGGAATACCACTGATCACCACATTATTGAATGCAACTTATCACCACATTACAAATGCCACTGATCACCACATAAACAAATGCCACTTATCACCACATTACAAATGCCACTTATCACCACATTACAAATGCCACTGATCACCACATAAACAAATGCCACTCATTACCAGATGCCACTGGTAACCATATTAAAGAATGCCACTGATCACCACATTACCAAATGGCACTGATCACCACATAACCACATGCCACTGATCACCATATAAACAAATGCCACTGATCACCACATTACCAAATGGCACTGATCACCAACCAAATGCCAATGATGACCACATAAACAAATGCCTGCACTTATCTCCATATCTTCTAATATCAATTATGGATAGTTCTCTCATTGGCAATCATACAAAATCTTATGGAAAGTTCTCTCTAGTTGTCACTAATATACTATATTCTTATTTCTATTTGTAATGTTCAAAGATGCTCACCAGGGTTATAGTTCTGAAATAAATTTTACATGAAATTGTGATACATGTGGTCTCTCGAAGCTGAAGGCCTTTTTCAGTCAACAGCTGGCTTTGTATGATACTTGAAATTATAATTCATCTTGTCAACTAGCGCTTCAGAGCTTTTATTTGTTTTCTGGATGATTCACACCTCCATTTGTTACCTGCAATAATCATTAATTTAATTGTCTTTATTAGAATTATTTGTCTAGATTAATTCAAAGATAACGACCCGATTGCTGTGCAACAGCATAAAATATTACTGTTTCATTGATTAAAAGATGCATCGAATATTTTTTTCAAAAGTACAATAAATTGACAATTGTTATTAGAGTGTTGTGCAAACAGGATGAAAACTACTTTTTATCATGCAAATTTCATGTTGTAAAGATCCTGTAGAGATGAGGGGTTTCCTGGTAGTTTATACATTTAAATGAAGGACCTGAACAACATTCGTACATACGTATTATTGATTGGTGAAATGGGATGTTAATATTGACAGAGTGATGGTTATGTACATGATACATACACCTATACTTGGCAAATTTTAATTTTTCAAATTCTAGGACTAATATCAGGGTGAAAATTATTATTTTCAGACAAATTATTTTCCATCTTATAGACAATTAAAATTATTGATGTTTTGGTGTGTCCTGAGCTAGGTTAAATGTCAATCTGACTTATTAGGTCACTGAAAAGTTTGGTACAGAGTTAAAAATCCATGATTTTCTATCTCAAGTACACTGTTTAAAGAGTAATGAATAAAAGGAGATATTGTATGATAGAACATTTTTGGTAAATTTAGAGAATGTTGAAGGTACCAGTCTTGTATTACAACTCCAATTTCCGGTGCATGTCAAAACATGGAGGGAAACAAAATAGTGCATTTTTTTCTGAATTTTTTTCTGAACTCAATTTTTTCTGTTTGATTATAGGTTTATGCTGAATTGAAACATATATATAGACTTTAAAAAAAATCTTGCATCTTTTGGGGATATCAATCCAGGAAAGTGGAAGGATATCATGTTTACTGGAAGTGGTGCGGCCTAGTAAAAATAGCAAACAGAAAGTAGAAAAAAATGTTTTGACTTCAGGATTGCGTAACTTTTTATTCTTCGTGGCAACACCCTCTTTTTTTTCAATTAAATCACAATTTCACATTAGTACATGCATGATATGAACATGAATTTTTTTTTCTATGTAGCATTTTTTATTTTTTTATTTTCAAAGATCAGCTGTTTAACATGTAAGCCTATGGAGCAGTCAATTACAAGACTGCAACCTGAAGGCCTATAAGTGTGAAGTGAAGAAGAAATGTTTTTTGCACTTATATTCATCAATGGAATTTAGGTATTTCTCAATAATTTGATAAGTTTAATGTTCTATATCTTTTCTTTTACATTGCAAATCTCAGAGTATTCTGATTGGATATTGAAAGACGTGGTAGCTTAAAATACCTTAGGTTTCTACATTGAAACCAATATGTGACTGTTTTGAATTAGGTCTTGTCATACTTGTTAGCTAAAGCTTTGTATTGTATCAATGCTTAGTAATGCAGAAGGCAATGATAAATTAACTAAAGAGGTGTTGTTACATAACCAACAATCAGTGTCAGTACCAACTCATTAGACGACACTTCGTAACACCCGTTTTTAGAATCGGCTAAATTGATTTCAAACAGGGGATTGTCAGGGATCTGAAAACCGTAGAAATATTGCATTTAAATGTGTTCTCTGCTTAATTGAAATTTTGTTTAATTTCTTTTGTCAATAAAATAGGATTTGATTATTTTGTTAGATTGGGGATTGGTATGGATTCGGTTGATTGTGGATTTATTAAACGATATAAATTACGTGGAAAGAATACATTGTCTATCATAGATTTTAATAAAATAAACTTAATGCCCTTAAAAAATGGTGTTAGATTGTTATGTCATTTATCATTCTTAAGAGTTTTGTATGAGATTCCTTAGTGTTATATCAAAAGTTTGAGATGTTTCAAGAAATCTGCTATCAAACTAAATTTGTCTCAAAACATCCTCTCCTTCATTTCAGTTGAGATTTTCAAGATATATATTTTTTTAGGTTTCATAATATTTTTAAGTACATAAAAAAGAAGATACTGTAAGTAATCAAATGGCAGACATAAGTAAATGACTTAATTTCATTTAGCACCAGATATATGTGGGTTTTACAGTGTTTCCCTTAAAAAAACACTTACTTACAATCCTTTGATGACCCTTAATGAACTTAAAAAAAAGTAAAAAATGTATAACAATTTAATAAGGGATAAAAAAGGAACGAATTCTGAACCAATGTCTTCAATAATTATGGGACTCTATGATAAGTAATAAATATCTGTTTGGAAATTATGTAAAATAGGTTAATTTGAAATTCTGCATTAAATGCTGAAACTTCTACAGAGTTAATTGCCCTTTGAAAAGCGCTGAAACATTGAATAAACATAACATATCTGACCTTTCTATTGGGAAAAAGAATTAATTCAATAAGTTCTTTTTTTTTGAAGCATGAATGTTTGCTGTTTGTGTTACTTAGCAATGAGTAAAGAATGTTTAGAATTGACTTACTTTAAAGTCTAAAGAAAATATTGACTCTTATCTTTTGAATTGGAGTGTTTTAGAAGTGCCTCAATGGTTTTGAAATAAGCAGACATCTTTATATCATTGTGTCACTAATTAAATTGCAAAAACATAAAACTGTATAAGAACAGAACATTTAATCATTAAACTGTATGTATTTAATCATTCCAAGACATTAGGAGTGGAAATTGCTTTCATTTTGCATGATGAACGCACTTTTGAAACTTTTTAACAGAAAAAAACAGTCAACAGTCAACAGAATTGAAGCCTATTGTCAAGAAGTTTGAAGTCTTGTTACAAATAAAAGTACATATTTTAAAAGTTTGATGTGAGCTATTTCGTTGTTTATGGTGAAGTGTGTCACTTGAAATTCTGTAATGAGACTTAATTGGCAATGATTATTCATCACCACTAGAGGGACTGTGTGTAATGGGCAGAAAACTCTGACAACCAATGCTCAAGAAATATTGTGATTGTAAAAAAATGTCAACTTTGAAAGTAGAAGATAGTTTGAAATGGTGCAACCCTGAGTAATAGTCCACCCTGGAATGTGTTGCAGGGGACATAGAAATGTAGTCATATTTTTATGAAACTTTTCATTCAAAACAGTTTTTCAGACACTATATGTTTAAAAAAAAAAATTGGGAACAAATGGCTCTCAAAAGAGGGACGAAAGATACCAAAGGGAAATAGTGGTTTAGGTTACAGCTTATATTGATGCCTTTAAAAAAATGTACAAGCTTATTTGACAGAGTTGTCTCCCATTATTCTGATATAGTAGTTAATGTTCAGATTATCTTAAAAAGTCAAAAGTGTATGTAAATGTCAGATTTAAAAGAAAAAAACACCATTTTTTATTGTTTAAATCTGATTAAATAATAAAAAAAGACTTGGATTAAAGTTTAAACTGATTTTGTCTGTGTTGGGAGTCGCACAGACGAGGATTAACTGCCTACAAAAGTCAAAGCCATAATAATGAAAAACTCATGCTACTTATTAAAGGGATTTTACCACACATTACAGAACTAATTATACTCATACAGATAAGCAAAATATTTTTTTATATTCTTAATTTTACTGTCAGTTTGGACAGAACATAAAATGTTTATTGCCTAAATAAAAATGTTTAAAAAATGTTTAAACATGAAAAAAATTGGATTTAAGTTTAAAATTCAAATTTTTATAAGTCTGTTTTGGGAGTCTGCAGAGAAGGATCAACTGCCTACAAAAGTCAAAGCTCCAACAATGAATAACTCATGTTTAAGTTATTAAAAGGGAATTTTACACATAACAGAATCAACAACTAATTATACAATGTATACTCGTACAGATAAGCAAGAAATTTTGTATATTCTTAATTTTCATGTCAATTTTGGACAGAATTAAGAATATAATTTGTTTTAAGCTCTCCTCTGTAGAATTACCATCTCCCGCTGTGATATCTCCGTGTGACAACAATAACATGTCAATTTTGAAAATATATAGACTAATATATAATGTCATGGTGATATTTAGACAACATTATTTTTGGTAATATCATATCGCAGATGGTTTTGTATGTTTGGCCAGTACAATATATTAACAGTTTTGTGTCTTTATATTAACACCTATTTTTGGCTGCCTAAATCTCCGTCAGAATTAATGGAATCAAGATGAAAGCAGGTAAATAGTATTTAATTTTATAAACCATTTTTTTTTTATTGACTTTTTTTTTACATAATAATAAATATTAATGAGTTAGCAGCCCAACAAAATGATTTCACCTAAAATACATAATTAAAAGAGGCTTCAGAACTAGAAAATGTAAAAAATTATGAGATGTGGTATTATGTTGTGAGACAACTTTCCACCTGAGAATGAAGGATGAAGATGTTCTGTGGATTCATTATAATTCGTTGGATACCAATTTTCATGGGTACAGGCTAACCACCAAATTAAATGTTCAATGATTAATGAATTTTCTTAAGGTTCAGTATACATGGTATATGCAGACTTTGGCAAAATCGAAATTGAGTAGATATCAACGAAAATGTACAAGTTTTCATTAATCCACGAAAATTGGTACACTAAAAAATAAATGAATCCACAGTGCTTCTCCCTCTTATTGCTGTTACTGTAGTTGAAGAAACAGCATTCATTGTTTTTTTTTCTGTCAAATATTAACACTAAAGCACTTTGAACTTCAACATTTAAGGTATAACATGTTTATGGTTTGATATATGTAAGACTGATAAATGTGTCTAAATTCCTTCCTGTATTGTGGTTTATAGAATATTAAAGGTCTCTTAAAAATTTAATGGATGACACATTTTTTTTGAATTGTTGTAAATAATTGTGATTTTACATCATTAGCAGTGCCATTACATGCTTAGAATATGTCTTGAAGGAACTGAGGGAAAATTAACTGAAATCATTATGTGATTACAATCATATTGCAGTGTGATAATCAATTTGGTATTTCTTCCTCAGGGGATGAACATATGAAGGAAAGAATTATGTTTTTCTGTCCCAACCACACTGTTCGGTAGGATTGTTCGAAGTGTTATACTTCATTTGTGGTATTCAGACATTTTGTCAGCTACCTTGTTATAGATATGGAGAGCAACTAACTGTAGGGTAAAGTTCAAAAGGACAGGATCTTTCATCTTTGTCAACCTCTATTACACAGACCTTAGTTCCTTCATGTATTGTATTGATTGTTAATTTAGTCTTTTCTTGAACATGCATACAAAATGTTTGCCACTGATCATTAAGCAGAATGAACCAACAATCGATCAACATAGTCTATATATGGGGAGGGTTGAGATCTCACAAACATGTTTAACCCCGCCACATTTTTGCACCTGTCCCAAGTCAGGAGCCTCTGGCCTTTGTTAGTCTTGTATTATTTTAATTTTAGTTTCTTGTGTACAATTTGGAAATTAGTATGGCGTTCATTATCACTGAACTAGTATATATTTGTTTAGGAGCCAGCTGAAGGACGCCTCTGGGTGCGGAAATTTCTCGTTACATTGAAGACCTGTTGGTGACCTTCTGCTGTTGTTTTTTTCTATGGTCGGGTTGTCTCTTTGACACATTCCCCATTTCCATTCTCAATTTTATAATAGATTTTCACATTTCGATGTTTCACATTTTGCAATTAGATGTTTTAAAAGATACATGACATCTTAAAATTCAGTAAGACCAAGTATCTTAGATTTTCCAAAATATTCCTTACCCTGTGTGTTATGTTTTTAACAACACTATTAAAATTAATGAGTGTTTTAAAAATATGTGATAAAAATAGATTGAACAAGTTCAGGCATTTTGGCAGTACTTTGATTGCTGTAAGAATGTATTAAGTCTGAAGTCTGATCTGTAACAGGATGATTTTCTCTGTATTTCTTGTCTTGATTTTGATTGACAAGATTATAGAAAGTAAAAACATGATAACATTAACCCTTTACATGGAGATGTAGGTTTGGATTATTGATAATTTGATTTCTACACTGATATTAATTGACTACCATAAATTCTGGATACCAAGGGTCTAAACCTTGAGATTTCTTTAGCCGATTATTAATTGACTTCTGAATGTTGTTCATATCAGATTTCATTCATCATATTAATTAAGTCAGATTTTGACTTGGGGAAAATTAATAAAGGTTAGTGGCGTGTTGGAATTTGTAGACTTGAATTACTAAATGAAAATGTGTTGTTTTCTTCGTAAAGATGTAAAAATCAGTAAACGGAATTTCTTGTTCGATTCATTTCTTGTAAATTATAACTTTAACAAATTATCCTTACATAGTTTTTCCATTTCATGGGCTCCTTATCAGAGTTCTATGTGCACTCATTCGATGTCCGTGGTCTATTGGTTGTACTTATCAGTTGGCTGCAGTGTACAAATTAAAGATTTTCTTTCACAAAACTTGGTATCAGAATGATATCTTCTGCTTTAATTTAGACCATGCAATGCAAGCATCATCTTTCCTTTAAGCTGTTACATCATACAGATAATGTATTTTCAGATGGATCCAAAGGAATTTAAATGTAAATGATTTAAAGCTTGGATTCTAAGTTGACTTACTTGTATAGATATGGAGCAGAGAAGGGCATCTATAGATTTTTAGTTTTTGTGAATTCTTTTGATCAAATGATGCACACTTTATGTATTTTCAAATTGACTTTGAAGAATGAACTCAACTATTTATATATTCTTTCACAGAGCTTACATTAAGGTTTCTAGAATGTAGTGGAAAATCTATTTGATAAAACTTTTTTTTCTGTTTCTTGATTTGCATAATACTAGGACTGTGTCTTCTTATTTAGGTCAATTACTTTCATTGTTCTTTTTTCAGAGAAAAAAAAGCATTTCTCTATATTTTTAACAACTTACTTATTCATGTCTGTTCTTAGAAATCTGACCTTCTAAACTCATACAGTTGTCTGGACTCTTTTTGTAATTAAGCCTGCATTAATATTGATCTGATTTTTAGTAAGTGTATAATGATGACTAACAGATTGAATTTGCATTTTATTCTGTTTGACTGACAACCCAATGACTAAGGAAATGTCATGAACATTTAATATGCTTAAACACCAGACATCTAGTTGATATTTTGCTTAGATTACACAGTAATAATATGGTAATCCTTTTAAAGTTTCTGGAGTACCAAAGTTGTATCAGTTAGAATTATTTGGTGTCTCAATGCTGAACTTATTGCACAGGGTTTAAAGAAGACTAATCTGCATGAAGTGTAGCCATATAATTTATAACCTTTTTCTTTTCCATTAGGTGCGTTTGAATAATTTGAGTGTAGGAAAAGAAAGCAAACTTAGTTTGACCTTAGTCATTTTCAGGAACTTTTTAGCTTGTTGTTCAGCCAAGGCTCTGTGTTGAAGACCTTTCTTTGACCTATAATTGGTTTACTATTAGAAATTGGGACTTGGATGGAGAGTTATGTCCCATTGACACTGACATACCACATTTTCTTATATCTATTTAGTATACAAGATCGAGGCATTAATTTCTGAATTTATTCTCCTAAGTTTTTAGACATTCATTTATGTTTTTTCCAATGTAACTGGATCAATATGTCCTTGTTTTCTTAGCTGACAAGTGTTCTTAACTTAGGTTAGATTGTAAAACATATAATGGAGAACTTATTTCATTCGTGTCAATGGTAGTTATAGATAAACTGTTTCATTAGAATCAATTTTAAACCAATATTCATACTTTTATAGATGGGAATTGATATAATTGTGATGTTTGGCTTATAAATCTAATTTGCAGTAAATTCTACCATGGACTATTAGGCACCTCTTTTATAAATGTAACGGATAAGTGTATTATTGAAGAAAAAAAAAGAGGAATTGATATAGGTCTTTTATTGGGTAAATTAAACTAGAGATAATATTGGAAGATGTGGTATGTGTGCCAATAAGACAACTCTCCATTCAAGTAACAATTTATAAAAGTAAACCACAGTGTAAGTCATGGTACCTTCTTCAACACAGAGCTTTCACTGGTTCACAAAGAATTTCAAGCTATAACCGCTCCAAAATTACTAGTGTAAAACCATTCAAACAGGAAAAACAATGAATGAAATATTGGGAATTAACCAAGGGGACCTGATTTAGGCATTTTAACATTAACAAAAAAATGATAAATCCTTGTATGCGACAGATATCAGTGAAAGTAATACTTAAATTTCATTGCCAATTTGCTTCTGGATTTACCTAATGGCTTCCTTAGGAAGGCTGAACTCCAAACATTTGAAAGGCAGGGATCTTTAAATAAGTATAGACATATTAGAAGCTAGATGATCAAGATAGACCTGAAAAGAATAGCCAAAAATATTCAAGTTCAAGTAAATTAAAGTACTAAACACTATCTGTTTATTGAAAAGGTTTTAAAGTTGAACGCCCAGTTATAAGAAGGAACACGGAAGTTGGAAAATTTTTGACTTGGAATAATATAAGAAAACTATCATAATGAGTCCTGACATTTTATAATTTAGCATAATTGGGATAATTTGCCTTTAGTTTAATCACAGTAACTGATTTTGTCCCTCGATCTTGTTCACACAATGAATTGTTGTTCAAATTCCTGGAAATAATGCATTTTTTTCTAATTTGAATTAGTTCTAAAGAAGATGATCAGTTTAACAAATTTGTCCTATCTCTTATATGCTTCTTTCACAAATTATATGCTCAGAAATGTCAGAGACAAACGAAATTAATGATTTAAGGATAATTTTATCCCTCATTTCAATTTGTCTGCAGCCATAGTTGTTTAAGCTTATTAACGGACCTGTGTAAAATGTCAGAATTATATCCATATATTGTTCTTAGGCTTAAGAACCTAAATTTGGTAAAAGTGCAAAGATTAATTTCAACATTAATTTTAAGCCTCATTAAACTTTCGTTGATATGAATTAATTTAATTTATCTGATGGAAATATTTAATCATTGACCTTATAAAGCTTCTGCTTATTTTCTGCGGAACTGATTTTAGGATCGTGGAACAGATTTTAGGGATTGGACTGCTTTGAAGGATGCATATAGGACAAGTTATTTCTAGCCGATTTAGCATCTTTTTTTAAAAATTCTGCTGTTGGAAATGATATTTTTTTTAAAGAAGACGCTGAATAGATGTATTTACACTTGTATGCAAATTTTTTCGCCATTATGTATAAAATTACCAATGCTCCTAAAAAAAATTACATCACACTAAAAAAGTGATAGAAATGGTTGATTAAAGTCATAAGAAACGAGTGACCGGTGAAAACTAATGTTCTTCTAATTCTTGAACTAATGCAAACAAACATCATAAACTTAGTCTTCAAACATGCAGTGTGCACAAATTTATCATTTTTTTTTTTGTTCGTGTAAATTTTGTATAATCGTCAAATTTTTTCCAACCTTCCAGTGTTGTTGTGAAAATATGGCAGGTAATTAAAGATTGTGTTTTAAAGCCAAAGTTTAACGATTGTCACCAGTGTTTGTCAACAATTGACAAAAAAGCATGGATTTTTACGAGATGGATCACACTGAGGTCACTTTGCATATGGAAAATATGTCGGGGGGGGGGGGGGGGAATTGCTTGCTGGAAGGAAGCAATTAAAATAAAGTAAACTTCTTCTAAATATGAATAAATTAAAGAATTTTCTTCTGAAAAAAGTTTATGTACATATTAAAGTTTTGTAATGAAAACAATCTATTGAGTTATAAAAAAACATACATATTTAATAATTTAATACACATATCCATTATTTTTTTTGATTTGAGGTTTCTTATGACTTTAAGTCTGAAGGTTATTCAGAGCAGATCTAAGGTCATTTGGAGAAAAAATTCATCTAAATACCGAAAGTGTCGGTTTTTTCAGAGTTTAAATATTTATATAGGAGATTATTGCCTGGAATTTCTCCTAAAACAAATTAAAATAAATAAGAATAAAAAATAAATTGGTGGTCAGTATAACATTAAGATGGTTGTTTACATTGATCCATTCTGATCAGGAAATGATTCTTATTCAATAAAATTATCTCCCTTATAAATTAATTGCTATGAATGACCTGCTCTAAATAAAATATAATAATTTTGATTTAAATCTCCAAATTTTGGTTTGACATGGAAAACCAATTGAGGATTTTGAGAAATAGATTTAATTAAGCTTTATACAGAAATTATGAGTGATATATTTGTAGATAAAGAACTGAAATTTGATGAAAAATTAACGATTAATGGAAAAAGAGTTATATGTCTTTTTGTTCAGGGAATAGAACGTTCAATTGAAAGTGACATAAAACTCATATTTTCATATCTACAGTGATTATGTATAGCCTGAAAACACCAAGTTGTGAGTACGAGCTTTGCTCATGGCAAGGTATGACTCCAATCTTGATTGACTAGAGTGAAGGCTGTTTCCTGCATGAAGACAGTTCCCCTGTCAATGTAGCCATAGTTGAATTTGTTTGACAATGGTTTGATGTGTTTTACACCATGGTTTTCCACTTTTCTGACCATGGTTACCATCACTCACCATGATGATTTAGCTCATGGTCAAACCATGGTTTTCCATTTTTTATGCCCTACTACAATAGTAAAGGGGCATTAGCTTTTCTGGTCTTAGGGTCTGTTCATCTGTTCGTCAGTTCGTCTGTCTGTCCCTCTTCAGGTTAAATTTTTGGTCAAGGTAGTTTTTGATGATATTGAGCTCCAATCAACTTGAAACTTGGTAAACATGTTCCCTCTGATATGATTGTTCTAATTTGAATGCTATATTAGAGTTCTGACCCAAATTTCACGGTCCACTGAACATAGAAAATTATAGTGCCAGTGGGGCATCTGTGCATGTACTATGAACACATTCTTGTTCTTACTATGGTCAATCATGGTCATACATCTGTCGATGCTTGATAAGCTCAAATTTTAAGTGGTTGACTGAATGGTCAGTATGATAACATGTTTTTTTTCTACCTTTGTGACCTGATGATGATTGTGGTACATTTGACCTCAGGCATGGTTGACCAATTCAAGTTAACCAATCTCCAATCCTGAATGGTAAGACAATGATCTCTCCTATTACAGCTTCTTTAAAAACTGGCCACCTTTCTATTAGCAGGGGTGAGTGGAATTAAATACAAGCTCCCAAACAACAAATTTTACATATATATTAATAATTTAATTATTTATCATGTTTATGATCAATGCATCATAACTGCACCTCTTATTACTTTGAATTACATCTCTCAATAACATAAATACAACATTACTTTAGTTTAAAAATACATAGATATAGAAAAGAGGCATTTTACACAGAATTATAAGCGAGATATACCATTAAAACATTAAAGTTTATTATAAAACATATTTATAAGAACATTATTTGAAGTATAAAATATTTCTACATCTATTTATAATAAGATAACAGGCTTAGATTTAGCACAGCTACTAATCAAATATGTGTTTATCATCAAAAGACATAAAATCACTATTAAAGTATTTGTGATTTTTTACATCAAGAACTTTTTGATATCTGTATTAGTATTTTTTTCTTTCCTTTTGAATTAAGAATTGATACAGTAATTCATAATTGATGAAGTTACGTAACTTTTCATTCCTATAATCCTTGAAGGTTTTTTTTTCCAAAATAATGTCTTGATTTCTAGTTTATGATGGTTCATAGATAAAATCGGTAATGTGAACAATGAAAGTAGTGCTAAATTTTTAAATTTTTAAATCTCTTGTTGAATTGAAGCCTTAATTATTAGAAATGTGCCCTAGTTAACGAAAGGATGATGATTTTCTCTCCGATATTCATGGCATGCTGAAGTGTGTGTCTGTAGTTCACTGACTGACTTAACACTGACTTTCTCCACCTACAAATCTTAAAAAATATATCCTAAAATAAAAAGATGTGGTATAATTGCCAATGACACAATGCTCCACCAAAAATGATATAGATTATTTTAAAACTATATTTCACTGTACGACCTTCGCCAAAACTGAATTAGAGGCTCCTCTGAGACATTGAGACCATGAGGTACATACAGAATAAGCAATTGTGAAATAGTTTCTTTGCATGATCTACTAACTAAAGCCAAGATTGTGGAAAATTGTGTTAATCACCAACAATTAATCAATCAATCAGTTTTCACTAACAAATTTGATAGAAGACACTCTTTACAGTCAGAGTGAGTTCAGGGTCATAAAACTTTCGAGCCTGATTTTTGTTCTCGGACTTGAAAATCAACCAATCAAATTGCTGGATTTCATGTTTCGAGCACGATTTTTGTGCTAAATCAAACAAAGTTTTATCCCTTCAAGGCCAGATTTAACTTTAAAGTAAAAAAAAGTAAAAACCAGTTATCCAACATACCCTGTGCTTGAAAATCTGTTGTTCTTAAAGGATGTTACAAACTCTGACACAAATCTTGTAAATTGATTGAAAAAAAATGAAATCTATCTGAAAGTAGGAGAAATGTATTTTTGTTAGAAGAATAAGTGTAATGATGTGTATATGTACGAAGTTACATCGTTTTTTTACAGTAAAATATGCATTTTTGATGATGTCGTACTCAGCTCTACTGTCTAAATACAATAGCATAAGGTCAAAATCAAACATAGGATGAGAATGAAATTACTTACTTAACAATCGGACACTTTAACCAGAAACAAATCGAATATAGATATTGATAGGGATACAATAGATTGGGTTGAGACTAGAATGTTACTTATGAATATATTAACTTCGCAAAAAAGAACATGAATTTTTATGAATTATTCATCTTCAGACTTGAAGAAGTAATATGTCCAATTAAAAAGATATGTATCATTTGGCTAATTAGAGTTTTGTTATTTCACATGTGTTGTGTAGTTAAAAAAAGATTTTTATCTAGGTTATTTAAAGATGCAGTAGTTTTAGTTCTGTTTCTTACTATTTCAACAAGCTAATTTAAAGATTTCTATCAGCAATGTAAAAGGTGAGAACGTAACTCTTTAGTAAAAAATGTCCATGTTGAGATTGTAAAAATAGGATTTAATTGTTTAATATTGATGCAAATGCTATTTCAATTTTTTTTTTTTTTTTTTTTTTTTTTTTTTTAAATTAAGCATTTTAGAATTGCCAAGTCATCATGAGGTTAATAAATATTTGAAACTGTGCTGCAGTTCTTCATCAATAAATATTGGACAAATTAAAACTCAATTATGAAACATTTGTTGAAACAATTCAGAGGGTACTCTCATTAGAATTATGACAGATGTTTGTTTTTTTCATTTCTTTTATTTGAATGACAACTGAACAAAGATATATGTTATAATTTCCAGATGATTTTTTTTACATTTTTCCAGGGGAAAAAAATCTAATCTATATTGTCGATCAAGCACAAAAAAAATTTGCCACATTTTGCTACCATTAGCATCAAATGAGTCTAAAATGTTATCCTTATTTTTTTCACCATCTTTTCTTTTTCAACTAATGGTTAGTTTCAAATGGATTTTTTTTAACATTATTTCGATCCATAATCCAAATCCCATCCTCTGACATATCCAGACTATATTATGTAAAAATTTCATCCTAATTTTGAGACATCTTCTCTGGTTAGCTTTATGAGTATTAGCTTATTTATGTTCACTTTATTACAATTGAGACATTTATTATTTATGTTTAATTTTCACAATCATACAACACCAGTATATATATATAAGAGATGAAACCGCATTGCAGAATTAACCTTTAGTCTGTAGGGTTGACAGTACGTTAATCCCTTAGAGATTTAACTTTTGTCTAAGTCTGTACATTTTTATTGATGCTGTATTGAATAGTCTGACCAAGTATTGGCATGTCCATTTGTCTTCTGTGTCCAGAGCTGACTGGAAGTGACCACTAACTTCAAGCTATATTGCTATTTTTGTCAGAATCAATACTAATATAAACAGGACATGTTAAATAAAACCTTCCACTCCATTCATAATTTGTGAGGTAATTATCATCATTAACTTTTGATAATGAGATATGAACTAGGTAATAACTCTGATATGGACACTGGTCAAGACTTTAATGCCCACCTTAGAAAGATGATAACGGTACAATAACTCAAGAGGTGGACATCTAGTGGTCAATACTGTCTGACGAAATGTTTAATTGCTCTTGGTAAATTATTTTCTGGCCATTTTCTAACATGGTACAGATATATTGTATAGAAAAGTATATAGACGGTCCTATAATCTGCTAGCTTAGTCTAGATACTGACAGAATTTTTATTACATCTTTTGACATTAAGAACACCATAAAAAACATGAGAAATCTCTAAAAAGCTTTTTATTTGTAAGCTTAAGGTTTATATGCTATAAACTTGGCTATATGATGAATTAGGAAGAACCTATAGATTTTGAATTTTATTGCTTGCTTTGGTATCAATGTGATAGAGACCTGAGGAATAATTATCTGAAGACCATTTACTGACTTTTTGAAATGACCGAGGTCAAATTATATTAAGAATTTTCTAGAAGATAAACATAAATATCCTTTGAAATACTGATAGCCTTTACTTTTTTCCTTTGAAGTTAAAGAATTGATATAATATTTCTGTTTTATAAAGGCCAATGCAAGTTAATCAATTTTATATGTGTTGACAATTATTACTCTTGTTTTTGCTTCTCCTACAGCAAAAATCAGAAAGACATCATAAATCCAAAGGAATTTGAATATGTAACAGTGCTTAATTGATACTTTTTTTTCCCAACCATATGAAGTTTAACCATGCTTTAATAATATTTGACCATGGTTGAACATTTTTGACCAAGGTCATTAACGGGAAGTTTGCACAAGGCCAACCATGGTCTGAAGTAAAAAAAAACATGCTTGACCATAGCTGATCATGGTGTAAAGAACATCCAAACATGATTTTGACCATGGTTATCAATGTTAACCATGGTCAACCATTGTTGCATTTTGAAAGGGTTATATATAATCTTTGGAAAAATATGAATATTGTTTAATTGAAATATGCTGTTAGAAAATAGGAATACCGTGATACATATGTATTATCTTTCTCATGCAATACTCTGATTGCTTGTCTGAAATTATTTGTAGAAATGTGCTGTTGTTGCAGTGAAATTCAAGTATTTATGTTTACGCAACATTAAGTTTATATTTTTTGTCTCCAGTGCATCATCAAATATCGTCCTCAATCATTTTTTTAAAAACTGCATTCAATATTTTTTGCAATTATCATCAAAATTATTTTAGATACTGACTTCTTCTTAACAGCAAAAATTTGATCCTTGCAAGAGAAGATGACATATTATCAATAGATTCATTACAAGAGTTATTGCCCTTGCTATTGAGGGATTGAATGATTGTTTATGTAACTCTCCCTTTAGTTGGTGTATAATTTAGAAGTGTAATTTAACCAATAGCTTGTCATATGTTTTTTTCTCTCTATTTTCAGAAGTGTTGTTTTACCCATGGTTATTGTTAATTATCGAGATATCATTGATCAAAGAGCCAGGTAGGTGACAAATCATTATTTAAATTTATTCCTTAATTTCATGTTTTTTTCCAAAAGTATTATGGTCATATTCAATAGTCCAACAGACTGAATCAGTCTTTCTTTGAAAAATATACAAACTGACTCTCATAAATGCCATGTATCAACCTGTTTATTGTGAGAGTTGGAATCTGAATAAATATGGCCTCCGGAATGTAACAAGTTATTCCTATATTTGTGATAAAATTTACTTGTTCAAGTCTGAGAGCTCTTCAGACAATATAAAGCAGCCTTTATTTATAGATCTCTGTTTATGAAATATTTATACAAAATCAAAAGTATAATCATGTATTAAGATATAGTTTATTAGATATCTGAGTTTTTATGTTACTATTGTGCTTTCCTTTATGCAATATTTACTACTAAGATCTGTTACCCTTATTATTATCTGTTAGCTCATCAATGACACAGGGGACCAGTAATATACTGATGGTAGTGGTTTTAACAAAGTAATTGAAACTGAGCGAGTTCCAGGTTACTTTACACAACAAAATGCCACCATCAGTACAGATTGTATTTCAGAATAAGTTTTGCCAGGTTTTGTTAATGTCAACTCAATATCAATCAGGCATGCCATGGTAGAGGGGGGATAGGACCTTTATCGGGACTCATTGATCAGGTGTTTTTAAGCTCAGGATTTGGGGATTGACCCTTTCGGGATCCGGGAATTCTTTATTTGAATTTTGGGACCTCAGGATTTCGGGATTTTGTGTATTTAAGTTTTTGGGATTTCCCGATCAGGACCCCTCCTATCCCCCCTCATGGTAGAATCACAAGAAAGTTCAATTAGTAACAATGTTAATTAATTAGGAATGAACATGCACAGAATCTGTTACAAGTGAAGAATCTTACAGTATAAAAGTCAACAAAGTTATGTTACGTAGGGTAGGTTGATTTGCCAAAGTGTAGCAAAAAAGGGATAATTTTTTTGAATATTTTGGCTCAAAAGTTAAAATATATAGAGTACCAGCCACTCCCAAAATCCAAAATGATGATTTGCCGACGAGTAGATAATTGAAAAAAAACTACTTCCTTCTAATATAGTGTGTCAGGAAGAACTTATTTATGACAGAATTATCAAAAGTGTTCTGAAGTATTATTGGATAATAACTTAAGGACAACTTTTGTTTACAATTATATACAGATGTAATAATGTGCTGTTATATTGTAATATCTGTTTTTTTACGTCCACTTGGGATGTACTTGATTTCCTTCTTCATGCAAGATATGGTCTTGGTGATGGCACTAGAGAGTATAAATCATTAAGTCATTGTCTGATATGTCCATGTACTTGTGACTGTAACCTATAAGTTAATGGTATTGTATATAAGTAGTTCATATCATCCCTTGTAAATTGATGGTTAACAATACGACTTTCAAGACTTGTTGAGTTTTTAACCGGATTTTTGTGACAAAAATGTCGGTTGTTGATTTTGGAATGCTCAGCGGTCGGGCAGGCGGTCGGTCAAGCGGGCGGCAATCAAATGTTGTCCGTGCTTTAACGCATGAATCTTTCAACCAAAGATTTTAAAATTTTAATATATTGTTACTGACAACTAAATGAAGGTCAAGTTCAATAATGGCGATTTTGAATTTTACTGTTCAGGAGTTATGGTTCTTGAAAGATTGAAAAATGGTGTTTCCAGTCGTGTCCGTGCATTTACACATGAACTGTTCTACCAAAGCTTCCCAAATTTTAATATGTTGTTACTGGTGAGAAAATGGAGGTCAAGTTCAATAATGGCGATTTTGACTTTTACCGTTCAGGGGTCATTCTTGAAAGATTGTAAAATGGCGTTTCCAGTCGTGTCGTGCATTTACGCATGAACTGTTCTACCAAAGCTTCCCAAATTTTAATATGTTGTTACTGACAACTAAATGAAGGTCAAGTCCAATAATGGCGATTTTGACTTTTACCGTTCAGGAGTTATGGTTCTTGAAAGATTGAAAAATGGTGTTTCCAGTCGTGTCTGTGCATTTTCTCATGAACCATTCAACCAAAGCTTTTCAAATTTTAATATGTTATAACTGATGACAAAATAGAGGTCAAGTTCAATAATGACGATTTTGACTTATACCGTTCAGGAGTTATGGTTCTTGAAAGATTGTAAAATGGTGTTTCCATTCATGTTGTTGCATTTACTCACTAACCATTCAATCTAAGCTTTTCAAATTTTAATATGTTGATACTGATGACAAAATAGAGGTCAAATTTGATATTGACGATTTTCACTTTCACCAATCATCAGTAATGGTTCTTGTGATATTGCCAGGACACAAATAAATGTTAATAAATTCGGTTTGCTGTCGTTGTGACAGCCTCTTGTTTAAAATTAAATTTGCATGAGTTTGATTTGAGACAGATATGTATGATCTAAAGTTTGCGTTTTTTTATCCAAAGATTTGATGCCCTTATTTAAGTGCTGATCAACTAAGTTAGCAGGTTTTTCTATAAGTTTTAAGGCTAAGCATAAGTTCAGCAGCTCATAATCAGATTTGTAGTGTTGAGGATGACTTTTGATGCTCGCAAAATCTTTGAGTCAGCTGAGCATTTTGAACCAGTTTTAAAGTTTTATAAGTGTAAGTAAATCTTAAGGTTGCAGTATATTGGTTTAGTGTTTAAGGCTTTTAAATTCTCACCAAGATTGCAGTTCTTGGATGAATTTTTTTAGGATTGTATGCTCTATCCAAGTAGAAATTTTGGATGAATTTTTATGTCTAATGTAAGGTTGGATAACCTGCAGGTTTTTTTTAGAGAGAGAATCTTGTGTTATTTTTACTACTAAATACATTGGCATGCTTAAATTAAAAGCACTGCTATTCGGATTGAGCTTTATATGATCTTATATATGCTATTCCTAATGAGTTTGTTGTATCTAATTGTTCAATATATAAAGCATCATGCATATTGCAGACATAGATCAATTCTATCTGTAAGCCTTTTTTAATTTGGTCAAAGTATTCTTCTATGGTAAACTGATAAAAATTTCAAAATCTCAGTTTTCCATGTCAGAATGCTCTAGCATCAAGACTTTTGAAATTAACAGACAATTTATTTTTAACAGTTAATAGACAGGAATTTGTCATGCATCAGAGGTTTTTATTGACAAAATACTATTGGGAGCATACAAGAATAGCAATAATACCATTGATATCAAAGAAAATCTATTTTTTGCCAACCATTACATTAGAATTTATAAACATTGTCATAATAGGATATGATTGATTTATTTTTGACGATTCCTGAATTTGACTAGAATTCTTTTGCTTTTAAAGTTTCAATTGGCGTGTTTAATTATGATTGAGTGTTTTTCAATAAATTGTATAATTTTGCTATGGTAAGTGATTGAGACTGATAGTTTTAAAAGATAACGAAAAAGCGAAAATTCGATAAAATGAAAAATCGTTAGGTTCATTTTTCGCTGCAGCATTAGATAACAATCAGACAAAAACAATAGTTAAAGCAGACAGGGATATGGCAATTTCATGGTCCAACAGGACTGGCTTTGATTGGCAATATTGACACAGTATTTAGTCTAATAAAACCTGATTTTTATATGTGTGTAATATCATAGATAATACAAAGAAGAAAGGCCTTTAATTCAATCCTACTTTTACTGTTGTTAGATTTGTTTGTGTTGTTGATTTTTCTGTCGATTGTGACAACAACCGCAAATAATTAGAAGAACAAACATATCTGTAATAGGAATACATAAACGTTCTTGTTACGATTTATTAAATGGATGTTATATCTGGCACCGGAATATGCTGATGCATCTCAGAGAAACGATCGTGTCAATATCCGAAACCATTAAAGCATGATAATTTATCAATATTGAATTATTTTATTGTCTGTGGCAGATTATGATGTTCATATATACCCAGCACAGATTGTTAATCCATTTTTCTCAGATTTATTGGCAATTTATATAATATTCAATTGTATATAAAGGTCATATGGTCATTGTTGCAATATTTTTAGGTTCCAAATTACTTAATATAATCTTTTATATATTTTTTTTACTGATATTTTTGCAGGTTTTTTTACGCATATTTAGTGTGACAATGTTTTCAGTGACGTACTATATAGTTTTTGAAATGCTATTTAAAAGTCAGATAGTTTCAATTTTGTGAATTTGACTTAATTTCTGGTATTTTGATACTCTGAGGCATTGATTATTTACTAATAACAGCAATTGTTGTTTTCCGTAGTGACAATCATAAATGGTTATTAAACTTTATAAAATTGAAAATGTTCCAGATTATGTTTTAATTTGATTTAATCTTATTAAAAAAACATGAAAGTTTCCTTAACCTACACTTAATTTTGATGTCATCATAAGTTTTTCAGTAGGTTGTTGTATATTTGTCATTTCATGGCCTTTTATAGCTGACTATGGGGTATTTAAGCCTTTTAGTTTCTTTCACTTGAATTCATATGTTTATTGTCTTCTTAAATTTTTGTAGGTGGAAATCTGATTATTTGAATATAAAAATGTGTACTTTAAATTGTGCAAATATATTTTCATTAACCAAGGTTTTTCCCATTCCAAAGAATTAACCTTTGCAATAGGTTTTATGATCTTTTAGAACACATTTTATTTTTGTTATATTGCAATTTGCTTGCAGTAAATTAATCTATGTTAATCCAAACGATTTGTTGTGGATGTTTTAAATTGTTTTTGATTTATATTGTCATTGCATTCAACCAAATTGTAAATGATATATTGAATGAATTCCTTGTGAACCCTACTGTCGGACTGTGAATCCTTAATTACACAAGGTAATTAACTACTAATTACAAAAATGTGCTAATAAACCCATCAATCATTGAATTATGCAACCTTAGGAATTCTTTCTTTTTACATCAAAACTTTATTCTTAGTGGTATAGTTATTTGTTCTTTTAATCTATTCTCTAATGATTAAATAAATTTTAAAAGTTTGCAACATTATTGGTAAAAAAAATGAGAAAATTCATTTGCTTTTGTGCAATTTTATTCGCTTGCATGAACTTGATAAAAGGATTTAATGAATAATTGGGAAATTTAATGAATTAGTTTGTGCTATAAATCTTTACTGCAAGAAAAAACTTTATTCTTCAAGACATTTATTTCTCATGCAACTCACATGGATCCAGAATAATTGCTATGGTTATAAGTAGGTTTATAATTAGTTAGGATTGACAGTCAACTTGCCATATAAAAATCATCTTAAACAATTGCGCAAATTTAGTAAATATTATTGTGATTTGAAAAATTTCTTTCAACATCATTTTTTTTTTATAAAAAGTAGGCTGTGTACCACAATTTATTTATATTTTTTTATCACTCTTGAAATCTCAAAGTTTATAAACCTGAGGCTAAGGAAAAGAAAAGGGCAAGGATGTAACATAATTGTGAAGCCTCTTAGCAAATCTGCTTTTAATTGTATGTAATTTTGAGCAAATGCATTGTTGTTATATTCAACTGAATGTTTACAATAGATCTATAACTTTTACCAGAATCATGATATTATGAATGAAGGAGTTATTAAACAATGAACATGCTGCTTTTAAACATTTGTTTATACAATATATATTGACTAGACCATCTATTCTAGATGAGTAAATATTGTTTTGATATTAACAAATGTCCTCGGTATTCCAAAAATAGTATTGTAGATTAACAAATCTTGAGTCTTTCTTTACTATTGCACATACAAGTTCATATTTTGTTAATGAATATAACTGCTTCATTCATATTTAATAAGTCTCTGTAATAAAGTCAAATTATAAATTACAAGTCTAACATACATTGCTTAAGAAAATTTTCTGACAATTTAAGAACGAAAGATATTTCAAAATATCACTGAATATTTCATATTTTTCTCTTTTCTCTCTCTCAGAAGGTCAGACAGGCAAATGTTTATTATTGTATAAAAAATAAGTCAGTTTACTTACTTTTTCAAAATTGAATTTATTAAGATACAGATGATTTATTGTTTGGTCTAACTAATTTAAAAAATGTTAGGTAACTTAGGTTAGAAATAATTTAAGTTTATAGCTCAGCAGACTAATGCCCTCAGCTCAGTTTAGGGCCAATTGAGCTTTTAAATCTTTGAATGTCATCCTCGTCTGTTGTCATACTATAGTATGCCTAATGGAGCCTTATTAAACTTTACTAATGTAGTACTAAGCTAGAATATTGGTCTTTGGTTCCTTACTGAGTGAGTCTATGATGATATTTTCTTTTTTTGCTTTCCAGAGTTATGAGACTTTGAAATCTTTGAAAAAATAAGCAATTTTTCACATATATTGCATGCTAAGTCCAGATGCATTTACAAATTTATATCATTGATCTCATTTTTTTATGCATACATTGCAGATTTGGTCTCTAATAAGTGCCAGTGGCGGATCCAGAAATTTTCAAAAGTTGGGGCCCACTGGTTGCTTAAGAGGGGGCCTGCTCTCCCCATACTTCGGTGATTTCATTTATAACCAACCAAATTTTTCCACAAAAGGGGAGGTGGGGACCCCTGTCAAAATGCAACCATGGTTGACCATGGTTACCATCGCTAACCATTGATAACCATGGTCAAACCATGGTTGACTGTGCTGAAAACCATGGTTAACCATGGTTAACCATGATTGTGACCATGGTCAACATCTGACCATGGTTGACCATGCTCTATTTAACCATGGTTAACCATGGTTTTCCACGTTTGTGACCATGGTAAACATCTGACCATGGTTGACCATGGTCTAATCAACCATGGTCAATTTGACAACCATGGTCTTGCACCTGACCATGGTCAACTTGACAACCTGGACCATGTTGAATAAATATTGATCTGGATTATACCCATGGGAATTTATAACAAATTGTAAATTACTTTGAGACTTTCAATATTAAAAAATCGTGCTCGTTTTTTCAGTGGTACAAGGTTATTGACAATTTTTAATTTCTTTCTTCCCAAGAGGTAAATTGTGACCATCATACCAGAGGTAGAGGTTGGTATTGCCTATAAAATGGCTCATAGCACTTATGCCCTAGACCCGTACGAGTTAGTCAGGAAAGGATAAGGGGGGTACCCTGGTATATCACAAATTCTAAAATGAACTATTGCCGGCTGGCCAAACGAAGAGATTCTCCACGTAGGCAATGATACCAGAGGAAGATGTACTTATTGTCTTTAAAATGGCCCATAGCACTTGTACCCTAGACCCGTACGAGTTTGTCAGTAGAGGGTTAAAAGGGGGGATATGGTATTCCAGTTTACATTTGGGACTTACAAACTTTTACAAACTGGAAGTTGGAATTTACTTTCGATCAGTATTCCTTGTTTTTTAACAGTTACAAAGTACGCTGTCATTTAACGATGTATTTCTTTCTTCCAAAGACGTAATTTCTGATTTCTCTCCAAGTTCATAAATCTGCCTTTCTTTATCATTATAAATACAGCATATTTTAAGAACTTGAAAACATTTCAGAGTGATAGCTTTAGTCTTTATTGTTTGTTTATTCCCCAACCGGAAACACATGCGATGTCATGATCAATTATTATCACCAACCGTTAACAAAGATTCACTCAGTGCGAAACATTTATATGACTTGGAACAAACGTCACGTGATCTCAGTAAAGTTATTTCGCGCTTTAAAAATCAAGTGAAGGATTTGATGTCCAGTGTTGTCATGTAAAGAAGATTTGTTATCAGATAAGTACATTCACAGGAAATCTGTTTGATATTTTGTTTAAAAGATGTAAAAATTGTTACAGTATTTGATTTGGCTTTCATTAATTGAACACATGCCACCTGAAATGGGTCTTTAAATTTTTTTGTCAGTGTCAGTTATCCATATCAACATAAATTTTATATTTAATTGTTTTTAATTCCAGGTGTAACTGATAAAACTGTACAATATGAAAATTTTGTCAATGGTAAAATAATTTACACAATCATTCTTTTGTTTGAAAGGTAAACCAAAAAAAAAGGGGGGGGGGTTACAATTATTTGTTTAAACAAAAACATGTTCATAATGTTTATTTTGTTGGGTGTTTTTATTATTGAAAATTTGCAAAAGAAGATAAAACATTTTTGATCCTTAAAATCTGTTATTGTATACAAATTATCAAGAACAATTGATTCTTTGTGGAAAATTTTATGTTCTTGCAGGTGGAAACTGCTTTGCATTTTATGGATGAACATTTCTGCAAGGGTAGCTTTAAAGAGTTTCATGCAATTTAGCATTTGTTGGTAGTCCTGACACAAAAAGGAAGAGAAGTATACAGGCTCCATAACAAGTAGACTAACTGTTTCAAGATAATTGAAGATTGATTTGACAAGAATGTAAAATGGCCAACCATGGTTTAATGGAGATGGTTGACCATGGTTGACTCATTAATAACCATGGTTGATCAACCATGGTTGGAACCACGGTTGACCATGGTTGGGACCACGGTTGACCATGGTTCGAACCACGGTTGACCAAGGTTGTAACCACGGTTGACCATGGTTCCTACCATGGTTGACCATGGTTCTAACAATGGTCAACCATGGTCATTAAAACCATGGTTAACCATGGTCGGCCAATTAACAATTTTGTCAAACCATGGTCAACCATGGTCATACAACCATGGTTGACCATGGTTAACCATGGTTCTAACCATGGTTCAAACTGCACACTGACAGGGGGACTGCCCACCCCCCTCAATCCCCCTCTGAGTGCCAACGCCAATTAAGGTGTTTTTAAACATAAAATGATGTTTTCTTCACAAATCTCCCAACTAGAGTTTATATAAATCCATGCCTATAGGGTAGATTGAAATAGTGTCTGATGTAAATAAATGACCAAATATAGTAATCATGTACATTAGCAAAGTTTAAGGCCATAACAGCCATAACCTAGAGCCACAAGTATTATAGTTTGATAAATATTCCGTCTGGGAAAATATCAAACCAAATATACATGATAAATTTTTAATCAGCTATATTTTTTATGGTTGATAAGTTGGTTATGTATCCTGATTGCTGGTAATGGGAGCTCAATCAGAAAAATAAACAAATTATAACAAAAGCAATCAATTAAAGTTGGCGTGATTGTGTCGTGGGATGTAAGTTTGGTTAAGGGGATTAATTAATAATATACAAGGTCTCATAATGATATTGTGGCTTGATAAAAAACTTCATTAATTTACTCTAATCTTGTTTATAATGAATAGTCAACATTGTTTTCGTTTATTTGTAAAAAATCAGGAAATCACTCATAAGTTCTGAATAACCATCTTTGATACCTGGAATTAATTTTCTTGATCGTAAAAAGTTGTTCGGCTACAACTCTCATAAACACGCTTTTCGTTTAAATTAATGAAGTGGAAGTTTGTTCAGGACAAAGCAGTACATGAGAATAAGTGGGAGCGTGTTCGTGTAAAAAAGTTTCCACTTCAATTCTTTCCTTCCTCTTAAATTATGGACAACCTAAAGATACTAACAACTTCAAATTAGTTTAAGCTTTGTATTAAAAGCTGATAATAAAAGCTCTTGTTTTGGGTATTCATGGAGAGTATTAATTAGTCGATCATCAGAGAAAAGGTTATTGAATTACGGAGGAGTAGATATTGAAGACAAGCTTTTTCCATAATATTTCAACGCATCACAAACTATGTTGGTGTACGGCTTTTACTAATGATCGGATTTGTGGTCGTAATTAAGAATCATTCAGTTTAAATATCTCACTCATCAACTGCTTTTAATTTTCGCTAAAATTTTCATGGTTTCATCCTTAATTATCAAGTTTATTTTCGGAAACTATTTTTGTTATCCAATCTGGTTTGAAATCTAATTTTCAGTCTGGCTTCTTTTTCGCTAAATGTTTTTAGTCGTGTGAATACACTGGTAGGAGACATGCATTGACACATTTGTATCACGCTTAATTTGGACTTCATCATGTATTTTATATATTCAAACTCACTTACAGGCTTTGATATTTCCGCAAGGATATGATGATTGGCTCAATAATTTCTCAGTATTACTTAATTTTCACCCTCCTTTACTTCTATCATTGTTGGCGATGATTTTGATGATTTCGTTTCCGTGTTATGAACAAGATTGGTCTTTTAATGAGGGATTCTGTTCAGTTTTATTGATCATATGAAAAATGTAATATTTTCAAGATTGAAGAATTCAAAAATAGCACTTTTTTAACAATTCATTTAAGACCTGGCCAATTTCCTCTAAATTTTGCAGAAAAAAAGGATTGCAGGAAAATTATTTACATGAAAATGATTATTTTTGTCTATTTGGATTTCTATACATGTATTTGAATTTAGACATTTCAGAGCGAAACTTCATATTTCTAAAAATGCTCAACATGGCATTATGTCTATATCCTATAGTTTCTACTGTAGATAAATGCAGAAAGTATACCAATTGCTGAACAATTCAGAGTTTAGTATGATGTCCATTATCACTATACTAGCACACATTTTTGTTTAAGGGCCAGCTGAAGCAAGCCTTTGATGCAGGATTTTCACACTGTGTTGAAGACCCAAAGTTGGTTGAGTTCAGCGGTTTTTTGGCTCTTTGGTCAAGTTTTTGTCCCCTTCATACATTCCCTATTTCCATTCTCCATTTTAGACTGACTTTGAATGATTTGATATGACTACTCCTCCTTGAGGGTATCAATCATCAACACATCTTTAGTTTTCACAGCTTTTGTCAGCAACCAGACTCATAATCTTAGGTGGAGACTATAATACCTATATTGCTTCATACTTTGTATACTTGTATACATATACAGGTCTCATAATTTATGTAATAGAGTTAAAGTACTCTGATATTAATCATTGAACTTGACCTTAATTGAGCTGCATAAAAAAACTTTTTGAAATGTAAAATTCTTACATTTTATAAGTTATAACAATATTTGTGATTTATTGGATCCTTGCAAGGTTTACAACCCTTTTCTGTGTGGGTTACATTTAAGTGTTGTGTCGTTGTTCTCCTCTTATATTTAATGGGTTTTCCTCGGTGTTAGTTTGATACCCCGATTTTGTTTTTTTGTCCATGGATTTATGAGTTTTGAACAGCGGTATACTACCCTGTTGCCTTTATTTACATGATTGTCTGAAAGGGTTCATCTGACCTTAATCATTTTATAGATTGGTGAAGGTTTCAGTGGTCAAGTCAATAGCAATATATAGGTCAACTATATTTAGTAGATATAAGAAGATGTGGTATCTCTGTGAGTGCCAAGCAAATTGAGACAACTTGTGATCTCCATCCAAATAATGTTCTGTAAACCATTACAGGTAAAAGTAGTCTTAGCTCACACCAACTGCAGTAAGCTATAAAGGGCACCAAAACTGACTAGTGTAAAACCAATCAAACAGTATAAAATGCTTGTAATGTGTACATTTGTAATGATCACCTCAATTATCTCAGGAGACATTTGTAAAGGAAGAGTTTAAGCTGTGGTGATTGAATTGTAAATAATTGATATACATGCACTTTGTTTGTCAATAAAGAGATTTTGTAAATTGACTTATAACAGAAATAGATGCAGCAGATGTGTAATCTTTTTTTAGACTAAAAGATTGTTTTAATTTGTCCTTAACAGGAAAAGGTTCACTGTAAGGCCAAATGTGGCCTTGAATTTTGACTTAAACATTACTAATTTACATGTCTAAAGGCTATAATTTGTCTATTTTAATGGATTTCTTTCTAAAACCTTACTTCTGGCCTAACTGTTATCTCTTTATTTTTAAGATTATATATACCACTGTCAATGTGCATTTTCAAAACATGGTTTAACCAATGTCAACCATGGTCAGTCATGGTATTATGGAGATAGTTGACCCTGGTTGACCATGGTCAAATGTATGATTATTAATGACTGCCATAAATCATGGTCAACCATGGTTAACCACTGCCACAAACCATGGTTGACCATGCAAAATATATCCATGGTTGACCACGGTTAAGCATGGTCAACCATGGAACATTTCGCAGGGGTTAAGTCCCTTATTGAAGAAAACCATGGTTGTCAGGTATACCACTTAAGATTTGAGCTTGGTCAAGATAAGATGTATGGCCATAGTCAACTTTGGTGTAAAGAACATCAAGAGTGATCAAGCAATGGTAACCATGGTCGTAACCACATGGTCAATTTGAAATAGGTACATTCTTAAGACTTCAAAGTCGGTATATTTTGGATATATTTTAAAATTATTTTGCCTACATGACAATTGCAGCTATCACTTTATTATTATTCTCATGTATGTTATTTAATCCTACCTATATGAATATATTAGTTTTATCATTTATCACATTTATCTTAGCTATTCACATGATTTATGTCCCTTCGTGTAACATACTGAAATGGATTTTATGCCCATCAAACTCACAAATGATGTCAATATAACATGGTCTCATACTAAATACTTTGACAGAAAGATAACAATTAATTCGCAACAAGCTGGTGGTAAAAAAAAATGAATTGGGTACCCAATAGATTTTTATACATTCACAAAAACAGCCCTAAATTTCTGTACAAATTATATTAAAAGTTCACAGTAAATTGAGAAATTATTGCCTTGTTGTGCTAATGCCACGTAAAGCAACCAACAATCAATCAATCAGAAATTATTGTGATGTTTTTATTATTGTGAAAATATGACAGTTTTTTATAATCGCAATAATTTTAAGTCACTTTTTTTTTTTTATATGAATTAAACAGGATTTTTCTCAATAAATTACAATAATAAAAAATCACATTTTAGTCTATTATAAATGATAAAGTCACAATAATTTTGAAAGTCACAGAGTAGGTTACTCTGAGAAAGGTTAAAATTGTTGAAGCTGGAAAACAAGGAATTCAGACCTAAGGATTTAGCTCTTGCATGTAGTTTATCTTCATCAACTTTGATTTATGTTGAATAATTGAGGTTACCATTGTCATATTTTTATTTTACTATATATATATATGGGTTATAAATTGAAACCAGGTGGTTTTTTTTAATTCACCATGGTTATCAAATTGACCATGTTGAACTATGTGAGATTTTAGCTTTGTTACATACCATGATCTCGAATGTAGAAAACCATTCAATGATATTTGTTGAAATTCTATAAAAAAAACCTCATAATTTGAAAAGACCTTTTGATTGCTGCAATATTATAAATCTGAAAATAGAAAGAGGAGATTTTTTCTGTGGTATTTTGTAAAGCATTGCAACCCTTAGGATATTCTTTAGCTTGATTTAGTCTGAAAAAAATCTTCCGGTATATTGCATGGCATGCTGCCGTGTCTTAGTTATATTGATTTATATGTTTGTAGGTAATTGTCTGTAGCTAGGAGGTATAAACTTCTTACAACTACAGTTTCCTATTTTTTGTTAATTATGCGGAAAAGTTTACGAGGTATATATATTATGTTTTTATATCACTGAAGTCTTCCTGAGCCGAATTTGAAAGGTCATCTTCGTTTTAAGATTAATATAAGCTTTTTCAAATTTACCGTCTCAATTTTAAATTGTGAAGTTGAAAAATTAATTATGAAAAAGTCTGAAGAGGACGTTTAGGAATAATTTTATGGTTTCATGTAACTAACAATTCTATGATTGGATCTTTTCTGTGTGTGTTAATACTTCCTTTTTGTAAGAGCTATTTCCCAATACTCTTTGGAGCAATCAATTAATTTTTAAATCACCCATAAAAACAAAAAAATAAATAAAATAAAAAGAATAAAAGAGGTCCCTGAGTGATACATAGGTTCAATCATGCAATAAATTTGTTCCCAGATTTAAAAAAGTCCAAATAATTTTGACGTCTGCACTGACACTCACTCACATTAAGACTTAAGCAGTAAGTTATCAATGCAATAAAAACAAACACCAACCATTCAAGACATCATATTTATTTGGACAACAAGTTTCCATAATTTACCACCTTTACAGCCAGTAAAAAGATCACAACAAGCCCAAGTTGAATTCAGAAAATAATGATTATTTAACAGAAGAGCCCTAAAGCATTGCTGTTTTACAATATATCAGCAATAAATATATAATATAAATAAGAAGATATGGTATGATGCCATTGGATAACACATAATCCACCAAAGTTCAAAGGCTGCCAAAATTTAGGTAATCTGTTGCTGAAAAGTCTTGTAATTTTCTGTATTTCGGATATTTGAAACATCTGTGTGACTAAGAAATAGAAAATCAGTATTTTTGTTGTATTTTGCTGAATATGTTGTGGACCCTAACTGAAAGCATGCTGAAGGATCTGAAAAATTGCTGAAAAACTATCACGGTCACAGACCTACATATTTGTTTTGCTATTTGGATTCCTTAATTAATTCCCTATCAATATAAACTAGTGTTTTGAAAAGTTAATTACTTTGAAACTGCGAGGCGAACTCCCTTATTATAGTTTAGATTTTGCTGAAAAATATCAGACAGAGTTGAACTGAAGCTGAAAATATTCTGAACTAATCAGCAATTTGCTATCTCGAACATGGCTTAAATAATGTTTGAACATTCTGACTGTTACAATTTATTATGGCTTAATTAAGTAATTACAACATTCAATTTTACATTTTCATTGATCAGAATTGACATATTCTACCGTTTTTGTTTAAAAATCTTATCAGGAAACTCATGGCATTTGAAATATATGCAGAGCTTATCAAAACCACCTATGCAGAAACCTTTATTTTGACGCTTTGCTGCTTGTTCTTTACATTTATAGATAGATATATTCTGAAAGGATTGATTTCTGTTTGTAACTGCATTAGCAAGTCATGTGACATGGTGAGCGGGGATGAATATAAAAAAGGTCTGATATAATGAAACTTTTGTTTGATGCAGCAGGGGTTTTGTAGTCGTAATGTTTTATGCAACAGCAACCTGCAGATGCAGCCAAGCCTTGATGTTTTAGTCAGAAAAGACGAAATCTATCCCATAAATCAAGAAGTCACGAGGGTTCAAAAGAGAGGTCAAGATAGTGATCTCATCAAATGAAATAAAATGGCGTATGATTAATTACAATTCTGAGTTAAAGTAATTATAATTAATGTTCAGTAATTTTTGTAAGTGTATTGTGTGGAACATTGTTGATTATCAATGTAATTTGATTAAAAGACCATTATGAATTGATAAATTAATTATTTTTCCCTCATTTAGACATCCCAATAGATATTTTAGGTGCTTTTTAATAGAATTGTCTTTGGACTTTTGTCTCTATTACCACAGGGCTCATAGATGATTTATGTAATGCAGTTAAGTCTAATAGACTTTATTTCAATCATATATATAGTTTCAAAATTAGGCTGCACATATAGATCATGAGTGTCTGGAGATTCTTTCTTTCATATTGACCAGTTGCTGGACTCCCCATCATGAACCTAAACAGGGTCATTTAATACATACCTCCAAAAATTTCATTTTACTTCTCTAACTTGAGTTTGCCTCAACCAAATGTTATGAAACTTATACACAATCGTTATTACCACAAAAAGCAGATCAGGTTTGAATTTTGGTGGTGTGACTTTTACTGTTCTAAAGATACATGCCCCTTTACAAATGGAAATTGATGATTTTTTTTGTTCCATCCTCTAAATTAAGTTTGCCTCAACCAAAAGTTATGGAACTTTTCTACACAAAACTTATTACTTCGAAACTCAGATCAAGTACATATTTAGTGTCACTTTTACCATTCGTCAGTTATGTCCATTTACTTAAGACTTGATATGATATGCAAGTGGGGACTCATCATCTGTTTCCCAATGGACACATTCTCCTTTTATTTGATTCAAGCATTGCTGGTGAGTCTTTTGTAATAGAAAATCTTTGGGTCTCTGAGATGTACAAAATTGTAAGTCTCAGTATCTTTGATAGTTTAAAAAGATATTTTTAAATTATTTACATATCAAGAAGATTTTATATCTGAAACTTTAAAATTATAGTGAAGATATATATATCTTGTCTTTTTCATGATCAAATTGCATATTGAATACAACACCAAATTTTTCCATTACAGTAATATGTTAAAACTTAAGCTTGCTATGAAAATTGACAGACAGGGCATCTACACTTATAAACAGATAAAATACTCCCAAGTTTGCTCTTAGTAACTGCTTCCTTTGATACAGAAATATCATTGCTTTGTTTTAGCTGTTTGCTATAATAAATATAATTTAATTAAGTGCTTTTTCTAGTATGTTTTTATTGTGAGATTTAATTTGTTTTTTTATTCTTTTTCTGATTAAGATTACACAACAAACTGTCTGAGTAAATGACAGAACTTATTTAACCCAGTTAGCCTATAGTGTTATCTCCGTAATTGTCCTGTCCCTAGTCAGGATTGGCATCATTTTGTCAACACTGTCTCTGTGGTTTTTTTACAAATTGAAGACAATCTGTTGAATTCATGGCTTTGTACACTGAAGCATCTCTTTGATTTATAATTGATGTAAAAGTTCAAGATTAAACCACACTATAACTCTGCAGCAATGAAGATGTTCATGTCACTTAATACAACATTCAAACATATGTTCAAACCAAAGGTTTGAATGGTTTATACTAGTAATTTTGGGACCCTTTGTAGCTTTGTGTTCAGTGGAACCACGGCTACGTGTTGAAGGCCGTACATTGACATGTAATGCTTTACTTTTATAAATTGTTATTTGGATGGAGAGTTGTCTAATTGCCACTCAAACCACATCTTCCTATACCTATATAATGTTTTCCAATTTGCATGCAAGTTTTCAATTATTGTCAAAACTATGTAGAGATGATTATCGATTTCCAGTTGTAAACTTTCCATTTCTGATTAAGCAACATTCCAACCTACATTTTGTATTATATATTTTATAATTAATAATGATTTCTAGAGCTTAAATTTCCTATCTTTATGATGTTGCTGTGTTCAAAAATGTTATGGAGCCAAGGGTGTTCCAAGAAGTAAAGTCATTCCTTTGATAGTTTAAAAGACAAATTACCAAATTTTTTTTTTTTACGATTTTGGAATATCTTTGTCACAGATGACCTTGCATGAATGCTTTTTGAATTGCGCACTTTTATTTATTGAAACAGAACTGGATGAAAAATCTTGACTTGCCATGAGCAATTGTGACGGATGCCACTTAACTGGAGATAAATTGGCTTTAGCTGAGATAGTAGTCTCAGGCTTTAGTAACTCATTTATAGCACCTGAGATCACCCCAGGTTTTTGTTGGGAGAATATAATTGTAGCTGAGTCTCGAATTTGTATTGTCTATATATATACAGACATATTTCTCCTTTTGGCCATTTATACTTAGTGTTGTCTGTCCTTGACTTACAATTTTCCATTGTGACCTTGAGTATCTTCTATTTTATTTGAAAAAAGTTGAAACACAAATTGCTTATGGACGCCTAGAGACGCATATAGAACTCTTGTATAACTAAGGTATAATTACATATATAATATCAAGATTTTAAATACTTCGTTGATACAGTTTAAATTGAATTGGTCTAGGTTATGCTAGAAATTGTTTTATCACATGAATGTTTTCTTCTGTAATCCTCGGAACTGCAATTTTAAAGATAAATTCAATTATATGAAACATGGTTGTATGTCTCAAGACAATCTTTGTTCGTATAAAAAACTTCAGAAAAACATGACGAAATAAATGAATTAGTGTTTTAATTTGCTGTCTAATCAATATATCATTCATTTTAAAGATCTGTATAGACTATTCATTCATTGGTATGTAGGGGGAACAAATTCATTAAACGATTAATAAGCAAACGTCTCTCCATTTCTCATGTCAATTTTATAAGGAAACAGATCAAATACTTATGGGATATACTTAAACTGGCAGTAGAATTCCGGCGGGAATTAGAAACATTCAGTAAGAAATTTCCTGGAAATTGTAACTGAATATTTTGTCAGTGACAGAAAACTGATCTTTTATGGAGTAAATTGTGTTTTAGTGGTATTTTTGAGTACCACAACTCTCCAGAGAGTTTCTTTGTAATCGTGACTTATTGGCCTTCCGTATAATTAAAGTCTATCGTTGTAAGATTCGTGTATAGAATATATTTATATTGTATATTTCCTATGTATCATTCTCAAGTTGCCTTTATTTTGTAACTAAGATTTTAAACATACACGGAAGCATATGGAAACTAAGCCTATTATGTAGTCTGCATATATAAACTTAAATTTCAAATGTTTAATTTATTACTTCACTGTTTTTTTCGATATTGTAAAATCTTGTTAATAGTTTAAGGAATTGAAATAATCAGGAAATGTTGATTTTTTATCTGTACAGCAAGTGCATTTAAAAGTGCATATTTAAGATGCAAATAAATTGCTTTTATGGCAACAAGGAAGTAATTTAAATCATGTTTACCTAATCACACATTGTCCCCTTTTTTCCATAAAATATATTAACTGCCTGACTCATGCCATAACTTGTACGCCTGTTATGAAATGGAAGTAACTTCAGATTATATAAGTTCCAAGTGGAAGAAATATTCTGTAATATTTGGTGGAACAAATCAGGCCTCTACATTAACATTTTTTCTAACTTGTCCCTTCGGACAAGTGGTAATAAAATCAGCTTGTCCGAACTCTTAACTTACTTGTCCGAATTCATAATTGAAAATCTAACATATTGATGATTTATGCAATAATAACACTTGGGCTTTGATTGTACCCAATAAAAGGAGCATTTTGTAATGTTATATGAATACCGCATCAAAATACATTTCATTATTTCAGAATGAAAGTTTTTTTGCAAGACTGTGTTCTCTGACTCAATGTCATTATCATTTGTCAATCATTAAATCATCATTTCTTCCCAAACCACTACGTTCCCCTATGGACCTATTCATTCTTTAGTAGTGGTATGGGTTAAACCAAGGATGTAAATACACCTGGCCACCTTGAACATGTATATGAGTAAACCTTTTTAATTTATTGATGATGTCAAAACAAGCTTTAACAATTTATTTTGATTTGTATATACATTGATATATGATCATGAAGTACATACACATTTCACTAAAAAATCTGCCTTTAGTTTTTAGAATTTTTTTTTTTTTTTTTGTTTCATCTTAAATTTTTATATCATAGATCTTATCAAATAAAACCTCTTTTAATGTATTGTTATGCATAAAAGCAAAATCAAATGAAACATACTTTAATTTAATATTTTAAAGTTTAGGTAAAACTCCACATGGAGGTGCTCCTAATTCAAGGAAGCTTATACTAATTAGATACATTAACATTGGTTTCTTTCCCCTTACTTATATCCCCATGGTCAATGGCTGCCAGCATGTTCAATACTTAATCAGAGACATATTATACAAGTTTTATATGTCTCTAGTTCAATCAATGAATAATTATTTCATTAAGTATAATCAATAAAACAATCATTCATATTTGTGGGAATGTATAAGTCTTGAATTTGATCTATTTTTATCTGACCTTGATTTTTCACTTGTCCCATCGGACAAGTAGTATGGTGAATGTACTTGCCCGACACCTGTGTCCACTTGTCCCGGACAATCGGACAAACGTTAATGTCGAGCCCTGACAAATATACCTTTACACTCACAGCTTTTAGCATCCAAATAGGCTTAAAGCAATTTATCAATCAATAAAGTATGCAGTGAGGGTTAAACATCCCCAAATTCATTAAATAAATTCTTTGTTTGGAAAGATTTAACATTTGGTCTGTTCCTTCAGTCGGGTGAGCTGTGAGTTAAAGCCATTTTTACATCGCTAAAATGATGATGAGACTTTCTGCTGGTATTTTTAAATTATACAACATGCATTGTACAAGTTAGAAATTTGAGAAAAATCTCTTAGCTATATGAAACGGAAATTCATCTAAGTTTTGCTTCACAATCAGTATGATAGTATTGACATATATAAGAGGGTGGTAGGAGGCCTGTCCTAATATCCTGGGCTTAAAAACACAAAATCCTGAGATCCCGACATGGGGAATTTCAAAAAAAGAATTCCCTGATCAAGAAAGGGTAAATCCTGAAATTCCGAGCTTAAAAACACCTGATCCCAGAGTCCTGATAAAGGTCCTATCCCCCCTCATATTACTTCAATTAATTGCAAGGCAGTGACACAGGTCCAGACTGTTTTCAGGTCTAATGTTCTTTTATTTATAGTAGGTTCATTTCTAATGGTCTAAAGATTATGACATGTCTGCCCCCAAGGGAAAGGCAGAAGGAACTGTCCAGAAGTTTTGCCACTATCATTGCCCGTTACTATTGGGGAATAAAAGACTGTTATAACAAGAGAGATATTTGAAACAAAATTAAAAATTAATAAATCATTTTTAACGTCTTTTTAAATTTGATATAAACTAGAGTACAATGAAATTTTCAAGTTAACGGATGTAAAGATAGAAGTTCAATCAGATTTAATGAAAAAAGATGAAATCTATATTTGGAGACTTTAGATTTTTTAAAATGTCATTTATCTTTTTATGTGTAGTAAAGCATTAGTTTGATAATAGTTCATCAAAGTATTTTTACGATACAAGTGGTTGATTTCACAGCTTTATACGGTAAAATTGCGCTAATGCCTATTCATTACTGTTTCCTCCTTACAGTTCCTTTAAAGCATTATTGAACAAATCGTCCAAGTCTAGAATTTCTAACACATTGCATTATTGAATAAATATGACAAACATCAATTCCGTCTCACAGCATCTATGACAGACTAAGAATATGCCAAGCAAGAAATTCATAGTCGTGTCAGTTTCATCACAGTGCTGGCCCCCTGTGGGAAGTCATGACAAATACAAGTCGATAACAATAGTGTCGCTAGGTGTACAAGACAAATATGAATATGTTATGAGGTCGGGAATTATAAATCAAGATAAAGGCTTTAAGATACAAGATTCCTATTGGAAAAGAATAAAGTTGAGCTGAGATGGAATCCACTGAGCATTGCTTATGGGTTTGAATATTTAGGAGTATGGTTTATGGTGTATAAATAAAATTTTCTCGCTAACCTGGACTTCTAGTGGTTTATGTTTTGAGTAACAGTTACTAACATTAGCATGGTTATGACAATGATCTGACAAAAATAAGAAAATGTATCAACTTTTAAGAGGCTTTTTGCGGTTAATCTTTGAATCACAGTACAACAGGGTTACACAGTGATGTGAAGTTAAAAAATGAAAAGGTATCTGACAGTACTTTTGAAAAATCTATTTAGTATTGTTTTGAATTTTATCTGGAAAGATTGAATTCAGATGTAATGAGGTTTAAGAAGCTGAAAGGGGATTATAAAGTAGATTAAATAATGGGGAAAACAAGTGTTTGATGTTCAGAAAAATACTGTTTTTCTCCATGAACTTAAATTACTTCCTTTTAAAAAAGCCAAGTACCTGTAAGTCTACAATGAGGTTATCCCCTCTATTTATTGTCCTGGTTTGATACAGGTACTTAAATCTTCATTATGGTGCCCAAACCTCACACTTAAAGTTCAAGTTAAAACAAATGTATATAACTGAAATCTAAGATAGCTTGATGTAAAACAATTTTCTTCCTACGACCTAGAAGTTTTTAAAATTTCAAATTAACCTGGCACTTTTCAAGAAAACTACATCTAAAGTATTTACCTTTGTGTAAATAACAGTTGTTTGAATTTATATGTAGAGTTATATTATAACCAAATTAACCGCATTTCAAATTGAAATATAAAACTTCTAATAAAAGACACATGCACAATGAGATTAATTGATGATAACTATTACAATCTGGAGTTTGTCAGCACCATAATTCATATTCATATAAAAAGTGAAGAGATAAATGAAATTATTCTTCGGCATATCATGTTTTAATTTGATAATCCAGTGCTGTTAGATCAGACTTATAAGAATCTAGTTCTTTTAAGTCAATGGAACTCTACCAAATTTTAATATTAGTATCCCATTCTGACTACGTGATGTAAAAACAATGGAAAAACAACTAACAATAAATTGATTGTTTAAAATCGGTATTAAAAATTCTTATCATTAACGGAAATCAGGTGATTATTTTGTCATTCAAATGAAATTTAAGTATTTTCTCATTCAAATTATATTTCATTGACACAAGACCTTTTGTTTCGTTGATGCATCTATATCTCATTCGTTTATTAATATTTGAAGAGTTTTCCTTAGAGGATAAAACACAATAATTATTCTCAAGGTCAAATTTTCATTAGATTTGCATCTTCAAGATATTTCATTTGAAACACAAAGTGTTCAAAGATGAATATAACAAAAATGTTATGCTTTTTCCCCTCTTCTAATGCAGGAAATAAGGAATGGCACATTGTTCATATCTGTTGGCTATCTCAAGTTGTATTTCTTCAGACTGCCTTAAGAGCAATCAATTAATTCTGAAGGTTTTGTGCAAGGTGGTTGATTAACATGATTTTTTCTATGGTACAAGTTGTGTTATAATGATTGTTTGTCATTCAAAACAAGTCATTAATGGTTTTATAATTAATCTTTCAGCCCCGCCATTTCTGCCAGACTTTATTTTTTGTGATTTTCCATGGTTGTTTAAGTTACTGATTTTTGAGCAATTATGAAATTATGAAGTATGCATTTTTTTGGAGGATTCTGTGTAATTTTGATTGAGGTGATACATTTTGACTGTACTTTTAGGTTATCAGTATAATAAACTTGTCAACCATGAGGTTGTGTCAGTTGTCAGTTCTAAACCCCACACCCCTCTTAATTGGCTATGATTGCCAATTTCCTGTCAAGAGACTGTCTGGTTCCCAAGTTCTCTTTAGGCACTCTGGTTTCCTTCACCAAAAAAACTGGCTGTGACAAGATACCCAAGTTACCTAATTGTGCTGAAAGTGGCATTAAACACCAACAATCAATAAGAAAAACATGGCTTTGCTCATTGTTGAAGGCCGTACCGTGACCTATAGTTGTTAATATGTTACATTTTGGTCTTTTGTGGATAGTTGTCTCATTGGCAACCATACCACATCTTCTTTTTTATATTATTTGTTTTGCTTTTATAATGATTTGTTTATAAATGAGGCTTTCTGATCCATTTTTGTACCAGTTTATATATTAAGCTGTAAATATATAGTCAGGAGAAAAATCATAGCAACTCAAGTATAAGACATGGTGGTGTTTCCTTGGAATATATAGTAAATTAGATGAGATGTAGGCATACTTTGTTCATTGTTGAAGGCCGTACGGTGGCATATAGTTGTTAATGTCTGTGTCATTTTGGTCTTTTGTGGAAATGTAGGCACACTTTAACATTCTTTTACAGTGATTAGCTTAAATGATGTCACAGATTTACAAACAAATCTTTGTTGCAAATTTATCATCCACCAGAGACTAAATAAATATGTAAAAGGTTACAGCAACCAATGTCTTTTTGACCTTCAAAAATTAACAAATCCCTTAATCCATAGCAAACTATAAAAGGCCATGCATGAAATGGCAAATGTAAAACAATTGAAAGGAGAAAACTATAAAAGTTTATTTGTTTATGTACAAAACAATAAAAGAAAAACAAATATGACAAACCGCAACAAACAATGGCAACATGTATTTTCTGGACTTGGACTTGGACTGGACTTGCTGGGACTTGGACTTGGACTGGTCTAGGTGGGACTTAGACTGGACTAGCTGGGACTTGGACTGGTCTAGGTGGGACTTATACTGGACTAGCTGGGACTTGGACTTGGATTGGACTAGATGGGACTTAGACTGGACTAGCTGGGACTTGGACTTGGACTGGACTAGATGGGACTTAGACTGGACTAGCTGGGACTTGGACTTGGACTGGTCTAGGTGGGACTTAGACTGGACTAGCTGGGACTTGGATTTGGATTGGACTAGATTGGACTTAGACTGGACTAGCTGGGACTTGGACTTGGACTGGACTAGATGGGACTTAGACTGGACTAGCTGGGACTTGGACTTGGACTGGACTAGATGGGACTTAGACTGGACTAGCTGGGACTTGGACTTGGACTGGACTAGATGGGACTTAGACTGGACTAGCTGGGACTAGGACAATTGACTGGAGTCTCACATATTTATTTAATAACCAGTCCAGTGACTCCAGTCCAAGAGTCCGGTCAAGATAATACAGTTTGCCACAAACAACAACTACACTGAATAACAGGCTACTACAGTGGTTAATCCTCATCAGATGGTAGATTTTGACATCATGACTGATGTTTCCCATGTCAGCCCAGTGTGTATGGTTGATAAAGCTAGGTTTGCTGTAATTGGCAGATGAAGTAAATTAGCCATTAATTGTGGAAGCCTTTGACAATGTGTGAAAAACTTAGAGATTGCCCTCCCATATTGAATTTACGACCTTTCAAATCAAATACTGGTCTCCTGAGGATTACACCCTAATGGATTTGGGAATATCAGTCAAGATAATTAAGTCTAAATAGGACATGCTACTATATGGCTTCTCCTTGATGAACTGGCATATAAAAACTCCACTAATTCACAATATTTTATGCCTTTTTGTTGAGATTTTAGCAATCAATGTTTGTCTTTTTATAGCGTTCATCAGAAAGATTGCCGATTATTGGATGAATTTAATGAACATTGATACATGCAATGTTTCATCACATAAAACAAAGACTTCAGAAGCACCCAGGCTTGTTCTATGCATCATTTCACCAAACATCATTTTCAAATTTATTAACGATAGAAATCTGTTGAGCGATGTTGTAGTTTTTGAAATTTTTATCGATTTTCAATTTTCTAAATTAACTTGTTCATGTATCGCATTATCAGTTTTAATCCCACCAGGGATATTTTGCACATTTCTGCATTATAATTGCAGTTTTATATTTAAGTCCAATGGGTTGTGTAAAGGGTAAACTGTATCTCTCCCGAGTGGTTTTTAATTCCTCGTCATTTCATATCAAGTAGATGTGGTATTAATTGTGGAAGGACTAAATAATATTTAACATGTAACAAAACCATAAATAAAACATATAGATTGGGAAAATGCTGTCATATTTAAAGTTTCTGATTAATTTCACTGTTGAACATGTGAAACTTTTAAATGGAAATTCAAGAGGAGGTTATAACTGATGAATCAACTGGAAGCTGATATTGGAAACAGCTGATATTGAAACATTTCAAGGATTTACAATGTATTTTTCATAGAATGTAAATAAATCCAATAAACTTACATAAAAAAATTAAGGTTAAAACATGTATTAAGACTTGAATAGAATAATCCCTCCACCCGTTCAACTTTGGAAATTTTACATTTTTTTCATGACTGGTACTTTTTTTGCAAATAACCTTGGTCATAAAATGGCACCATGGGATGAAGAGGACCCATATAAATTGGGATTCATTAGGTTAATGCACTAATTGATAGAATTTGCAGATGTTCCATTTTACCTTGTGGTGAAAAATGCTTATTGATTTTGAGGTCATGGTTTCAGCAATTTGATAGACTGAAATTTTGGCGAAGAAAAGCCTCAGGACTCCTATAAAAAAAGGTTTGCTTACAAATCTGTAAGATTGCAGCTTGGCTTGAATTATGCACCTTTGAAGCTTCTTTAATTTTTATAAAAAAAAAGTATTTTGAAAGATTAGAATGAAATGAAATGGAAAATTGCTTCAGTTAGCAAATTAATTAAAAAAGTAAGGTGCAGTTTGAATTTCTTTTGTGGTATTTAACACTACTGCACTGTATTTTAGCACTGTAAGAGTTGTGACGAAATGTTATATATTACTGAGTCAAGCTTCCTTGTTCTAATGTCAAAACTAATTTGGCAGAAAAATATTCTTAGAAAAAAAAAGTACTTGTAAAAGGAAGGTCTATATATAATAATTATATTTGTCAATTTCTCCCCAATCAGTAATTGATGAAGCACTGTCATTTTACAGTTGAATAGCTGATAAGGGATTAAGTGAATTTTCTTAACAAGAAGATGTATTACAAATTCATGATGGGGAATGTATTAGATTAAACGGGATTTCTTGTACTCTCATTACGTGCAATATGCCGAAACTGAACTAAACTAACCAGCCTCATTGCTTTTCTATTACCGCATAGTTAAGGATATTAGGGATAACTAGTTGTTAAGAAGAAATTGCAAAATAGAAAAACGACCAAGATGCAGATACCACGATGCACAAAAGATGATCATACATTAAAATAATGTTTCCATCAAAGCCAAAATTTGAATTGTCAGGTCTAGTGATGAAATGCAATCCAAGTTTCAGAATTTCAAGAAGAAAGTTATCTTTGAAGATTGGTTAACAAAGAATTTAATCAGGCTTAAACTATTATTGATAAAAAGATTTTTTTATAGGGTTTGCTTCTTTTATAAGTTATTCAATCAATTCAAATTTTTTACATGCAAATTAAATATCTGACTCCTACTTGCATGTTGATTTATACAGTGGAAATATAACGTAAATTGAATTTAAATTGACGATTATTACATTTTACATGTAGATTAATTCTGCTAGGGTTAAATTGTTAGCATCATGTCAAACCTTCATGCAGATTTTTTAATTCTTTTTATGAAATACATTTAATGGTTATGTATGGAGACAGTGGCAGAAAAACTACCATTGTATATATAAAGTACAACCTATGCATTCATGAACAAGTACAAGTTTCAGACCTATAAAAACAAAACAGCAAGAACCTTAGATCATGACAGCGATGTCTGTCAGAGAGTTCATGTCTCGACGTCACCTTACATTTAACACTCTCCCAATTTTATTAGTGAGGAGTACAGATTTGTCTTATGGAATAGGCTTTAACTCTCTTTACAATAAATCACTAGTATTGCAATGTGGGTGGTATTTGATATATATCTTGTTAATTTGTGTTCAGCATTCAATGCAAATTAAGAAATGTGTGGGTCTTTTTATGTTTTGTTGTTGTTATTCAACTCAATTATTCTATTTATAATTCTGTGTTTGTTTTTTGCTGAAACTGAATTTCTTTATATTTTTTTTTAGTTCCATTCATCTTCCTTTTCTTTTTGTCTGCAACTATGTATAAAAAAACCGCCATGATATTATTTATTTTTATTTTCAGGAATCAAAGCAGCAGAAACTTCAAAGTCATCTAATCAAGGCGGTACTGTGATATTGAATTGTGAATTGAAATTTCCAGACAATAAACCTGTTGATACCATTATACAGTGGAAGAAAAGCAATCTTAAGACCCCTGTGTTTCTTAGATATAGTAACTATGATGCTAATATACATGAAGACTTTGTAGGTAGAATAGAACTGGTTCAGGGCGCTTCGCTAAAAATAACAAGAATACAGGCTAAAGACGAGGGATGGTACGAGTGTACTATTGACTTTATTAATGGAATTGGTGATACCAAGAAGAATGGTACCTGGGTATATCTTAATGTTAATAGTAAGTACTGCAGTTTCATAATCAGATTAATCAGATTTTATTTTGGAATTTGCAGGTCTTACCTTTCCCTAGATCTTCCATCAACTCTTTTAACGGTCATAAAAATAGCCCTGCCACAAAGAAGTCAGGGCCATGCACTTTAGTAGCTCCGTAGCTTTTGTCACAGAGTTCTATCCTTAGACTGATGATTTAGTAACATTACCAAATTGGCTAGACATTAACAATATAACTTAATGTCATTATAAGACATAAAAATACATCCTGATTTTAGATGTACTGTTTGCCAATGAGGTTAATCACTATCAGAAAATCAGCGTAATAAGGCATACACCTTGTTAAATACTGTCTGCTGACCTCTTGATTTCTTTTTGTTATTGGTGCTAGGGTTGCTGTCTCATCAACTTTTCTATTTTTATTCCAATAATGTTGCAACATTGTACATATATCCAGCCGAAGGTCAAAATATAAAAAAAATAAGAAGCAAGAACATGTGATACCATCAGTCCAGATGTCTGATATTCAATGGTTGTACTGATGGTTGTTGTCTGTCATCTAGTATGTTTGTTAACTGATTTGTCATAAATCAGATTAAAAGAGACCACAGGGAACAAAGCAGTCAAAGGCAACCAACAAAGTTCGCGAAATCTTTTTTTCCTTAGTGGTCCTTGAAGAAAATCTGCTGATCCTCACTATTAATTCTATTGAAAAATACTAAAAGTGTGTCAGTCCTATTAAAAAATTTGGTGGTAAAATATTGAGAACCGCCAGTTTTTGCAAACTCTGCACCAATAGGTCTTCATCACAGGGACCAAATTCCTGCACCTGTATTCCTTTTTATAACCTATAGTTGCTTACTTTGAGATCATTTGTTCTCAGCAGTGGATAGATGTCTCATTGGCAAGCATATCACATAGATCTTTGTATTTTATAATGAATAATTTACTGATTTGAACTTTTTACACTTCAGATTGTAACAGCTATTAGTATTCTATGGTTTTAGTTGTTATTTATAGAATTAGATTTTGTACTGTTGCAGCATTTAATCCTGAAATGAAATCAAGTCTAATTGTCTTAAAGAAGTTGTAGAATTGGTGTGTGTGACATATTCCTTAGCAGTTTAATCAGTGGCTTTCATTGTTTTGTTGTATCTAAGGCATGACAATTAATGTTCAGCTATGAGATTGGAAGACTGCATGGGGAAATTTGATAAGGAAAAATCTAGATCCCTTTCCTCATGCTCTCAGAACTGATAGGTCTCAGTCAGGTAGATGTTAAGGTCATTGTAATAAGTTAGTAGAATAGTTTCTGTTAAGTTTTACTGTATTAAAGAAAGTGGTGTTATCAAAATTTGCAAATGTATCGTTTTACATTTGAGTTTCATAAATAAATAATATACTAAAACCCTAACTACCACAATTATTAGATGTGTACCAAATATTTATACCCCTTGCTTACAAAGTTTAGAGGAGGGGATACTATTATAGGAATACCCTGCAGATCAATCTGAGTGTCCATGTGCATTTTAAAGGCAACTGCTAAATTTAGGTCACAGTTATTGAGAAATTTTAAAAACGTTTGGTATATGTTATAAAGGAGATAAATTCCTGGTTGGGTATGTTAAAGGGGAGATAATCCTTATAACTTGATTCAATATTACAATATATGTGGTAATAGTCTTTCTTAAGCATAACTCATCCCTAACAGTTTGATAAATATGAGTGAAGCTTTATACAGTTGTAGATCCTGGGAATGACCCTTAAGGTAAATTTTCATGTTTCAACAAGGGGAGATAACCGAATTTATTGGGTATATTGTTGTGAGTTCTCTAAAAGCCTGTAACAAATTTATCCTTGAAACAGACAACCTATGAAGAGTTGGTTAAAGTGCGGGATCTTGCTGAGAGTTGGAAATTTTATAAAAGTCCTTCACATTATTTTCAATTATTATCATTTAAAAACAGAAAGTTCACTACTTGAGTAACAGTAATTGAAAACTATTCTAATTTCTCATTCTATCCATATGAGATTCTGACATAAAGTTGTAAAATCGGAATATCTCCAAAATTTAGCATAATAATATGAATAATTAAATAACATGAGAGGTTGACAGATTTGATTATCTCTAAACATTTTCCTTTTCAAGTTTTTGCACTGTAACAGTAAAAGTCCAAGATTATCTTTTAAATTATGAAATATAATCTGGAAACAACATATAAAATGAAATATGTCATACATTTACATGTAGAGTACCTTTTGACCATGTTTTAGAACCGAAAATTAATTACTAAAGCCCATTAAATTTTGTGGAGAGTAAAAAGACCTGACGTTTTACGAGGATCTGCAGTGAAAGCCTCAACGATTGACATTAGATATGATGGAAATTTGAATATCAGGGAATAAATGGCAGTCAAGAATCACTGATTTAGAAAATTAATAAAACATCAATTTGTAGAACGAAAAATAATATCCTCTCTGTTAGAAACCATACAAATATATAAAGACTATATAGATTTGAGTCAGACAGTTGTTTTATGGTCATAAATTGACGTTTGTTGCAGAATTTTTCAGACATATCTGTTTTGTTCCGGCAGTAACGCATGTAAATGACATAGATCTATTAATAAGCAAATATTCCGGGTAACAGTACATTCTACTTAGTAGATTTACTCAGTTTATGGTTATTCTGACTATTCTGTCTCATTGGCACTCACACCACATCTTCCTATATCTATGGTGGAAAATGCTTTTACAAAACACTTAAATTCAATTTTAAAAATTGCAAAATACTACGTATTTTAAAAGGCAGTTATGTGCTATAGGTCTAATTCAATGAAATGATCTCCTTCTAAGTGGCATGTATTATATAGCTAGAGGTTATTATTATAATCTTACAGAACAAGTAGTTCTCAAGTTTTGGTATGTTTGCTGCAGTTGAAACTGTCCTCATTCAGACTCGGAACAGCATACTTTATGGACACCAATTTGTTTAGTTTCTTTTTGTTACCTATTCTCACATCAGAGTCAGACTTATTCTAAGCTAAGTTTTGCAGTGATTATTGCTGTGTGTTTGATTTTTCTATGTTGGCTAGATGTATAAGGGGAGTCTGTTGAGATCTCACAAACATGTTTAACTCCATTGCATTTTTTGCCCCTGTCCCAAGTCGGGAGCCTGTGGCCTTTGTTAGTCTTTAGCTTTTTTTAATTTTCAGTTCATATATATGTATTTGAATTAAGTATGACATTCATTATAACTGAACAAGTACACATTTTTGTTTAGGGGCCAGCTGAAGCATGACTTTGGTGTGGCATATTCTGGCTGTGTTGAAGACCCATTGGTTGCCTAAGACAAATTGGCTGTTTTCTGCTCTTTTGTCGTATTGTTATGATGTCTCTTTGACATATTTCCCATTTTATTAAAGAACAAAACTTATGTGGATATTTCAAATTGACCATGTGGCTAAATTACATGTATATAACTTTTAAGGCTTTATTTATTTCCCGCCTAACTCAAAAATATTTTGATGGGACCGCATCTGCTTTGCCAGACATGATAAAATATATAAATTTGAACACTGTATCATATTTATGGGAATTGCTTGATTTTGTCCAGGGGAGATTTCATCTTTTCATCTGTCTGAATACCCTTAGCATCACTCTAGTTAAACACTGCTTCTATATCACAAAAAAACTAAAGTGAATACAGTATGTTTGCCAGACACAGTTAAATATATAGAACAAAACTCCATATCAAATTTATGGGAATTGCTGTGATTTTGTAAAGGGGAGATTACTCCTTTTTGTCTGTCTGAATACCCTAGATACTAGTGCTTCCCTGTAATTTTTGACTTAAGTATTTTATGGTTTAATATGTAACCAGGAAATCACATTGTCTTTGATGGATGCAGGTCTTCATGTCTTCCAATAATTGATATTTACAACCATTATATAGTGCAGACAGTCATTGAAGGACTGGCTTGTAATGTTTACATGAAAGCTTGTCTTCACGGCAGATGATATATAGTCTAAAGACAAGGTGTCTATCACTAATTTGCATATGAAACCCATTACACCACGACTCATTTGGTCATGCGAATATTCCGAATAATATTCCAAAAGAATACAATAAAAAAGTTTGGCACTGGTATGTCTGATCGACAATACAACTCTATGGAAATTTCTTCTTTGAAGATGGACAGCGTTTAATCAGCTAAGAAATCATTTGTAATTGTGTCTGCAATGAAAGAGGTTGCTATCACTAAGCTAAGAACCCATTTGCAAAATTGAAAATTAACAATAGCTTGTGGTTCGATGTCAAACATTTTTCTGCCTGATAAGTCTTGGCGCTAATATTGTATAATTTATCGCTTTACTCAGATTTATCCAAACTACATACATAATAACAGGCATTCAGATAAAGGAAAGGATCAATTATTTGTAAGAAAATTGATTTTTCAACAAGAGAGTGATTTATCGATAGCAAAATAGGAATAAATCTGATATCCGTGTCTTACGATCGTTTCCTAAACGGATTTTTACTCAGCGAGAAAGGAAGCTTCAGGAAGACTAACCCAAAATTAAGTGTATGATCCCCACTTTTCTATCTTATATCCAATTAACTTGTAATCACATAATTTTAAAACCAGGTAATTTAATTGATATTTTATTTCTTTTTTGTGCATTTTTACTAAACTAATAATAAAATTTAATTTAACAATTAGATATAAAATTTTAGGGCTTATTCTTTTAACTTCATAAAAAAATTAAGATCCCATAATTTTTTCAATGTCTATTGAGTTTAATGTTAGAATTGATTTAGTATCATTAAGTTGTACCATATTGTGTTGAGCCTTGTATTATGGCTAGCGAAACCTCCTGCTAATATGGCAATGTTAAAAATACTGTTAAAATGACAATATTAAGTGACAGAAATACAACAGTACAAATAAATATTATTGAAAACTCCAGAAGCCATATGGTCTACATAACTGAGTTATCAGTGGAACTAAACCCCAAAATTGATTTCAAATTTGCAGACCTCTTTCCTCAGTTATTTTTATGCAATCTGATAGTTAATCCATGCAGAACTCCATTATTTATTCTTCATGAGGTTTTGGTAAGAGAAATAGATGAATTATACTAGCCAATGACCTGATTTTTTTATTGGTTTAATGACATTACTAATCCATTTCCAATTCAGGAAGTGGACCATATATTGATATTAACCTGTTAGTTAAATTGACCTCATTCCATTATCTCAGTTGATGGACATCACAGTGCTTGATTACAAGTTATGTTACATAAGTATGTTTTATATCTATTGTCTTTAGATTCTATGTTAGCTTTGTCTATTGATATTTCGGTGGAGATCACATCTATATGGCATAGGCCTGTTGGTTATGGTTCATCGAGATAACCCCTATATGGCCTAGGCCTGTTGGTTATGGTTCATAATGTCTTTAAGAGTTTGGCATAGTGTACCTTTAAAATTTAGCATGTGTATTATTACTGCCAAAATTCAATACAGGGGAGACACTTCTCTGTGTCAGCAATTTATAAATACATATTGATTGGAAAAGTGTCTTATGGAAGTTTTTGACTAAATGTTGATGCTGTAGTATGCTGATAGTTAGGTGTCTCCATCGTAAATGTATCAGCCATTATAAAGTTATTATACCTTCTGAATTTAACCTTGCCCTTTACTCTACGTATTACAGCTTGCTTGTTTGTACTTCATTGTTAACGATCTATGTAATTATATCCGGGTAAACCATTACACTATGTGTTTTAATAACTAGATAACTTCGTTTGTAGATATTTTCTGGTCCACAAAACCTTTTTAGGTAATGAATCTAGTATATATTAGAGTTAAATAATCTCACGTCTCGGCTAATTCATCAACTGTTTTGGAGAAAATGACGAAATTGATTGGAATCACAGCAAGACCATTGATTTGGTAATGTTCTGCCATTTAATTAAACCATGGTGGCTATAAAAGCTTCATCATGATGGCTTTTTGTCTTGGAATGGTCATCACTTTACCATAAAATCCTTCTTCTCTGTCAAACGCTAAAAAGTTCTGGATGGGTTTTCTGTTTAAAGTAGTTAATTTCCTAGACAAATCTGGACATTTTCTTGGTTTAAAGTCATATAATTGATCCTTTTTAAAACATAAAATCAGTTCTATTGGAGTCAAAATTGTTGTGTTTTAATATACAGAACGTAAATCGGCTTTGCAGCACAGATAAAATGACGTCAGTAATGGCCGTATATTAATTCGTATTCATTAATGTATTTGTGTACAGAGTATTCAATGTTGCAATCTTAAATAAATCTTAGTTTCTGTCCTTTCTTCTACTGGTTACCAAAGAGGTTTTTTTTCATGGGTTTACATTAATTACAAAATAATTACTCAATTTCAATTTCAGAAAGAGAAAATTGCCCTTGATTTTTTTTCATTTTTCTTAAATGTTGTAATTGATTTCTTGTGTTTTATGGTTACAATTACTGGAATTTATCACCATTTTAAATGTTCAAACATTTCCTCAATTAATCCATATTAAATTACTGATATATAGTACAACTGTTTACATTGGAACATTTAACCAATTATACTTAGTTATATGCAGCTAAGAGACATCTAAACACTTTGTTCTTGGTACAGGCTGTCTTCTGTCAATGAGCTGGGAGTAGTTATCTGTAATAACTGTTCAAAATGAGAATAACAGCATTCTGATATATCTTACATTTGTCATATACCATACACTTTACACCATAGACAATATGGCATACACACCACACCATACACTTTACACCATAGACAATATGGCATACACACCACACCATACACTTTAAACCATACACTTTACACCATACACTTTACACCATACACTATACAACATACACAATACACTACACAACACACTTTACACGATACCCCATACACTATACACTTTACACTTTACACTATACAACATGAACCATATACCATACACTTTACAAGATACCCCATACACTATACAACATACACTACACACAATACACTGTACAATATACACTTAATACACTGTATGCCTTACAATATACACCATACACTTTACACCATACACTATACACTGTATGCCATACAATATACACCATACACTACACTGTATGCCATACAATATACACCATACACTTTACACCATACACTATACACTGTATGCCATACAATATACACCATACACTTTACACCATACACTATACACTATACACTGTATGCCATACAATATACACCATACACTTTACACCATACACTATACACTATAAACTGTATGCCATACAATATACACCATACACCATTCACCATTCACTATTCACTATTCACTATTCACTTCACTATTCACTTCACTATTCACTTCACTATTCACTAAACAACATACATAAAATGATAACATGCTGAGATAAAGTTGTAGAAATATATTGGTAAATCCAGACTTATGTCTTAGAGTGATAATACACTATACACCATACATTAAATACTATTCACCAAACATTATACAGTCAATTCCACTTAATTGCATACCGCTTAATAGCATAATTCGGTTAATTGCATACTTTTCTCCTGCACAAAACCATTTCCCATTCATCTAATGTTAAATTGTCCGGTTATATGCATAGCCTACAAGTGTCATTTCGGTTAATTGCATAGAAAATAATCGCCAGCTAGATATGCTGAGTTAAAAACTGACGAGATTTTTTTACCGAAAACGGCAATTTGGTAAGTATATTTTTCCTGAATGCATTATAATTTTCGTTATTATTTCATATTTACTTGTGTGTTATCTAAATAAAGTTTTAAAAAAGTTTATTTCGTGTTTATATGATTATAAAAAGGCCTGGATGTGTACACAGGTTAAGTTTCCCATTATCTATTTTAAGCCTCGAGGTCATAAAAATGTCAATCAGCTGATTGTTGTACATCATTTATACACTATATATCATACATTATACACTATACACTACGCTTTACACTATATACCATACACAAAACATTATTCACCATACACGTTACGGTGACCCTTTCATATTATGGCCATTTAAAGTTTGAAATATAACATGGTTCTGGGGTGGATCAAGGATTTTTTTTTGGGGGGGGGGTGACTTTACAATAAAAGTACGCACATCTTGAAAAAGATAATATTAAAAAAAAACAAATGGCAGTGAAAGCAGACATACTTCCACTTACAGCCCTCTAGATCTTCAACTGTTTCTGAAAATTGGAAATTTACTACTGAAATTTTGCACACATCTAGATAAAAATTTCCTTTCCCAGCTCAATTTTTCAATTTTTTTAATTGATTGTAGAAGTGTCTTATTGTTTAAGGCAGTTGATGATTTAATGAGTAATAGACTCGCCATACATGATCAGTCATCGGGAGAATTCTCACAGAACATTACCTTTAATTAATAATCCCATCTTTTGTATAAATATTAATTAATGAGTAAAAATTGATATTGACTTTATGATTTTAGTGTCTGTGACAATACAAATTTATCTTTTTGTTTACATTAAAGCATTATTTTACATTTAATATGTATTGACATATGCAGAAGAAATTAATCGCTTCAATTCAATCGCATATTCATTTGCATTTAGCACAGCCTGATTTAAAATGGTAATCTGATGTGTTTAATTGACACAGTAATGATTCTAAAGCCATTTGTATTCCGGTTCATTGCCGTCCTTCAGAATTTAAACTTGACATTCTAATGAAGCAATTGCAATTTTACTTTTAAAGAATCAATATTAGAGGTTCTTTATCAATTTATATTGTTTGGTTTTCCTTGCAATTTCGGATAACTAATTCGTTTTCGGCTTTTCAATGTCCACATTTATTACTTCCCATTCCAAATTTTTGGATGCGTTTTCCCATCAATACCCTTGATAAATTAAATTTTATTGGAAAACGAAAAGTGATCAATTAGTTGAAATCTTTCATTCTCCTGGTAGATGTTTGAGTTGTGTGTCTTGTGCATCCATGTGTATATTCAGGAATAAAAGATTAATTTTAATTTAATGTGCTAGTCTAGATTCTCATGGACAAAAGATATTTCATTTTCCAATAACTCGATTCCCATATGTAATAGTTGTGTTGTTTTCGTTTACTTAGTTTCTATATATAGAAAATTAAGTTGATGTTAGTAGACAGAAGAATATCAATTCATAAGTACTAATTTGGGAAAAGAAATTTGAAAATAATTTATTGAGCTTATTTGATATTGAATGATTCTATGTATTAATTGTCAGAGAAATATTTTTGAGTTATCTCCCTTTTATCATATTGAATAGTTTTGGAATATGTATTGGTAATAGGACAAATGTAGGAGTTTGAAAATTGAAGAATATTAAAGAGAATTAAGAAATAGAAAGGGAAAACATAGGAGAGAAGATAATTTTTATAATCTCAGTCTGCTCTCCTAGCGAAAATGAGGGTATAGTTTAGGAGATTTTCATTTGTTTTCTCTAACTTATTAGTCCATTTGTCTATTTTTGTTTTTTCCTTTATTCTCTATTCTCTATATGCACTACCCAATTATAATCTCTATTTCTTTCTCCAATATTGTATTATTCTATAATTCCCATCTAGGACTCCTAATTTACAATTTTGATGACATTTGTGAAATAATTGAAGTATTAATTAAAGTCAGTTATATTTTTTTCAAGTTTGCTTTCTGGTTGTAAAAAAGTGACAGCTATCAGATTCAGTGCTTATATTGAAATTTAAAAGATGTTGTTGTAATGATTTTCAATGAGTCATTACCTTTCAACAGGAGACCAAATGCTGAAGAAATTAGCAATTATAAGTCACTTAAAGTTAATGCTATTTTACTGATAAATACCAATATAAATTACATTTAGTAGTTCATATTCTAATTCCTAAGCAAAGATATTGAGGGTATTAACAGAAACCAGAATTTTAGCAGAATTAATTTTAAATAAAATCTCCCAAATTGTGTTGTCACTGTTGAATTCAAGAAATTATGCAAATCAAAAGACTTTTGGTTGTTTAAACTCTAAATAATTCTATAGGGTTTCGGTGAACTAAAAAGGATCTTATTATAATCAGGATCTATCTCCTTCCATCAACCTCAAAGAATTTTACGAACTACAGACACCTTAATATTCATATTTTCTTTGTTTAGAATTCTATAGTACATTTGATAACTCCAAAGAATTTTACGAACTACAGACACCTTAATATTCATATTTTCTTTGTTTATGATTCTAGTACATTTGATAACTTCAATAATTTCATCAACTGACATTGGCCACGTTTTAACCCTTGAAGTTCTTTGTTGTGTTACCTAACTCAGAACAGTTTTAACCCTTGAAGTTCTTTGTTGTGTTACCTAACTCAGAACAGTTTTAACCCTTGAAGTGCTTTGTTGTGTTACCTAACTCAGAACAGTTTTAACCCTTGAAGTGCTTTGTTGTGTTACCTAACTCAGAACAGTTTTAACCCTTGAAGTGCTTTGTTGTGTTACCTAACTCAGAACAGTTTTAACCCTTGAAGTTCTTTGTTGTGTTACCTAACTCAGAACAGTTTTAACCCTTGAAGTTCTTTGTTGTGTTACCTAACTCAGAACAGTTTTAACCCTTGAAGTGCTTTGTTGTGTTACCTAACTCAGAACAGTTTTAACCCTTGAAGTGCTTTGTTGTGTTACCTAACTCAGAACAGTTTTAACCCTTGAAGTGCTTTGTTGTGTTACCTAACTCAGAACAGTTTTAACCCTTGAAGTTCTTTGTTGTGTTACCTAACTCAGAACAGTTTTAACCCTTGAAGTTCTTTGTTGTGTTACCTAACTCAGAACAGTTTTAACCCTTGAAGTTCTTTGTTGTGTTACCTAACTCAGAACAGTTTTAACCCTTGAAGTTCTTTGTTGTGTTACCTAACTCAGAACAGTTTTAACCCTTGAAGTTCTTTGTTGTGTTACCTAACTCAGAACAGTTTTAACCCTTGAAGTTCTTTGTTGTGTTACCTAACTCAGAACAGTTTTAACCCTTGAAGTTCTTTGTTGTGTTACCTAACTCAGAACAGTTTTAACCCTTGAAGTTCTTTGTTGTGTTACCTAACTCAGAACAGTTTTAACCCTTGAAGTTCTTTGTTGTGTTACCTAACTCAGAACAGTTTTAACCCTTGAAGTTCTTTGTTGTGTTACCTAACTCAGAACAGTTTTAACCCTTGAAGTTCTTTGTTGTGTTACCTAACTCAGAACAGTTTTAACCCTTGAAGTTCTTTGTTGTGTTACCTAACTCAGAACAGTTTTAACCCTTGAAGTTCTTTGTTGTGTTACCTAACTCAGAACAGTTTTAACCCTTGAAGTTCTTTGTTGTGTTACCTAACTCAGAACAGTTTTAACCCTTGAAGTGCTTTGTTGTGTTACCTAACTCAGAACAGTTTTAACCCTTGAAGTGCTTTGTTGTGTTACCTAACTCAGAACAGTTTTAACCCTTGAAGTTCTTTGTTGTGTTACCTAACTCAGAACAGTTTTAACCCTTGAAGTTCTTTGTTGTGTTACCTAACTCAGAACAGTTTTAACCCTTGAAGTTCTTTGTTGTGTTACCTAACTCAGAACAGTTTTAACCCTTGAAGTGCTTTGTTGTGTTACCTAACTCAGAACAGTTTTAACCCTTGAAGTGCTTTGTTGTGTTACCTAACTCAGAACAGTTTTAACCCTTGAAGTTCTTTGTTGTGTTACCTAACTCAGAACAGTTTTAACCCTTGAAGTTCTTTGTTGTGTTACCTAACTCAGAACAGTTTTAACCCTTGAAGTTCTTTGTTGTGTTACCTAACTCAGAACAGTTTTAACCCTTGAAGTTCTTTGTTGTGTTACCTAACTCAGAACAGTTTTAACCCTTGAAGTTCTTTGTTGTGTTACCTAACTCAGAACAGTTTTAACCCTTGAAGTTCTTTGTTGTGTTACCTAACTCAGAACAGTTTTAACCCTTGAAGTGCTTTGTTGTGTTACCTAACTCAGAACAGTTTTAACCCTTGAAGTTCTTTGTTGTGTTACCTAACTCAGAACAGTTTTAACCCTTGAAGTGCTTTGTTGTGTTACCTAACTCAGAACAGTTTTAACCCTTGAAGTGCTTTGTTGTGTTACCTAACTCAGAACAGTTTTAACCCTTGAAGTTCTTTGTTGTGTTACCTAACTCAGAACAGTTTTAACCCTTGAAGTTCTTTGTTGTGTTACCTAACTCAGAACAGTTTTAACCCTTGAAGTTCTTTGTTGTGTTACCTAACTCAGAACAGTTTTAACCCTTGAAGTTCTTTGTTGTGTTACCTAACTCAGAACAGTTTTAACCCTTGAAGTTCTTTGTTGTGTTACCTAACTCAGAACAGTTTTAACCCTTGAAGTTCTTTGTTGTGTTACCTAACTCAGAACAGTTTTAACCCTTGAAGTTCTTTGTTGTGTTACCTAACTCAGAACAGTTTTAACCCTTGAAGTTCTTTGTTGTGTTACCTAACTCAGAACAGTTTTAACCCTTGAAGTTCTTTGTTGTGTTACCTAACTCAGAACAGTTTTAACCCTTGAAGTGCTTTGTTGTGTTACCTAACTCAGAACAGTTTTAACCCTTGAAGTGCTTTGTTGTGTTACCTAACTCAGAACAGTTTTAACCCTTGAAGTTCTTTGTTGTGTTACCTAACTCAGAACAGTTTTAACCCTTGAAGTTCTTTGTTGTGTTACCTAACTCAGAACAGTTTTAACCCTTGAAGTTCTTTGTTGTGTTACCTAACTCAGAACAGTTTTAACCCTTGAAGTTCTTTGTTGTGTTACCTAACTCAGAACAGTTTTAACCCTTGAAGTTCTTTGTTGTGTTACCTAACTCAGAACAGTTTTAACCCTTGAAGTGCTTTGTTGTGTTACCTAACTCAGAACAGTTTTAACCCTTGAAGTTCTTTGTTGTGTTACCTAACTCAGAACAGTTTTAACCCTTGAAGTTCTTTGTTGTGTTACCTAACTCAGAACAGTTTTAACCCTTGAAGTTCTTTGTTGTGTTACCTAACTCAGAACAGTTTTAACCCTTGAAGTTCTTTGTTGTGTTACCTAACTCAGAACAGTTTTAACCCTTGAAGTGCTTTGTTGTGTTACCTAACTCAGAACAGTTTTAACCCTTGAAGTTCTTTGTTGTGTTACCTAACTCAGAACAGTTTTAACCCTTGAAGTGCTTTGTTGTGTTACCTAACTCAGAACAGTTTTAACCCTTGAAGTTCTTTGTTGTGTTACCTAACTCAGAACAGTTTTAACCCTTGAAGTTCTTTGTTGTGTTACCTAACTCAGAACAGTTTTAACCCTTGAAGTGCTTTGTTGTGTTACCTAACTCAGAACAGTTTTAACCCTTGAAGTGCTTTGTTGTGTTACCTAACTCAGAACAGTTTTAACCCTTGAAGTTCTTTGTTGTGTTACCTAACTCAGAACAGTTTTAACCCTTGAAGTTCTTTGTTGTGTTACCTAACTCAGAACAGTTTTAACCCTTGAAGTTCTTTGTTGTGTTACCTAACTCAGAACAGTTTTAACCCTTGAAGTTCTTTGTTGTGTTACCTAACTCAGAACAGTTTTAACCCTTGAAGTTCTTTGTTGTGTTACCTAACTCAGAACAGTTTTAACCCTTGAAGTTCTTTGTTGTGTTACCTAACTCAGAACAGTTTTAACCCTTGAAGTTCTTTGTTGTGTTACCTAACTCAGAACAGTTTTAACCCTTGAAGTGCTTTGTTGTGTTACCTAACTCAGAACAGTTTTAACCCTTGAAGTTCTTTGTTGTGTTACCTAACTCAGAACAGTTTTAACCCTTGAAGTTCTTTGTTGTGTTACCTAACTCAGAACAGTTTTAACCCTTGAAGTTCTTTGTTGTGTTACCTAACTCAGAACAGTTTTAACCCTTGAAGTTCTTTGTTGTGTTACCTAACTCAGAACAGTTTTAACCCTTGAAGTTCTTTGTTGTGTTACCTAACTCAGAACAGTTTTAACCCTTGAAGTGCTTTGTTGTGTTACCTAACTCAGAACAGTTTTAACCCTTGAAGTTCTTTGTTGTGTTACCTAACTCAGAACAGTTTTAACCCTTGAAGTTCTTTGTTGTGTTACCTAACTCAGAACAGTTTTAACCCTTGAAGTTCTTTGTTGTGTTACCTAACTCAGAACAGTTTTAACCCTTGAAGTGCTTTGTTGTGTTACCTAACTCAGAACATTATTTTTCATTATTGGTGGTTGCCAGTAATGAAAGACAATCGTAATAGCTATAATTTTATATTCTTCATGTTTTATTAAAGAATAATATAAATCCTTGTGGTTTATTTATGTCCAATTTAACTCTCATAAATATTGTAATATTATCCAATAACTCATTTGATGGTTATTTTTGAACATTTAGAGATATTTATTACCATACAATTTTCTTTTGAGCTCACATGATTTTGTTAGGGCAGTTTATGAGGTTAATATCTTACATCTTTAATTATTTTATCAACAGTGAATGACTTTCATCTACTTTTCATTGATTTAGTTGGTTGGTATTTTTTTTGGTTATTTTTCCGGTTTTGTTTAATTATTGATTTATTCTCGAATACTTGTGAAGGATTTTAAAATTTAGTGTTCAATTTAAGTTCTTTTTTTCTTGATATTTATTTAATTTTTACATTTAAAATATCAGTTTCTTGATGAGTTTATTCAATTTCACATTTTATATTAAAATTTCCAATATTACCCAAGCTTTACATGCTTTTGTCAATTTTCATTGCACTAAAATATTATTCTTATTGCAAAATATCTATTTTCAAACTTTATGACATATCTTTAATAATCTGTGGTCATTTGATTTATTTCACTCAAACATTTTGACAGTTTGTGTTTTTAAAAGGAATCACTAATTTAATAATGTCATTTATCTATAGAAATTTTCTATAGATGTAAAGATAAGACAGGTGTAGAATGTGTTTTATTCATGTAGGGGGTCCCAGGTGAAATCCTTACCTGGAACATCAAAAGATTAGGGGCACAGGTAACAAATGTATTTATAGAAAATCTTGTCAGTCCAGATAATAGCCACTTAAACAATAAATGTTTATTTTTATAATTAAATTCTATTGTATATTTTATCTTTATTACACATTTTTAATTATTTATGACATATTGTTTATTCAAAACTTTTACAACTTTTTAATGGCATCCCTTCAAGCCAAAATAGAATGTTCCAAAATTTGAATGAATGGCTGGTTGCACATAGTAAATCTAGTGACCTAGAAATTTTTGATAGGGGTTGATAGTTTGACCTAAATGGATGGGTTATGGAGAGGAGATGTGGTTATTTGTTGTGGTTTTGGATAGGAATTTCCTCTTGTTTACAGGCCAGTGCTCAAGGTAAACAAATATTTACAGAATACACATCCCTAAACTACTGAGAGACACAATACAAACATAGTGTGTGTTTATCACATTAAAACATTCCTCAAGTATTTACTGCCAGTTGAAAAATTACTTTCTAATTGGAATGCACCAGAATTGTATTTATTTAATTTATAACTTATTTTCGAATAATTGAGCAGTGTTATAAACATGGGGAGCAGACTGCTTTGTAGATGTTTTCTTAGCTTGATTCCATTAACATTGAGATTGTCTTGTTACGGATATGTAAACTGGTTCAAACACCAAAAAGTGATGATATTTTTCTGACCTCGACTTTATTGAAATCCTGATTTAAATGTTGGACGATTATTGTTCGCCATCTACAAAGAAGTCGGTGATTTTATAGTGATTAAAATACCAAGCTCTGCTTTTTAATTGACGCCAGATAAATCCTTTTCTAAACATTTTAAAGATTAAAATACCTGTTGGAATTGAGGTTTAAAATTTTTGGATTTTTGATTCACCGATACAAATATATCAAAAATAGTAAAACAGTCTGGTTTAAATTTGAAATATCTGTTTATTGATACAACCATTTTTGTAAACAAAGAATAAAATTATTTTAACACCTATATATATCTAAACACAAACAGTAGTCCAGTTTGTGAATGTTAGATTATTGGCCAGATAACCAAACAGTCCATTAGCTTAATGTCATGATGCCCTTAAAAGTAAATTATCAGCCATTACTTTGTCTATTGTGTAATTCTTTACATTCTCATATAACCATTCTGCACTATTGTAACAGTAAAAAATGTACTAAGCACTAACAATAAAAGCTAAGTTATAAGGCCTAGAAATACCAGAAAAACTGTGATTAAAAAAAAGGGGGGATAATCTGAGTGAATAAAAAATTCTGTGAATGGAATAGTTTTGAAATGGTTCATATCCATGGACCTTTCCATAGTGATGTGTGATTTGATAACCAGATTTTTTATAACACCTGCAAGTTTCCCCTTTTTGGGCTTCCTTGATTTTAAACATCCAAGGCAAACCATGAACATACTATGTATCAAATGTACATGTAAAATCTAAATGTTCAATGGCAAATATAATTTGTTTATGTATTATGAGAGCTGATTTATGACTGACAGACTTTTGCTTTATAATGCTAAAATTAATTTAGAAAGAACTGTATAAGTAAACATATTAAAGGCACTGGATTATATACATGATATACAGATCTGAATGAGCAACAACATGCTTTATGTGGAAAACTGAATGTAAAAATGTTGCTTCTGGGAGTAAAAATTTTCTAACTCAGATTATTTTCTTCCTGGGCACATGCCAGGTTTCGGTATTTTTTACTCGCCTACTATTTTTGGTTAAGTTTGTTTTGTGTCTTTAACTTATGTAGTGTATCATGTTAAGCTTTTTTAAAGCAATGATGGCATTGTTGGTTTTTAATTGCCAAATGCTATTTGAAAGTCCGTTTTGTTTCCTATTTAATTCTGCTTTTTTTTTTACAGTTTTATATTAATATAATACATAAAAGACTGTGATCATGACACTTCACAAAATGTTTGCTTAGGTTAAAATTGTAAAAAAATCGAAATAATGCATAAATAAATTTTATTTATTTCCAGCACCTCCAAAAATCTTAGATAGTACACCAAGTAAATACAAACAGCAGCAGGGAAAAACCATAACATTATATTGTAAAGTTTCTGGTACCCCAGAACCAACTGGTTTCTGGCTGAAGGACAATAGAGAAGTACGGTCATCGTCTCGTGTCACCATCTCATCTGATAATACAGAAGTAGAGATCAGAGATCTACAGAGATCTGATGGAGGAACTTATACTTGTAAATTCTCAAACACAATCGGTAGCATATCACAAAGGATAGATTTGATAGTAGAAGGTTAGTTAGTATATGTACACATGATAGGGAAGGAATTTTTTATGGTGTATGTGTACATAAACTGCTTATCAGTCAAATCAATTATCAATACCTAAAAAGCAAAAAAAATTTCAACAATAAAAATTAAACTAGGTCAGGAAGTTGCTTATGGAAGCAGTACATGTATATGGTTTCTTTTAATGCTAAAAGGAAATATGATCTACTTTATCTCTAGATTCTGTTCATTTTCTGATTTAGTTTTAAAAAAGCACTACAGTCCACTTCCAAACTAGTTTTATGACACCAGACAGTCATACCTATGGAATTTAATACATGACTCAAGATTTATGTTTAAATAATTTCCGTTAAGTATATCAATTTAATGAAAATTATTATTTTAATTTCACAAAAAAGACAGAAAAATCTATTTTGACGTTAGTTTATTATTCTAGACTATACTTTTTATGACCTGTTTTTGCTATATCAATATTGTGTAACCGTCTTTTATGGGAAATTTCATAGTTTTAAGTACCAAGTTTATTATTTGAGTAAACAAATTTAGAAAATCAACATCCAAATTACCTTGTGTAATATGATGTAATCAATTGCAAATTTGTAACAGAACGAATTTATTGCTGTATAATAGCTAGGTAACAATGAAAAAACAAATATGGGTATTGATTATTCTATTTTATTGAATGTTTACTGACCGTTTTCCCGCTTTTTCTGGAGTTTCAGTTACAGAAGTTATGAAGCAGACGTTATAATTTCCGATCTGAAAGGATATAACCATGCAGGGTGTTTAGATAAATGGCGAAATCCGAAAGTTCATAGATGAAGATAAAAACAATTGAAATATTTAATTTGAGTTTAAGCATTTTAGAACATAGGAAATCTATCTTACATAATTTTAATGCAGTTGTCTGCACAAAATCTGTACAAGATTTGTCTACGAAATTCATTACCTTTTAATGTGAAATGAATTTTTGCATCCTTGTATATGCACGCTATATAGATGAAGATAATAGTAGATTCAATATTTGGAAGACTCTGAGGTAATACAATTAGTAATTAACTGTAAATGAATCAGACTTAATCCATAGTATCATGATCATTGAAGCAATTTTTATAATCATCCTTATTTTTCAGGTGCAGCATACATTTTAAGCCCACCGTCCAATACAACTGCCGTAGAAGGACAAAGGGTCACATTACATTGTGGAGCTGATGCCTTCCCTAACAACATCACGTACCGCTGGTACTTCAATGATCGTAATGTCAACACATACCTCGGCTACGGCCAGAGAATTTATATTCAACCAGACGGTACTCTCGTTTTGTCTTCGGTCAACAAAGATGATATGGGATGGTACATTTGTAGACCAAGTAATGGAGTTGGTCAAGACCCAGAGGCCTCCGCCTTTTTAAATGTTACATGTAAGATATTGGACAGACCAAACTTTAATATTTATGCATGTGAAACATATAAGTGAATAAGTAATCCTGTGACCTCAAAGTTGATGGTTTATAACATGAGGTTTAGAAATTGGGTGTAATTGCAGAAAATGTAACATTAAATGTCAAGAGTCAAACATAACTAAATTAGGAATATTTTAAGTCAGAATTTTTTTATTTTTTTTAGTGAAAGGGAATATTTGAACTCTAAGTCTGCTTTCCTCTCATTGAATTCATCCCTGTTAACTTGGAGATTTTTTATGGGGTTTCAGACTTTTGAATAAAGGTAGTATACCATGTATAAGGCTGTTCAAAAGTCATCAATTGATTTAGAAAAAACAAATCTGGGTTTCAGACTAAAAGGGAGGGGAGCACATCAACTTTTTTAGCATCAGAAATTAAATGAAAAGATTTTTTCTTTTGGTATTGAAAAATTCCCATGTTGAATCACAAAATTGACGAAAGTTGTAATACATAATGCAGTGTGTTCCAGCCTTTTAGTTGTCTTGATGTAATTTATTCATTAAGTTTGCAATTTTCACTGATAACGTTGATGGTTTTCCTAACTTAAATGCATTTGAACATGCACCATTACAATTAAACAGTACACTATCATCCCACTATTCCTTTGTGCATATAAAACACTAACTTAGTTATGTAATATCTCTTTAATTGCCACGTGCCTCACTTTGATATTGAGTGCAGTTTCATGTATTCAGCACATTTATGGAAAACAATGCAGACTTCGTCGATAGATTGGGTTTTCTACTTGTGTTTTAAATGCAAGCAATCATATTTGGGAAATAGATGTATTTTTTGTGGGAAATAATTTGATACAGTGTTTTAACTTTTATATTTAATTATTAGAAGATTTGGGTGTTATGTTGTTACATGGCATTACAGCTATTAAAAACACTCATTATCATAAAAAAATGCAGGGTAGCACAATGATAAAAAACCTACATAGATAAATAAGTATAAAAGTAATTAGATAAGATTACAATAGATATTTGGGTATACGAAATTAAATATCAGTAAGACAGCAACCTAACTACAAAATAAACCACATAAACATTTCCTGCAAGTTTCATGATTTTACAAAAAGAAAAATTGATTCCATATAAACCCTTTAAAAGAAATATTATGTATTATTCTGGTATTTTATACGAATTTTATCCACTAAAAAAAATCAGCTTTATTTATATAATCTTTAAGCATGAAATAATTGTACATAGAGGATTTACTTTTTTGTCTGTCTAACTTTCACTGTGAAACTTGACATTATAGAAATGCATTGCACTTTTTGTTGAAAATATCTTGCCTTTAAATTAAACAGCAACGATCACACATATCAAGGGAATAATAAAATCTTATGAACAGACACCTGATCGACATTTGAAGATCAAGAAACTTTTTACTCTTAAAATACAATTGGTTTAGTCTAGACCAACTGATTTCTTTTCCAAACTTATATATTTTAAACGGATTTTTTACATGATTATACATAAATATGTGTTTTTTTCCAGATCTTCCAAAAATTTTAAGTATGCCCAGTAGATTAATTTGGGCATTAGGATTTACTGAGAGATTAGATTGCTTAGTGGATGCTAACCCACCTGTGTCAGAAATTATATGGATAAAGGATAGATTTATAGTACAGTTCGGCCAGGGTTCTACCACACAGCTGGCCAATGGCTCCTTGTTGATATATAATGTAAAGAAAAGTGACGAAGGCAGCTATAGTTGTACTCCTGTTAGTTCTGTAGGAAATGGTCCATCATCCCCTCTCGTGCAAGTTATAGTTAGAGGTAGGAAATTATGTCTATTCACATTGGTATTTAGTACTCTTCAAAAAAGATTGGAGATAAATAGAGAATACAAAAGGGCCTTACAATATCACATAGTTATCAACTGGAGACATCAATATAAATCAAGAGCTCTGCTATTTTTAATTTTGATATAATTTGTGGTTCATAATTTACTTTTAACACAAACATATGGATTAAAAGTAACAATTTTCTATGAAGTATTTAAATAACAGACATTTTAGTCAACTTTATCATACCCCCACTTTAAAAAAGGGTACTGTTTTACCTCTGTCTGTCCTTCCGTCAGTCCGTCAGTCAGTCCGTCCGTCCTTCCCATGAATATTTTTCGTCGTATTTTTCTCAGGAACTACAATACAAGGATTTCTGAAATTTGGTTTCAGGATTTATATAAGTCAGCAATACAGTGTGATGCGTTTTCAGATTGATCACTTGACAACTTCCTGTTTACCGAACACTTGTATGATTTTACACATGATAGCCAAATTGAAAATTTTTGTCACATTTTTCTCAGGAACTACAATACAAGGATTTCTGAAATTTGGTTTCAGGATTTATATAAGTCAGCTGTATCGTGTGATGCGTTTTCAGATTCATCACTCGACAACTTCCTGTTTACGGAACACTTGCATATTTTTACACTATTAATATTATCCACTTGTGGCGGGGGTATCATCAGTGAGCAGTAGCTCGCAGATTCACTTGTTTGATAATGCTTTATTTTTGAAAAATTCCTCATTAATTATTAGATTAAAGATCAACAATTGTTCTTTTGATGATAGAAAGAGAACTGTAAATACAAATTGTAGGTCAGGTTTTTCTCTCTCTCTCCAATACACAAAAAAGTATAGAAGATATGTGAATGTTGTTTTGCTAATGTGTAGATACTGGATTTTATGAAATTAATATTATAAAAATGATTTAATGTTTTAATTAAAGAATATATATCTCTATTTTGTAATTGATTGTAAATAATTTAGACATAAAACTACATGAGATAACTTTCCTTGATGTTATTAACCTTCCCAGAAATATGAAAATATTTCTTATTGGATAATAAATCATTTTATTACAAAATATATTGATAAAATGTGCTTATTTTACATTTGTTTTATGACTAAAATAATCTTTATTTCTAGACCCTCCAAAATTTACATACCGACCAGAGGCAAGATATATTCGGAAGCCTAATGACAGTGTTGTGATGCCATGCGGTGCCTCCGGAGTACCGCCTCCACTTATTACATGGCGAAAAGTAAGATTTTGTATAGATATGAATGCAAAAATAACTCAATTGAAGGAAGAATTTCCATTTATACTGATTTAGCATTACCCAATAACTTTCTATCTTTGATGTTTATGTAAAAAGTTACTTTCTCAAAAAGAACTCAAACATAAAAAAACCCCAATAAAAACTAAATAGAAAAAGAACATATAAATTTGTGAATGTAGAACCAGACCTGTTATGCAATAGAAGCAAGTTGGAGGTGTAATCCTATCTGTTATAGATTGATATAGGTATAATATTTAAAGATATGATATGAATTCCAATGAGAAGCCTTCAGCAACTTAGGCAAAACTCATACTATACTCAGCAACTTAGGCAAAACTCATACTATACTCAGCAACTTAGGCAAAACTCATACTATACTCAGCAACTTAGGCAAAACTCATACTATACAGCAAGCTATAAAAGATCAAAAAATAAAATGTTAAACAATCCAAGCGAGAAAACTTACAGCCTAGTTTATGTACAAACAAAACAAAAAAAAACAAAAACATGATGTACAGCAAGGCACAACAACCACTGAATATCAGGCTCTTGTTAGAATTTTTAACTTGTAATTTTGGTCTATTCTATAATTTTCAGTAGTGATAAACAGGTATGAAATTATGCAGATTCATGCCTTAACAGGGAAAAGTTGATGTGTGTATAGCATGAGAAATAATTGAATCTGATTGTAATCTTTGATATGAATCAAATGTATAATGATGAAATTTATTTTCCTTTATAAAAGAACAGTTTATTTTTTCTATGAAATAGTTCTTTTTTTATCTTAAGGTTTCGGGTGTGTTAGACTTCGGAGGGCGAGTGACTAGACTTGGTGGTAATTTAACGATAGTCCACATAGAGAAACAAGACCATGGACTATATGAATGTGAAGCAAGTAATGATTTCACCAGAATAGTTACAACTACTCAGCTTATTATAGAAAGTAAGAACATAACATCTAGATATAAAGTATATGCCAATAAGAACATATCATCTAATTTACATGATCTGAAACAAAACATTGTCAACTATTTAAAGTTATGTTCCCCTCAACTATATAAATTTATGTTAAGTCACTTTTTCAGAGTATTTTTTATCATTTGCCCTCCATACTGAATCTTAGTATTCTTAAAAATATATGTAAAAAAGAAGATGTGGTTTGTTTGCCAATGAGACAACTCTCTACAAGAGACCAAATGACACAGAAACTAACAAATATAGGTCACCATACGGCTATAAAGTGTAGTTTTCCCAAATGAAACAAATACAAATTGAGTTGAAGCCATGTTATGCAGTTTAATGAAGGTCTGAGTGATTTTAGAAATAGAGAAACCTTAAAATGACTCTTATCCCTACTTCAAAACAAGAACATGCTGATGCAATGAAAAGAGATATCAAAAAACAGATACACATTTCGCACTACTGTCAGACTAATAAGTAATATGGCCTTTTTCAAAACGAATGTTTTTTTCACTGAGTTTCAAATTTATATCATCAAAACCTAGAAACTTGTACCATAATTTACTGCATCTCTAGTAAATTAAATTGATGATGATATATTTGACAGGTACCACACCCCATGCCCCATACAATGTTACCGTTATTACAAGCTGGTTTGATGCCTATGTTACATGGATTCCTGCTTACAATGGTGGCAGTACACAAAGTTTTGTTATATGGTAAAATATATTCAAATGCTAGCCATTTATTATGTATTATTTTGATGTATAAACACATTCTCATATTATTTTAACAATATTACAAAAAAATCACAGAGGTTATCTCCCCTTGACTTTGATATGACCTTTGATACATTCAATTTGATGAAAAACCTTATGAAGTTATTATACTGTTTTATTTGAGAAAGATCTCTTTATATAACACAAATATATTAAAACTGTAAAAGTCATATAGTTGATATAAAATATGGAAAATACCACCTTATAATTTTAGTACTTTTCAGAAATGCTCAAACCTCAAAAAATGTTTTGTAAGCAAAGTATGTCTAAATACTTAAATACATCAAGAGCTATATTATGATTAAAAGGGACCTAAAAGACTGTACAAAACTTAATGCCATCTCTGATAGAGTTGCACAAAAATCTCACTACGCTTACAGCTGTAAACACATATTCTTCCAAGTTTCAAGTTCTGATAAACTGATACCTATTGAAATATATATTTACTCATGTTGAGCTATGCTTAGACTAAAGCAAAGTTTCCAGAGTCATTCTTTTCCTCCAGGCTCCCCCATTAAATTTGACTTTAAGAATCAGTAATTTGTATATTATTGCTATGTATAATAGGTACAGAAGTGTAAACGGAGAGGTCAGCCAGTGGGTCACAATGAGGATAGAGAATGCGACCAATCTGAAGGTGTTTAGATTAGAACCTGACACATTGTACGAGTTTAAAGTCCTCTCAAGAAATGCCTACGGTGACGGGAACTTTAGTGAAGTTAAACTTGCCAGAACTCTAGGTAGGTCTACAAAAGTTTTATATCTTACAGCTATTGATGTATAGTATATACTCCTCTATTATCCAGATTAATCATTAGGCACTGTGCTTTGTGTGCAGCAGCAAATATCTCTGCAATAGAAATATTTCAATTTTTGCTTCCTTCAGACGTGTGTATAGTTTGAATAAATGAGTTTAAAACAGTTATCTGTGCTGTTTGATAGAAAATAGATATCCTTGTTTTCAAAATTCCAATAGGGAACATACTTTATATAATTGTTTAAATAAACCAATTTTTCAAGACGTTTCGGCCATTTGCCTTCTTCATTTCAAAATACAAAAGTATTGTGATGTCATGCAATTGTGACGTTAAGGTATTATGACGTCATGACGTTTCCAAGGACATTTAGCTATAACATCTTATCAATGATTGAAAAGGAAATACAAATGTAATGTCAGCCATGTAGTTGAGAGGAAAAATAAAGAACTGAAGAAGGCCAATGGCCGAAACGTCTTGAAAAATTGGTTTATTTAAAGAAAATAGATATATAAGATGTTTATCTAACAAACTGTTGTACATCATAGAAAAATAAATACACCTGGTTACTTGTATGAAAGATTGAAGTGTATCTTAAAACACCTGCTGTAGGTAAAATAAAGATAACCGTTCATTTAACGATAAGTTGAACAACCTGTCGCAGGTAAATCTGAAAAAGGTATATGTTGTTGATGGGAATTTTACTGGTATTTTTCTTTTCTTTTGGAAACAAAATTACGAAATTGCTAATGTGGAAATAAATCAGGGTTCTTTGAAATGGTTGAAAAAGAAAAGAATTCTCTTTACAAATTCCAAAAAATAAGTCTAAATTTTGTGCAATATTTAGGATTTTGGCTCTAAGTATTTGTTAACTTAATTGAAATTAAGTTTAAGTTTTGAAATGCCAGGAGGATGAGATGTATGTCAGGAACATCATTAAAAGGGAAACTTTTTTTTTATTATTTTTAAAATAAAAAAAAAATTGATAGGATTTCCTGTGCACAAAAGGGAAATTTATACTAAATTTAAATATAAACACCTAAGGACAAGTATGAATGAATTAATGAGGTATGTTGTTTACAGGTGTTGTGAGGACATTTGTTAGATTACCATGCATGTTAGTATATACTAGTTTGTTTATGACAGATTTATTGGTTGGAGATAAAAATAGTTTTTGTATTGTTGACATACTAATTAAAAAGTGTATATTTTTGACTTTAGGGCATACATTTGTAATGACAATATTTCTTGTCAGTCTAGTTTTACATTAACTTAATTGATTATTGTGTCATCGCATATTCAAATCATGTCCTAGACCGGAAATAATTTCTTGTCGTAATTTTCATTTAACCTGCAGCTCACATGGATAAGTTCAAAAGTCATGTGACTGCAGGTAGCTGGAAGCAACATAAAGTAATAATTTTATTTGATATTTCATTTTTAATATTGTACATGATGTACAGGAAATTTTAAAACATATTTCTTACTTTTGAATTCATTAAATGATTGTTAAACATGTTAAAAAGCATGCTTTCGAAATGACTAGTATTTTTGAAGTAAAAATATGAATAGCTGAAATATGCACTTTATTTGTTTATTTGACTAGTTGTATTATTGACAAGTTATTTAATTAACTTACTTATGTGACTTTTATTCTAATTAATTTCAAACGAAGTTGGTTATTTTACTAACCGTAAGTTGTTTATTGAATATTACCATGAACATGTGACTTTTACTTTTAAAAACTTCAAAAGAAAGTGTATTTTTTTTACTAACCGTAAGTTACTAATTGAATATTTTCATGCCAATCAGGAAATAGAACACAAACATCAAGAAGACATGAAATTGGTACTTTATTACCTCCCCTTTTGCACCTTTCCATCAATGCACATTTTTTTGTATGTTGTAATTTTTCTCATTTCTTTGTGGAATAATATTGTTTGATATGTAATGGACTAAAAACTGAAGAAAATAGATAATTTTAAAGATTATGAAGTTGGTAAGTTAAGAGTGTCAAATTTGCATATAAATTATTTTAGAAGTTTACGTTCAAATACATATGGAAATATAATGTTATCATTACAACATCAAGTTTTTGTTGTTTCTATTTCTTAGTACAAAAAAAATGTATTCTTATAAAAACGCAATATCAAACAGTTTTATCAGTAGTTAGCTTAATTGCTTTTTGCTTTCTTTTCATTTTTTTTTTTATACTATTGATGTAGTTTAAGTTTATTTTTAATCTCTAATTTTGTGACAATTTGTCTTTCATGCATTTATTTCGAACATCTGAAAGAAAATTTCCTATGTAAAATTATTGTGATTACAAAAAATTTTAGATCAATATTCATAGATTTTATTCTTGTCTTAAAATTAAAGTTTGATTTTATTCTTTTTATAAAGGACTTTCTTGATATAAATGTTCAACTTGTTCACTGACTAAGAACATAAATTGTTTTCTAGGGCTTACAAAAATATATCTGGAGACAGTCTAAAATTGTACAATAAAATCAGCCTTAAGTTTGTTTAGAAAATCTGTACTTTTTAAATTTTGATTAAAAAAGAAAAGTCTGACAGTAAAATGAGCTTGTGATGATTATATACAAGGTTATCAAGTTATAATCATGTACAGTCAGTATAGACACATGTACGATATGATTCCTTCTACAATGTTTATTGTACTGACACCATTAAGATGTGTATCTTTTAAATTGTAAAAAAGGTTGTCAATATTACATGAAAAAAATGAAAGAAAGATTATTATTGCTATTTTGTGCATTTTTCCTTTGATCTGTTTTTGTGATAATTTTCATATCATTCTACATGCTTAAGATTGGCTAGAAACTAAGCATGCACATGGCATTGCTAACGAAATTGTCATAAAATTAGCATGAAATTGACAACGTCGTCAAAGGTAAAATAGTGATAAAAAGATTTTCATTGTTCATCTCAACTCGATTGCCTTTCTCACTTTCACCTTCCTGGCTCAAGCGAGAAAATCAATCTCGTTGATATGATCACGGATAAACTATAAGTACACAAAATAGCCAAAACAAATTTATAGGGACCTGTGATATCAGTTATCTATAAACATAGTTTGTTGTATGAGGGAGCCTGCTGCTTAAAGTCAAAAGAACCTTTGACCAATAGATAAAGGGATTTGATATACATTATTTATTATAAAAGCAGAAATTTTCGTGGGGGATTTAATTTCGTTCATTTCGTGGATAAGAAGTGCTCTGTTTATCTTTCTCACATGTCTTTAAGGCAACTTAAAACAATTATTGTCTTGTAACCATTAACACTATAACTGGGGCCAAATTTTTGGCACTTACCGAACTTACTACTTTTACTCTACTTTTGGCAAGGAGGGATTTCCCATCTTGTAGGCTTAACATTGCCACAACTTATCTACACTGTGTTGAGTCCAGTAATCACTGTTATAATGGTACTAAGAACATAGGATAGCTTTTGATGAAATAACAGTTTGTTTCTCTATTGAGACAATGTTACCACAAAGTGATATAGCAATACAAACTCTTACCATACAAGTGGTTGGTCCATTTAGTATCCAAAACAAAAATAAAAATTTATTACAAAACAAAATGGCAATATAGCAATACAAACTCTTACCATACAAGTGGTTGGTCCATTTAGTAGCCAAAACAAAAATAAAAATTTATTAGAAAAAAATTGCATAAGGTGGACAAGTTTTTTTTAAGACAAACTGGTAACGTATAATTTGTCACTATTTTCAGGAGAAGCTGATAGCTATCCCACAGCTCTTCCTACTTTACCTTCAGGTCATACTTACATTCCAATTATAACCAGACCTCTTGGTAAGTATATAGGTGTTCATTTCTTTGTATATAGTATATTAGACTGAAATACCCTAGGGATGCTACCTCCATTAATTGCAATTAGTTCAAAGGTTTTAAAAGGTTTCAAAAAGCATCTTGCCACACGATTAGAGTACATTTAAATGCAGTATAATATTGAAAATGCCTCAGGCATAAATTTTCAAAAACTGCATTTCTGTTGAAAGATATTAAGTGGATACAAGAAATACATGTATTTATGGTAATAGCTTTCCAAACCATGGTAGTATATAAACTTATTTGCTATGGTCAGTTATTGATGTTAAACAAGAAGTTTTACAAAATGGTGTATTAAAAAATGACAGCTTCAATTGATACAGCTGCCTGAACATGACCCTAAATCCATGAGAATAATAGTTTTATGCTTAATTTTATGTAGTTAGTTTTGTTGATAAGTGATTGAGTTTGCTAAATGTTGTTATTTTAGTTTGCTATATATCATATATGTTAATGTTAATGTATGTATCTTATTCTGTGTTTATTTTATCTAAACAATACTTTATGCATAGACAATTACATGAATAACAAGTTGAATTATATTCATACAAGCTATGCTCAAATCGAAGGTTGTTTGTTTCATTCCAATAATTATCAAAGGTACCAGGATTATAATTTAGAACTCCAGACACCTGTTTTGTCTACATCAGACTCATCAGTGACGCTCATATCAAAATATTTATAATGCCAAACAAATACAAGATTGTTTGATTTATTGTGTTGTAATGTACCAAAAAGGATATATTCAAATCACATTTACATGCCACTATCATGAATTATACACATAATATTTGCTACTGGACCTGAAACATCCATCTAAGTCCAGTGGCGGATCCAGAACTTTTCCTAAGAAGTTGGGGGCTCAGTGATTCCCTATATAATCTACCAAATTGTTCCCACGAAAAGGGGGGGACCCTGGATCCGCATATGAAGTCATCATGTTCCTACAGTTTACTTTTTATTGCCAAAACACAAGCTGCTTATTTTCCCAATGATATAGATAAGTAATAAATAATAGAGTAAAATATATAGCAAGAAAGAAACATAGGTTAGCTTTTTAATCCTAAAGTTACATGGTCTTGTTAGTTAGTTATTACAAACACTTTGAGATTATGTTTGTATATTTCCGTCTATTAGTTTTAGTGTCTTTTATTTTGTATTATGTAGATGCCTGCTTTCTTTTTCTCTTTAAGCTGCTTGAGCTCTATTGAAAATGTCAAATTCAAAATGTGAAAAAAATGAAGAAAAAAAAAGAAAGAAAATGTCAAATTCTGTATATGATCATTATTCCATTAAGCTATCTGATACAATTTACTTAGAAGTAATTGGTTAGGTGTCATTGTCAGAGGGGAGACAACTGTTTTGGTTTTAAAAACATACATGTATTAACATTGCATACTTTCTTACATATTTCGTTGGTATGTAGCCATATTGGTTGCTATGTTCCCTTACCTGATACATATTCATGAATTTTTCAGAAGATTTAAATGTTTAAACTGCTTTCTTTAACTGACAAGAATAAAACAGTAGATGGATAATAAAAATATCAGTAGCTTATAGGCAGAAATGTTCTGGAAAAAAATGAGTGTCTGATATACTGAAATGATGACAAAAATATTACAATGTTTTTTTTGGTTTCTTTTATAAGATGAATTATATATATTATCAACTATTTACAGGTGAAAGACCACCCTCTCCAAGAAACACAACAGCTTTTTTTGAAAATGGTGGAATAAGAATTACATGGTTGGCGCCAATTGCAAACAATAAAACACCAATACTTTATTACGTCATAGAACAAACAACAAGTAATAATTGGAAGCCATTGGATAATCAAGTGATAGCGCCATCTACTTCCTCTTTCATCAAAGATGGGATAATACCTTCGACAACCTATCGATTTAGAGTCTATGCATATAGTTCAGTTTCGTATAGCTTACCTGGGAATGAGGCTGTTATTGTAACACCTGCAGGTTGGTTTTTAAAAGACATTGGTATAAAATAAGGAAATACAGTATGATTTGGGCAATGAGACAACTATCCACCAAAGTTGAATGAAGTTCATGAAGAAAAAAAACGTGATTTAAAAATTAATTTGAAATGAAAAAAAATGAAATAGAGGTTCTATGTTTAATTCTTACCAGTGGTTTTATCAGATGTTTTAATCGCCTTAATACTTTTTGCAATAAATCAGCGTAGAGAAATAATTTACAGAAAGGTATAACTCCATACTTAGCTATACAAGTTGTCAATGAAAGATAAGTTAAAGATGTACTTAAAAATGTACTGGCGGCCATTTATTGATAGAATTTGAAGAAATAAAACTTCCTGTTTGATATTTAACGCATTTTGTGCAAAATTCAGACATATGATACTCGATGTCAAGTAACTTTCATAGTAAAATTAAACTTTTGTGGGACAAATATAAATGAAAATATTAGGAATGACTTGAATATTGTATAAATTTTTAGACTTACATAAGCCAGCAACAGTGACTGCAGATTATAGCGAGGGTAAAGTTGTTATTGTGGTTTTCAAACATCATTAATTTGTATTCTTTATATTATTTATATCACTTTGAACAACTGTTAATGAGGAAATGGAACACATAATATATTTAATTTCACTAGACTTTTGGTGATTTAGATCTTACCGTATTGAAAGTGTCTTCTCTGTATAGCATTATGATTTAATGGAACAGCCCTTGAAACTTTTTCTTTATGATCACAAAAAAAGGTACGGTACTAGACAAGATTTTCTTTAAATATATGTTAGTGTATTCAGTATATAAACATATGTTTTGAAAAATCTTGCCTCAATCATACCTGTGGTTACCATGGTTACAGTTGTACAAAGTGCTATTTTGATTATTATTCGGTTCATATTTTTAAGCACCAATTTCATTTCATGCATGGGTTTTAAATCATGATTACTTAACAGACTTATAAACAGTGCTGAAAAAAAGGTGGCAGTTTGGTTTGAAGGAAAACTAAAACATTTATCATGGACATTGCTGGCATTTCATGTAAAGTTGCTGCTCTGCTTATTTATGTCATGTTTTGGTTTTTCATGTCTGGTTTTATTTTAATGCTTTTAAGATTATACATATTCATCATCACATGGTAGTTGATTTTGCTACATTCCTGTCCCTATCACCCATATTGCAATTCATGCATATTTCCTAGTGCTCTCATTAAAAATTAATCACAAAATTAATAATTTTAAATAACAGGGAATCAATGTTGGTGTTACAATATAACTTGTGATGTGAATTTTACTAATTAGATAAGGATTGATTTGGCTAATTTAGTTTCATGTCATACACATAATACAGTTGTATACTTTAAAGGGTGGAAGGACCTTTTGAGGGAATTTTTGGTTGGGACTTTATTTCGCAGGAATCTAGGATGTAGAACAGTTCTATGTTATTCTTGTTTAACCTCCAATTTAAACACTCTCATTTATAAACTATTATTTAGATATATAAAACATACACACAATTCTTGCTATGGATCTATATTTTAAAAAAATCATTTAGTTGCAATTCTTATATCCTGCTATCAAATTCTCATGTCAAAAGTACCAAGGTTTTTTTTGTTGTTATTTATTCAAGATAAAACTGCAAGATATTTTTTAATGGATTTTAAAGATAGATAAAAGAATTATGAAAAACTTATAAAAGATCAAAATTTATTTATACATGTATGTAAACTTTAATTTTTGACTCTTTTTTTGTGGAGAACCAGTGTTAAATGGAATAAATTGAAATAAGCTCTTAGTTTTAGGCTAATAGGCACAGGAAATAACTTTAAGACAAGATACTTCTCTGTATCCACACTTTTTACAATTTATTTCCTTCATCCTTAACCTCTGTGTATATGCAGGAGAACTTTTTGTTACAATTATTTGATTTGTTTTGTATATTTTTAGAGTCGAAAGGACTTTTTCTGTCGGAGGCAGAAATCGGTGGCATTGTCGGTGGTCTATTGTTTCTATTGGTTGCTGTATTACTTGCCATCATTGGTATTATCTGTAGTAGGAAGAAAGATAGATCAAGGCCAGATAAATATGGTAGGTTTGTGACAGTTTTCACTGTATTTGGAAGTTACTAATTTTCAGTAGCAGATAGTACTATAGTTTCTGGAATATTCCTCACTATAAAACAAGTTGTATCTTTTTAAAGGGTCAAAGGTCACTTGACCCAAATGAGCAGACTGCTACCATTGATTTGACTATAAATATGTAACAGGGGAAGTACCTAGATCTTCAGCTTGCAAAATATAATAGATAATGTCTCTTTGTTCATACCCATAGCCTTAGGGGGTTCAGACGACCCCCCCCCCCCCCCTTGAAAACAAATAAGCACTGTTAAAGTCAATGTTCTGTTTCGAGTTTTGACTGCTAAAGTAGAGTTTGTGAGTCCAATGAACTTGGAAATTCCCGGCTACAGGCCTGCTGTTTGTTGTCTTAAATATTTTAAATGTTTGAACAAAGGATCAAAGAAGTTAGTACCATCAAACTGATCTAAAATGTGTGCTGGTTCTTCAGATTTAGAAACATATCATTTCATTCTGTAGACCAAAGGAAATTTCTGCAGTTCCAATGAATATAAATTTTAGTTTGTTTTTTGTTTTTTTGGTATTTTCAGAAGATACAGGTTATGCTAAAATAGTCTTATTGTTGCATAAGTTAAACAATATCAGATTGCCTCGTAAAAATTTAAATTAAAAAGGTTGTGTTGCATCCAATAGTAACTTAGTTGGAAGAAAGACTCCAATAGTAACTTAGTTGGAAGAAAGACAACTCTTTTAAGAAATTTTCTAAGGGAAGAAACAGACTGATGGGGATAAGAGGGATATGAGATATTTTAAAAGGAAAATTCAGGTGTTTTGTACTTCAAGAATTTGTTCAGTAGTAATAGGTCTACAGGCTTCAAAGTAATACCTTTTAAAATCATATAAATGAAAAAACTCCCTCATCTCTTTAATGTAGCCATATTTGATGGTGTGCCACAAAGCAATCATCCTATCAGACCTTGAATATTTACATTGTAAATTTTTGTATGAACAACAGAATAAAACTTTTACCTTGTATTTATTACTACAGGTAATGTTAAGTATATGGGAACATCGGAAGAAATGGAAAGAACAACAGTTCCACACAGAATGTACGTATACATGGATGTCAAATTATTATTGCATCTTGAAAAAATATGAAATAAATACCAAAAATGTGTATCCACATAAAAACTTGATTGATGTGGATTTTATTGTTGAAAGATCGAAATGTTTACAGAAAATTTTGTGTGTTAATTATATTAAGCATTAACGGAGGTAGTAGCTCACGATATTAGATAAATATACAAACCACAAGTTTACTTTTGTGAAAAAAATAAATACATAGTACATGTGCATAGAAGAAAATTAAAATAGAATTAAGTAAGTATAGACATTAAAATATGGAGATGTGGTATGACTGCTAATGAGAGAAATCTCCATTAGACACAACAGAAGAAATTTACAGCTGTTGGCCACTGTACATGTATAGCCTACAACAATGAGCAAAACTGCATAGTCAGCTGTAAAATGACCAGATATAGAAAAAAAATCAAAAACAATTCAAAGGAGAAAATTAACAGGCTGATTTATGTTCAAAGAAATGAATAAAAATAAATATGGTACATCATTATACAGCAAAAAACGATTGTATAACAGGCTCCTGACTTGGGACCAGCACATACATAATTAGGCAGGGTTAAACTTAGGGGTGTTGGCACCTGAATTTACAAACAAAGAACTAACATACAAAAACACAAGTAAGAATGTAAAAATAATTCAGGTTTATTTCATTGCCATGGCAGCAGAGTGGACAAACCAGGTATTGTACTAAAGTTGTGCCCATTCCTCATCACTTTATTTTTCTGCATGTTGTTATTTTTTTCTTTATTTGTCTGTATTTGAATGTTGTAATGAGATTGTTTCTGAAAACCATTAATTCTTAAATTGTTTTTAGCCTGTTTATGTCAACAGTTTTTGGTTTTTATTCAGTAGCCGTTTTTTTCATTGTTTTTAATTGTTTTTTTTAGCAAGCTAAGCCTACACCAATAGCTCAATTATTGTCATGCTTTTCTACACAATAATATTGTAAAATATCAACCACAAGTCACAATTTTAACCTTTTTGGCAAATAAGTATGGTAAACAAGCAGAAGAGGTTTACATTGTGTCAAGTGGCCAATATTTAACAATATCTATTTGCAGAAAAGCCCATTCTCTATTTATTGTGATATTTCTGGTCTTTTCCTCCTCTTAGACAGTTTTATACTTGATAAAAGTTAGTTTGATGTGATGTTTCAAACTTCTAAAAAGATGTCATCTTTAAATGATGTCAGGAACTTTGTTTCATTTTGATGGTATCTGCCCTGCTCATCTTGCTATTTTGATGCACCTTTTTATATTTTGAATTTCAACAAATTTGATATGAATTAGTGTTTTGCTTTTGACTTTCGGTTTTTAACTTTCAAATTTCAGAAGTTATTGCCCCAATCTGAAATAACTGGAAAATTAAAAATTTTGTTATTTCAGATCAATGAAAAAGTAAGAAAGGTATTTTATTTTTTGAAAACTGTTCTTAGATCTATTAATCAAGTTAGGATTTGAAAAATCACAACATTTTTTCATGTGAGTTACTTAAATGAAATCATTTAAAATTTTAACACAAAACTTCTTAAACACATGCCCTTTATACATGGAAAATATATAAAATGTAGTAATTATTTCTGTAGACTAATACTTGGACAGAATCTATCAACATTTGAATAAAATGGCAGAAAACACTTCTAGTATGATTTCGAAATATTATTCAGATTTTATAAATACATATTTAGAAACAAATTATTTGATATTTAAACAGAATAAAGTAGCACATAGACAAGTTCAGCATCTCTCATTTTCTATAAATGACCAGTATAATGGGGGAATTAAACAAATTGTTGTAAGAGTAGTTTAAAGTCTGTTAGAATTGTTGTTCAATGGCATCTATGTAAGATACTTGTTAGGTTCAATATAGTTTCTGCTGGGAAAAGAATAATTTAAAAAACTTAAAGTTTTTTGCTGTAATAACTGTTACCAAATACTCCTTTTTCACAAGAACGTATGTGAACAATACAGGCTTGCAAATCTTTTTTTTGGCCAGACATTGATGTTAAACTGGATTTTTGAAGGAAAATATCTGTTATTGCTTTGGTTATGTACAGAGGGTAGATCATGGCAGGTGGCTGCCATACAGTGTCAGTTCATTAATATGAAAATGATTTACAATTTTTTTTTTTCAAATTTAGATATATTTTTTCCTGTGACTGAATGAAGGTCAAGTTTAATATTCATGACTTTAGCTTTTCTAGCTATTGAGTTCTGGACCCTTTTTAGTAGCCAAAAGTGATACATATTTTATGATGAGTTATTTCCCTTTGAATAGAAATTGATCAGTTTATGTTTTTATGTTGATTAGTGATTAAACTATTAGATTTACAGAAATGAAAAGGAATACTTTAACCATTTCTTAATTTGCTTCGAGGAGGTCATTTGCTTTTTCAGTTTAACTACTTTGTATGTAACTTATATTTTGCCATGCTTTCATTTTAACATTAATAACAGGTTTCAAACAATTAAACAGACGACTCATAAAGAGCACATGTTTTAATTTGTCTAATGAATTTGATGCACAGCATGCTATAATACATATCCAGATACTAAAATTATGGTTACTTAAATTGTGCAATGAATAATGCAGTTTGCACCAAAATTTTGTAACTTTATATTGTATGCAGATATTTTTACACTAATTATATTTTAACATCAGTTTATAAAAACCCTTTATATGACATAGCAAAGAAAAAAAGAAGAAAAATGTATCGTTGAAAAAATTGTTCTTATGTTGTAGTTCAAATTTTAAATATGAAAACAAAACGTTGTATAAAAAAGTCTAACATTTAAGTTTGATTGAAATACAAATATTTTAATATAATAAATGACAAATTCATTTTATATTTCAGGGAAGATTCGTCAAAATGGAGCCGTTCATTCTCGGATAGCAGAGCAGACGCTATAAGAGGTTTTGCAGGTAGTGGTGTGTTTATAGTACCTGATGCTAACAGACAACTTTATAGAAAGGAAGATTTACAACATGATAATTATTTGTGGGATGGATTAAATCCAAGCTCTAATACATTTGATACAGACCAGAGCTATTCAAGACATAACCGCTCACGTGATAGTTATAAACGATATGATAATGTTGACTCTTTTGAAAGTGGATGGTATCCTGAAAGTCAAAGGGACAGGAGTTATCCTGATAGTCAAGGTCATTCATTAACTAGGCCTAGATCAATAAAGTCACCTTATACAAGCCATGGATTTCCTGATCCCGTTGAGGATTTTATGTCTAAAAGACCTTCTTCGGATAGACGGAAAGACATAGGTGACTCTGATTCTGATGATAATGGATTTTTACCTTTGCGTCCACCACTACCTTTTGGGTATGATCCAACACCTGTAAATAGATTTCCATCTTACGGGGACAAAAGTTATGATCGATCATACTCAAGGGACCAACCATCATATATTGACAATGATGATGATGTTTTTTCACCTCACATTCCACATGTACAAAAATCAGGATTTCCTCGCCATAGTTCCATGAAGCCATCTTCTACGCAGACATATCTGACAGATGATCCGATCAGTTTCACAACTCCATACAATGACATTAGTTCTGTTCATCCATCACCAGAACATACATATCAAAACATTCCATTTCAACGTCCATGGCATTCATTTCCTACGTATTATTCAAATGACAGAGATATACCAAAGATTGATAATCCTCGCCTAAGTCATTCATTAGGTTATAATCCGCCAAAACAAGTAGCAAGAGTACAACCCAATAACACATCACCAAAAACATATACTCGTGACCATCTACAAGGTACTGTAGACAAACTTAGACGTGGCCCTAGGCATCGTAAATCTAGATCAGCAAGTAGAAATTCTGCTCCTGAATTTGACCGTTCTGATGGTTATCCTGTAGGTCGTAGAGGTCATTCGTCTGACAGTGAGGCTGGGAGGGGTAGGGACTTTGATAGACATGGTAGGCCATATAGTTATGATAGTGATCCGTCGTCGTATATTCCCAGAGGCAGCTTACGTGGAAGGTATTTACCAGATTCACGTTCATTCCGAGACGATCCTACCCCTGACTCACTGAGCAGTGGTATAGGGAGTAAAAATACCTCACAGGCCACAGGGTCAACTTCAGGTTCACGAGTTCCAAGGCCAAGCCTTTCATACAGTTCACTTTTAACACCACAAGATAATGATTTCAGTCAAGATTCACCATTTCATGATCAAAGCTTACATAGGGACACATCGGCAGATGAAAATTATGAATTTGATACTCCAGATCTCGATACAATACTTGCGTACCCTGCTTCATCAGGAGGGGACGAATTGTTAAGTGCAATAGAAAGTGGACTTAGTACATCAGACTTTTATAATGATCTCTATCCAAAACCATCAAAACAAAGCAAATATGAGAACTCGGAACAGAGGTTTGAAAAACTTCGTCAAGAATATCATCAGTTTCAACGTCAACAACATGAAATGTCTCACCACCATCATTTTATAGATAGTGAAATGCTTTGACCTTGGTCAATGAACTTAAATTTAAGTCATAACCTAAGTTACAACTTTTTTTACTTCATTAGAAACAATTTCGAACCTTTTTTAATGTACTTCAACTAAAAGTAAGGTATATTCTATTTTTTTCGTAGATTGTGATTGTAATTAAACTAGGAGTAAGAGTGGTTATCTTTAATCAGAAGTTTTGTGAATTACACAAAATTATGTTTAATTGTATTTGTGTTATCAATCTAAATAAGATCAATTTAGAAGAACTTGCTCTTCCAAAATGAAAATGAATAAAAAAGATAACTGTTTAAAATTCTGAGTCATGCACACAAACTTGAAAATTTTATATAATATGAATACTGTAAATTCAGAAATTATTGGAGGTTTTTATTATTGCGTAAAATGCAACAGAGTTGTAAATGCAATAATTTAAACTCACATTTTAAAATATTTTATTTGAATTAAACAGGATTTTTCTCAAAATCGTAAAAATTAAAATCGCATTAAATTCTAAACTGACAAAATCGCAATAATTTCTGAATTTACAGTACCGTAGTCTGGTAGTAGTCAAATGGGAACTAGATTAATCTGTTATAGTCATCATTACAAAATTTTGTAACTTAGGTTGTTTCTTTGCTGTTAAATTCAATTTTTGGATCTCTCTTTATATATGTATTTTTATATAAATAGAATATTTGATACAATCAGACTTTCTGTGAGGCCTAGCCTACTGTTCGTCAGTGTCTGTGTTAACAAATTTAGCCATCAAGGGTTTCATTTTTTTTTCAACACTACATGTTTTGCGATACTGTTATATACCAAATATAAAAATGCCCACCTAAATTGAAATAATTGTCCAAAATTGTTGATGCATATTTATAAAAAGAAACATGTAAGCTATTTGTATATGTTGGTGCCATTGATCAGATATGTAGTTTTATCAACAATGCAAACTTGTTTATATTTTTGTTGAACTCAATTGTAAAAAATGGAATATTGTTGATATATTATGGTAAAATGAATTATATGTGAGTTATATGCATTTGCTAGATGCACAAAATAGTCTGTCTCACTTTGTTTTGTTAATTTATAATTGTATGCATATATGCTTTAAAATTGTCCATTATCTACAAAGAATTGATTTCCTTAATAGTAAAGTCACTTTCTTCAATTTTCGACAGTTCGTGAGAACGTATTACCATTTTAAAGTGTTTTTCCTTCAAATTTTGTCTGATTTTTTTACAAATTAAACAGTGTATCCAATCCGTCCCAGGTGAAATACCTCTGCTACAAAAGCATTATGTTTCTTTAAAGAATGATTGTTGACTTGCTCTGTTTTGTTTTGATTTGCTTTCATTTGTAATCATGTGCTAGACTTACTATGTAACATTTAGGATAATAAAAATAATCTTCTGAAAACATTCAAAAATAAATACTACACATATAAGAAGCTGACAGGGGTTGAAATGTAAGTTCAAAATTAAATATTGTGTTACAGGTCAAAACTGAAAGGATGGTCTTAGATTCCTTTGATTCAAAAATGTGTGAATCTTGTATAGATTTTTAAAGTTTAGGTTATAAGGCAAAGCAGAAATATAACCTTTTTGTCTAGCCTTCGACTTTTGTCGAAAGAGCGAGACTAAGCGATCCTACATTCCATCGGCGGCGGCGGCGTCCACAAATATTCACACTGTGGTTAAAGTTTTTGAAAATTTAATAACTTTCTTAAACTATACTGAATTTCTACCAAACTTGGACAGAAGCTTGTTTATGATCAGAAGATAGTATCCAGAAGTAAATTTTGTAAAAAATAAAATTCTATTTTCTCTGTATTTTATTTATAAATGGACTTAGTTTTTCTGCGGGGAAACATTACATTCACTCTGTGGTTAAAGTTTTTAAAATTTTAATAACTTTCTTTAACTATCCTGGGTTTGTACCAAACATAGACAGAATCTTGTTTATGATCATAAAATATTATCCAGAAGTAAATTTTGTAAAAAAATTAATCCATTTTTTCCGTATTTTACTTTTAAATAGACTTAGGTTTTCTGCCAGGAAACAACATATTCACTCTGTGGTTAAATTTTTTTTAAATTTAATAACTTTCTTATACTATTTTAAATTTGTACCAAACTTGGACAGAAGTTTGTTTATGATCAAAAGCTAGTATCTAGAATGGAAATTTTGTTAATATTTTGTACCTGTGTATCTGTATTTTACTTACAAATGGACTTATTTTTTCTTCCAGTTAACATTACATACAGTCTGCAGTTAAAGTTTTTAAAACATTTATTCGATTCATCAACTATCCTGAAATTTTTACCAAACTTGGAAAGAAGCTTCTTACATTCAAAAGATAGTATCAAGAGGAATATTTTTATTGATTGTTTTCCTCATTTTTGTTGAGCCTGGGAGTTACAGCAAAAGTAGGCGAGACACTGGGTTCAGCAGAACCCTTAATTTTTTTTTATTTGGATAGTGGTCTTTTTGGCTATCATAATTTTTTATCTTCCTATTTTGTATACAATTTTACACCATAGAACATTTTTGTTAATTTGGACAAAGCATCTTATTCTGGAGAAGACATGACATATCCTCTTTCTCTAATTCTTCAGCAATTTATCCTTTTCTGCACCCATTGTATAAAAAAAATTTAATCAACGTGTGGTTTGTTTGATCTCAGTTCTTCATTGGTTAAAATTGGATTATGACGTCGAATTTCCTTGCTTTCCTCTGAATTTACTATTGTGAAAGCATGAGAAAAGGCGACCATGTCTAATGACGTCAAATAGAAAGAACAAATCTTTTTGCAGATCATTCCAAAAGAAGGAATACGGTTGCCTACATGTTGTTTGAAATTATTAGAGAAACAAATTCTACTACTAAATCTTGTGTAATACCACATTTATCCACTCTTGACAGTTAAATTTAAAATATTTAAAACGCTTGGCAAGACTCGTGTTTTAAATTTAAAAATTCAACGTCTCCAATGGATAAATATTGTATCACACTCAATGCAGTGGTAGAATCTATATTTTCCTGTCAAGCTGTTGACTATTTTAGCATGATAAATAGCAGTCTCATAGGAAATTGTCAAAAGAAGAAGGTGCTATGTTTTGAACTTTTAATCTTGTTTTGAAACTTAATTTTTTAAAGCGATTGAGTGACTTGGAGATAATTTTATCCACAACCATATTTGGTAGTCACTTTTCATAATTTATCAAATGATAATGGTATCAGTGATTTTGTTTTAACTTTTACAACTTTGCCGCAAACAGCTTTGGCAACAATTTTTACATGTTTATTACTTATAATATAGAATGGCAAGTTTTACATTATTTATGAATTTTGTTGTTAATAATTATAATACTTTGTGTTTATTTACATAGACATAAATCTATGGCATGTTTATTATGTTATGTTTTACTACACTGAATCACTTTTCTATCTTGTATTCTACAAAATGATGTTGTTGTCAAATTAGGTGTTTGTGATGACATAAGGGGCAAAATAAAAGATCTCCTTTAAAAAGCCCAAACTCAAAAATATTAATTTGATCTACTTTGTGTCAGTTCAAGAAAAAAAAAGTTCTTTAATTTTGTCGTGTAAGTAAAAAATAATTGCAGACATTTAGACGCTAGCAGCTTATTCATGGTATAGTAGATTAATTTAGAATAGAAAATTAAATTGTAATGTCCTAGAAATTGTATATAAAACTCAGCAAATTGTAGATATGAATTTAGCAAGTCTTTACAAAGTAGAGACACAATGTATCATAAACTTATGTTGTAAGAGGCAATGTGACCTTTTGCTTGTTTTTATCCTGCCTTTCTTGTACGAGCAATGAGGTTGTGAATCATTTACACAAGTGTGAAAGGGTAGGTGTAAATCATGTACACGAGTGTGAAAGGGTAGGTGTAAATCATGTACACAAGTGTGAAAGATAAGTGTAAATCATTTATACAAAATAGTATGATAGAAGTAAATTATTTACACAAATGTGATTGGAAGATACAGTAAATATTTGAGATGAACATATCAGAAATATTGAAGGTTGAATTTACATAAATATGCATCTTCCTAATTTCATGATTTACAAATTGTTCTATTGTTTATTTGTGTTTAATTTTCAAACAAACATTTTTGATCTCTTATCACATTTTAATTTGATTTTAAGTTTAAAACTTTTTCATTTTGATCACATTTCTAATTATTTTATATAGGGGAGATAATTCAAGTTTTTTCTTTGTGAGTAAGCTGATTGTCTCCCCTTGATAACATTTAGAAAACATAGCAGATATTGGTTTGCCATTTATAATATCTAAAATCTTCCATATCTGATGCAGTATGATTAAGAGATAAGGTCGATTTTCTTTACAATTTTTTTTTACACTAGGTCATTCAAATAAATCTTGTGATCTTTATACTCAAATTTGTAAATGCTTTAAAAAAAAAGACAACAGTTTTGTAAAATGTTTTTTAGAGATAAACATACAAATGTATTCTTAACCAAGTAAAAAAAATATCAGATCAAAGCTAAGTTTTGTCTTTCAGATATAAAATAATTCTTTTGATTAGGAAATCTTTCAATTATCAAAATCTTCCCAAACGTTAATGAAAATACTGAAGAACAGAAATGACAACACTGAACAACATTTTTATTTCATGAACATATATTAAAAAAAATATAATAGTAATTTTCAAACTCCCTTATATTTGAAGTCCACTATATTTCATCAGCTCCAGGATTTCGGCCCTTTAAGTGAACTAAATTAAGGGAAATTTACTCTACATTAAAAAATGGAAATGTTTTCATTGAGTAGTTTATCTTGTTTTGGCATATAGTTTTTCAGGCATTTTTCAATTTTCATTATTTTCATTATTTAGTATGTTTGTTGAAGATTATACACTTATGCTTAAATCATGTTGATTGTTTTGTTTGTGTTATTTGAGTCAGATGTATGTTAGTGTGTTTTTTTAAGGTGTCTAAATGGATAATTGTTATTGCTTGATAGTGATATTGTTGTGAGAAAGATTTTTGATAATAAAAATATATTTTTCATGGAATTTTATTGTTTCATTTAGTTCTATAGTTTTAAATCACTTTAGATTTAAAAGCAAAAATATTGTTTAAATAGGGTATCTACATGATATAAAGTAAAATAACATAATGCAAAATCCCTTTGTTGTAAATAAAGGCAACAGTAGTATACCGCTGTTGAAAGTCATAAATTGATTGAGAGAAAACAAATCCAGGTTACAAACTAAAACTGAGGTAAACACACCAACTATAAGAGGAAAACAATGAAACAAAAAACAAAAAACCAAGTGAACAATGCAACACACACAGAAAAGAACTATAAGATAACAGCTGCCATTTCCCTGACTTGGTACAGGACATTTTAAGAAAAAAATGGTGGGTTGAACCTGGTATTGCTGTTAGCTAAACCTCAAGCTTTTATGCATATGGCAATGTTTAATTTAACACTAAAATGTAAACCATTGAAGTGAATCAAAATTAGAACACGCTGATTTTGTTGCTTTTTAAACCAATTTCTTGATTTACTGTCTGGCTGTTTAGAAAACCAAAATGAATAAAAGAGGATGTAGGATATAGGTCAATGAGACTGTCATCAAACAACACAAATATTAAGTCATCAGCCCAGCTGCACCAGCTACATAAAGTGGTCAACAAACAATAATTCAGTAAAAATGATACAAATTAAATCCAGTTTTAAGTTCAAAGCTACTTTGAGCTTTGATATTTGTCTTCATAACATGTTCTCATTTCATTTGTGGTACTAGTGGGTATTTTAACCCAATAAGTTCATATGAAGTTTCTTTGGGAGATTTAAAAAATAACCATTTGTTAAGAGTTTGTAGTTTGTCCTAAATTAGTCTGTACTATTGAATTTTGATGCCCCTGCCGTAGTTGATGGTCATTAAGTTTTACCCTTGTCTGTTGGTATGTCCTTCTGTATGTCCACAAGTTGGTTTCCTTTTTCTAACTTTAGTTTGCCTCAACCATGAATGTTGTAAAATTTATACAAAATGCTTATCACCAGTAAAATTTATACAAAATGCTTATCACCAGTAAAATTTATACAAAATGCTTATCACCAGTAAAATTTATACAAATTGGTTATCACCACAAAACACAGGGTAAGTTTGAATGTTGGTGGTGTCACTTTAATCGTTCTTGAGTTATGCAGAGGCAGATCCAGAAATTTTGGTAAGGTGTGTGTGTGGGGGGGGGGGGGGGGGGGGGGACAACGACTGCCTAAGAGGGGACCCGCTCCAATCATACTTCAGTGAATCCCTATATATTCAAACAAATTTTTCCAACAACCCAGGCCCCTGAAAAACCCCATAAATCCGCCTCTGTTATGTCCTTTACAAATGAAAAGAAGCTGATTTTTTTTGTTTCCGATCTCTAACTTAAGTTTGCTTCAACCAAAGGTTATAAAACTAATACCCTGTCCCTATACAATGCTTATTACCACAAAATACAGATCAAGTCTGAATTTTTGAGGTTTTATGTTTTGCCCCTTTAAAAAAAGAAAAAATGCTGAATTTTTCATTACTGGTTCTCCAATTTTAATTTGCATCAATTAAATGTTATCAAACTTATGCCACAAAACTCGGAGAGTACACATTTTGTGTAGCAACACTTTTAATGATCTTCAGTTAAAGAGTCCCTTTACAAGGTTATCATTTGTGTCCACCTTTTATTTAACTATGTCAGGTTCGGCCTTTTATAGCTGACTATACGGTTCAGGTTTTGTTCATTGTTGAAGGTTGTGTATTGACCTGTAGATGCTGACATCCACATTACTGGATATAGTGTCTAAAGAAGTCATGAGGCGAAGGTATGACCACATGATTGTTCACTATTTGAGTCTAAAGTGCACATCCGGATTTTATTGTAGGTGGAATGATGGCTATTGAGCGTCCAGTGTCAAATTATTTTTTTTAGGATGAGAACATAATTTCCTGATATTAACACTGCTTTGTACCAGAACATGTTGAACCTGGTTTTTTTCAATGACTGGTTCCCCAGGTAACAGTCCACAGGATGACTATCATCCAACCTGGACACTTTATTCTGATTCCCAGCTGACCAGTCTGCTCTTTCTCCTAAACGGCACATACAAAAGCAGGTTTGACCCAGGCATAGTTAAAACAAGCTGTTTTCTTAAAAAAATAATACAAGACTAACAGAGGCCAGAGGCTCCTGACTTGGGACAGGCGCAAAAATGCGGCGGGGTTAAACATGTTTGTGAGATCTCAACCCTCCCCCTATACGCACATTAAAATTCAGTTCAAGAGAAGTCCGAGTCTGATGGAAAACATGGAAAATCCTACATTGTTTGCTTTGTCCAGAATTCTGGATTTTTTAGCAAATTTTGTCAATGATTCTTCATTTGAAAAAAAATCCATTTAACTTTGGAAAAAGTTGGATTAAAGTTAGTATGACACTGGGTGCTTGTTAGTAGGTTTATCTGATCAATGTGAGCTTAGAAATGTTGTTCAAACCAATAATTTTCACTCAAATCGACAACTTATTATATTTTCCCATTTTTGGGTATATATTTGGCCAATTATATGGTATGACTAATGCTGGTTAAAATTGGCTTAAACAGTAAAAAGTCAACAACTGTATAATTACAAAAATATAATTTATTGTATAAAACATACAACTTAATAAATATTGCTGGTTTCCACAGAAAATGTTTCACATACTCTCAAATAAATACTACTGATCGATCAGGTTTCTCCTAAGTGATGATGAAGTTATGAAGAGATGAAATGGGACCATTCGATTGCTGTTGCTCATCTGAAAAAGTTAAGATCATTCATCAGCTTAGTTTAAAAAAACGATAGTGTTATGACATTACATTTTCTTTCATTGTTTTCCACAACCTTATTGTATTCTAATGGGATTCTTCGATAAAAAAAAAAAAGAGGCCAATTTTCTTTTTTTTAATTGTTCTGTGTTTTAGCCGATATTATTACAATATTCTAATGAAATTTAACATAGATGAAGATTTGGTAGATATCCAGAAATTCTTCATATGACTTCATTGTACGACCATATGATCTTATAAGCCACATCAATGTATGCAGTACATGTCTGAAGAGATAAAATTAATTGTAGTTAAATATATGCCCATTCCCAAATAACAAAATAAATTGTATTTTATTAACATACATGTAGTAAGGCAATCAAATCATTATAAATAAATTTGGTGTTTTTACTGTCTTCCGATTTGTTAAAATTATTAGTTTTATTTTCAATGTTATCAATTTTGATGGCGACACGCCCACTCTGACGTTGTGTATTCATACGCCAACATGTGTGAACGTTGTTATTTTTAGTATAAATAATATCAAAAGGTCTTTGAGCCTTATTTTTGATAGAAATTTATTTATAACGAATGGCAATAATTTATTTTGATTCGCGGATTATTCAATGTGAAGAGTCAAAAATTAGTTTTATGGTTCAATAAATTCAAAATAGATAATAGCCATTCATTAAATAAAGTTATTTTAATTTAGTTCTGTATACATGATTTAGATTGATGTCTTTTTGATACATTCCCCATTTCCATTCTCAATTTTATGATGTATATTTTGAAACCAAAATGTAATATTTGTGATTTTTCATAGAATACACGCGTACATCATCTATAAATGATAGTTTATTCATGCTTACCTGTGATTTAGTTAGTTGACGAGTTTGCTGAGAAGCATTGACTGGTGGTCTTTATAACAACATCCGAATCCGGGAACACACTGGTACATGTTACCATTTCCAAATCTCATCATTCCCTTCAAACTACACAATTCTGGAGTACAGAATCGAGATTCTTTAGCTGTCTCGGTTTTTCTGCAGAGTCCCAATTTCATCATGCTGTTAAGCATAGGATTTCCAGCGATTCCACCAGCAGCACCGGGCGCACCAGGAGCTCCTGTTTGTTGGTTGGCACCCATCATGCTCATCAATGCCATCATTTTCATCATTTCGGACTGTCCACCACCGTTCATTGCACCAGCCATCATCATATTCATTGGGTTCATGCCAGCAATCATACCATCTGTAACAATAGATAAAGTATAAAATTGAGAATGGAAATGGGGAATGAATGTGTCAAAGAGACAATAACCCGACCAAAGAGGATACATTGAAAAGATACACTACCTTAGGGCATCGGTATTATCAAAACCTATATACCTCAATTCTTTCAAACAGAAGATTTAAGGAGAATATCTGCGTAGAGAAGGGAATAAAATATTGCTATGCAAAACATTTGTTTAGTTTCGTAAGCAAGGATCCCAATAGTTTGTTTTATCCCATCTTCGTCAATACTTTTGTATTTAACCTAATAATTGCAAATGTGCTGTACAGCAATGTGACATCTAAAACGCGAATATAGTATAGCAATAAACAATACTTTTTCATAAACTTTAAAAAGAATTATATATATGTATTATGATTAAAACATGTCACTTTAATAAACAATTTACTTACCATAAATTCGAAAATGATTGCGTTTACGCATTAATGTGAATTGTGAAGTATGGATTGTGCGTGTTTAAAAATCTCTAAAACGGCTGTTAGTAAATAAACACTCTGACGGATAAATTCTATTTTCAATTTTCTTATCTTGTCTTTCTTCCCCCAAAAATAACCGTATATATTTTACAATTAGTACATATACCCAAAATATCATGTTGAATCATTTAAAATACTTACTAGAATATCCGACTCCTAAAAGGAGTAATACAAGGAAAGCCGATTTCATCTTTGTTATTTTAGACTGGTATCCTCGGTAGTTGGATAAGAAGTGACTGCATCAAATTTCACCCGGTCTTATATATACTGTCAGTTCATGACACACGATTAGGTCAGAACATGACTATCATATTGTTTATACACGATTAGTGAACAAAGCGTGTGTACCTCAATACATTATAGTGAGAAAATATCATTCATAGTAACAATTAAAGATGTCACCCGTCTGGATATAGACATATTTGTGGTTATCTTATATAATATTAACATCTGCGTCTCAGGTGAGCAGACTCTACCTTGTTGGTTAAGAGATAGGACCTATTTTCTTCCTATTTTTTTTTACATTAAGGTCATGTATTTTCTAAATGGGTTTTAATATTTTTGTAAAATTCACAGTATTGTAGATTCAGATATGTACTCAAAGGTTTTAACAACATCTTATTGTATATTCGAACATGTTACCTAATTGTAAATGCGTAAAACTGCTCAAAAACTGCAATTTTGTCAGCTTTTGAAACAAATTGTATTTTTTAAAAATCGTATGCAGTCGTCCACAACAAAAGCAAAACATGATGGCGACTTAAGATTTAAATTCTCCTTCGAAAAAGAAATCATTTGGAAAAACTAAGGCTTTTCTACCTCAGGAATATATTACCTTAGCTGTATTTGGCAAAACTTTTAGTTATAAGTTTTGGTCCTCAGTGCTCTTCAACTTTGTACTTTTTTTGGCCTATTAAACATTTTTGATCCGAGCGTCACTGATGAGTCTCTTGTAGACGAAACATGCGTCTGACGTAAATATTAGATTTTATTCCTGGTATCTATGATGAGTTTTATTATTTCGATTGCAATATCTGCAATATATCTTCCGAACAGCCATACCTAGCTCTGAATAACATTTTTCGCAAATTTATTGAATGCATTTGTGAAAATTACCTGAAAGAAACTCTTAAGGATTCTTTTATCAGTATTTTTTAACAATTTCAGATTGTGACCCTGCGAGTGAAACAAAATACAGGGAGTGGGGAGGTTGCGGAAGAGGAATTGGCCTTACCTCTCTTACCTGTTGAACAATTTGATTGAAGTTTGTTTTACAGGGGATATTTGATTTGAAATGTTTGGAATTTTTTTTAGAAGACTTTAGTACAATTGCTTTGAAAATTATTTGGTTTCGCGTAAACGCACTTGCAAAAAAAGATTTAATGGTAACCTATTATTTAAGGCAAAGGTAACAACTCAGTTAATTCTATGAACATCATTTATGTGAAATTTTTATTCGCTTTATATTCTAATTTTTCAAAATTTTATGTTTATTTTAATAAGAACAACTCGACAAAATAGAAATTGCAAAAGTATGCAATTCACACATTTACATCATATGATTTCGGTCTGTTTGCTGATTAAAAAAAATTCTGCATTATAAAGAAATTGAATATAATGAAGATGCAAACACGACTGAATATTCATTAAGGAGAAACTATTTAACATATTTGTGGTCGATTCTTTCTAGTAGAGGATGAATGGCTGCTTAACATTTGCATACTCATGAAAAGAACATGTAAATGTGATATGAATATGCACCCATCCTTGTACCAGAACGACGTGCTGAGTCAGAATTTTTAAGGGCTAGTTTAACAGTCTACAGGGAGACATTTGTCACCGTACTCGGACAGATTATAATTCGGACCGTTTATGACTCATACATAAAAGCAGTTTAAATAATTGTGACGTCTTTGAAAGGCTATTTTTTTCTATGACGCATTTTACTTATAGTATTTAGCATCTTTTCGTGTATTTTTTTGGGAATGTTTGTCAATGAGACTATAATTCTTGAACTGGTTTTAAAAAGTATCATATGATTGTCAAAATATATACATGTTTTCTTGCAGACTTAATCCATACTTAAAGACCAGAGTTGGATAAGTCTTGGATGGAGACTCGTCTCATTGGCACTCAAACCACATCTTCTTATGTCTATGAAACTGTATAAAAACAACAACCATGATTAAGAATGTGCTAAGACCATCTAAGGACACTTCTTAAACCTTTGTTATTTGGGGACACAAGAGCTTGAAATTGAAGATGACTTAAGCTAAACATGCCGTCTTCAACAATAAACAAGTGAGTCTGTCACACGTAAACTATCTTTTCAATACATTGCATCGAGTAAGCATAGAAAAAGTGCGAAATCAATTTACCTATTAAAGAATTGCCTTAAAAAAAAAAAGTCTCATGGATGTCAATCAAGAACAAATTGTTTACTCATTGTAAGACAGCTTTGATTCACTTTACATCCGAAAATCAGGCCAATGTCGAGATTCCAGACATTCATTCTGTGAATTAGCGAGTTTGAACTAGTTCTACACCTAGACTGGATATGCTAATAAAACTGTCAAACTTGATTTACAAATGTACTAATCATAAAACAATTAGCAGGTGAACCATATTTAATGTGAAGTACATGTCCCATGACATTGTCCTGAATATCTAACGACACATTCTGATTCAATCAACACCAATCAATCAAATTTAACATTGACATGACTGGACATAGTTTTTACCTTTTTTTAATCAATAGTTGTTCGTTCTTTCTTTCGTGTGCATGCACCCCAAAAGAGAGACGAAAGATACCAGAGGGGCAGTCAAACTCATAGATTGGAAATAAACTGACAACGCACGCCATTGCTAAAATAAAAAGACAAACGGACAAGATACATATGAAATTGAGGAAATGTGGTATGATTGTCAATGAGATAAATAAGAGTCCAAACTGCGTAGATGAAACTGTGGCAACTACAGGCCACCGTACAGCCTTCAACAATGAGCAAATAAAAAACTGTATAAGGTAAGCTATAAAAGGCCCCGACATGCAACAATTTTTAATAGAAAATCAGGTTTATACATTTAAAATACGTGTTTCCTTGTTCCCTCCGCCAATTTTAAATAATGGGACTATTTATAACGTTTTTCCTCGGAAAAAAATGTTTGCTTATTTTATTTCATTACACTGAATGATAAAGGATACAGATTTTGATGAACCAAATATGTTGTTCGCTAATCAATCGTAAATGATGTTAGCGGCCAGAATATGAGAGTGGTCAAAACCATGAAATAAGAGAAGATCAAGGCAGAAATAGATCAAAACTAATGTCGACTCAGGAATCGGAGGAGTTTTGGTTATTTAAAAATGAAAGTGTTTTATGATTTTGTGAAAATATGATTCCTTGCAAAAATTAAATGGATTTTTGTACCAATGAAAAAGAGCTGAGCTACCTTACTTGTGGCAAAAACCGAAATTACTTCCAAAATTAAATTCTATATCATACGGGAAATGTTATTTATGAATTACTTTAATGTAGTATTCATGCCAGAAACAAAATACGACCAACATGTCGTTGAGTTACTGTTCTTTGATGCTAACCCCACATGCCCTATACCTGTTGATTTACCTTACAACGACAAGCAGACAGAAATTTTATAGCTTTTGTTTTATATTCATTTAAATCACAGTCAGTCTAAGTTGGCAAAAAAGTTATAATACAATTAAAGTGAAATAAGGTTATAGGAAATGAGATAAAAGAAATCATGGAAAAATAAAAATAAATTTTAAAATTGAAATTAACAATTAAAAATTTTATGATAAATTGAATATAAATATTAGTACATATATATGTCATTAGCAATTTATTCATAAAATTTTAAATGTCCCAAGCATTTATACTGATGGACAGAATAATTTCTCCTCCCAAACACCCTTAACTTTTCCACAATCAGTTATTATTAGTTTCCTCTTAATTTAAATCATTGGACCAGATCTCTAAATTGATCACTGTGGACATTAAACACGGAATTGATAGTAAATAATAAATACATGATATTGCTTGTGTATGTATGTAAATATATATCACAGTAAAACAGAATTAAATGGATTTTTTTTTATAAGTAACTAATTTTGAAAAAAAACGGGGAGCGCTTAAAAAGATGTCCCCAAGTTCCTATGTCACAAGATAATGAAAAATATGTATTATCTATAAATTCGTATTACTCATTTGTGTGTATAATCTCAAACCTGTCCATGTTATAAATTGTTATTACTTTTATGGACAAAAGTGATTTATAACACGGGCTATTGTGATTTATTATATATCATGCCATACAGTATACAGTACACAATCGATTATCTATCGTTACATGCAATAACACGTGTAATATTGTCACACTCTAGGAAAGGTCACAAAAGGTAAAATTACAGATCAGACAACCACACTAGTATCTAAAGATCTAAGACCGCTAAAAAATGAGGCTTGGGAGTTGATTCACCGACACATCGTATCGGTCAACCAATGCGTGATGGTGACCGTAAAACTTATGTAGTCGGCTGATTCAGTCGTTATTGTGCATACCATTTGTTGGGACAATTTATATATATAAGAAGCACACCCCAGTTAACGAAGGTCATTTATTGTGAATATGTACGAGCGTAATGGAATTTTTAAACTAAGATATGTAAACGCCATACGACGGAGCAAAAGTGTGTTACAGCGATGCCAATTGGATCCTTACTCTAGTTTGCCGTCGTATCTTGGTCAATTTAAAAAAAATGTTCTACAAGTATAATGGTTTCTGCTAGATATATGAGTCCACAATATGGGCAAGAAGTGGTGCACAAGTCGTACCCATTAAAAAACCGATCGTCTGCTGAAATATCAGTCCTTTAAACTCATCAAATATCTTCGGTCAAAAAGTCTAGCATTTGATGATATTAAATAACATCTTCTGTGTGTTTCTGGCGTTAATCAGTGTAATTCTTTACAAAGTAAGTTTTTTCATGACCCAAAAAACAAAGACTTGTGTTTACGTTTTCCAATTTATAGAAAAAAGGTCTGTTTACTGAGATTATCTTTTAATTGATCATAGGGAGAATTATAGTGTAAAAGGTTATAATTTAATTTTGGATGTAACACGTCTTCTGATTGGCTGGCGTTATTTTGTTATGAGCCCATAGACATAATTTAATCATGTGACCGTGACGTCATCAACGTTTATTTATGGTTTTGTACGGTTTAAAATGGAATTTAGAATTAAATTATAAGAAAGACTTTAATATTTTTTCTGTCCATTCGAAATAACATAAAAAATGTGGTGCACACTGTAAAATAACCCGCTACGAACATTATTCAGTGCCGTGCACCAATTTTTTTTATGTTATTTCGAATAGACAGAAAAAATATTACAGTCATTCCTTAAATAATAGAAAAACCATTCCAACCATGCGCACTGGAATTGATTCAGCACAAAGTACAGTTAGTTAACTTGCTAATTATTTCGGGCTTTTCCGTTGAGAGAAACATTAAGGATCATTAAAGTTATCTCCAGTAGTCAGGGTTTTCTACATATGAAATAACAAGATGTTAACTCTACAGAACCCTAAAGGATTGCATTCAAGGGGAACACATCATTAAAGATACTGCTATGATAAAACTCTTCTAGGCTGGGTCCCTATGCTATCGGCATTGTCAATTAAATTCACATTATATGTGTTCTTTTCTCTATCTCTTATGTCAAAGTTAACGGCGACAGAAAGAGACAATGCACTATTTTTTCCTTCCTCCCCCTTCCAGCATAGCATATTGTTAGAAAAATAACGCATCTTGCTGCTACAAGAAAAGTGTATTTTTCCAAGATATCGTGTACACACTGGAAGCATTACAATATTTTTCTTCGAGGGAAGTTATTTCTTATTATATCATTAAATATTTATCAACATTTTGATAATATCGGGGAACCCTATCTTTACAGGAGCCCGAAAAACTACAAACCCTGTCGAATATCTATTTCACTAAAACGTTAGCCAGTTTGATACAATAGTGGCTAGTTGTCAAGGGTGGATCCAGGAATTGAGATAAAGGGGTTTGGGTTGTGGCGTAAATTGCTACCATAGCAAAAAATAAAAATATATATTTTATGCGATTTATTTTAATCAATAAGGGGGTCGTATATATATTCTATTTTCCCGAGCTATACATATATGCAGTTGATATATCCAGTTCTTGGTTGTCAATTTCGCTTCTAGTAAAATTTTATATTTTCATACTTTATCATTGATTATAATTTTAACTACAGATTTCATCTACACCTTAGGGTGGATGAGGGTTTACAAAATAGAGATTGAAGGGCCGGCATTTTTTTTTATAAAGAATAGAGAAAAAAGGACACAAAAAAGAGAATAATGAATAAACAATGAGGTGTTGAAATATAAAGAATAGAGAATTATAGACAAAACGTATCATTAATATAGAAAAATGGCATACACAATAAGAAAATACAGAAATGAGGGAAGCCCACACCACATCAAAATCCTCATAACTGATTTTACATATCTTCGTTGAATTCGAATAGTCCACTTTAGTAACTTAGAAACAAGAAAATATGAATTATATTGTTTTAGTATGATAAAGTACACGGAACCTGTCGATCAAGTGATACATTACATGTAAATAGGCTAAATAAGTGGGTCAAGTAGTTCAATCATTGACAACTTTATCGATTAATCGAATTAGTTTTACAGTGTTAATGTTAATTGACCTCATTCCGCGTGTATAATTTCCGGTATATGAATTGCACTAGACTGTAATTATTCTGTACTCCTAGCCCATTCCGTTTGACCTGATATAGCTAAGAGAAAATTCATCACGGAATTCGTAAACACGAATACTTCTTCAAAAAGAAATTTTCACCAATGGTAAGAACTCATTCCTATGGGCGTCAAGTTGGTTACTTATTCCCTATTCCCTATTCGTTACCTATTCCCTATTCCCTATTCGTTACCTATTCGTTACCTATTCGTTACCTATTCCCTATTCCCTATTCGTTACCTATTCGTTACCAATTCGTTACCTATTCCCTATTCGTTACCTTTTCGTTACTTATTTAATTTTTAATATCCTTCCCCCTTTTTAGCTCACCTGGCCCGAAGGGCCAAGTGAGCTTTTCCCATCACTTGGCGTCCGGCGTCCGGCGTCGTCCGTCGTCCGTCGTCGTCCGTCGTCGTCCGTCGTTGTCCGTCGTCCGTCGTCGTCCGTCGTCCGTCGTCGTCCGTCGTCGTCCGTCGTCCGTCGTCGTCCGTCGTCGTTGTTAACTTTTACAAAAATCTTCTCCTCTAAAACTACCAGGCCAAATTAATCCAAACTTGGCCACAATCATCATTGGTGTATCTAGTTTAAAAATTGTGTTCGATGACCCGGTCAATCATCCAAGATGGCCGCCATGGCTAAAATAGTGGTAAAATGCAGTTTTTGGCTTATAACTGAAAAACCAAAGCATTTAGAGCAAAGCTGACAAGGGGTTCAATTGTTCATCAGGTCAAGATCTATCTGCCCTGAAATTTTCAGATGAATCGGACAACCCGTTGTTGGGTTGCTGCCCTGAATTTGTAATTTTATGGAAATTTTACTGTTTTGGTTTATTATCTTGAATATTATTATAGATAGAGATAAACTGTTAACAGCAATAATGTTCAGCAAAGTAAGATTCACAATTAAGTTAACATGACCGAAATGGTCAGATGACCGCTTTAGGAATTATTGCCCTTTATAGATAATTTTTAACCATTTTTCGTAAATCTTAGTAATCTTTTACCAAAATCTTCTCCTCTGAAACTACTGTGCCAAATTAATCCAAACTTGGCCACAATTATCATTGGGGTATCTAGTTTACAAAATGTTTTCGGTGACCCGGTCAACCAACCAAGATGGCCGCCATGGCTAAAAATAGAACATAGGGGTAAAATGCAGTTTTTGGCTTAAAACTCAAAAACCAAAGCATTTAGAGCAAAGCTGACATGGGGTTAAATTGTTCATCAGGTCAAGATCTATCTGCCCTTAAATTTTCAGATATATCGGACAACCCGTTGTTGGGTTGCTGCCCCTGAATTGGTAATTTTATGGAAATTTTACTGTTTTGGGTTATTATCTTGAATACTATTATAGATAGAAATAACTTGTAAACAGCAATAATGTTCAGCAAAGTAAGATGTACAAATAAGTCAAATGACCGAAATGGTCAGTTGATCCCTTTAGGAGTTATTGCCCTTTATAGTCAATTTTTAACCATTTTTCGTAAATCTTAGTAATCTTTTACAAAAAATCTTCTCCTCTGAACCTTGATTAATTAAAACTTGGCCACAATCATTTTTGGGGTATTTTGTTTTAAAAATGTGTACGGTGACCCGGCCGTTCAACCAAGATGGCCGCCACGGCTAAGAATAGAACATTGGGGTAAAATGTAGTTTTTGGCTTATAACTCAAAAACCAAAGCATTTAGAGCAAATCTGACTGATTAAAAATTGTTTATCAGGTCAAGATCTATCTGCCCCTAAATTTTCAGATGAATTGGACAACCCGTTGTTGGGTTGCTGCCCCTAAAATGGTTATTTTAAGGAAATTTTGCTGTTTTTGGTTATTATCTTGAATACTATTATAAATAGAGATAACCTGTAAACAGCAATAATGTTCAGAAAAGTAAGATTTACAAATAAGTTAACATGACTGAAATGGTCAATTGACCCCCTAAGGAGTAATTGTCCTTTATAGTAAATTTTTAACAATTTTTATAAAATTTGTAAATTTTTACTAACATTTTCCACTCAAACTACTGGGCCAAGTTCATTATACTCAAACTACTGGGCCAAGTTCATTAAAGATAAAGATAATTGTAAGCAGCAAGAATGTTCAGTAAAGTAAGATGTACAAACACATCACCATCACCAAAACACAATTTTGTCATGAATCTATCTGCTTCTTTTGTTTAATATTCACATATATATACCAAGGTGAGCGACACAGGCTCTTTAGAGCCTGTAGTTAATTATGGCATGGAATGGTTTAATATGGCTGCCGTTACCATGGAAACGGCACAAATGTGAAAAAAATCAGTTTTTGGTTTTGGTGAACTGTTTGGATATGCTTCAACTCAGAATCATCATATTTTAAAACAATGTTGGTACCCACTATATACAGGTGTTTGATGATTTTGGCGATCATTGGAACTACTATGTTGCCATGTAAACTACACCAAAATTTTCAAAATTCTCAAAATGCTCAAAACTTCATGAAACTTCACAGTAATGATGAGCAACATTGGAAAATGTGGCATTTGGAGTTGGAATTTCCAAAATAGGGCTTGTTACCATGGAAGCAATGCAAAAAGGTAAATAAAATCAAAAAATAAGAATTTTAAGCAAACTGGATGAAACTTTACAGACTTGGTAACTGGCATAGGCAGAGTTGGATTTTGAAGTTGGAATTTTCAAAATGGCCGCTGTAACCATGGAAACAGAAAAATTATTCAAAATTTCAAAATGTTCAAACTTAATGAAACTTTGCAAAAATGTTACTAGACATCTGTAGATGCTCTCTTTGACTTTGGAATTGTCTTTAAAAATCCTTTTCTAAAAGGTGCAACGTACAACAAACGTATTATAAGTGAATAGGTAACGAATAGGTAACGAATAGGTAACAGGGTATTTACCGAGCACTGGAACGGGTACATGCGCTCTTACTAATAGGGTAATTTCATCTCTAAGAACACATTGTTACCACCAGAGACATGAACACAATTGAAAATCCTTTTCTAAAAGGTGAAACGTACAACAAACGTATTATAAGTGAATAGGTAACGAATAGGTAACGAATAGGTAACAGGTTATTTACCAAGCGCTGGAACGGGTACATGCGCGCTAATAGGGTCATTTTAGCTCTAAGAACACATTGTTACTTCCAGAGACATAGGCACAATTGAAAATCCTTTTCTAAAAGATGCAACGTACAACAAACGTATTATAAGTGAATAGGTAACGAATAGGTAACAAGGTATTAACCGAGCACTGGAACGGGTACATGCGCTCTAATAGAGTAATTTCATCTCTAAGAACACATTGTTACCACCAGAGACATGATCACAATTAAAAATTCTTTTCTAAAAGGTGAAACGTACAACAAACGTATTATAAGTGAATAGGTAACGAATAGGTAACAGGGTATTAGCACAGCATTGGAACGGGTACATGCGCTCTAATAGGGTAATTTCATCTCTAAGAACACATTGTTACCACCAGAGACATGAACACAATTGAAAATCCTTTTCTAAAAGGTGAAACGTACAACAAACGTATTATGAGTGAATAGGTAACGAATAGGTAACAGGGTATTAACCGAGCACTGGAACGGGTACATGCGTTCTAATAGGGTAATTTCATCTCTAAGAACACATTGTTACCACCAGAGACATGAACACAATTGAAAATCCTTTTCCAAAAGGTGCAACGTACAACAAACGTATTATGAGTGAATAGGTAACGAATAGGTAACGAATAGGTAACAGGTTATTTACCAAGCGCTGGAACGGGTACATGCGCGCTAATAGGGTCATTTCATCTCTAAGAACACATTGTTACCACCAGAGACATGAACACAATTGAAAATCCTTTTCTAAAAGGTGAAACGTACAACAAATGTATTATAAGTGAATAGGTAACGAATAGGTAACGAATAGGTAACAGGGTATTAACCGAGCGCTGGAATGGATACATGCGCGCTAATAGGGTAATTGCATCTCTAAGAACACATTGTTACCACAAAAGACATGGATACAATTGAAAATTCTTTTCTCAAAGGTGCAACGTACAACAAACGTATTATAAGCGAATATGTAACGAATAGGTAACAGGGTATTAGCCAAGCGCTGGAACGGGTACTTGCGCGCTAATAGGGTAATTTCATCTCTAAGAACACATCGTTACCACCAGAGACATGAATACAATTAAAAAACGATTTTTTTTAAAGGTGCAACGTATACCCCGCGCATTAAAAGCGAATAAGGAACGAATAAGTAACAGGGTATTATCCGAGTGCTGGAACGAGTACATACGCGCTAATAGGGGTATTCCATCTCTGAGAACACATTGTTAACACCAGAGACATGGACACAATTAAAAATCCTTTTCTAAAAGGTGCAACGTACAACAAACGTATTATAAGTGAATATGTAACGAACAGGTAACGAACAGGTAACAGGGTATTAACCAAGCACTGGAACGGGTACATGCGCGCTAATAGGGTCATTTCAGCTCTAAGAACACATTGTTACCACCAGAGACATGAACACAAGTGAAAATCCTTTTCTAATAGGTGAAACGTACAACACATGTATTATAAGTGAATATGTAACGAATAGGTAACGAATAGGTAACAGGGTATTTACCGAGCGCTGGAATTGGTACATGCGCGCTAATAGGGTAATTTCATCCCTTAGAACACATTGTTACCACAAGAGACATTGAGACAATTAAAAATCCCCTTCTAACAGGTGCAACTTACAACAAACGTATTATAAGTGAATAGGTAACGAATAGGCAACAGGGTATTAACCGAGCGCTGGGACGGGAACATGCGCTCTAATAGGGTAATTTCATCTTTAAGAACATCATTGTTACAACCAGAGACATGGACACAATCAAAAATCCTTTCCTAATAGGTGCAACGTACAACAAACGTAATATAAGTGAAAAGGTAACGAATAGGTATCAGGGTATGAACCGAGCGCTGGAACGGGTACATGCGCGCTTATAGGGTCATTTCATCTCTAAGAACACATTGTTACCACCAGAGACATGAACACAATTAAAAAAACGATTTATTTCAAGGTGCAACGTATACCCCGCGCATTAAAAGCGAATCAGGAACGAATAAGTAACAGGGTATTATCTGAGCGCTGGAACGGGTACATACGCGCTAATAGGGATATTTCATCTATAAGAACACATTATTACCACCAGAGATATGAACACAATTGAAAATTCTTTTTAAAAGGTGCAACGTACAACAAACGTATTAAAAGCAAATAAGTAACGAATATTTAACAGGGTATTATCCGAGCGCTGGAACGGGTACACATGCGCTTATAGAGTTATATCGCCTCTAAGAACCCAAATCTACCACCAGAGACAACAAAACAATTGAAAATCATGTTTTAAAAGGTGCAACGTATGATACACGTATTATAAGCGAATTATAAGCGAGTGATGGAATGAATTAAACAAGGTAATAGCATGCTCCGAAACGATGTACACCCTGCTTACATGTTTAACCCCACCACATTATGTTAGTATGTGCCTGTCCCTAGACAAGAGCCTGAAATTAAGTAGTTATCGTTTGTTTTTGTGTTACATATTTGTTTTACGTTTATTTTTTGGTTTTTGAAATACGGCCGTCAGTTTTGTTGTTTGAGTTGTGTGAGTTTGTCATGTCTTGGCCTTTTATAGGTGACTACACGGTTTGTGTTATGCTCATTGTTGAAGACTGTACAGTGACCTATAGTTGATAATTTCTGTGTCATTTTGATCTATTGTGGAGTGTTGTCTCATTGGCAATCATACCACATCTTCTTTTTAATGCAAGCGCTAACACGGTGATTTCATCCCGTTGAACCAAGATCCATCTTCAAACATACGGACATAAAGCAGTTAAAAGGTAGAACGTATAAAAAACAAATAAGGAACAAATGCGTATCGAACATGAAGTAAAAGGATCGGTTGAGCACAAATACATATAAATAAGTCATAAAAAGATAATTTTACCTCAGCAAATTTAGAACTATTACCAGATATAAGAGTATTAACAACTATATTTGTAATTGCTAGCAATAACGGATGGCACCCTTCCCCCTATTGCCAGGTGAGTGGCAGCCATTTTGACAATTCCAAAGTCAGAGAGCATCTACAGATGTCTAGTAACATTTTTGCAAAGTTTCATTAAGTTTGAACATTTTGAAATTTTGGATATTTTTGCTGTTTTCATGGTTACGGCGGCCATTTTGAAAATTCCAACTTCAAAATCCAACTCTGCCTATGCCAGTTACCATTCCTGTAAAGTTTCATCCAGTTTGCTCAAAATTCTTATTTTTGAAATTTTTTACCTTTTTGCATTGCTTCCATGGTAACAAGACCTATTTTGGAAATTGCAACTCCAAATGCCACATCTTTAATGTTGCTCATCATTACTGTGAAGTTTCATGAAGTTTTGAGCATTTTGAGAATTTTGAAAATTTTGGTGTAGTTTCCATGGCAACATAGTAGTTCCAATGATCGCCAAAATCATCCAACACCTGTATATAGTGGGCACCTATATTGTTTTAAAATATGATTATTCTGAGTTGAAGCATATCCGAACAGTTCACCAAAACCAAAAACTGATTTTTTCACATTTGAGCCGTTTCCATGGTAACGGCAGCCATATTAAACCATTCCATGCCATAATTAAAAAGAGAGAAGGATATTAAAAATCAAATAAGTAACGAATCGGTAAATAATAGGGAATAGGGAATAGGTAACGAATAGGTAACGAATAGGTAACAAATAGGGAATAGGGAATAGGTAACGAATAGGGAATAGGGAATAGGTAACGAATAGGGAATAGGGAATATGTAACGAATAGGGAATAGGGAATAGGTAACCAACTTGAAGCCCATCTCATTCCTATACAAAACTGGTTTTCAGATTTATTCAGACCATTTTATTGTACTGATATCATAAACTTTTTCTTTTCCTAGTTCTTTTTTTTTATCTGTATGAATTGAATATTCAAAACAACAATATCTTTATTTTGATTATATAAAGGGTGTCACATATTCACTTCAGTCTTTTTTGTCAAGTTCAGTTTAAATGCCGAAGAGAGACAACCTTTTTAATAATTGCCAAGAGAATATCGAAGGGTATAAACCAATGATCTTATGAAATTAATTGTGATGGATTAACTACCAGAAAGTATTCAACTAGGATACGTCATGCTTACCCATGCTTTGATTTTTAGAGTAAAAGTATGTTTGGAGCATTTTTCATCAGATTGTGTTCTCTTATCTATAACTTTATAGAAATAACTTACTCCATCTTTCCCGGTTTTTAAAAAAATTTAAAATATGTATTAACTTCAGAACAAGAAAGAAAGCGAGGCTCGTCGAACTTTTCTCATGTTTTCTGTAGCGATTACAAATAAATTACATATATATTGTTTTATCTTAAAATTTAAAGATGAGTTGTTCCATTTCAAAAAATTGTCTCTGATTTTTAAAGAATTCAACATATTAAACGCGGACCGAGCTCAGAGGACACCAAAACGAACTGTCACATAAAAAGAAATATTCACATTACCGTTTGCTCAACATGGAAGTGGAGTAACAGGTGATTCTATTTGTACATATAAAGTGAAAATTTATTTGTCTACCAGTATTTGAAATATAGTTTAATGATTGCATGATAAATGAAAATAACTAGATCTGGTATGATGGAACGAAAATAGATACAAAAATAAAACCTCTGAATTGGAGATGGCATAGATTTACATTAAATTTGTCATGTTCCGTGTTTTACTTCGCCGAATGGAACTTTAAAAAAGTCACAACATCAGAAACAACGAAAAATAGAACAGGTGAGACGATCACAATTATACTAACAAATCCAATAGCCTTCGCAGACCTCCGATTATCTGGTGCACTTGTTCTTCTACTCTTTGCAATTACAGTTTCTTTAACACCAATCTTAATTTCTGCGATTAACATGTTAACATAATTTATAAGTTCTGATTCGCTTTTTTCTTTAAGACGTGGACAAACACATCTTGTGCTGGTATTTTGTGCGTATATTGTACTATCAGTAATAATTGCACCCCTCGTTACATCTTTTGTTTGTGTTACCATTGTTGTTACTTCCAGATACATCTTTTTTGTAGTTGTTTCCGCTAATACATCAGTTGTTTCCGTTGATTTTTCAATTGCTACCGCTGATACTCCAATGGTAGCCGCTGATGCTTCGGGCTGTTACCGCTGATACTTCATTTATTACCGTTGATACTTCAGGTGTTACCGCTGATACTTCATTTTTTACCGTTGATGCTTCAGGTGTTACCGCTGATACTTCATTTTTCACCGTTGATGCTTCAGGTGTTACCGCTGATACTTCATTTTTCACCGTTGATGCTTCAGGTGTTACCGCTGATACTTCATTTATTACGGCTGATACTTCAGGTGTTACCGTTGATGCTTCAGGTGTTACCGTTGATGCTTCAGGTGTTACCGCTGATGCTTCATTTATTACCGTTGATGCTTCGGGTGTTATCGCTGATACTCCAAGTGTTATCGTTGATACTGCAGGTGTTACCGCTGATACTTCAATTGTAACAAGTTCTTTAGAAACTTCACGAAGCATTGGTTCTGGAGAAGTGTCATGCGTTGTTTGTTCAAAAGAAACTATAATGATCGTTGGTTCCGGTGATACATCATTTGTTGTTGATTCTATTGAAGAATTCTGAGAACAATTATTACTACCAGATACGCCATAACAAAGATCGCGGCAATGCCAGGATTGTAGTGGTTTTGGACAACTTAAAGAACTTGGAATATTTGCTGCAATGGAGTAAAATCATTTCAATGACATATAATACTTAAAACACGAAGAAAGTAGCCCGCCTCAACTACTACGAAATACATGATTACCAGGGGCCATGGCTACAAAGCTGTTCTAGGACTAGGACATGTCCGACGATGGTCTTAGGACACGTCTTAGTCTAGTCTTAAGTCAGATTAACGAAAGTCATCTAATATAAGATATATCCTAAATTTTGTCCGAGAATTAGGATATTTAAAAAGGTCTCTTATGATTGTATTAGGATAGTCGAAATAAAAAAAATTGGCATAAAGTCAATAATAGAAATACTAAATAAATACAATATTAAACTATTATACTGTTAACAGAATTAACAAATTGAACAAAATATGTATCAATAATATGATAATGACTCGAAAGTGTTTCGTTATTTTAAATTCATAGACAATATTATCCATCGAATACTTCCAGATATCAACAAAGAGGGTTTTTAGTATTTAATTAGAGTTTTTTGAATAATAAGCAATTTACAAAAACTTTTTCTGAGTGTTCTACAACTTACATGATGCTTCTACAACTTACATGATGCACATATATAAATACCTTGAGGTATTCCGGATTAATCTGAAGTGCTAGAACTAAAATTGCTTGTCTTTATACAAAACCATATAAAATGGGCGTCAATCGTATGCTTATTATTCCCCATAACTCTGATTTAATACTAAAAACGCTCTTTGTTGATATCTGCAAGTATTTGATGGATTAGATGTGTCTATAGCATTTGTTAGTCATAACGTAATTGTGTAGCCCATTCATCCTTATTAAGGAGGGAGAGACTCTTTCTTTAATCAAACTATTTTCCTCTTTTCCTTTAAACTTTTTATTTCAAGAGCATAATTCAAGACAAAGTAAACATTTTAAGCTCCATTTGATGTTTTTTTTAAAGTTTTTTAGGAAACAGATAATTCAAGTTGCCCCATCCACTTAAAAACAACAACAATTTGTATTCTCAAAATGTTGCACCCCAGAAATTATTTAAGAAACATAAATAAATCTCCCTCCCCCGCCTGTCAAAACAAAATGAAGTTTTTCGACGTGAAGCACTGCTACAAAAGTTTATCGACCAATGTTCCTTTCAATTTATGTAATGTAAATTTAAATAACTTCGCCATGTACTTGTAGGAAAAATTTTCAAGGTATTTTTTTCTAATAATTTCTTGTTTTCTATGTAAAAGAATGAAATTATTCATCAAATAGTGTAAGAGAAAAAAAATATAAGCGTGTCTGCATGTAGTCCAAATAATTATGACGTCTTTGAAAGGCTATTATAATTTTTTTCTTTGACGCCTTACACGAAGTAAGGCGTCAAAGAAAAAAATTACAATAGCCTTTCAAGACGTCATAATTATTTGGACTAGTCTGCATGTTAATTTTTTACTTCGCAGACTACACGCGAACAGATAAGTAAACACGTGTTATGTTAAGGGCATACGATACAGTTACAGGGAAGGTAATGACGTTGCTAACGTAATTTGTTATTTTCGCGACGTCAAACTGTGACATATCGGGAAAAGATGCATTTTTCGACTGATTTTTATCATTCAAACTGACTTAATTTGAAAACGAGTTCATGGACCCCTATTTTTCAAAACGGCATTTTGTTTCATTTTGCAGGGAGATTATGTCACCCAAATTTTATAAAACTGTAAATAGAGGATTTTTTTTAATTTTGATAAACATGCAGTAAAAAATGACGTTTTTTCCTCAATTCATGAACATTTGATGAATATGAGTTATTTCTGCCTAAAAAATTGCATATTTTTTTAAATATTTATAAAAAACAGAAATTACCGATTATTTAACCAAAAAAAATTTGTGTTTATCTTTTATAACAAAAAAGTTATGTCTTTCTTTCGAAAAAGAAATTACGGCCACAAATCTGAATTTTGAGCAAATACACAAAATTTCGACCTCATTTTACTCAAAAAGTAGCATATGAAGGTATATTTTTTTTTACACATTTGATTTAATCAGGTAAAAAATAGCCTAAATGCAAATTTTCATGAACTTGTAAATACAGGATCAAAACTGTATCGTATGCCCTTAATTTGAGTTACACATATAATACCATTGAGGTTACTGCCCTTGAATTTGCTCATTCCAAAAATATGAAAAATTTCACAAATTAAAACATTATAAATTTAATTAAATATAAAAAATGAATAGAAGGACCAACTACCAAAATATAATGAAAGCATAATAATAATGACTTCCTTTGTAACAATTTAATTGCAAGAAATAAAAAACATAAATACCATATCGAACATTATTTCTATCGCCATAAAAAGTTTCACTTCCACTTCAGTGCTCATGCTTAATGAAGTTAAACTGAAGGTATGAATTTCCCAGTCGTGATGGCCGGTCAGTGGTACTGTTTAATTACATGACCATAACGGAAGAGAATCCATTACCTTCGTACAGTCTATCTTATTCCTTCTTTCTAATCTATCTCTCCTTCCTTCCTTTTTACTCACTGTCTCATTCCTTCTTTCTTAACTGTCTCTCTCTCCTTTCTTTCTTTTTTATCTTTCTATCGTATCTATATATCTCTCTCCTTCTATCGTATCTATATATCTCTCTCCTTCTATCGTATCTATCTTTCTCTCTCCTTCTATCCAATCTCTCTATCTTTCTTTTTCTATCGTATCTATCTTTCTCTCTCTCCTTACTTTCTTTCTTTTTCTATCTGTCTTATTCCTTATCTATCTGCATCACTCTTTTGATGTATGTGTGGTTGTGAGAATGTGAGACGAGAGGTGCGAGAGTGATAGTACAAGGTGTGTGACAGTGAGATCAAATAGGTGTGCGAGAGTGAGAGGAGATAGGTGTGCGAGAGAGGAGATAGGTATGCGGGAGTGAGAGAAAGTGGAAAGAAGGTGGGAGAGTGAGAAAGAGTGAGAGAAAGTCTGATGTGTGACAGTGAGTGAGAGCAGTGTGTGAGAGAGAAAGAGTGAGAGAGAGAAAGAGTGAGAGAAGGTGGGGTGAGTGAGAGGGTGGTGTGTGTGTAAAGGGTGTGTGAGAGAAAGAGTGAGAGAAGGTGGTGGTGTGTGAGATTGAGAGAAGGTGAGGTGCGTGAGAGTGAGAAAGAAAAGGAGGTAGGTATGTGTGAGAGTGAGAGAAGAGGGGTTGTGTAAGTGTGAAAGTGAGAAAAAGTGGGGTTGTATGAGAGTGAGAAAAGATTGGAATGAGAGACAGTGACAGTAAATGGGGTGTGTGACAGTGAGAAAAGATGGACGAGATGATGAGTGAGTGTGATAGGGAGTCAGCATGGGGGATTGAGAGGAGATGAGTATGGATGAGTGAGAGAAAGTAATAATGAGTGAGTGAGAGGGAATGAATGGATATAGATAGTAACAATGAGTGATAGGACTTAAATAAAAATATGAAAATCAGGAATAACACAATGATTACATTTGCATAGTGTTATACATATTAGTTAGAATGCTATAGAACATTTCTAATATCATATCTAAAATCAAAATTAACATTAGCAAATCTTCTGATGTATAGTTGTACAAAATACACAAAGAAACAATCAAACCGTCACACGGAAAACCCTTAGTTTTGTGCTTAGTTTGAAATCATCATCCACGTGCAGCAATTACATGTTAGTATGTAAATTAATTTTGTATTTGGGTCATTTCAATTTCAATACATGTTTTGAAAAAGGATTGTTAGTAATTAAAAAGAAGTCATTTTTTCCACATTTAAATAATTATTGCACCGTCTTCCAGGATGCAAAATATGTTACTCATGATGCACCACTTATTCTATATAAGCGTAACAATAGTCAAACATACTTTTTGAAGAGTTATTATTAATGTCCATTTCACATAAAATTGTATATAGCAAAGCAATTTTAGATAGTAAAGCACTTATCGAAATGACTCCACAATATCTCAATCTATTTAGATATGTGCACGAAGCACACACAAACAAAGTTCTTTTAATATGCTTATTATTGCAAAAGTTCTTTGAATATGCTTATTATTTAAAAAATTCTTTCAATATGCTTATTATTTAAAAAGTTCTTTGAATATGCTTATTATTTAAAAAATTCTTTCAATATGCTTATTATTTAAAAAGTTCTTTTAATATGCTTATTATTTAAATGTATTTTAAAGATCAAAATTGTCTATAAATTGAAATTAATGTAACACATTAGAAACTTTAACAAATATTAAAAAATATTTTGTTTAATTAGTTTAATTCTTATAACATTATAATACTAGTCAACAAAACAAACGATACACGACCTTTTTATTTCAAACTTAAGGTGAAATTTTCCGTTTATAAACAAAATTTACATAAAACGACAATTTATAAAACAGAAGTTCCAACTAATGATGCCAGCCTCTTATTTAAAGGCAAAGACAATGTTTGCCATCAATATTTTTTATTAAATCATACAGTTTCTTCGTTTATTTGTAAAGCAAAGTCCGGCCCAACAAGAAATTGTTAAAATGTATACATTATCAATTGATTTACAGTACGTGTAAAGTATAATTAAAAAAACCGTTAACAATCTTTAAACTAATCCGAACGGTTCAAAATTTTTACAGTGTTGTTTTCCTATCGTAAGCATTAATTTGAGACGAAAATTTTTTTTTTAAATTTTTGCATTTTTTTAAGATTTCAAAATCTTTTTTTTTAACCAAACGGAATTTTAGTTACTTTCCGACTTGTTTTGATTTTCATTATCATATGCACATACAATGTACATTGCAAATAAAAGCTCTTTAAAATAGTGCATCTTATTTTGTTTTATATCTAATTAAATTTTATTCCAAAGTCGTGTATCGTTTTTTGTTGTTGACTTATATAGTTTAAAATTGTTTTTGTACTTTTATTATTGACTTTATCCCACACATATTGCTTTTATTTCGTTTTAGGACATCGTAACTTTTAGTACTTACTTATGACACATTTTGCAATTTAAATATCCTAATGTTAGGCCCAAATTAAGAACGTTTCTGATTTAAGACTTTCGTTAACCTGACTTAGGACTAAGACGTGTCCTAAGACTATTCTAAGACATGTCAGTCCAAGGACATCTTCGTTGATACGGGCCCATGTCATTTAACCGAAGAGGCAAACTATGATTCTTTTTGTTTCAAAATTCTATTTAAGAGGAAAAGTGAGTAAAAGTAAAAACACAAAAATACTAAACTCCGAGGAAAATTCAAAAAGGAAAATCAAAAATCAAAAGGCAAAATCAAAAGTCCAAACACATAAAACGAATGTATAACAACTGTCATATTCCTGACTTGGTACAGGCATTTTCTAATGTAGAAAAGTGAGTAATTTATCGCTAATATCAGAAAAGTTTGGTTCTAACTCTTAAAAAATATAAAAAAACACCGATGATATTATATTAGCTTGCAAGTCAATTATTAAACTCATTTGAATCTGTATGCATGCGAAAATAAATAAACTTTTGAATTGAATGAGCTACAGTAACACATTGGCAAGGCATGTTCAGTTCAAGAAAGAATTTTTTTAATATCATTAAATTTCATTAAAAAAAGTTTGCATATACATTCTTTACAATCTTAACTTTTTTATTTTAAGGATATCTGCACCTGTCCTATGTTCAGTAGTTGTCCTTGGTTGATGTGATTCATAAGTGTTTCTCGTTTCTCGTATTTTATTTGTATTAGACCGTTGGTTTTCCCGTTTGAATAGTTTTACACTAGTCATTTTTAGGGCCCTTTATAGCTTCTGTTCGGTGTGAGCTAAGGCTCCTTGTTGAAGGCCGCACTTTGACCTATAATGGTTTACTTTTCAAATTGTGACTCGAATAAAGAGTTGTCTCATTCATTTGGCACTCATATCGAATCTTCTTATATCGACAATCTTCCAAAATCGGTAACATGGCCAAACATTGACATGGCATTGTCAGTTTTTGTTCTCAACTTATGCGTTTGAATATCCCGTTTGTATCTTTCGACTCTTTTTTGTTCTTTTATGGTAAATAAATATTCTGACCTAATGTAAGATTACACAGTTTAAAAAAATCCATTACCTATTACCGTCATCTCACAGAATTGAAGGTCCGCAGACGACTTCTTTACCATAACATATCTTGCTAATGCTGAGCAGTTTACAAGAATACCCCACCCGATATCATCCTCAGTAGGAACACCAGGATAAACAGCACAGACTTCTGATTGGTTGTTTGTTTCATTTCCTACGTATATTTTGAAATTGCTCAGCTTTTCTACAAAAATATCGAGGAAAGATAATGACAAACAATAACAGTTATGATCGTTGCAATGTATTTAGTGTTGACTGATTTTTAATATATACTAGGTTGCGTACTGTTCGATTTTGGAAGGACTGTAAAACAGAAAAAAAATCATAAAACTGAAAACGGTATCGTGTCAAAGAAGCGAAGGGTTAGCGAAAATTACAATTTTGGCCTGATAAGAAGGTTAAAAGTATTTACTCTTCGTTTCTTTAACCGTTAATAATTACATTGCATGTATAATTCATTATGATACGTAATTTTGAACGGCTAACAACAATCTCGCTTCTTCCTGAAATGATCACCCATTACACTATGAAATATAACATTCATAATGACACGAGGTCACTGGTGATGACACGAGGTTATACACAAAGTGCACAGGTAAATTTATAAAACCTTGATACAAATCGTGTTTTCATGATCCTAGCTAAAACAAAATATGTAATTATGAGTATTGAATGCCTTTTTTTGTAACCTCACAGGGTTGTAAAAGAGTTGACCGTTGGCACATTTTTAGAATGAAGCGCTTCATACAAAATGTACTTCGGTCAACACTTTTACATCCCAATGAAGTAACAAAAAGAAGCATTCAATTCTTAAGTGAATCAAATATTCAGAACCATAAGTACTTGTGAACCGGACAGTTTTGTTTTGTCCTTTCCCATTTTCCTAATCCGTTATTTTTTGGTTTTCCATTAATTTTAATTATTTTCGCGTATTTATTATCTTAATGATTAATCAAATGACAGAAAACAATAAACTTGCGGAAAAGATGTTATACTGCAAACATGAGGTGCTAAAATTTGTACGCCATATCCGGATTTTGACAATTAATGTATTTCTAATGATGTTAAGGATCGAATAGATATACATATGTATATTACATATGGTGAAGCATTCTCCTGTTTTTCATTATATATAACAATTACGTGTTTCAAATGTTATTGCTTTTTCCCCCTTTTTAATGTATATAGGCGCTATGTCTCTATTTATATTTATTTTGACGGTCAATATAAAAAATCTTGCTAAATTTAGATTGATGACGTAATGGCGTCACACATTACAACTATTGCGGAAGCTCCGCAGCAGACGATTCTTAAAGAAAATTTGTAAGTTTATCAGAAGCAGATATCAATTTTACGTTTAATGCAGACGCTAAGAATACAAGAAAGGTAACGCAACAAGCTATGAGGTTGTTAAAAGAATATTGGTATTTTCAATTACTTTTTTAAATGCTTGCAAAATACAATTAAAAAATACACAAAAAGAACATTGGACGCCATTTGTCTAATACATTATTAATATATTATAAGGATTTTCACTCAGTCAATACGTTATATATGAACTTCATCCTCGGTCAATATAATATGAACAAGTCCATAATATATATATAGCGTATTGTCCTCGTCAAAAGTCCCGGAATTGATACATATAATACATTGTATCATGAAATCTATTAAAACACAGATACATGACAATACGATTTCATAGCTTTAAAACACTTTAAAAAATATCGTAATCGGGTGAGCTTGTATATTTAAATGGCTCAATTAAATTATTCTATAGTTTGCAATCAATACAACACTTACTGTAATGTTCAAACTGCCAATTATCTTCTCGCAAAGCAAAACCAACATTTTGAATGTCATATATATCTCCAAGGTCAACTGTTACACTAGGGTGAAGGTCATCCTTAAGGGAATGATAACACGAGCCACTGTAAAAATTAGTTGCATTCCATCCATCAACTGCGTTACAAGGATTCCCATCTAAAGTGCTATTGTATGAATAGAATGATGTCGATGTTGTAGGCCTTTGTAATGCAACACTGCATAAAAGACACGTGACGTAACCTGTAACAAGAAATAAACATGACTCTGTAGTCAATCAAATTAATGCACATATATTTTTCGTACATATTCAGCGCAGATTCTTACCACTATAATATCAATAGATTCTGGACCTTTCTGTCACAAAATTCCAAAATCCTTCATCTAAAAATGGCAGGCTTTTCAAAAATCAAAAGTATATAAAGCATAAATATATAGATATTTCGACTGAAAAGAGCTTGTCAAAAAAAAAAAAAGAAGTGTAACAGCATAAGTATGCTGCAAAGTTCAATTGAAGAAGTCTCATTTCATCACAAAAGCAACAGTGTTTGTAATACTTCTACCGCCACAATACACTTTCCATCCTGTAATGTGCGTTATAATCACAAACTCATAAGTAAAACTACTGAAAAATCACTATTAAATGCAGAACAAGACTTGGATATTTTTCTTTTTTTTTCTAATGCTGAAAGGGGCATTAACTACGAGATTTAAAACACAGAATAACATATGCTTGTTTTATTTAATCTTTAATGAAACTTATATAGTGATATAATAATTTGCGTTTAGGAGCCAATTTACTAGTTCAAAATTTTCAAATTGAGCGAAGAAACATCGTTGATAAATTATTCACTTTAATTCGACCGCATTGGAGCCGTATTCATGTTAAATTTAACTTTACCTCTTATCAAGAGCTGGGCTACGCATGAATTAGGCGTGTTCAGTTATTAACAAGATCCGAATGTCAACATTAAAAGTTAAATATGAGTAAACCATTTGCATTGGTTAACTGATAAGTTCATCAAAAAAGCATTCTTTACAGATAAACACGATGATTAATATATATTTTGAACCTAAAATATGAAATCAAACACATCTAGACAAATCCAATTTGGATCGTTATCAATATCTATCTATATGTTCATATGGGGTTATACGACCTCCTTTGGAGGTCATTTTGATGGTTAGATAGATGGCGTTTAGACTGAAATATACACGATATTCACACATATATATATATTCGAGCCCATGCATCGCCAATTAATTTCTAGACTTTTTGTAATTTTGATTTATTTTAGTATAGTATGAATCAAATAAAAGAGTTTTAGTCAACACGGTGAACAGGAATTTGAGAACTTATGTCCTTTAAGTAAAATTGCATGGCAGTTGTCATTATGTATAATCTATACTATTAAACGAGAAGACCTCATTTTTGATGTCGCTTCTCTTCCTTCCACAATAAATCAATCATCATGCCTCTGTGTCCTATATGTAACATGCATAGTCGCATTTGTCATCCATTCTTATGATTATTCAGATTGAGTTATTTTGGGAGAAAAAGGACAAAAAAGTAATCCGGAAATGATTCCGTCATCAGACTGACTTTTAGTCACAGATAAGACTTCCTGTTTGAAACATGCACAAATACAACCAATCGTATGATAGATAACAAAAAAGAAAAATAGATAAGCCAATCAGAGCGTTCTCCATTTCATGGTGTATACATTGCAAGAGCCACAACTATTTTACCTCCTAAGAGAGGACAATTATTGTTCGCGTTTATCTACATGTAAACTACGATAATACTTCTTTCATATATAGAGAATCTCTGTATTCTGTGAGCGTTCGCCATATCACGGTGTTTAGATCGCAAAAATCACAACTATCATATCCTTTAGAGAGGACAAATATTTTTCGCGTTTACGATTATACTACTTTAATATATAGAGACTCTCTGTATTCTGTCAGGGAATTTCAATATATAATTTATTGTTAAAAGGGAAAATAGTGATTTGGCAAAAATGAAAGTAACTTGAAGGTAGAGATTAGAGGGAGGCAGGACCTTTTTCGGGGCGTCAGGATCGGGTGTCTTTAAGCTCGGGATTCGGGGATTGATCCTTACGGGATCCGGGAATATATTTTTCGATTTCGGGATATGAATTCCTTTAAATTCTGCATCTCGGGATTTCATGGTTTTAAGCCCGGGATTTCGGGATCAGGGCCCCTCCGATCGACAACCCCTCAAATTAGGCTTAGTCGGTATTAGTCATTTATACATGATTCAAATCCTACCATTGGCATATTAATAAGGCTCTAAAAAAGGACTGATGGATTGTCATAGAAGCATATTTTTTAGACTAATAATGGTCTATATATAAGCAGTTACATTTATTTCATGTTTGAAACGATGCAAATTTTTAATTTGATTTGACTTTTACCAAAAGAAGCATTGTAGCAAAGGAGAAGAATAATTGTGGTCGTAAACCAGAAACACGAATATATTAATTGAATTTAACAGAAAGGAAACAAATATCGGACTTTGGAAAAAGGGATATATCTTTTATGTAATTCTCAATACATAATATCTTTTACAAAAAATCATCCTACAACAGTTCACAAGCTGTGTATGCCCGCGATTTTGCGGGTGTTTTCTAGTGACAATTGAAATTCATAAATTTATAAAATTCATGTAAAGTCATCGTCTTTTTTTTTTAATTCATTTTCATATAAGTTGTGAAATTGACAATGATAACACATAACGTAATGATTTGAATATATAATTTAATATTCGTGAACATGTAAAATGTAAAATATCAAAAATACCGATCTCCGAGGAAAAGTAAAACCGAAAAGTCAATAAACAAATGGCAAAATCAAACGCTTAAGCACATCAAACAAATGGAAAACAACTGTCATATTCCTGAAAATGGTGGATTAACCCTGGTTTTATAGCTAGCCAAAGTCAAATATCGTTTATGCTAAAATGAACTGTGATCTTTCTAAATTCCCTCCCTTATTTCTCGTTATGCATATCGAAATTACTAATCTATTCTAAATCAGATTGAAAAATGTTACCGCTGTATATTGTAATCTACCCGACGAGGGGTTGAAGGTCTCTTTCATGTATAATCAATTCCATAGGATATTAACCCCCTCTCATCATTTAAATACACTCAATGCTTACCAACGGACAAGTAAAACAGGAATACGCTGTGGAGTTGTATCATTTTATGATATACTAGTCTATATGTTGTTTTGCTTTATTTCAACAGTTCTTGTTCCTTTTATTCCTTCTGCTGACCAGGATGATGTTTCTGTACAAAATATTTGAATTAAAATACCAAGTTGTCATTCAAATTGATAAAATAACAACAAACTAGCAACATCCTGGCAAACAAACAAAAAATTGATAAAAAGAAGAATAAACAAATTCAAATAAACACAACATAGAAAACTCAAGACTGAACAACCTGAACCCCACCAATCACATAGTATATACAACAGAAAAAGGAAAAAAATTGAAATATATTTCTCATTAGGCTGTGTGATTGAGAAAACGAACTACTTTATAACGGTTAGAAGCATAGTTACTTTAAGATAATAAAATAAAATTTAGTGGTCTACTATACTTATTTTTTCTCAATATATATATAAACATAGGCCAGTATAATGATAAGACAAAATGAAATCACTTACCAACATATGAAACCGTAACACAAACAGACATTATGCCCACAACAATGCAATAACACGGTCACTTTGTTTTAATATACTCTACTGATTCTCAGACCTGTTATTAAACATTTCTTCACCTATAAAATCATTTGTTTCATATATCACGCTCGCGCGTCTTCCTTTCATAAAAAACATCGATGTTTTGGGTAAACACTCAAAAGTAGGTCTATTTCATATGGAAATTGTTCTTATGTTTTATTCTGTATGCGGAAGTAGGTATTCAAATAAAGAAATCAGATAAGCTTGTATTGGCTGTTTAATGCAATGCAGACTTCATAAAAAATACAATATATTTTGTTATTACTTAAAACATCAATGTATATTTGGTTTAATATCTAATTTACACCGGAAACAGTGAAGAGGTAAATGGTTTGTGATATACTGCTAGTTAAAGGCAGCAAATATGCAATACGACAAACAGCATGGCCACATAACTATACACGGAACTTAAAGATCATATCGAAAAGTGAACCAAAAATAATAATAAAAATATGTTCATTGTCTTTTTACTCTATGTTTATGGTAGTTGTTATCATCAAAAAGTTTGTTTCTATTTATTTTTGTAGCACCTCCGTTTTTCTGTTGTTCCGTTATTTTCCTCTTATAGTTGATATTTTCCCCTAGGTTTGGGATTATAACCAGCATTTATGACTTTTGAACAGCGATATACTACTGTTGCCTTTGTTTATATTTGATGTGAAATTCAAAATTATAAACAAACCATATGATTTTAACATTTCTTAAAATGCCTTCTAATCATATTCCGACAATTTAAAACAATGTTTTTGCAAATAAAATTGATGGTACTTTTAAATGCCCTTTCTCGTTAAAGGCATAGCGAAATCACAAAGATCTTAATTAGTAGGATTGAAAAATGTTACCGCTGTTTATTGTTTTCTATCTGGCGAGACAACGCCATGGCTAAAAAATGAAAAGACAAACAGACAAAAAATAATACACAATACACTACATAGAAAACCAATGACTAAGCAAAACGAACCCCACCAAATCTGGGTGTGATCTCAGGTTCTTCGGAAAGGTAAACAAATCCTGCTCCACATGTGCCACATGTTGCTAATGTTATTAAACCCGGTAAATAGTCTAATTCGGTAGATCACATTCGTGGTATAACAATTGAGTTAACGTTGTTGTTCGTCTTTGCTATGTTCATTCCTACTGGTGTGATCCCGTTTTCTTGGTTTTAAATTTATGCAAGTGATGTTCTTTTTTTAATACCAATCGCTGCGTTGAACTTGATTCACTTATAGTCTTTTACAGTTGTTTATTTTTCCTTCTACTTTTCAATATTGATGAAAATAATATTCCTGTATAAAAGATTCGAATGGAAATTCAGATTTCTTAAAAGAGAGGCGAAACATTCAAAATAGAAAATTCAAATAATAAGACTAAAATAATCTGACAACGGTTTGGCAAAAAAGATAAAAGGAAAAAGATCAAAAAAGAAAAGAAAATTATGTGTTAACAAACACATATTAAACTACCGACGGAGCTACACGAATCCCATAATCTCATAATATATATATATATATATATATATATATATAAAAAATAAAATAAGAAAGAAATCTTTCATAAGGCTGTTTTGGCGAGAGAGAAAAAAAACCCAATCGTATGGAATTAGAGCATTCATTTGTTACTTGAGATTAAAACAAATAAAATGTTGTGGTCTATTCTTATTTTTATTCAATATATGTATAAATCAGTGGCGGATCCAGAACTTTTTATAAGGACTGTCATAAGAAGGGGACCAGATACAAGTATGCCTCATTGTTTCCAATAAAATCAACCAATTTTTTCCCATGAAAGGGTGGGTCGCCCCCTGGATTCGCACTTATAAACATAGGTTAATGTGATGATAAGATAAAAACGAAAATTATAATTGTCTATGGTAAATTGTCGTAAAAGGTAAATGAATTTGTCATTCGAACTGAAGAGAGACAAAATAAAACCACTTACTCCGTGTTGAAGGCCGTACATTGACCTTTAATGGTTTACTTTTATAAATTGTTATTTGGATGGAGAGTTGTCTGATTGGCACGCACCCACATATTCCTATATCTATATATGAAACAACATCACAAGCAGCTGTCATGATTACAAACATGCAATAACACGGCTCTCTTTTTTTTTATTTTAAATAGAACTTTTATTATACATTTGACTGATTTTTAGACCTGTTGTTAAAATATTGTTTAACCTTAAAATTCAAGTATTTTAAATATCAAACTCACGCCTTCCTTTCACAAATAAAATCAATGGTTTGAGTAAACATGTAAAGTAGGTCTATTTGATATGGCAATTGTTCTTATGTTTTTATCTATATGCGAAAAAAGGTATTCAATTAGAAAAAAAATCAGCTATTTAATGCAATGCGGACTCTTTGTTTATATAGATAAGACCGTTTGAATGGTTTTACACTAGTAATTTTGGGGCCCTTTATAGCTTGTTGTTCGGTGTGAGCCAAGGCTCCGTGTTGAAGGCCGTACTTTAACCTATAATGGCTTACTTGTTAAATTGATATTTGGATGGAGAGTTGTCTCATTGGCACTCACATCACATCTTCCTATATCCCTTTATAAAATTCAATATATTTTGGTATTACTTGAAAAATCAATGTACATTTGTTTCAATATCTAATTTACACCGGAAACACTGACAGTGGAGTTAAATACAATGCAATAATAATATGCAATAAGACAAAAAACAGGGCCAAATAACTTTACATCGACCTTAAGGAAATTGCAAAAGGTGGGGATCAATTTTAGAAAGTTAATAGCTTAAATATTTATTTCTATTCTCGAAAACTTTTATTTATGTTAAGAAACATTTCTTTGGTTATTGCTTTAGAATTGGTCTGAAAACTTGATTATAATTATTTAGTAGACCTAAATTGAGTTAAACTCCATGTATAGTTTGATCTAATGCTGTCTCTTTATACAATCTGATTGTATTAATAAAACTTAAACTCTGTTAGCCTTTATGATAATTATTCATTCATGATAGTTATATTTGCATGTAATGCAACACTTAAAGACTATATTTTTTCAGTTTGAAATTTTCTTTTTGAGTCATGCTTTTGTGATAAAAATACCCATAGAGATACTGAAGGGCAGAAAACAGCCCGAGGCCGCCAATGTATAAGAATGTCTCGTCCATTTTCAAAAAAAATCATCGGAAGATACCAAAATTCACAAATAATACATGATGGTTTTGAAGTATATATTATAAGTACTGACGTTCTGTATTACCTTAATTACTTGTAATAGTGTTCTTCTCGGTCTTTCTCAATTATTAACCTTCACTATTTATACCATGTTTGGTAATAACTTTTTGACGTAGCTAAGAATCCAGCCTTTATGATGTTTTGCTGTCTTTTTTGTATTCTTGTCTTTAATTTTTATTTATGTTTTTTTCATCTATTTGTTTGTTTCAATAGTGACAAAGACTTCTGTACCTCTAATTTTGACTTATTTACCTAGTATTGTTAAGTCTATTTGTTTTGTTCATACATTGTTTCCAATATAATAAAACTTTGTGTGACTGTCATACAAGTGAGAGGTTATAACACCAGGTTTGATAAATGAGTGCATTATTGTTTTAAGGAACGCCGATACGATAAACCCTGTATGCATTGAATGAGCGCAATATGTAGCGAATGTTCTGAATTTGATGACGGAAATATGCCCGTGTTCTCTATAGTCTTATACATAAAAGAGCCGTTTGTTTTCTCGTTTCAATTGTTTAACAGTGTTATTTCGGGGCCTTTTATAGCTGACTTTGCGGCATGGGCTTTGCTCATTGTTGAAGTCCGTATGTTAACCTATAGTTGTTAATTTCTGTGTCATTTTGGTCTCTTGTGGAGAGTTGTCTCATTGAAAATCATACCACATCTTCTTTTTTATATTTGACAGAAATGATAATGCTACGCTCCATGGGTTTTCATTTCATAAATACAGTTAAAAAGACAAAGACGTCAGCATACATCTGTAATGATTAATATAATTTTGAAATAAACTAAAAACAAAAACAGAATCAATAACAAAAACAAACAAACACAACCAGAAAACCCTCTGAATTGAAGATTGCACAAATTTGCGTTAATATGCACACGTTTTTGCAGATAAATTCTAATTTCTTGAAATGAACTTTATAAAGGTCACAACGTCAAAAACAACTAAAAACAAAACTGGAACGACGACGGCAATTATACCCACACATCCAATAGCTTTCGCTGATCCCCTATTATCCAATGCGCTTGTTCTCCGACTCTTTGCAATGGCTGTTTCTTCAATATCAATCTTAATTTGTCCGATTAACATGTTAACATAATTAATTAGTTCTGATTCGTTTTTTCCTGAAGAACAAGGACAAACACATTGTGTACTGGATTCTTGTGAGTTTGTTGTACTTTGAGTAAATGTGTCATCCATCGCTATATCTTCTGTAGATGATTTTGTTTTTGTTACGTCCAGGTACATCGTTTGTGTAGTTGATACCAATGATACCTCAGTTGTTATGGCATTTATCTCATTTGTAACCTCTGATACACCAGTTAACTCGTGTTCTTGAGAAACGTCATAACCTGTTGATTCTGGAGAAGTGTCATCAGGTGTTGGTTGAGAAGAAATCATAACGGTCGTTGGTTCCAGCGATGGCTCGTTCGTCGTTGATTCCACGGAAAACATCTGAGGACATGTATTACTACCATTGACGCAATAACAAAGATCACGACAATACCATGATTGTGGTGGATTTGGACAACTAGATGCACGTGGAATATTTGCTGCAATGGAGAACATTTTATTTCAAGTACTTGTGAAAATATCTGACTCTGAAGCAGATTTGAAGAAAGCTTTAGGTGTAGTATGAAATGAACAACGTCACATAAAGACTGAGATCGTATAATGTCAGGACATTTAATCAAAACATGAGCTACGAAGGTGAGAAAAAAATATTTGTTTTTAATGTAGTTCAATTTTTTTTAAATAAAAGGCAAAGTTATTAAAATGTTTAAATATAAGAACAAATAGATATAGGAAGATGTGGTGTGAGTGCCAATGAGACAACTCTCCATCCAGGTAACAATTTAAAAAGTAAACCACTATAGGTTAAAGTACGGCCTTCAACACGGAGCCTTGGCTCACACCGAACAACAAACTATAAAGGGTCCCAAAATTACTAGTGTAAAACCACTCAAACGGGAAAACCAACGGTCTAATCTATATAAACAAAAGTATTTATTAAATTTCATAAAAAAAAATAATAGCAAAAACATCGATGAATCTTTATTGGTTTGCAAGTCAATAATCAATCCATTTCAATCCGTATTCTGTCGAACTTCAATTGAACTCTTAACTGGGATAAAGAACACATGCGCTTATTCATGTTAGTTATCAAACAGAAATTTCAACATTGAAAATTTCAACAAGGCAGGTACAGGGTAGTCCCCTTTCATTGATTCTGTTCGCAAAATAACAAATTAAGTACAGGTAAAACGATGACTTACATGTCTTTAATCTATGACATGTAATCAGACAGACATATAAAAATAGTCGGTAAACGATTGCAAGCTTTGAGTTTGAATGTATATTTATCTTGATGATTATTTGGATTTAGATAACGTCTATCCTGATATGCCCAAAATGTTGATACATCGAGACGAATCCATGCATTGTATATTGTTTGTTAAATCGTTTTGTTATTGAATAGACGATATGTTAAAAATAAAATATGAGATTTAGGGTTGACTCAGTGAACATGTTCGTGTTACTTTATTAGATTTTCGTTACTTCTCCAAGGTTAAATTTGCGTTACTGTGCGAAAGTTTGTTTAACTCGCAAAGGTATAGCATTATAATTTGTAGGTTTGCGTTTTAAAGCAAAAGTAGAAAGAAGTATTCAAACCATGTTAAGTGGTGCTTATACTCTTCCGTAAAAAAATAGTTGAAAGAATTTTGTTCTTTAAATTTTCAACTTGATCGTAAAAACTATATAGACATGATCCTTGGCCTGATATCTTATATATAAGTTTACAAAGATAGCACTTACCTATAACCTTCATTTCACAGAATTGAAGGTCCGCAGACAATTTCTTTACCCTTACATATCTTGCTAATGATGAGCAGTTCACAATTATTCCCTTCCCGATATCATCCTCAGTAGGAACACCACTATACAACCCACATACTGTTGAGTGGCTGTTTGTATCATTTCTAACGTATATTTTGATATTGCTCAGCTTTTCTATAAAAAAAACACATTATTTTGAATAAATCGATAACTATTCAATCAAGTTTAAATGTAACAATGTAAATTATTATTTATATTCAAATCACACCGAAAACGGCTATCAAAGAAAACATTAACCGTTTTGTTGTTGCAATTTATTTAATGATTTAAACATGTACTTTTGTGCATGATGTGACGAAGTACGTTCATATAAAACTCTGCAATTCCGTAAAAAGTGAACTCTTTAATATTGTGCAGAAAAAAAAACCTAGAATATGCAGGGCGAAAAGAAGCAAACCTGACAACTGTTGAATTTTGAAATGACTGAAGAAATCACCATACCAAATACTGTAACATAATTATATATGAACATCTACGTTGTTCCTACAAACGGGGGATACATTTGTCTTTGTTTCAAAATTCAAATTACTGCTGGTGGTTTCAGTTTTGTTACTGGAGATCCATTCATTTTGACATATTTTCTCAATTTGGAAAAGGAAACATTACACGAGAGTTTTCGAGACAGAAACTTAATACAATTTAATTGCGAACGACACGTTTAGGGCATACGATAAGTTTTGATCCCGTATTTAGTTTAATTAAAATTTTCATATAGGCTTTTTTGGCCTAATTTCTGTACTTTATAAGCTTCATAAAAACTTATGCATTTTTTATTCAGAAATAATTTATATTTATCAAATATTCATGAATTGAGAAACACACGTATTTTTTCGCTGTATATTTATCAACATTAAAAAAATTGCACTATTTACAGTTTTATAAAATTTTGTTCACATAATCTCCCTGCAAAATGAAACAAAATGTTGTTTAAAAAAAAGGGGTCTGTGCACTCGTTTTCAAATTAAATCAGTTTGAATGATAAAAATCAGTCGAAAAATGCATCTTTTTCCGGTATGGCACAGTTTGACGTTGCAAAAATAACATTTTACGTTAGCAACGTCATTACCTCCCCTGTAACTGTATCGTATGCCCTCAAAGAGTCAACCGAAAGTAAGGTGGTGAGTTCATGTATATCTACATGGCTCGGCTTAAATTTACCAGATTTTGCAATCGTTACAACACTCACTGTAATATTCATACTGCAATTTGTCTTCTCTTAAAGAAAAGTCAACATATTGAATGTCGTATATATCTCCAAGGTCAACAGTCAAACTAGGGTAAAGGTCATTATCAACAGAACGGTAACAAGAACCCCGCCAAAAATTGGTCGATATCCTTCCATCAACCGCATTACAAGCATTGCCATCAATGTTCTTAGCATCCGTATAATAAACTGATGTTGATGTTGTAGGTCTGTGTAATGCAACATTGCATAAAAGACACGTGACATATCCTGCAACAAGAAATACACATGACTCTGTATCCAATCAAATTGATGCATATGCTTGACTAGTGAAGTACATTTTCAACAGCAGAACTTGCAATTTATTGTTGCATAAAAATAAAAAAAACTTGATGTGTCAAAGCGACACGAATGGCTCCGTCCCAAGAAGTTTAAAAATTTGGCAATTTCAATATAAACACAGTGGGCACAAACATGATGGTAGCCTCACATAAAAAATCAGCTCAAATCGGTAGGGAAATAGAGAAAAAATCTGTATAACTGTGATTTTCAATAATTTATCAAAGTCCAAGACCCGTTATTTCAGCGAAAATAAGTGGAGCGGAGCGAAACTTAAGCTTAACCTATAACTCAAATACCTAAAATCAGCCCAATATCTGAAGGCGTTTAGAAAAAAATCTGTATTACTGTGATTTTCAACAATTTCTCAAAAATTAGTGGAGCAGAACGAAACTTAAACTTGATCTGTAACTCATCATGGTTAACTCACATACCAAAAATCAGCCCAATATCTGAAGGCGTTTAGAAAAAAAACCGTCTAATGGTTTGTTGTGGATTGACGGAAAGACGGAAAGACAGAATTTCGGACAAGAGTAAAAATATATGGAACCGACAACTTCGTTGCGGTGCCATACAAATTGTATGCATTCAGTGCAGATCCTTACTTCATTAATTTTATTTGTTTCTGGCCCTTCCTGAGACATTGATATTAAAGTTATTATTTAACCAAACACTGGAACCAGACTAGTCCAAATAATTATGACGTCTTGGAAGGCTAATTTCAAATTTCGCTTTGACGCCTTCGTGCGATGTAAGACGTCAACGAAAAAAAAATAGCCTTTCAAGATGCCGTAATTTTTTGGACTAGAACCAGACATGAACTTTAGCTGCAAGTTTTTGAACTGGAGCTTCTCACTTCTTGACATATTTACCAAATGATAAAAAGAATAACGACAAACTGTGTGCATTTTAAGGTGGTACATTACACTACAGGGAGATAACTCTGTAAAATCAGCTAAACGTTTTAATGACGTTGTGTTATTTGAAAAATAAAACAAGCTAAAAACGAAACTATTATTAAATCGAAGGACAAATGTATGTCATACATTTTATAATAAAATCATATTAAATTTAATTATAAAAACTATTGGATATAAATAGACATATTTGATAAATGGATTTATTGATTACAATTTGGTCAAAAATAGATGGTCGCTATTTAGTCCAGGAATTAATCTACGAAAATGTCAATTGGTGTATGTCTACTTCGTGCACCAGAAACACAATAAAATAAAAAAAAAAATGCAAAAGAAGAAACTAAGATGATTAATTTCGAATTAAAGGTTTCGCTTCGTAATAGTCGTCTTATGTTTACATGGTTTAGTGGCAAAATGAATTTTGATTAACTTATTTAAAAATTGGAAAGAAAATACTAAGAGAGCAATCTTAGATTCATAAATTAAAAAGAAAACCAGACAACAACACCATGAACAGCATCATAAGCAACACGTGAAACAGATTCATAGATACACTAAATGAATTTAATTGTTAATGAAACTCACAATTTTACGTTTTTAGACTCCAATTCTATGTTTCGTCAACTTGATATACCTCACAATTATCAACAAACGCGTTAACATTCAAAAACAAAAAACATAAAGTAAACAAAAAACGGAACTATTATCAAATCAAAAGACAACTGTTTGTCTTACACTATTAATTAAGTCACAATAAAATTAAATTATAAAAACTATTGGATATAAATAATCTATTTGACAAATGGATGCATTGGTCCCAATTTGGTCGAAAATAGATGGTCGGTATTAAATCCAGGAATAAATCTACGAAACGATCTATGGGTTTATGTCTACTTCGTGCAATATAAACAGAAGAAACACAAACATGCAATAGAAGAAACTAAGATGATTAATTTCGATTAGCTTTTCGCTTCGTAATATTCGTCTTATATTTAGTGGCAAAACGCCTTTTGTTTTCTCATCTAAAATAGGGGAGAGAATACCAAGAGAGCAATCTTAATCATAAGTTGAAATAAATCAACAGACGACAACACCATGAACAAAACGATAAAATTAAGATTAAACTCAGAAACAATCAACAGAAATCTAAATTATCATCATTCGTTAGGTAATCAAATTAGTGCGTTATTATTGAATTGCATACAGAAGGGGAGTTGTGATATTGAAAAGTAAAATCACAAAAATACTGAACTCCGAGGAAAATTCAAAACGGCAATTACCTAATCTAATGGCAAATCAAAAGCTCAAACAAATCAAACGAATGGATAACAACTGGCATATTCCTAACCTGGTACAGGCATTTTCTCATGTAAAAAATAGTGGATTGAACCTGATTATATAGGTAGCGAAACCTCCAACTTGTATGACAGACATTTAAAACATTCATAGATGTAAGTTTCTTTTAAGTGCAATAGTTTAAAACTATTTGACTTCTCAACCCTTTACACAAGTTTTCCTTATGCTAAATTTTTATATAGATTTGAAGAATAAATTTACGTTTGTTTGATAAGAACGTATTCAAGATAACAAGTATGTGTTCCAAGTATACGGATGCCGCACTCGCACTATAATTTTCTGTGCTCAGTAAACCGTGAATTTTGGATATAAACTCTACTTTTACATTAAAATTAGAGAGATCTTATCATAGGGAACATGTGAACTAAGTTTCAAGTTGATTGAACTTCAACTTCATCAAAAACTACCTTGACCAAAAACTTTAACCTAAAGCAGAACGAACGAACGGACGGACGAATGGACAAACGAATGGACGAACCCACAGACCAGAAAACACAATGACTCTCTACTGTCGTAGGTGGGCATAATAACTAGATAGAGAATCCCTTTTCAACTTTAACTTAAATTAGCTATTAACATTATGTATCTGCAAAAATACTTTAATTCAAGTAAACACTCTTTGGAACTATCAAAGTGCTGGCTTATTTGTTATTTGCAACACGTTTTTCAATAAATAAAAATCTGTAATCTGAAAATGCAAATGTGCTACTCATACTTTCGGCTTCTTGTACTATATTCAAATGAGGCAGAATTAATATAGGAGTAAGAAAGAAAAACTGAACCTGATAGCATATTCGTTAACCTTACGCTACGCTTTATTTATATATAACTGTATCTCATTGCAAGGTTGCTGACCCTGTTGAACGTGTATATCCCATGCGAACTTGGTATATATCCGACCCTGAATTTAACATAAAGGCCAGCGATATAATTTATGAATTGACAAAACTGTCTTCGATGCATGATTATTTTTATCAGTTGTTTGTTGCTTTGAACTAGCTGTCAGATAACTGCAAGGTCTCTCAGATCTGTTCCTATATAGTGTCGTTTTGTTGTCGGGATGTACAAGTACCCGGCCACTTTCACTTGTATTTTTGTCCATCTGATGTGTTAAGCCTTATTCAACTGATTTTTATAGTTCGTTCTTATGTTGTTCTGTTTTACCACTGTCTAAAGGTTAGGGGAGGGTTGGGATCCCGCTAACATGTTTAACCCCGCCAAATTATTTATGTAAGGGCCTGTCCAAAGTCAAGAGCCTGTAATTCAATGGTTGTCGTTTTTTTATGCATGTGTTATATATTTGTTTTTCGTTCATTTTTTATTATAAATAAGGCCGTGAGTTTTCTCGTTTGAATTGTTTTACATTGTCATATCGGGGCTTTTTATAGCTGACTATGCGATATGGGGCTTTGATCATTGTTGAAGGCCGTACGGTGACCTATAATAGTTGTTAATTTCTATGTCATTTTTGGTCTCTTGCGGACAGTTGTCTCATTGACAATGTAGAACCTGATTATTAATAACATATTTTTTTTGATACCTGTCATACATAACATTGATATAATTTGGTTTAAACCTCACCTTAGTAAAAATTGCAGTTCAACCAAATTTGTAGATCTTTTTTCAAATCATACTAAACAATGCATATTTTCAACTTTTTTGAATGATGAAATTTTGTGACATTATCTCCGGTTTATTTTCTGGAAAGTGCAAATGTGTTCCGCATATATATATAAACACCAGTAGTGTACCGATTTTCATAGTATTGTAGTAATTAAGTTTGAATAATTCTTTACCAAAATAAATAGAAAATGCGAGGGACTCTCTATATCACCATAGCACTATATTTCATATGCAAAATTACATAAAACAACTAAATTGTATGGCTTATGCATTATTCTAACCGTACTACATATATCTTATAATTTCATTATTCGGACAGCATTAGATTTGTGTTTAGGGGCAGATGGGAGTTAAGCAGAAGCACACATATAATCCCTCTAAATGTTCATTTACCTGCTGTCTGTGTAGTGAAAAAAATGTACATAGCAATAATCTTAAACCAGATAAAATAAAGTGCTGCCATCGCCCCTCTTCCACTCTTTTAATCGTAAAAAGTATAATTTTTTAGTAGGTTAAATCTTTTAAAAAAATCGTATCACTATGCTGAACGGTATTTTTACATTTTCAGCACTTGTTTTCATACTGAATAAGAATAACATTTTGGGTACTGGGTTCAATGTTCAACCAATTAATCAATATAAAAGAGAATATTTACCAAACAACGATATCTTAAACTATAATAAATAACATGGTAGACTATTCAAAACGTACAGTTGTAAGACTGCACTTTGTAAAAACAGCTGAATCACAAACCACGCCTGTGGGGATATATAATGTCTATAGATATTCTGTTTTTTAACTACTGGTTTCCATATATGATCTCTATGATGCATATCAGAGAAACATACCTTCGGAATTTCATCAGAACAAATGCTGTTGGATAGCAGAAAAATGATTAGTAAGACTCACAGTAAAGGGGAGGATAGCACATAATTTTAGTACAAGTTTTTTAACTCTTAGAAGTTCAAGGCATATAAATGATGAAATTATGACGCACCAGCCTATGTTTTGCCTTTTGAAAAAATTAGGAGTGCATATGAACTTGAATTTCAGGATAAGTTTTCAAAGTTCATAGTCAAAGTGCACAGTTTTAGGCGTAAAATAATTACGACAAAATACATATGTATTTAATTAAGACATCTATAAAGACCCGTTAGATATTTTATAACATGTGATTTCTAAAGACTGGTAACGACTTCCTCATTTGTTCAATCTTTGTACACAAATGTAAGATTATGTATATAAAACCGGTCGACGTTTAAGGTAAGATTTTAATTTCTTTGTATTTTTAATTGTGACTTGCTTTAAATGTCGCTCAAATTTATTTGTTTTATTTGTATTTATAAGGAAATAGTTTTGATACGGATTTTTGTTCTTCCAATTTATGATCCTATTCCATAAATGTTGTGGATAGAAGGGAACAAAATTCAGCTTTAGAATAACTCGAATGACAAACTGCAGTCAATAATAATTACACTGTTGTAAATAATGTGTCCATATGTCTAGCAAATTTAAACAGTGTTTACTGATCATTTATTAAGGTATTTTTTTTTGGTATTATGGTGTCCTTTGCTTATTGTTATGTCTTCAGTGGCAATATACAATAATGATTTTTAAATTTACATGCCGTCCTTTTATTTATGTACTGGGACGTAAAAAAAATCCCAACCATACTTGTTTTGATTTTTTGAATTTTTGAATTTTTGATTCAACATTTTTATCTCGTGTCTCCACTCGTCACAGTTATCACAAATATATAATTAAACTACCAACAAGGTAAGCGTTTTAAATTTTAAAAATTAAATGAATGGTAAAATCAGTATGAGTCTTATATTTTTGGCGATTAAAATGTCGATTCGGATATGATCGCTGATTCGTTTCTTCATGTTTTCAATGTATCTAATGATGTTATTGTATCAAACTGAAATATACTTGGATTCTTGTCATGTTAACCAATAGACCACTTTCGAGTTCATCCGTCACCGGAAAAAAACTCGTCAATTATACGCGCCTTTATCACCGTCATCTGTGCGTTTAGGGGCGTCGTCACTTCCTTACAATGTTGAGCGAGTGGTTGGAAAATTATAATTCTATATTGTACGAATTATTCGGCAAATTGAATTCTGAAAATAGACAATCAACACTGCTGTCATTAGGGAATTGTCAGTAAGTACCTATAGAGCAACCATTATTTCTAGTTTATCCTGCACAAAAACGATCACTTTGACGCTTTATGAACGTAAATAGTGCAGGGATACAGGCGAGCCCCTCTATCTGGTAAATGACGTCATAAAGGCGTGCATAATTGACGAATTTTTGCCGGTGACGGATGAACTCGAAAGTGGTCTATTATGACTGTTTTGATTGCTGACACAACTTTGTCAATATATAAAAAGGAATATTGCAAATATGTTTTGGAAATGCATATATTATACAAAACGATTGAATTGTTTTAGAAATGATATTTCACAAATAAGAAATGATAAAATGATAAAATTGCTAAGTGGAGCAAGAATTATTTACTTTTCCGGATTATCTGAGATTACCTGTTGTTTTGTACAAAAGGGTTCCATGTTGCTCCTGTTAACTGTTGGTTATTTAGATGGGTCGTAAATACCGTAGCAGGCATTGTTTTTTCAATTTAAAATGTTCACACTCGATTTACTTTCAATGTCGAGCGTTTGATTTTATCGATTCTTTTTTACTTTTCTTGAAATTGTGATTTTCTTAGCAATATAACCTGTTGTACTTTAAATGATCAAAGGCAGTTTTTACAATGTCTCTTCTTTTGTATCTAGCAGATGATAGTAGGTTATCGATCCCTTCGTAGTAAGCTATTCACACGTGTTCTCAAAAAGTCATGAAAGGAAAGTACGAAAACAATTACTTTCGGCAGTATGCATGGATAACTATATAATTTATTCGACTGACATTCAAGTTGACGACACATCAATTTTTTTATTTTATGGAGTAGTTTCCCAATTTTTAGATAATTAATACCACAGTCCCACTTGGCCACGATCGCACAACGACCTGTGGAAAAAATGAAAATTTTTATGATCGTTATACGATCGTGTAGATCGCAGAAAGGTCGTATCACGATCGTAGTGAGGTTTTCAAGATCGTGGTGAGCGTGGCCAACTTTGAACATGTTCAAAACAATCATGGTGCAGTCGTGACGAAATCAGGTCGTAGTAGAAGCGTAGTGAGAGTGCAAAAAGATTACAAAGGTCGCTGAACTATCGTAGCAAGAGCGTACCGAAAGCGAGATTCTGTTCGAAGAGCCTGCGCTACGATCTCACAGCGACGTCATTACGACGTCACTTCGACCATCACGTTCTCACCGCAACCCCACTAAGCTTCCACTATGACTATACCACGCTGTTCACGACCATAGTACGATCCTAGCACGCCCTTGCCGTCCTCATCACGCTCTTCTTACGAATTGACTTCGTTCATACTACGACCATCATTCTCATTGTCATTTTCACATAAAATATATTAAACTCTCCAGTTTTTGTTTGTCTCTATGTAATTAGAACCATTTTCTCTAACGGCGCAACCATGCTTCTCGTTTTTATATAGATAATGCCGTTGGTTTTCCCGTTTCAATTGTTTTACATGTACACTAGTAAATTTTAGGGCTCTTCATAGTTTGCTGTTCACTGTAAGCAAAGGTTTCGTGTTGAAGGCCGTACCTTGGCCTATTATGGTTTATTTCATAAATTGTTACTTGGATGAAGAGTTGTCTTATTGGCACTCATAGCACATGTTTTTATATCTATTGACACATCTGTGTCGTCTCTGCTATCGGTAACTAAAATATCGTCATTTGAGCTTTAGGGACCAGCAAAAGGTTGTAATTTTGGTTGCCATCTCTGTTTGATCAGGATTCGTTACTATCGAAGCTCCCCTTGCCTCTTCATTTGTTGGCATGAATGTATTGTTTCCGAGAAATCTACGTATGAATCGGAAATAAAAGAAATAGAACACGATGGTGACTTTATTATTGAGAACGTAGCAAGATCGCGGTATAAACGTAGTATACTCGTTGTAAGAAGCTGCTACAGTACAACCTGTGACATTCTCTTAGTTATGTCCACCCTCTTGCATGGTCAACATCCAATGGTGAACATTTATTGGGGTCTCCCATCTTGAGATGTTGGCCATTTATTGGGGGTCATAAAACATACAAATTTAGGTTGATGTTTTATCTAATTATGTTACCTGTAAAAATCAATCAGGGTTGAAGTTTTCAGCTGGTATGATACATTAATATTTACCTGTACAGGTAACTCAGGTTACTTTTAAAATTGACATTTCACCTTTTTGGGGGAGTGTAGAATAAATTATTCTGTTATTTTTTTTTTGTCTTTAATCTTATTTAATTTTTTTATTTGTATTTATTTTTTGTCTTTGATCTTATTTAAATTTTTTATTTGTGTATTTGTTTTTTCAGTGCATTTTTGTTTCTTATTCTTTTAATTTCTTCTTGGTAAGAATCTCGAGAAGAAAAGGCAAAAAGTCAAAGATAAAGTCATTGACTAGCATTTGAAATACAGAGACTTTTAATAATTTTAAGATTTATATAATGAAATTAACGGTACCAATTTTCTTGCACCAGATGCGCATTTCGACAATACATGTCTCTTCAGTGATGTTCGTGGCCAAAATATTTGTAATCCAAAGCTTATATAAAAGATGAAGAGCTATAATCAAAAAGGTCTAAAAAGTATAGCCAAATTTGTGAAAGGAATCAGAGCTTTGCATGAGGGAGATACATTCATTAATTTCTAATATTTTATAACAGTTAATTTTAATAACACAAAAAAAATTCCGTGTTTTCATGTATAAATGTATATGAGAACACCTAACTAACATGTCTAATACTAATCAGGAAAACTACAAGTATCATTATATGGTTTAGGAAAAAAACTAATTTTGTTTATCTAATTTTTTTTTCAAATCTTCAAATAAGAGTTGTGCACAAACAATCACTGAAAAGACTTATTTTCCAAATTCCCACCTAGTTATCATCAAATTTTGATAAATGTTCATTAAAAATGCTAATCATACTGAATAATGTTCTTATATAAGAAATAAACCAAACTGAAGATAACATATTTAATAAGTTTCAAGACTATTTCTTTAATTAATTTATTTTCATAAGATTCACTTTATTCAAATATTGAATAAAGTGAATCTTATGAAAATAAATTAATTAAAGAAATAGTCTTGAAACTTATTAAATATGTTATCTTCAGTTTGGTTAATTTCTTTCAAATATACAGTGCACTTCTAAAGATGGTGACACTTTTATTGGCTATTAATTAAATACTATTTTTCCCCAGTGTATTATATTGTTGATAGTGCTGGACTGGCATGATACATATTCTTGGTATACATTTGCAAAGAATATTTCACTCAACCTAGGCCTTTTAGATAAAATTAATAATTGCAGGGTATTAGATGAATTAAGACTTTTAAAGTCCTTAATAAAAAATTAATTTAATGAAGAATAAAAACTTATGATTTAAACTGTAAACTTGATTGTGTACATAGGTAGAGAATTTTTGGTCATAATTTAAAAATAGAAAATAGTGGACAATATAACATACATGTATAAAACTCCTAGAAAGGATATAATGTGTAAACTGCCACTTATCGGTCAATGAAGAACACCTATTCCTTGATTTTATAATTATCAGAACATCTTAAGATAATTTTTTTGAAAATTATTTACCGTTTCATAATAATGTCGCTTACTCAGAAACAAAAAGTAAAAGAACTGCTTAACCTCTAAAACATGGATCATGTCTAAAATATTATCTGACAATAAAAACATTATCAAATTTTGCTGTATAAATGAATATTTCTAATATTTATATTTTATGCAATATTTAGAGAAATAAAGAATTGCCTAAATTTTATTTAGCATAAGTCCTAAAGACAATCTTAATCATATGAATGCAGTCTATCTACAATAATAAACCATCTTAATTTTAAAAAGATAATTTGAGAAACACCTTGTCAATAGAAAAAAGGCAGGCATTGTAAATGTTTGCAGTTTTATTTAAATACAAAAAAATAACTTTAATTGATTAAAAATTATTTAAAAGGTATAATATTACAACTGAATATTTTTTTTATTAAGCTGTTTTTTCAACTAGTTTTATTTCATTTTATTTTTTAATTTCTTGTCATAATCACAGCTATTAAATTTGACAAACACATACATATATTTTACCTGAGACACATGACCTGTAAGTTATATAATTTAACACTTCAATGCATTCAAGATTTCCCTTTATCCTTGACTAGTTTTTGATTAATACCTTGTGTATTAAAAAAGCAACAGGGGGTATGATGATGAACATAAAGGGCCACCATGGTGAACATATTTTTTATGGCCACCATTAGTAAGATAAAGTCACAGGTAGTACTGTATAATCGCAGTGGAATCGTGGTAAGATCGTTAAGCAATATGAGAACTCGTGGTATGAGAACGTGACGAGCGTAGCAAAATCTTGATAAGCGTAGTGAGGTCGCAGAATAAGCCCGGTGAGATCTTGGTATAATCGTAGCAGGGTTGTTGTAGAAGCGTAATGAGGACGCAGTAGCATCGTGAAAGCAACGCAAATTTACATTTTCGTGCCGCTCAAACCGCGACCTCACAACGATCTGAATTTATTTTAGATCGCGGTGATCGTGGTGCGATCGTGATGTAGTTGGACTGGGGCTTATCTATACATTTGAGAAACAATTCACGCATGTTAATTTTCGAGATTCGTTGCGTCCCGTGTTTTCGTATATGTAAAAGTACACAACTACATACATTTCTTTTAAAGAATTTGCATTAATCGTGATATAAAAAGTGTGCATTCAATAGTCCTTATTACAACTTTCTTAAAATTTGACGATTCATACATAAGGCTCGTTTTCGTGATCCTTTAGTTCGATTTCTGAATTCCTCAGAAAATATAGCACATTTCTGTCGTCTAAAACAAGGTTATCAGTGGACTTAGTTGTGTTTCGCTCAAATGATTGCTCATCAATAATCATTAAACTGCATGCAACGATAGATATCAAATTGAATTTCCATGTTACATCTGAATTTGGAGAGTAGGAGATAAGTATACTAGTCAACAAAAGAAACGATACACAACGTTAGAATAAAATTTATCAAAATGTATTAAAACTAAAGCAAAAAGAGATACACTATGTTCAAAAGCTTTCATTGCAATGTATGCACATATGATAATGAAAATCAAAACGTTTCGGAAAGTTACTAAATATGCTAATCAAGTTATGTTCATGTTGTAACTAATGGGTTGAAATATATTTATTTTTTACTTTGGGTAAAAAAAGTGTTTTTTTGATATCTCAAAAAATGGGAAAAAAGATAAAAATGTTTTCGTCTCAAATCAATGTTTTAGATATGAAAACCACACACTGAAATTTTGAACTTTTCGAATTAGTTTTAAGATTGTAAACGTTTCTTTTTTAGATTTCACTTTACACATACTGTCAATGATAAATCAATTTATAATGTTTACATTTTAACGATTTTTTGTGAAGCCGAGCTTTGCTTTAAAAATAAAAAAAAAACTGTACGATTTTAAAAAAAAGAATTGATGGCAAACATTGTCTTTATCTTAATGGGGTTGACATCATTGCTTTGAAGTTCTGTTTTTAAAATTGTTGTTTTATGTAAATTTTGTCAAAAAACTTGAACTGCGCCAAATGACGCCATGAAAGCAAAAAAAAAAAAAACCTTTTTTCAACGGATTTATATTTCCATGGTCATTAAATATTACAACCCTCAATATTGGTCATATAAACAGCAAACTTCATCTTTTATTTGATAAAAAAAGTCGTGTATCGTTTCTTTTGTTGGCTAGTATATATAAGATTAGCTAAACATAAGCTCGTCAGTAGGATTACCTTTTAAAGTAAAAGATTGTGCTTAACCACTCCCTTCAGATGAATTGCTTTATTTAGCATTAAAAAGTTCCAAGTCAAATATATTGGATTCATCCTCTCTTCCCCGTTAAAAAAATACTTCCAAAATTTCTTAATTTTGAAACCCCAATGAGACTTAAAAAAAAAATAAAAAAAATACCAAAAACATATATTATGGGACTCGTTTAACAATGTTGAGATTCCCTCCTCCCCTTGGTAATACACCTTGTCGCTTTGTGAGTGTATACACCCGAATAAGGTCTTTAAGCCTACCTGTGTAATCGATCGATTAGCGTTTACCTACGTTTCGTCTTAAAATGATTACTAATAGGTCGTCAGTTCCATGATATAAATAGTGCAAGACTGTTCATGCGATTTTTAGATACATTCAGCTTTTAAAAAGTGTCCAAATTTTTTTTCTTCTTCAGTTTTATAGAAACAAATCCTAGATCTAAGAATGGGGTGCATTCAATGTGTATCTGTTTAGCAAATACATCGGAGTAAAGTGTATCACTTTATGTAACATCCTCCTTATTTTTATATAATCAGCCACTCATTGCAATCCATAATGATACACGTTAATGACAATTGGTTGAAGGTTTACGCATTAATAAGTACAAATTAATTGTGAATTGTGTAGTTATATTTACAGTATCACACGTCAAGAATATCAATTAAATGTCAATAATATAAACATTTAAAAAAGAGATCATTGTTAAACAGTTCCTGTGTAAATGTGTGTTACCATGGTTAACCTAATAAGATAAACGGTACCATTTTTTTCTGCACCATATGCAATCAATGTCTCTTCAGTGATGCTCGAGGTCCAAATATTTGAAAACTCAAAGCTTCTTAACACGATGCGCTAATGTGTGTTACCGTAGTTAACTTAAGCAACGTACTGGAAGTAAATGTACTTTAGAAGTGTTTTCTTAATTTTCATGTATTCAATGCGTTATTCATTAGCAATTTACTTAAAAGTCATATGAAACGAGCTTCTTGAAATTTCAATGTTAGCAAAATTATTGAACCATTGCAATTGTATATACAAAGAAAAGTCTTGCATGCACTTTTTTTTTAAATATTTATAACACATGTATAACGTATTAACGAAATATTATGTTTCATTCAGTGGTCATATTTTTTTATATTTTCTATATGTTCCCATTTTTGAATTAAATTTTTCCTTGGCAGTTGTTAAATAATTTGTTGTAAAAATGTGTTCATTAAAAATCTGTTATCTTTATTCACCACCAACATCACTTGTGTTTACAATTTTTCTTCACAGTTTTCCCCTTGCACTTGTGCTTTGCGGTGGTCGGAGTAATCACGAGAGGTCTCTTGTAAATGTCACTACATTCGGGAAAATATCGGCGGGTTATTGTCTGGGAAGTCAATAATTCAATATCGTTACATTTATGGAGATTGTGATAATATAAAAGGATTTTTTTTTAGTAAAAATCACATCTTTTACATGTTTTAGAGTAAAAATTTGCATCTCAAGTATATAAAACATGTTCAACTTTTTTTTAATTTGAAGTTTCATATTTCTTTAATTTTTAAAAGACACATTCAATTAAGAAAAGAATGCCCTTTTCCCAGATAGAACATATACTCTCGGTGTTATCATGGGAATGTAATACACACTCCTTATAGGTTCGTTTGTACCTTTCGTTAAAATGTAGGAAAGTTCTATTTGACTATTTCACTATAAATGAAACCGAAATTATCCTTAGACGGATTCATACATTAACCTGGTATATACATGTAAGAAAGGTATTAACAATATAACCGATGTCTACGGTAAATAAATAAAAAGAACTCTTCGAATCCTGAAAAGAGCAAACATTAGACTAAATCACCGACCGGAACGAGTTAAAAACAACTGTCATTTTTCTGCCTAAATTCCTAAGGTAAATTATCCGAAAAAATTGTAAAAAAAATTTGGTTAAACATGGTATTTGATACTAGATTAACCTGGTATATGATGCTAAAATTAACCTAATAAATGATACCGAAATTAATCAGGTACATAAACCCATCATACATACCAGGATTGAACTTTTATATATGCGCAGGCGCGTTTCGTCTACAAAAGACTTGTTAGTGACGCTCGAATAAAAAAAGTTAAAAAGGCCAAATAAAGTAGGAAGTTCAAGAGCATTGACGACCAAAAATTCTTAAACGTTTTACTAAATATAGCTGAGGTAAAATATGCCAAAATAAAACTGGTATAAGATATAAAAATTAATCTGGTATATGATACAGGAATAATTTTGATATACGATATTAGAAGTAACATGGCAATTGATACAAGTATTACCTGTTTGAAAATTAGTGCCACTTTTCTGTATCGTTAGCGATCTCATGTGTACAATTATTGGCAGGTGTTTATGAAACTACTATCATAGGTTAATATCAGAAATGTTTCGGTAGATTTTGAAAATCAGTGCCGATGAACATATTGTTTCTTCGTAAATTGTTTTGCTATAAATTAAGCGATTAGTTTTCTCAAATAAATTTCCTGTCGTAGCCTTTTATAGTCGACTATACGGTATGGTGAGGTTTTTTTTCTCGGTTGACTATAATTGCTTACATCTATTTCATTGAAGTTTGGTGGATAGTTGTTTCATTGGCAAACATGATAAATATCCTTAATATTCTGATATGATACTAGGATTGACATGGCATATGATATTTAAATAATAAAATATATATACCTATAATTTACCTGGTATATAATACTAAAATTATGGTTTATGATACTTTAATTAACCTGGTTTATAAAACTAAAATTAACCTGGTTTATAAAACTAAAATTAACCTGGTTTATGATACCAGAATAACCTGGTTTATGATGCTTAGATTAACCTGGTTTATAAAACCAGAATTGACCTGGTTTATGATACTAAAATTAACCTGGTTTATGATACTATAATCAACCTGGTTTATGATTTACCAGGTTTGTGATACTATAATTTACCGGGTTTATGATACAATAATTAACAGGATTGATGATACTATAATTAATCTGGTTTACTATACTATAATTAACCTGGTTTATGATACAATAATTAACCTGTTTTTTATACTATGATTTACCTGGTTTATGATACTTTAATTAATCTGGTTTCTGATACGACAATAACCAGGTATATGGTATCAACGCTTAAGATAAATCGAAAAGTAATCAGTTCATTAATTGATCTGAATTATATTAATTGTTTGTGTAAATTTAGTTTTGATAATTAACCATATTCAAAACATAAATAATAAAGATATCATAACTCACACGTTCATGTGTTCATTTTATTAAAGGCAATTCTTCCATATCTTTTTTTAAACTAACAATGAATAATGATTAAACATATTTTGCTTTTGTTCATATACATTGACGTTATTTATATGGTTATAGGATGACACAGAAACTGTATTTGTGGATGATGGAGAGCAGAAGAAAGTGTAAGTCTTTATATATATATATATATTATGATTTTCTCCCACATCCCAAACAAACCATCAGAAGATTAACATACACTTGATTGTCATATTACCCGATATAATCATAAATTTGATATAGATAGATAGCGAACATGTTATATAAATATTCTATAGCTTGCTTTCTAAGGAGGAAAATGATAACATTGAATGGAAGTTTTGTTTTATTTCAATTTATTTCTTTTATTTTACTTTTTACATGAATGTTTCCGTGAATCCATGATTGATTCAGTTCTTGCAAAATTCTGACAAACATTTAGAAGATCGGTTTTCAGTGTTTACAGGGGAGGTAATATTGTGTCTCTAGATGAACAAATATGATCAATGAATGAATTCTGGAGGGAATTATCTTATAGTATTTCCTCTTGTCTTTGTCAATTTTGATTCATACACTCTGCTTTATAAAGAATATGATAATATAAAAAAAAAGATGTGGTATGATTGCCAATGAGACAACTATCCACAAACGACCAAAATGACACAGACATAAACAACTATATGTAACCATAAGTCTACCAATAGTTTTATTGGGTATGCTTTTTCTTTAATAAATATATATATATTTGTGTCATTTTGGTCTTTTGTGGATAGTTGTCTCATTGGCAATCATACCACATCTTCTTTTTTATAATATAGAATAATATTCCTTACTAATATTATCTTTTTATGTGTTCGATATTATTAGTTATCTTACCTCCTATACATTTATAGTAATATCATTGGTTTACAACAACCACGTGGAGACTTGTAAATTTCATATGGGGTTAGTAGGCATAATGTATTTGAATACACGGTTAGTAGTGCTGTTACGTTCCTTTAGGGAAACTCCATCATCAAAAATATATGCATAAAAATCATTGTTTTTAAAAAAGCTAATTATATATTACAAGCGAACGTTATTATATAAAAAAGAAGATGTATGTTATAGGTTGGCCTTTGTGTGTGTATAGAGCAATGGAAGTAGGTTCCTTATATTGAAAACTTGATCACTTTGATAGGTCACTAGTCCACATGTTAGAATAGTTGGTAAGATGAATTCGTCACACAGTGTGGTAATGACATTATGCGAAAATTCAATCTGGGGTTCATGCTTTGCTCTAAAAATGGTTCCATGTATATCGTATCAGGTCTCTAGCACACTATGTAACTAATATGGGTTTCGAGCTTTGCTCTCACCCAATATGAAATTTACTGACCCCATTGATATTGTATTCGGTCACCAGGACACTATGTGACTAATGCATGTACTACATAGTATGATAGTGGCCTAATACGATATACATGGGGTAAGTAAATACCATATGGGAATTCAAACGAAGTGTGCTAGATAAATATTGTAAAGTAATACGATATATATATTGTATGAGGCGTATGAGGTTACATATGCATGTGGGGTCAGTGACTTCTATAAGGGGCGAGAGCATATTATGTCACTAGCTCACTGTGTAACGAATTTATTTAACCGAACATCTTAACATGTAGAATTCAGACTAGAGGCCTATCAATGTGATCAAGTCTTCAATATCAAGAATTTACTAATATTGGTCTATACAAAAACAAATGCCAACAATAAGCTTTTAATGTATGTTATTAATTTGTTTCATTCGTTCATCATTAAAATCTTCGTCTGTTAAACCTTTCAGATTTATCCTCAACACCGTGTAGTTTTTACAAAGGTATGCAGCACTACTACTAACCGTGTATTGAAGTAAACCACGCTTACGACCACCATATGAAAAAAACACAGTTCCAATAGTTGCTTTCAACCAATCACATTCCTAGAAATGTATATTTGATAAGATAATGAAAGGCACATATATATGCAATGTGTTATTGTAAACTTGTTTTCTAAGCATACACAATAATATTGTATTCATTTATTATTTTCATTGTGTTTTAGGTATAGTAATCCCGTTGGTAGCTTGTGCCGTTGTGTTGATCTTTCTCGTTTTTCAAACGACATCTAATACGTTCCGATTTTTTGAGGTACTCAATTATCAGTATTTCATGTCTAATAGCAACTCGACGAAAAAACAGTCAATAAACCAGATAGGAAAAACCATACCAGCTCTATCAAGCAAAGCTTTTATAAAGCAAGTCAATTATACTTCCACTACTAAACGGTTGCAAACATCGACTGTTAATCCTACACTTGCCAATCTCACTCATTGTTTATGTCCGGTGTTGATGCTGGGCTTAGGAAACATGATGTTCCAATTTTCAACACACTTTGCTGTTGCTAGGTCAAAAGGTATGCGGTTAATTATCCCTAAACATTCGGAGTTAAATCGTATATTCAAACTCCATGACATTGAACTATGGGATAACATAACCATATGCAGCAAATTTACTGTCCGACTAGAAAAACAGAACTGTGCATTTGACAAAAATCTATTGAACTTCAACAGTTCTCAAAATATAAGACTATATCCTTGTCTACAGTCTTATAAATATTTTGACAACTATACAACTGAACTGAGGAAACAATTTACATTTAGAGACCAAATACCCCAGGAAGCAGAAAATGATCTAAATCAAATAATCAAACGACACAATATAGGATCTAGAAGGGATATAACTCTTGTCGGTGTTCATGTACGCCGAACAGACTGGTTGAATAACCCGCATGGTTATAATGTAGCAACACCACAATATATGACAAAGGCCGTGCAATATTTTAAATCAAAATATCAAAATGTAATGTTTATTGTGTCATCTCTAGATATGCCATGGACTAAAGCTAATATGCCTAACAACACAAAACTTGAATATTTATCTAATCCGAAAAGGGAGGTAATCGTAGCTACTTTAGCGTTATGCAATCATACAATAACAACAGTCGGATCATTTGGCTGGTGGATAGGATGGCTTACGGGAGGAGAAGTCACATATTTTAAATGGCCCGCAGTAGAGGGGACTCTCTTACGAAAACAGTACAGCAAAGATTACTCGGATTATTTCTACCCGAATTGGGTAGGAATATAAACGATTCCTGTAGACTAAAATATTTCTTAATTCATTTAAAAACGTTTTATTTTTATATATATATACATATATATATATAAATAAAAGGTTTTTAAATGAATTAAGAAATATATATTTAAAACACTTGAAGTAAATACATGTGTATAGTGATACAGCGGTGTGATCTTTGACTAGAGTGATTTAAGATGGTATTTTGGCACATGATAACATGTTATCCTTTTTTAAATTACGTCACAACAGGTAAACTAGCAAAAAAGGAATAACGACCTCGATTATGATGGCACCCTAAACGGAGTTGGGGTGACATCTTGTTATTCTTTATGGCACCCTCAACGGAGTTGGGGTGACATCTTGTTATTCTACGTTTCTTTTTTTTCTTTTTATTTTTATTCTTCCACACATTTTGTCCATGCTATTTCTCGGAATTGGCTTGAACAATATTGATGAAACTATGCCATAATGTAGTCCACTATCTGAAATTGTGCAAACGGGGTATGGCATCATCAAGATGGCTGACGTTGCCATGGAAACTAAACAAATGTGAAAAAATCCAGTTTTTTTGTTTTGGTGAACTGTTTGTATATGCTTCAACTCAGAATCATTATATTTTAATACAATGTAGGTGCCTACTATATACAGGTGTTGGATGAATTTGGTACTCATTGGAACTACTGTGTTGCCATGGAAACTACACCAAAAATTTCAAAATTCTCAAAATACTCTAAACTTCACGAAACATCACAGTAACGATGAGCAACATTGGAAGATGTGGCATTTGAAGTTGGAATTTCCAAAATATATCTTGTTACCATGGACATGATGGAAACAATGCTTAAAGGTCAAACATTTCAAAAAAAATAAAAATGCTGCAAACTGGATGAAACTTTTCAGTAATGGTCAATGGCATAAGCAGAGTTGCATTTTGAAGTTGGAATTTTCAAAATGGCCGCCGTTTCTATGGAAACAGCAAAAAATTTCAAATTTCAAAATGCTCCAAACTTAATGAAACTTAATAAAAATGATAATTTGAATGTGTAGATGCACTCTTTGACTTTGGAATCTTCTAGACTGCTGCTGCTCGCCTGGCAATAGGGGAAGGGTGCCATCCGCTATTGCTTACAATGGCAAATCTAGTTATAATTGAATTTCGACACATGCGGAACTGAGAAGAGAAAACAGGTTTAGTGTGAAATGATCAGTCATGTCACTTCCCAAATTGACGTCATAATACATGAACTATAGAAAAAGGACCCCAAAAATGATAGATTATTTAACTTTATCATTTTTGTTGAAATATTGTCCAGGGAGGAGTGTACATCATATTATGAGCAGTGTAACTTTTGGTTAATTTTTCAAAAATGGCATATTGTTCAACTTAAACCTTTGTCTTCTGTCTAACCTCCCTCCAACCACCTACAGTGTCGCATAACTGCATATCGAAGAGCTAGGACATTTGAAAGGCTCATCTTCTCAATTGTCCTACATTATATATATATATATATAATAGATCACAGATACCGCGAGGGTGTCTAATTCATATTTCTGACACAATCATTTGCCTATGTCTTTTCCTTTGATTTGAAAATTGCATATCACTTAGTAAATACAGCTCAATCAGAAACAACTTTTTCCAGGTTACAAACGGGGAAAAGGTTGGACTTTAACATCACTGCCTGCTGCATCTTCAGTTTGCTGCATTATCTACATTTATGGGTTTGGAGTATCATTTGCTATTGAAAGAACATGTGCAGTAAACATCAATGAAACAGCATTCAAACGACAACAAAAAATCAAAGATATCTTAAGGTCAACAATAAGTTTTCAATTGTCTTGATATGCTAATTTTCATTTATTCAAAAAGGGCACATTTGCTCTAATTGAGATCATAATATATGATATATAAACGTTTTGTATAATAATGTCACTTGATCTACGATTAGACTTCAGAAACTTAATTTACAGATGATGTTTAATGCTATTTGAAGCATGCATGGTAGGTTTTAAAGCAGAACAAGGTAGATTGTTGAAAATTTATGTATAAAAATAATATTTGTCCTCACTTGTTTCTTAATCTGCAAGGAGGACAGTCCCATCAGAAATAAAGATTGGTTGGGAACACATCAGCACACGACACAAAGTGTGATTTGAGCATTGAGATTGTTTTCATTTTTTTCGAAGTAATGTAGGAACATTCATACAGCGCCTAAATGAGAGCTTTGTATTACTAGGTTGATATTCCAGGTTGTGTTATTTTTTTCTCACCATCATAGTTTTCTTTTAATGTGTGTCATAGATCATGACGACACATGCGCTTCAAATGTCTTAATCACACTTCCGCCTTCTCTTCTTCTATTGTGAAACTTTGAATTGAGACTTGTGCTCGATTCTACACTTAACATAGGAAATATGACGGATGCCACTTATGGGATAAAATCTGTTTACCTTTCCGGAGATCCTGATATGAACCCAAGGTTTTTTGTCCAGTCTGGACTTTTCTATGTATTGGACCTTATTTATTTATAAAATTAGCACGTGTTGATATATTTTATTACATATTGGAAATAATTACGTAAAATTAGCTTGTATGCAAGTTCTGTAAAAAAATACTGTAGGATTAAACCTAAAAAAAGACCTGTACTAAAACAAAACAAAAGACAGATATAAAATAAAAATTCACAAGTTTTTGCGTTGTTTATAATTTAGATTTAAGCCCTATAGTTTGAACCCCGTGAGTTAGAAATTAAAAAAAGCATTTTTCTCCTGTGAGACGATATATTTGTTTTCTGCCTCAGTGATTTGGGTATATACACTGCTTGCATAATATTTGTGTGTAACTTCCTGATAGATAAAGATTCTTACATTGATACCAGTGGATTATCGAATTTATCCAATCGAGATAGTTAAATTATCAATTTTTAAGTCTGAGCCTCGTCGAGGACTTTATAATTTATAATTTTACTATCGAAATTATCCACGAGTAACTATGAAAGAATCTGTTTCTCTAATGATTAAAAAATGAATTTTCTTTTTTTTGTTGAACGGAAATCCCCTTCGAGTGCATTTCACATTCCACGAAGTTGTTAAATTTAATTAACACCTGTTAACATATTTTCAGTCTATGGAAGGAGCGATTCGATAAAAGCTGTTCTTAAAAATATATCAACGAGCGATATTGTCTTACGAGCCTGTAAAAGTAGGAATGGACTTGCTTCCCTGGAAGGAAAACTGAGTTTGTGTTTTACAGTACAAAAGTTATGAAACACAAATCAGACCAATGTGTACTACTACAGGGATCAATGGTGATGTCTGACTGACCTGTCCATAGTAAATGTAAATGACTCCCACCTTTACCCCAAGTCCATGCATGATGTGTAAGGTTGGAATAAAATGACAGGTGTTAGGTCTAGCAAAGTGATATGCATATGTGAATCCTATGAGATTGACCTTGTATGTCATTCCATCTTTTTGAAATTGACAAGAATGAATATTGTTTAGGAGTTAGTATCTCAATCTTGTACAAGTTCTCAAAACACACACAAGAGGTGTGGGGTGACCCTAGGGACTACCCCTATTTTTCATTTGATTTTTATATTGTCCCATACATGAATATATATGGTTTAGGGGTGGGAATCTAGACCGATATCAAGTTTTCAAACAGGAGAGGGTGGGGGACCCCAGTGACTACATCTATATTTCATTTGATTTGTTATATTGTCCAATACATGAATATATATAGTTGAGGAGTGGGGATCTCGTTTGTTTCCAAGTTATCAAACAGGCATAATTGGTACATCTTCGCTAGCCAAGAGTTACGATCCACTCCCGCTCTCTTCACCCTTGGCGAATTGCGATAATATTTCGGAGACACAAGGTATGGAATTTTATTTGTTGCAGTAGAAACTCGCTACATCCAATCAAAAAGCGCCTATAACATGATCACGTGTAAATGTAGAAAGTGTTTGTAAACAATTGCCACGTGTTTATTGTGCAACAAGTCTTCACATCACTAAACATACGACTTTATTTAGTGACAGCTTGGATGTTTTTAATCAATTATAGAAGTTCCTGTGTATGATTCATACACAAATGCATGAATGATGATATTCGGGTTAGAATGGTGACGTATATTTTCGTTTCCTGCTTAACCAAGTGGGTAGAATCTAGACGCTACCGTGTTTTTACCTCCAAATTGAAGAGTTCAAGTGCTACCATTGGTCAAGAATAATGCATTCGGAATGGGCGTGACTTCAATCTTCCGATAGATGGCGCAACATTGATATCACAAATGTTGGCTCAATCTGCCAAGGGTGAAGAGAGTGGGAGTGGATCGTAACACTTGGCTAGCGAAGATGAATTGGGTAGGGTGACCCTTAGGACTCTCCCTATATTTCATTTAATTAGTTCTTTTGTCCCATACATGAAAATATATGGTTTAATTTAAAGAAGGGGATCTCGACTGTTACCAAGTTCTCAAACAGAAGGGGTGAAGTGACCGCAGGGACTCCCCCTATGTTTCATTTGATTAGGTATTTAGTCCCATACATGAGTATATATGGTTAAGGGGCGAGGATCTTGACTGTTTCCAAGTTCTCTAACAGGAGGGTGTACAGTGACCCTAGGGACTCACCCTATAATTCATGTGATTTCTTATATTGTCACATACATGAATAACTATGGTTTAGTGGTGGGGATCTCGACTGTTTCCTAGTTCTAAAGCAGGAGATGAAGGGTGACCCTAGGGACTTCACCTATATTTCATTTGATTAGTTATATAGTCCCATACATGAATGTATATGGTTGAGAGGTGGGGATCTCATCCGTTTCAAAGTTATCAAACAGGAGGGGACAGAGTGCCCCAAAGGACTCACATACATATCTTATGATTTGCTTACATCATGTATCATATAATCTAGTTGCACTATTTGACGTGTAAAATAAGAAACGTCCAGCTATTTTTACTGACCCATCATAATTGAGAAAATAAAAATACCCAATAAAATTGCAATAATATATTTACACTTTAAAGGCATCTAACTTGCTTTACCAACATATATCACTGATAAAGAAAATTTATACTGTCACCAAGACCATATATATTGTTAGATATACTGTTCCCAGCTGTCACATTGTATTTGTCAAAAAGTAATTTTGAGTTTCTGTACAAAATATTTTCTGTTTTTTTCATTCTTTTACATATATCTTTTGGTTTTCAATTTTAGGGTTTATATTTATTTACCATGCATAGATGTATTTTGTTATCTGTCTAATTTTTTGTTTGATTGCCTAAATCCGGAATCATCCTTATCCGCTTCCAGAATCGGATCGGATACTGTAATTTTCTTCTCACGTCAGCCATTTTGTTTTCAATCTTGTTTTTGTCAGATACGATTTAACTAGAATTTACACATTATTTGTCGGCGATTTCCTGTATAAAGCTAGCGGTTGAACAAAATGAACATCGCTGTCATGAATAACAATGCTAAAAATAAGTTTTGAGATCGTTTATTAGGAGACTTTGGTAAAAAGGTTTGCAAAGTTATTATTTTATTTCCTCTCAAGTCAGGCATGTCGAGCATAGCTAGTAACCAAGTCAAAAGTCCGACTGCAAAGGTAGAAACAGCATGAACAGTGGAAGTTATTTTAAGACTACTGACATAATTACTATGTATTGACGCCAAACAATATTCCTACGACTTCTGCCATTTGGGAAATCTAAACTACTTGTCTTTAGAGATTTTCGGCGATAAAATATTTTATACATTTGCTCTTTGACAGCTAAGCCAAAATCTCAGGGGATAATAAACTACATAAGGATTCCTAATGTGCCGTACTTCCTATGTGCAACTTCAAAACTTTTGAATAAATCGACGATAATTTAAGGTTTTTCTCGTCATATTTTTTGGCAAAATAAAATCACTTACCAACATAGGATAAAATAAAACAAACCGCCTTCATGTCTACAACCAATACTGCACCACTGACTCTCTGTGTACAGAGACTTGTTATTTACCATTGGACTGATTTTCAGACCTGTTATTATTTACTCACTTTAAAAATCACGTACCCGTATTTCTATTAAAATATCTAGCTCTCGACTGCCTTTAAAAATTACAAAAACAATATATGGATTGTGTAAATACGGTAAGTATGCATCTCCTAAACCAATGCAAAGAGTACAAACTTGTGGTTAACCGTTGGACTGATTTTCAGACCTGTTTTTATTTATTCACTTTCAAAATCACGTCCGCGTTTTTCAAATATCGAGCTCTCAACATCCTTTAAAACTACAAAAAAATATATGGATTGAGTAAACACCTAAAGTATACATATTCTAAATAAAAACAATTGCTTTATTTTATAAGTAAAAGGAGGAGTTGAAATAAAATATCAGATCAGTCTGTATAAATAATTGACCATTTAGTGAAGTACAAACTTTTAAAAAGCATATTTGGTTCAATATTTAATTTACAACGGTTACACAACCGTGAAGTGCAAAATAAAGGCAACAGTAGTATACCGCTGTTCGAAATTCATAAATCTAAGAAAAAAAGCCAAATCCGGGTTACAAACTAAAATTTTAAGGGCAAAACATCAAATATAAGAGGAGAACTACGTTATGTCATATACAAAATTACCATTGAATAAAGTAGGGGGTACTCAGGGTGCAATGATAAACTATAAGTCGACGGATGAAAATAAACAGGAGCAGACAACTATATACATACCTAAAGATATCGCATTACAAAACCGACCAAAAAAAAACGGACGCAAAATTATGTTTTCGTTTAGGTTCAGTTCTTTCTGCTCAATTTTGGAGTTTTAAAAATTTAGATAACATATTAGTGACCCAAATGAATATTGATCTAAAACAATGTGTTTTATATATCAAGTAAAGGTAACAGTAATATACCGCTGCTCGAAAGTCATAATTCGATTGAGAGAAAACAAATCCGGGTTGAAAACTAAAACTGAGGGAACCACATCAAATATAAAAGGAAAAGAACGAAACAACAAAATCACTTAAGTGCAAAAAAGCAAAACAAACGACAATGCAACGCACACAGAAACGAACTATAAGTTAACAATTGCCATTTTCCTCACTTGGTACAGGTCATTTAAAGAAATGGTGGGTTGAACCTGGTTAGGTGGATATCCAAACCTTCCGCTTTTATTGCAATGTTAACTATAACACTATATGACGACATTACATGACAGGATAAATGGAAAAACATTCAGAACAGAGAAATCACGAGTAAACAATCGATAGAACATAACGACATGCTAATATTTAACAAAGTTACCAGGCTTATAGTTTATTACGGTAGACGCGTGTTTTGTCCACACAAGACTCATTCGTGACGCTAAGGTCAAAATAGTAAAGAAAGCCGAACAAAGATGAAGAGCATTTATGACCCAAAATTCCAAAAAAGTTGTACCAAATACGGCTAAGGTGATCTGCCTGGGACAAGAAAATTCTTAAGTATTTAGAATCATTCATACTATTGCAAACAATAAATTTATAAAATGGCAATATAATTGATATGTATGTCAACACCGAAGTGGTGACTAATCATATAATATAAACGAACGGGCAAAACACCCTCGGTCAGCACATAAAAACAGACAGTGCCCCACGCATTGTGTGTCACCCGACTAGATCGACGCATGCACACAAGTGACGACACAGGTAAATTTCTTAAAAAAAAAAAAGGATATGACATAGTTCAAAATTCTCGCATGTACAGACAACCTAATTTTACTACTATAATTATAACTTTGACATGTATGCTATAGAATCATACACTCTTGATAGTTATATTTTTTTGTTATTCAATTTAGCCTCTTTTCAAAGTTTTTAAAGTGTTAAAGAGACAACTCGCCTAAATTTAACTAACTTGCTATCAACCATCATAAAGTTAGATTATCTAGCTTTGAAGTGTGTCCTATGACCCTGCCTACGAACCAACTAGGTAGACATTACTAAACATAGAACATAGGAGTAGAATGCAAGCTTTTTCTTTTATCTTGAAAAACGATATATATTGCAAACATTTGACAGGGACTGGGATAAAAACAACGTTTATTTATATCAAGACTGTCTAACGATTTCTAATATGAGTTACTGGCCTTTCATTACGATTTTAGTCTTTTTTCTCTTTTTTGTCTGTTATCTCGAAAACTATGATAGATAGATTTTTTAAAGAGGTAAACAATATCACCAAGGCAAGATCTATAGATAGACAATAATAGTGCATTGACTTGACATATCAACGATATAAGGATGAGGCTTAGAAATGGGGAAATGCGAGACTGTGCCGAGCATTTTCCCCGTTTCGGGCCTCATCCTTATATCGTTGATATGTCAAGTCAATGCACTATTATTGTCTTTATACTGCAATCTAAAATAACATTTTTAATTGTTGTTTAGTGTATTAAAGTTATTTATTTGATTCAAAAATTGGGGAAAAATCCCCCTTTAAAAAGGCCTCATATCACACGATGAAATGTACATCATTACCTGTTGCAATCAATGGTGAACGAATTCATTTGTTTACAGACCAAAATATCATCAATAAACATAAAACATAATGATTTATAGGTTGCAAACAAAAAGTATTAGTAAGTGAAATATGTTTTCCCAAAAATTGTAAAAGAAACAAGTTTGAGTCGTTACACGCATCGTTGTTTACACTGGAAACAAGAACAGGTTGAAGAAGTCGTATGAATAATTTGATATAATATCGACAATTTCTATTTAAATATTCATGAGGAAAGGTGATATCAGGTCAGTGACTGTATATGACATAGAAATATACGGTCAATGCATTTTGACTGATCAAATAGAACGAGTGCAGTATAAATACTAGTAATCATACAAGACCGAAACTGTTAGACACTTTAAATACCAAAACATTATCAACAAGACATTATCTACAAATAATTCAAATTTTGCAAGACTAACTAAATTAATAAGACTTTTGACGTGTTTGGGCAAAAAGCAAAGAAGAAACGATACTGATTAAACCAAAAAAAAGATCAGCAATGCAGGATATTTAGAACTTTCTTAGTTTGTCTTTTGAAAAATATGTGTTTACAAAATCAATACTGACGCACCCTAATTGAGTATTTGCATGGCATGATTTGACACAAAGGAAATACTATCAATATTAAAAGAAAACTGTGCAATGAAATTATCTGGTACTGATTTGAAATTTCATAATGTTGCTCATAAGATCTGTTGGTGTTACTGTATGCTTCTGAGTTCTACTTATGTCATGTTTCAAAAATTTTGATTACGGATTCTGTTTTTTTATGTATATATTTTATTCAATAGATTTTCTTTTCTTGTTAATATTAACAATGATGGTGATGAGTACTCAAACAATTGAGCGACATTTCTCTACTTAGTGTTAAACCAGAAATGTCAATTAGTGTTAAACCAGACATGTCAGTTTTGTTCAGAAAGAAAATAAAACACTCATGTTTGAAGGCCGTATGGTGACTTATAGTCGTTAATTTCTGTATTATTATGTCTCTTATGGAGAGTTGTCTCATTGACAATCATACCACATCTTCTTTTTTATATTCAGTGTTTTTTTTCTTTCATAAATAAGTTTTTTCTTTCATATATAAGTTTTTTCTTTCATATATAAGCATTGAACTTATCAAAATGCATCTACCTCAGCTTCAATTGTAACGGAATTTCCGATACTTGCCGGAAATTAACGAGTAACCTCGTTAGTATCCGGTGTGATTAGACTCTATTAGCTAGTGTGATGTTGCATATACAACTCTTTGATTACGCAATAACTCATAAATAAAATTATAGTCAAGGACTCTTAGTTCAATGCAGTCCAGGTAAAATACATAAATAAACTGACATTTCTTTATCTACCTGTAATATTACTGTATATCTCTTACAAACGTAGTTTTATCTTTATAAATATACATTGACACAGATCTAACACTAAATGAGGTCCTTTCTATACTGATTTAGGAATGTACATCGTTAATCTTAATCCCTAGAAGATACTCAAAACATACATTATGTAAAATTGACCTATGTGATGTCGAACTGAAGATCTTGGACAATTAGCTATGGAAAACAAAGCTTTTCAAGAAGGTAAAGTTGTTTTGTTTATTAGTATGTGGACAATGCCGCCGGAAGTACTGGTACGGCTGTACTGATATGTTAATTAATTACATTGTTTGAAACTTTCCCTTATTTTGATTAAAATCTTCAGTTGTAATTGACATTTAGTACATTTAATGTGTACTTTGTTTTTTCTCATACTCTTTAACCTTAATACCCCTTATTAAAATAAGAATAATAATTTTCCACAGGTGCTTGAGGATAGGATCCTGTATAAGCCCCATATAGTCCCTCCCCCCTTTTTTTATATTCATAAATCTCAGATTTTTCGATATATATCACTTATTTGTACCATATATATACTAATATACCATATTTATACTCTAAATATGCACGTTGATAGTAAACATGCATGTTTAGAGTATAAATATGGTATATTAGTATATATATATGGTACAAATAAGTGATATATATCGAAAAATCTGAGATTTATGAATAAAAAAAAGGGGAAGGGACTATATGGGGCTCATACAGGATCCTGTCCTCAAGCACCTGTGTAATTTTCATAATATAAAACTGTTCATATTTAGTTTGAATGTATTTTGTTTTAATGAGTTTACTGTTTTAACTGTTACCGATTGAAGTTAATAAAAACTTTGTTGGCAATCGATTCTGCTTTGTATTTTAGTTTAGGAAATTCGTTAAAATGTTAGAACAATCGAGGGAAATGGTGTTGCTTTTATTAAAAATGAATGCTTACGTTACAAAATTGAGGAATGATTTATAATTTTCTAAAGTGTCTATTCAATTTGATAAAACAATGTAGACATAAATACACGTTAATGATTATACCAGCTAGCTGAGTGGGCCATATAAGCTACCGGCGTTTATTTTGAAGAACACTTTAGCTGTTCGAAGTGGAAACGAATAGATACATTGTAAATGCATAAATGAATATTCTTAAAGCGCGGCACGCCGTGCATGTAAACTCACAACTTTTCTATCACCATCTAGAAAAAACAAATTAGTATTTCTAAAGTTTATAGATCATTCAGCGTATTTGAACATTAAATTGTAAAAAAAACCGTGTTAGGTAATATTTACTTTACGATCTTTTATGATAGTGAGAATTAAAGTAGGTTGATAAATCACTATGACCTTCAACTTTTCACACCCAATTTTTTTTATCAAAGTGTGTTACTTTTTCTTTCTGAAGTTATACATATGGTTATGAGGATACATGTTGTAACGTAGCAATCATTTTTTAAGTTACAAAGATGTGTGTGTGAAAATCCGACTCATAATAGTTACACGCTTTTATTCTTTTGGGGGAAAACACGAGACGCATCTTTCATCTGAATTTCTTCAATATAAGCGACTTGAAAGTGGCGCGTGCTAAAAGACAGAAACTTGTAATGTTAGCCATCGCACATGCGTTTAATAGTAAGGTTCTCACAACAAGCACCTGTCCGTAGTCTCTCGTTTTTCGTTTTTTTATCAATAGAATAGACCTTTGGGTTTCCTGTTTGAATTGACATACACCAGAGTCTTTTTGGTGCCATTTATAGCTTGTTGTTTGGTGTGAGCCACGGCTCCGTGTAGAAGACTGTACTGTGATCTATAATTGTTTACTTTTAAACATTTTGACTTGGATAGAGAGTTATGCCATATTGTCTGTCTATTTGAAAGCTAATGCAAGTCCTCATTTTCAAAATAGTATTCTACTTTTAATAGTTGATGGTTATTGAGTGTTTATTTTGATTTTGAAATAACCTTCTACAAACATTAATTACTAGGTAATCGTAGATAAAAATGTTCGTGTCAAGTCTATATTGATTACAAAAATAAAACACAAAACAAACTATCAAATTTCACGGAGATAACCGCTTTAATCAAGATTAATCTACCCGAGAGTCATCAAAATAAGTCACACACACATATATATATTGTTTTATATACAGTTTAAGATAAAAGTATACCATTTTAATGATAAATTAATGTACACAAAAAAAAAATCAGATACACCAATTTTAATAGTTTCGAGCACAAATTTAGCAATAGCAATAAATTAACACAGTGACTAAAGGATGCAAAATAATCTTTTGTTTTCTTCTGGCAAACTTCGAAATGAAATTGTAAAATACACAGTTTTAAATATCTATATTATTAACAGTAGATATGGGAAATCAGTGTATGAGTACTAACACAACATACCTAATATATACCCTCGCAAAGACATCTATTATATTGTCTACTGTAAACAAACTTATTTTCGCGGATACTTTATTTTGCATTAAGCCCGTTCTAGTCCACTTCACGGCGATTTAATTTCGCGATTTTTTTAAATTTATTTGATGTAGTTAAACAAGGAATGATCCCAGTTATACATAATCGCGACGATTTATATTCGCGTTATTGTTTTACTCGCTAAAGTCGCGAAATTAAATTGCTCGCGAAAATTAGTTGGTTTACAGTTTTGGATATTTATATAATGTAAATCCAATAAGCTGTATTTGCTTAAATACGGAGATGAAGTTTTATTATTACAAATCAAAATTAATTATGATTTCAACAATTGAAGAGTGGTGTCTTCAAAAAATATTTAATTCTAAATCACTCCAAATAATGTTCTGAAAATAAGAATAAGGAGATGTGGTATGGTTGCCAATGAGACAACTGTTCACTAAAGTAAAAATAAAGTGGATGTAAGGATTTACCTGTTTGGCCTTCAACGATGAGAAACATCCCATACAGTATAGTCGTCTAGAAAGGCCCTGACATGACAATATGTGAAACAATTAAATTGAGAAATTGACAGCCTTATTTATAACTAAAAAGTTTACGAAAAACAAAATATATGACACATGTAGGCCAACGGCAACCACTCCTGAATTGGCCAGACCTTATCAGATTGTGGCGGGGTTACACATGTTTGTGAGCGCTCAACCCTTTCCTTACCTTGGACAGTGGTGTAACAGCACAACATAAGAAGCTGCCCAGACACCACAATATATCGGTCTTCAACAAAAATAAACTGAAAATCACAAAAACACGTTCATGTCAGGTAAAAGTAAATGGGCAATGTCTCAGATTTAAGTTAAATTTAGCGTTAAACTTTGTTTAACTCAAAATGAAAATCGTAAAACAAATTATATTTGGCTAAATAGATTTGATTGAAATCCCTTGAAAAATTCAACATTTGTATAGAATGTACGTAAAATCTATCAGTAATTTAAGTTACTGTACATGCATTTCTAGATGATGGTAAAAAGTACGGAACGGTGGACAATGGAACGCGACAGAGAACCTTCCCCAATGGAACAGACAATGATGGCAGTCATGATTACGAGAATGTTAAAGATACAGGGGGAGTTATCATTGAACCCATCAAATTAAAGCGATCTGTAGATCTAATAAGTGGTACTTCACTGATAGTAGGAACTATAATTGGTAGGTTTGACTTAATGTTGCTTTTAGTTGTGACCCGACCCCTATACTGTACAGTAAATTGGGTTTATAAGCAAAATTTTTAATATTGGAACTTTTGTCTAAAACGAAAAAAAGTGAAATGAAGGTTTCTTAATATCAACCGTAGGACTAGATTCAAAGGACAGAATGAAATGTATGTATTTTCATATGGAGTTAACCTAGTAAGTAATAAGAGAAACATTTTTTTTTCAATTCAATCAGCTTTATTACAACATAAAACTATATGCATGTAACAAGTTTACAATAAATGAGGAGATTCCAAAGTGTTTATCTTGTTCGACAGGAAAGGATTTGTTTTTGTTTAAAATTCCTTAAAATTGGGGAGTTTGCTTTCGAAACACAGTAACAGATGAAAGTTTATAAATGATAGTGAACAACAGGATGAGATTAAACGAATAGTTGTGCTTCTATCCACAACATTTTGAATTTAGTGCATTCACAAAAGAATCCAGGAAGTCTTTTTGCATGTTATTTTGTAAAGTCAGGCAAGATGTCATTTGATTTAAGTCTAGTTTCAAGAAACTCATTCTTATAGTTAATAGAGTGAGTATTTCCATGACATAAATTTTCAAAATACAACATTGTCGTGGTGAATATGTTATAACTCATTTACTGATTCCCCCTTTTTCTTTAAATAGCGAAATGCAATCTTGAATTTCATATTCGATTCTTGTTTATATATGATTAGAAAAAAACCGAAGATGTGGTATGATTGCCAAATGAGACAACTCTCCACAACAAACCAAAATACAGTTTAAGAAATAGTACACTAATCATTAAATGGAATAAGTAGACAGCTCTCTCATAAGCAAAAAAAAAACCAACCCTAGCTGTAAAAATATAAGGACATACACTACAGGCACGGGAACACATTCTACTGCATCCACTCAGTACGAATAACAAAACCTGTTTGTTTTTCCAGGTTCTGGTATATTTATTTCACCTACTGATGTATTGGACAGAACAGGATCAGTCGGACTAAGTCTGGTGATTTGGGTTCTTTCTGGACTTCTGGCGCTATTGGGTATGTATATTTAAATGTGCTATATCTATGCTTACTTTTTGTTGTATGTTCTTTGATGTGCACATGTACTTAGTGATACTCCACTAATTGATTTTTGATTTTTGGGCTGATAAGGAAAAGATATGATAAGGCTAGGGCTATATTAGCACAAAATGTCCAGACATTAGCATTCCATTCACTTAATTAACATAATGTTGCATACCCTTAAATTTGACAATTTCAGGAGCTTTATCATACTCAGAACTTGGAACAATGATCCGAAAGTCTGGTGGAGAATATGCCTATATGAAGGAAGCATATGGTGACGTCATGGCATTTCTATTCGCGTGGACTTCCGTTATTGTAATAAGGACATCATCGGTGGCCATCATATCATTGACGTTTGGAGAATACATGGCTACATTCTTCCCCATGTGTGGCTCTCCGGAAAATATAAAGAAACTCGTTGCCATAGTTGTAATAGGTACGTAAATATTAGACCACATATACAACTAGATAATAAAACATGGCTACATTCTTACCGATGTGTGGCTCTTCAGAAAATGTAAAGAAACTCGTTGCTATAATTGTAATAGGTACGTTAATATTAGATCACATATGCAACGAGATAATAAAACATTGCTAGCTTACATTCTTCCCCATTTGTGGCTCTCCAGCAGAAAATGTAAAGAAACTTGTTGCCATAGTTGTAATAGGTACGTAAATATAAGACCAAATATACAACAAGATAATAAAACATGGCTTCATTCTTTACGATGTGTCGCTCTCTAGAAAATGTAAAGACACTCGTACTATAGTTGTAATAGATATATAGATCTATTAAAGAAGGTGTGGTATAAGTGCCAATGAAACACCTCTCTATCCAAGTGACAATTTGTAAAAGTAAAGCATTGTAGGCCAACGTACGTCAACAAAGAACCCTGGCTCACATCGAACAGCAAGCTATAAAGGGCACCAAAATTACTAGTAAAAACATTCAATATATGATCACGCATTGGTATTATTTGGGTCTCAAATTAATACAAAAGAAATCTAGAATTTGCTGAAAGTTTGGTAAATAAAATTTAAATGAGCTATTGAAATATTATATGAAACGAAAAATGGGTGTTGCGGGGCAAAATATTTAACACTGTATTGAAGGAAAAAACCAAGGAGTCTGAACATCTGTCAAAAAGTCATGCGAGTCTAGCGTATATACAAAATTAGTCCTGATTTCTATGATGAGTTTATTAATAAACTTCACATAAATACATCCTTAATACATGTCTTGTTATTTGTAGTTACGATTGCTGTAGTAAACTGTATTGACACAACATTGGCGGCAAGGATGCAGGTCTTCTTTACCGGTGCCAAACTAATAGCTCTGATGATTATTGTTGTTGGAGGATTGATTCGACTGGGACAAGGTAAAATTCTAAGCCAATCAGGGTACGCGACTTTAACTTCTTTACCGGTGCCAAACTAAAAGCACTGAAGATAATCGTAGTTAAAAGATTGATTCGATTAATTGTGCTCTAACACTATAGATTTTATATTAAACTAATAGGTAGTATCGCACTGCGAGTAAATTATCACGTTGTGATTGGTTAAACGCCGTCATGTGGTGACCCCTATGAGACCATATGGGGTTAGTAAGTTTCATATGGGGTTCATGACGCGTTAATGGCGACGTCATCTATCAATGATTTTTCAACAAAACGCCGCAGAAAAAGTCTAGCGTCCGATAAATTCGTTATACGGTTAACTACTGACCCCCTCCGGATCCATAGAGGGTGAATAAAATGCATAGGGGATTCGGCCTCCGGCCTCACCCCCTATGGATTTTACTAGTCCTCTATAGATCCGTAGGGGGTCAGTAGCGAATCGTATAACTTATATTATCGTATTGCGTGTAAATTATCACGTTGTGATTGGTTAAACGTCGTTACGTGGTGACCCCCTATGAGACCGTAGGGGGTGAGTAAATTTCATAGGAGGTTCGTGATGCGTTAATGGTGGCGTCTTCTAATAAATTAAATGTTGTTGTGTTTCATTGTTTATTTTTCAACAAAACGCAGCAGAAAATGTCCAGCGTCCGATAAATTCGTTATACGGTTAACTACTGATCCCCAACGGGTCCATAGAGGGTGAATAAAATGCAGAGGGGATTCGACCTCCGGCCTCACCTCCTATGGATTTTACTAACCCTCTATGGATCCGTAGGGGGTCAGTAGCGACCCATATAAGTTATAATATATATCTATGTGTATATAGATTACCTCTTCGCCGCTATTGTTGAGATTTAGTATAAAAAAGGTAGATGTGGTATGATTGCGAATACGGCAAATCTCCACAAGACACAAAAAAACCCCACAAATCAACAAGGACTATATGTCAACATTCGGTCTTCGACAATGAGCAACACCAATACTGCATAGTCAGCTGAAGTCGTTTTACTGAATAATTAAGTTGATGAAAACGTGTTTGACATCTACCCTCTAGTAAACTTCATTTCCCGCTATATATGTCTGTTAAGATTGTACAAATTATCGTAAGACATAAGTTTCATAAACAGTTAATTTATATTATACTTATCAGGTCATGTTTCACAATTTCAAGACTCCTTTAAAGGAAGTGAGACGAACCCGTCATCAATAGCCCTGGCCTTTTACAATGCACTGTGGGCATACGATGGATGGTAAGTTATACGTCTGGATTTATTTTGCAAAAATAAAACACCTCTAAAAATACATTGGACATTACATAATCCAGGATGGCATGCATTTGAAATTTATGACTATCCTAATCATTGAGGACTTCTTGTGAGCAGAAATTCCATGTGAAACAAGATCATGTATTAGATGATGAATTGATATAGTTGTGTAATAGCTATGTAAAAATACAGAGCGGAAAAAAGTACATACTAGTATATTCTTTTTTTGAAACAGTACTCCAAGTGTGCTATTTTATCCTGTGTAGTTAAGCCATTCCATAAATTAATAGGTATAAATTACCGATGTCTTTAAAATATTCAAGACTCAAAATCCAAAATGAGTTTCATAATGATGCTAATATTACCAATTTGATGGGATTCACTGGATTTCTAAAGGTTTGCTCTCAGCAATAATGAAATGAATATATTTTTTTCTGATTGTTTTCCCCCGATGGAAATCAATTCTGTAATGCTTCGTCTTGTTTTACTCGTTTTTAATTATGGTAGCATTTTATACTTTCACACCACATAATGACTTTTCCAGATACTATTTACCTAACAAATAAGGCGTAATATGCTTATGGCACACAATATGTAGAAAAACGACAGTAAATAAGATATGTGTACTGTTTGAGTTATCTCGCTTAACCTACAAATATTTTCTGACAAGGTGATGTGTAATCTTAAATGTTCTTATTCTGCAGTAGATAATCTGATATTTAACATTTTCTATGCATATATGATCACATGATATGATTTCGATTTACGGCACTTAATGCACATTTTGATAATCAGTAAAATTGATAATGGAAATGGGAAATGTGTCAAAGAGACCAAATAGTTATCAAATGTATCAGCATTATAATTAAGTACGTCAGACGCGTGTTTCGTCTACACAAGACTCATAAAACAGGTATAATAAAGCCAAACAAGTACAAAGTTGAAGAGCATTTAGCACCCAAAAGTTGTGCCAAATACGGCTAAGGTAATCTACTCCTGGGATAAAAAAATTCTTAAGTTTTCCAAAAATTAAATTTTTGTAAACAGAAAAAAAAATTACCACATTATTGATATTCATGTCAACACCAAAATGTTGACTACTGAGCTGGTGATACCCTCGGTGACGTCAAACCAGCAGTGGCATCGATCCAGTGGTGTAAATAGTTATCAAAGGTACCAGGATTTTAATTTAGTACGCCAGATGCGCGTTTCGTCTACATAAGACTCATCAGTGACGCTCACATCAAAATATTTATAAAGCCAAACAAGTACTAAGGTTGAAGAGCATTGAGGATCCAAAACTTCTAAAAGTTGTGCCAAATACAGCTAAGGTAATCTATGCCTGGGATAAGAAAATCCTAAAGTTTTCGAAAAAAATCAATGTTTTGTAAACAGAAAATTGACCACGTTATTAATATTCATGCCAACACCGAAATGTTGACTACTGGGCTGGTGATACCCTCGGGGACAAAACGTCCACCAGCAGTGTCATCGACCTAGGGGTGTAACTAGTTATAAGACTGGCGTCAAGAATATGGACCCACACACAATAAATTGAATTTATGACGATTGAATCGAATATATTTGAAAACCGAAAACTAATAAAATCGTTGAATAGCGGACATAATCATGACGGACTGTGCAAAGAACCGCGAAATTCGAAGAAGGAATCAGAACTATGCATGAGGGAGCCGGTTCATTAATTTCAAATGATTTTCTAAAGATAAACCACAGCAATAGATAAAAAAACATTGTCTACATTTTCATGCCAGTTAAACAAAGAACTGAGCTTTTTGGTTATTGATCCATTAAGACATTAAAATAGCCCATCAGCAGAAGTATTTGCTAACTGTAATAAATTGAAAAAAAAATGGTGAGTGTCATTAATACGAGATCTTCAAATTGATGAATTTTCATTGATTTTCCTACTATATTTCCATTTCAGGAATAACTTAAATTATGTCACAGAGGAAATAGAAGATCCTAAAAAGTGAGTGTGTGTTTTATTTTTAAATTTCTATGTAACTGTATTTCAATATACAACTCACTATGAACGTAACTTTGTTCAGTTTACTTAAAATTAAAAAAACCCAAAACTACACAAATCCATAACCCAATTTTACCTTCTACAAGCATTTATTTTTCAGTCTATGCTTTAAAATTGAAATTCGACAACATACATGCTTCGTAATTATTACTTATTATATCAACCACTCAGACGATTCTAATAACAAAAAACATCCAAACATAAATTGAACACTTACTATAGTATATAACATTTCTATGCTACTTTTTGAAAATAAACAGAACATTTAAAAGACATTAATGCAACGACATTGATTTTCTGTACAAAAATAAAAATAAGGTTTAGGAGAAATTAATGCATTGTAAAATCACCTCTATTTCAGAAACCTTCCGAGGGCAAACATTATAGCAGTACTACTTGTTACTATTGTGTATATACTTACTAACATATCGTATCTAACAGCCATGACAGCGGCAGAACTACTTTCTGTGGACGCAGTAGCAGTCGTAAGCTCACATTATATCTAAGAGTTAGCAATGTAATCCCACTTATCAAAATAAAAGGGAAGAAGCTTCGATACTAGATAATAAGTTTTCTCCTGATCATGTGCCTGTCAAGGTCAGGCAGGAACCTCCTTAGTTATTGTCTAAAGTTACACAATGTATGATATATTGAGTGTGTTCCTTTAAAGAATTTTCAGAAGATTGTTTATAATACCTGCTAATTTCATTCAAAACTTTAGAAGCTCGGGTCGGTAAATTGCTTGACAACAGGAATATTATCTGTTGTATTTTTAAACACCCTGTGTTAACCTGTATTTATCCTGCAATTGGTTGTTCTACTATACAGATACAGGCCTACAGATATTGCTGTGCTGTATATGTATACTATACAGATATCGCTTTAAAGCTCCGCCCACTGTCGGACCGTGTATTGTATGAACCTACGTGACCTCAGAATGTGTATTGGAGTCGCATTCATTGGGAATTAACGATTACTTTTATACGTTCCGTTTGTTTGCAAACATTTCTTTAGAGCAATAAGAATCACACCAATCTTCTGATAACATACATACATGAACAGCAGTCTTTTCTACGATGACAACTGTCGATTTCAAAACTTGAATGTGTATGATTGTGTAATAAAAACAACCATGTCAGTTTCAGCATGCATGATTAGTGAATGTCGAGTCTGAAGCGTAGGACAACTCGTACACTCCTGTTTCAAATTGGACATTTTTTTTTCATTTGTTTTTACTGTTGAAATTAGTTATGTTAACATAGATAATTATTCACCTTGAGTGATGTATTGTTGTTGATCATTCGAGATTTTTTTTTGACGAACCCGTGAATGTGTGATTACTGTATTGTATTACTACACGGGCCTCACTGGATTTCAAATCGAAAATAAATGCAAAACATGTGTTTTTGTGTCTTTCAAAACACAAATAATATACAGAATTAATTGCAGGATAAAGACAATAACTGTTTAGTGTCTTTAAATATCAGTCGTGTTTATACTCGGCTCGAAACGGATGTAATAGCTAGCTAAAAGCTCGCATACACCTTGTTTCCTAGCTTTATACAAATACAGCTGATATTTAAAGACACTAAACAGTAATTGTCTATATATCTATCATACTATCTTTTGAAAAATTCTGTCAAATTAGCATCAAATTCATATGTGTTTCCTCTTGAAAAAATTACGCACTGTATGACTTTTGTGCAATTTTACTTTTAAATAAGAATTACTAAGTAAGATGTTAGGTAGTACTGAAAACATTTGGATTAAATAAAATGCCTTGTCCCCCAATTGCATTTAACCTTATCAAGGTTGTTGTTTTTCTTGGATTTGTGTGGTCTATTCGAGAAAGTATTACATATTGTGTACATTTTTTTTATAGCAGATTGTACCTCGTTATTTATTTGTCTCATTTATAAAAGTATAAAGTAGAAGTTCATTGACATCATATATTATGCATAATGGTTACATAATTTTTATTGTTTTATTATATGGTTCAACATCTTTAATATTTCTATAGCTAAAAACAGCATTACATATTTTATTGGTCTCATGAGGTCAATGAATATTCAGAAATAAAATACCGATATTAAACATTTTATTGTTTAAAAATGTAGTGTCTTTTAAAGTATACCCTTAAGTTTTAACAACACTTTAATATCCACCAACAAAATGAATGCATTTAGCCATGCAGACTAGAATATTAAATTCATTAGTATGTGTTTTTCGTTTTTTGAATCATCTGCAAAGCTGTGCATTTTATACTCGGTATGTGCAGTGTTATCCCAGAGCATTGCCAGTTTTTCGTTTATGAGTAAGAATATCCGAACCTGATTGCACCCGCTGTGTGTTGACACAATTCAAATGATTGTTCCACGTAACCACGTGTTCAATTACAGACAACCCGCAATGAAAATACCGTTTTTAAACAAACAGAGATTGCTTATTCTTTACAGTGACCGACTTCAATTTTAGGCAAATTGTACTGCGCATGTCGTATTTGAACGGTATTAACATTAAAATGAATTTGAAAATTACAAAATAAAATCAATTGCGACATTTCGAAAAAGCATACATTTTTGTTGTTTCGTATAGTTATAAAACTGTTTAACCACGATAACTTTACTGACAATATGTGTAAATTGAACTTGCTGCTTTGAACGACTCAAAAAAGTCGCTCATCACTTTTTAAGGCTGCTCAAGGTTTTTATAGAACGCATATTTTTTTTTTATTGTTGGCTTTTCTAGGCTCAGCTGCAACGATTAGAAATTTTCAAGTTTATTTAATAAAATAAACTGAAATCTGCCAAAATATATTTGTATTTATTACAGACATGGGGAGACAGAGTTTTAGGGGGAGCAGCTATTCTCATGCCCTTAGCAGTTTTATTTTCAACTTTTGGAGCTGCTAATGGTACCCTATTCAGTGGAGGAAGGTAATCTATGTCAAGATATTTACATATATATAACATAACAATATCGGTATCAATTTGTCCTCATCCGATGAGCATTTCGTAATAAAAGTATCTCTTCACTGATGACTTTGGTCAAATAATTGTAATTAAAAATCATGAAAATGAAAGATATATTCCTTTATATAACATAAACTCATCATAGATAACAGGATTAGATAAAATATTTATGCCACACGCACATTTCGTCTACAAAAGACTCAACAGTGACCGTTCGAATAAAAAATATTAAAAAAAAACCTTGGTATTTCAAAATTTCAAAATTCTGTTAACCAATTAATTTACATTTATGACCATATAAATGATACACCCAAGTCAACTCAGAAGTGCTGAATACTGACGAAATTTAAAATGTTTTTATAACAACATTCGTGTGTTCATGCCAGTACTGAACAGTCCACCAACATATGCATCGACCTATGCCTTGTCATAACATATACAGACTCAATCTGGTGTTTTTATGATATTCTATTTCCGTTGTTTAAGATGATTGACCTATAATGGTTTACTTTTATAATTTGTTATTTGGATGGAGAGTTATCTCCTTGGCACTCACAACACATCTTCCTATATCTAAAAACTGATGCAATTAAATAAGTGGGTATAACAATTATACTAGTAGATATACGGGTATATGTAAACATACGTCAGCCAACGTTGATCTGCAATTAATTTGGCTAATCTGGTGTTAAAGTTCTTTTCTTTTTTTTTTTTTTTTTTTTTTTATCCTAAAGCTACTTCCAAGTCAGCGTATTAACTTTCCCCTGATTTCAAATTTCTTAGTTTGAGCGTTTCTTATTAAGGTAAATACAAAAAGTGCTTCGAAAGCAATGTTGATTTTATTTTCATCTGTAACAATAGTGATACTATCATGTGTTCATTGTTGACATACAATATGAAAAATCTTAAAAGGATATGTGTTTTGTTTACAATAACAGATATTTGCCATATTATAAAAAGTATGTTTTACTTTTCCTGTTGACATGGCATGCTTAAGTTTTTTTTTAATTAAATGTTTACCAAACGAGGAAAAGATGATTAATTAAATTTCATTTCAGAATCTTTTCTACACGGATTGTTTTGTTTCTCTTGATATATCACAGTTTAGATAAAATGACAGAATATTTAATAATTAAAATTTATGCTTCACTTCAGTATTTGACATATATTCTTGTAACCTTAACAGATGTTTTCACTTCAAATATTATTTTGTTACAGAGTTGTGTACGTAGCCAGTAGAGAAGGTCATTTACCCGAAGTTTTGTCGTATGTACATTGTAAACGGGTCACACCAATGCCGTCCATTGTTTTTACAGTTAGTAGATTGTATTAAAAAACTATTAAGTATGTAAAATCATTTCCTCATTCTATATTTTCTGGTAGTTAGTACGCATCATGCATCTGTATGTATTTCATTTGCATATGAATAAAGAAGGGAAATAGAGAATATGTCAATGAGAAAAAAAAACAGATAAAAAGACATCTAGTTATAAAGACACAATTACAGTTTAATTCCCATCATACAAAAAAAGTAAAATAAAAAAAAAAAACGTACTCCAAGGGAATTTAAAACGAAAAGACTTTTATATAAAAATACCTTCATATAATATGACAAAATCAAATCAGACTTAAACACATCTTGCGAATGACTTGGTTCATAATTTGTCTTTTGTAGAAAATAGTGGATTAAGTATTGTTTTATAGCTAGCTAAACCTCTCACTTGTACACCAAGTTCCTATGTATATAAAAGAAGTATTAGTCTTCTTTTAATGCACTTTTAATGTCTGGATGCTGTCTCATTGAAGTTGACATTACAACTCCTTTACATCTTAATTATCTAAACAATAGCCCATCTTTTTCGCTAAGAACTTAAAGACCTTAAAAAAGCGGGATATCCATTTCATTTAACCCTCTACGGTACAAACAGAAATAACTCACACCCATACCGATATCAACATTTGCTATAACATACAGAGGGATATTTTCTGGTTTTGATTACTGTCACCTTTACGTTTATCAAACGTTTTCTTTTCAGAGTTAACACCAAGGAAATTTTACAAGGTTTACACCTGAAATCAAATGGATAGAAAGAGTTTAAATTTTCCGACAACTTTTTTTAATGCAAATAACAGTATTCAAATACACATTCCAAAGTATAACAACAAAAAATTGAAAAGATTTATGTCGATATATTTAAGAACTAGTTTGTACTTATAGGCTTTAATTAGCATCGCCATGGTGATACCAGGAAATATAGGAAGTTTGATTGACTTCTTCAGTTTTACAGCATGGCTGTTCTACGGTGGAACAGTTGGTTCTCTTATACTATTAAGATTTACAAGAAAGGATTTAGAAAGACCTTTAAAGGTTAGTGCAATGATTTATAATTTTATTAATTTGTTTTCCATTTAGTTGTATATAGACAACCGAACACCACCATATTTTAATTTTAAGAGTGAAGATTTAGAAAATCATCAATAATCGCTTGTTCCTGGGTTCTTACATAAAACATAAATACTGTATTATCAGATTTGAAGAAAAAAAAAACAGCGATATATCTTATAATTTTGATATACCCTAAAAATTTCAGCCACAATAAAAAAACATTTTGATTTCAACTGATTTTCTTTTTGCAATCATTTTTCAGATACCGATTATAATACCTATAGTATTTGTGTTGATCGCTTGTTACTTGGTTATTGGACCAATTGTTCAAGATCCAAAGATTGAATTCCTGTACGCCTTTCTCTTTGTTATTGGTGGACTTTTGTTTTATATTCCTTTTGTGTTCTTCAAAATAGAACTGAAAATATTTGGTAAGTATGAAAAACGTCTGAGAATTTTCTGTGTAATATACACATTTTTCTGTAATTGACTTTTTTTGAAAGACATTCAATCAAAGATAAACCATAAAAGAATGTGCGGTGTAAAAGTGAATAAGACACAAACCTAACAACGCAATGTGCATAAAATAAGTTGTAACTCGGCTCAAATCGAGAATATTTGCGAACAAATTTAACAGATATAATCAAGTATCTGCAATCAATGCAACATTACAAAAAAACGATGTATTGCTTCCATAAAAGTAATATATTTTACCTGCACTGAAATGTACATGCATGTGATATTGCAAACGATACGTGCTACTATAAGAAAAAGAAATACTATAAAAATTTAACAGCATTTAAAACTAATATGACAAGGAGCAATTAGTATGATGTCATATGTGTGAATGGTTTTGATGTAAAAATGAATTGAAAAAAATGTTTGTTTTATTTTAGGTTTTCCTTTTGCATAAAGCAAACAAATTAAAAACAGACATGAATTAAAAATGTGTCCCAATGTTATTGTTGATAAAGTATTTATGTTTTATTTCAGCAAAAGTAACAGAATTTTGTCAATTGCTATGTGAGATAGTGCCTAGCCCGTATGAGCCTGATGATTAACATCTGCATACCAACATTTGATCACAATGTGCAATCTTCGACTGAACATTGATTGTACACTAAATTCAATGTAACATCTTATAAATGAATATTATCATAATTTTAATACATTTAGTTTATTCAATTCGATTTAACCTATATTCATTATTCATAATCGTGGAGGACAATCCCCTCAACAACCCCATTTTGCATCATTATTTGACGTTGTTTTTGAGGAAGATAACGGTTTTGTAGGACTAGCTTTAAAGATGATATTTTTATGTTTTATCATTGATAAATTCTAAAAAAAGAAAAAATATTTTGGTAAATATTGTCTAAGTATTTGTCATGTATCTTTGCCATTTTGTTTATGTCATTGTTTATATTATCCCATATCGATTTCCCTCAAGGTATAATTGTCCCTTTTAGCATGTTATTTTAAATATTATCCCGTAACTAAGTCATATATGCACTTTTTAGTATGTCATCTTTTTTTATTACACTATATCTATTTTTGCGAAGCATATATTTGAGGCAAGATCTAACCCTGCTGCATATTTTGCACTGTCTCAAGTCAGGTACCTCTAACCTGTATGCTTTTATGATTTTAATTCATATATTTGCTTGGAGTTAAATGTGACGTCCGTTTTCGCTGAACTAGTATGTACTTTTGTATCAAGGCCAGCTCAAACCAGCCTTCTGATCGGGTTTCCTCACTGTGTCGAAGATCCATTGGTGGCTTTCTGTTTTTCAATCGGGTTGTTGTGTCTCTGTCTCTGTCTCTGTCTCTTGTCGCCGTTTCCATTTTCAACTTCATATATACCCTTTTGAGCATGACTTTTTTTAGATATCATCTTGTATTAATGTTCTTCAAGGCATTTATAAAAGTGAGGTATTTAGCAAATAAGTTTGTTTAAACTGACAACGTCTGTCTGAAACTTGCTAAGAAGTCTGAGCTGGATACCCCAAGTCCCCTATTTCCACAATAAAACAGTAGAATATGTACAAAGGCGTCTGACTGTTTTATCTTTGAAATCATTTAGGACAGATGTTGATTATCCTTTGTACGTGTATTATTGTGTGTCATGATGAAATATTGATTTTTTAAATAATAAATATATATATATCAAAATTATTGGTGAATTTAGTTTATTTTCCAATGTCTCCTAAATTGAAAATTATTGCGCAAATGATGAAGATTAACTTCCGGGAACAGAAGAAAAAATGATTGAGGACTCCTTATACCTATATTATTTTACTATCACCAAGGCAGTGTTACATAGTTATAACATCTTTAATTTGTTTTTGTTGTTGAACATAAGAAGTCAAGAATAGTACATGTGAAACAGTTTAAGTTTTAGTTTGTAATCCGGATTTGTTTTTTTCTTAATCGATTTATGAATTTCGAACAGCGGTATACTACTGTTGCCTTTATTCATAAAAAGAAAATAACAAAAATAACAAATTCGAGGAAAATTCCAAACGGAAAGATTCTAAACAAATATCAAATTCAAAATGTCAAACACATCAAACAAATGGATATTAACTGCGGGCATTGTTTAATGAAGTGAATGGTGGATTAAACAAGGTTTTATAGCCAGCTTAACCTGTCATTTGTAAATATAACAAAAATGTAAGATAAATGACTGTACTCGCTCATTTTTTATGTTCTTATACTTCTCGAAAGCATAGAAAAATCACCGAATGAGAGCATGTTATTTTGTTCTCGCACACAGCACCGACCACCAATTACTCATATTTAAAAAAAAATAATGGCGTTTTATATGTATTAAATGTCGTGAAAAAGCACAAGCGTCGCCTTTTGAACATGTTTTTGAGGTGATGTTCTCGAGAGTTTATGAGAGTTTAAAGTAAAGGAGACGAACATAGAATGATAAAAATATATTATATATAACGATTTCATATTTGTTTGAAAAAGAAAAGAAAAACATAGATGAGTATATAGATATAACGATAGTGGTATGAAATTTAAAACGGACAATATAAAAATTATATCTTTAAGGACGAACATATCATTTTTCTCTAGTCTTTTTGCCTTCTTTTTCGATCCGTTTCCTTTTCTTTTTTTGATTTTTCATTGCTTTCATTAGTTTCTTTCTCGCGTTCTTTACAATTTTCTTTTCCTTATGATCTACTCTTTCAACGGTACCATTTCTAGCGTCTTTAACAATTTGCTTTTTCTTCTGATTTGCTCTTTCCACAGACCCATTTCTAGAATCTCTTTGCTGTAGTTTCCCTATAACAACATTTGTAACAAGGTTTCCACCTTTGCCTCCCGGACCTGGTCCACCGCCGCCTCCGCCACCACCACCCTTAATGTTAAGACTCACTCCATGTAGAGGGCTTTCAGATCCGGAAGTAGTGACCTTTGACCCTTTTCTATGCTCAGACTGAATTTTCCTGATTAACAGGTTTGTTATTACCCCTCCTCCATCTCCGCCTTTTCCTACTCCACCTCCACCGCCGCCACCTCCTCCGTCAATAACTAAATTAAGTGAAGTTAATTTTCGTCCATCATCTGTTTTGATAAGTGTTTTTGATCCCTCACTTGTATGAATCGTCCTTATTTTCTTGATAACAAAATTAGTTCTAATACTACCACCATCTCCAGCTGGACTGATTCCTTCACCCCCGCCCTCACCACCCCTTTTAATATTCAAACTATAATTTCCTTTATTATTATCATGGTTGACCTCTTGAGCATTACTAATAGCATTTTTAAAATCTGTTTTCAATGGTTGAAACTTTACTTTTGCTTCTTTTTCCGTGTCTTTTTCTCTCGTTTCTATAACTTTATTGTCATCTGTTAGCTCTGCTGAACAATTGTCATCAATGACAAGTAACCAAAACACGACGGCATAACTAACTGTAAGGTTCATCTTTTCTGAAAGAGAAATATAAACAACGTATACGACAGAAGTTAATCAATGTTTAAATCTCACTTATCGGTTAAAAAGATACAAAACAAGATAAATTAAATTCTGGGAAAATCGAATGCACTCTTGACTATACTAAACATAGATCCCAGGCTCAATATGTTGTATGTAAGACATGCGTTCGTAAATAATATACTCTCCAATTACGCTAAAATAAAAATGTTAAAAGGCAAAATAAAGTACGAAGTGGAAGAGTATTGAGACCATAGATTCTGATAGGTTTTATTAAATACAGCTGAAATTATCAATTTCTGGGATAAAGACTCTTCAGTATGTCAAAAAAAAACAAAGTTTTGTTAACAGCTAATTTATTTTTATGATCTTATCAATGAAATTAAATGTAAAACAGAAGTGTTGATAACTCTCGGGGATACAGACTCCAACAGTAGTGGCAGTGACATAGTGGTTGAGCCTAAACATGTCAGTCAGCAAGAAAGGGATATCCTGCTAAATATCAACATCGTTATGATGACAAACGCGATTAAATTACAGATCGGACGAATATTCCAGTGTCTAATGATTTCAGACCACACAAAATCTAATAAAATGCACTTTCAGACACCTTCGTATATGAATGCAGCGTCTAATTATTAAATAATAAAGACGGTTACATGTTTTAATCTTAACATCTGTGGTCTGTCACCCTAATATTTTTGGCCTTGAAATTGCAACCAACACGATTGATAAATGGATAGCATGATAAAACAAGACAACTTTACTGCACAAATATGATATTACTATGATGACATTATTAAAACAATTTAACAGATCTGACTTAAAATAACAATTTAATATAGTTTAAATTTGTTAAAATCTAATAACACACAATGTATATATTATATCAACAACTACATAATTATCATTTGTTTTGGGGTTAGGACTTTTTTCCGTTTCTCAAATATCTTAATGACGACATTTTAAATGAGTCTTTTTTGGCAGCAGCTGTTATGCACTTTTACCTTTAGGAATACATAAGAATAGATGCGTCAAGTGTTTAAATATACATTTTCTTCGTTTTCCTTTGTAAGCACTTTCAAATACTTAGAACCGTGAATTTCGATTGCTCATCACTAGCAACGTTGTGAAAATAATATTTTTAAAAACGGATTTTGAATATATATTAAAATGTATGTATCAAATCATTGTAAATTATACTGTCCAGAAATTATAATTTCTAAAAATAAACTATTAAGAATATTCTCACGATGAAGATATGTTAATAAATGACTAAAGCTCTGTTTCTTAACATGTCTCATACGAGTCCGATTTACATAAAACGAAATGAACAGAAATGATATCACCTTGCACGGTTAAAATTATGGTATCTGAATGAATGGCTCAATTCCATCAACAAAACGTCAATGTGTGTACGAGTATTCGAGTGCCTTCGGTAATGTTTGTATGACTGGTCTAATTCATTCAAAGCAGACATGTCTGTAAGAATATTCGGAATTGAAATTGATTCGAAACTAGATAGAGATGTAGTATAATTACTTACCTTTTATTTGTTTTTTTCTGTTAAAAAAAATTGAATATCATTATATACTAAATATTTTTTAACACGTGGTGTCTCTTTGTTTATTTTTAAATGATAAATCATGCATAAAAACAACAAGAGAACTAATGACATATCTGTATTTGACTTGTAATGGTGTTTAGAACTCTTCATACCACATTTAGCTCTACATGTGTTTCATTGTATAAATATTTGATACAATTATTGTTTCCGTGTTAACCAGACTTTGGTCTAAAGGCCGACCGGAGCAGTAAACAAAACTATTACTAGGTAATATAAAATTGCCTAAATATCTGGTCATTAAATTAACTTGATGTACAGGTTATGAACGGACCGATCTGTAAGTTGTAAAACGTCTGCAATACAAAGGAGAAACAAGTAACTAATTAGGGAGAACAATTAGTAACAGATGTAATTTTGAATTTACCACATAAAATATGAAGATACAATGTCATAAGGGGATTCTTGTTGGAAAGATGAGCAAAAATCAAATAATCATTTCATTCATTAAACATAACTGAAATGGACAGGTGAAAATAGAAAAAAGGGCTAGAAAACAAAACATAGACACCTTTTATATATGAAAACATTATTTATTAATAATTTAAAAATGGACTTTTGAACTAGACTTTAGTGACTTCAAATACAGATTTGAATGTTCAGTGGTCAACATGACAGTTTCCATATGTTGAACAATGTCCCAGATCGGACATGACTCAGCGCTAAACACATATGTATACATTCCTTAAGTTCCTGTCCCAATTGAGAATTTTGAAATACAGTAGAAGTTGTTGGATTAATCCACTATTTTCTACATAAGAACATGCCTGACCAAAGCCAGGAATATGACAGATGTTATCCATTCGTTTGATGATTTTGAGCTTTTGATTTTGCCTTTTGACTTGGATATTTCCTTTTTGAACTTACCTAGGAGTTCGGTATTTTTGTGATTTTATTTTTTATTGTCTGTTTCACATTTTTCGTTTTTTGTTGAAACACAATTTATTTTGTCATTGAAATAAGTTGTTTCATTGGTTAACATATCGTGTCTTCTTTTGTTTTTTATACTAGACAGTAACAAATGGAAAGCAGAACAATAAATGAAAAGCTATAGAAAGATGTGGCATGAGTGCCAATGAGACAACTCTCCATCCAAATAACAATTTATAAAGGTAAACCATTAAAGGTCAATGTACGGCCTTCAACACGGATCCTTGGCTCACACCAAACAAAAAGCTATAAAGGGCCCCAAAATTACTAGTGTAAACCATTCAAACGGGAAAATCAACGGTCTATTTAAAAAAAAAAAAGAGAAACGAGAAACACGTATAAATTACATAAAAACAAACGACAACTACTGTTCATCAGATTTCTGACTTAGGACAGGCGCAAATATTTTAATTCCATATTATTGATGGGAAATTTCCTAAAATTCGTTTTATGAAATGATCTGAATAAGAAATATCCACAGGAATCATTACCAAAAATAGATGTAAACACCATGGCCATAAACTGGATGGCCATTTTGTAAAGGAAACGATGTTTTAAATTTTGAGTTAGGGGGGAATGTTTTTGGCTTCTCTAACAAGTTTTAGTACTTAATTTATATTGGAAATAGTTATGATTTGTTTCTGACTTTATGTTTTGAGAACAACATTTTGGCAGCAATACTTGATCTAAAAATAAGTGATCTTGTTTTGGCTTCAATATAATATGTTGTATTACTCATAACAGTTAAATTCTATCACATCTATTAGGTAATTATAAAAATATTCATACAGGGTATAATTCCACACATGAGCTTTACACATACTAACTATTAACGTTGTATACCTCTCTTTCGTGCAAAACCGGTCATAATAACTCTGGTACTGCAGGGAAATTGACCAATCACAGTTTTTTTCATATGAAAAAAGCAAACAACAAAGATTTTACAGATATTTTATTAGTTTAAGTCGTTTCCAATGAGGCGTTTCATTATGAAACAAATATGTAACCAAATAGAATAAATTTTATAAACTATTTCATCTGTGTACGAACATGATATACATGTATATATGAAAGCGGTTTAACCTAACTTTATGAAATAATAACAGCAAAGATATACAGCACAGAACAAACCGACAAAGAATCACTATACCATGACAGAGACAAATGGTATTTAAACAAGAATTGGGGTTACAGTCGCTTTATATCATACAAATCAAATAAAACGTTTCACACTTGTAAATTAATGTAAGAACATAAGCAAACATGAAAATAGATTAGAAATATGTTCTTTTAACGAAACTTTCTGCTGCAATAGTTGAGTAACAAATTGTATGGCTAAGTGTTGTCTTAATTTGAGACAAATTAGTTTAAAGTAAGAAACGCTGGCATATAAATAATACGTTTTCAGAATAGAACAGATCATATAAGTACAAGTTCTGAATTCATTAATGATGAAGTATTTTTGTCGTTAAATTTCGGTTTATTTTTTGTGTAATTTTGATTCGTACATATTTTATTTAGCTTGAAATTTAGCATCAAAATTTTTAAGCCTTTGTTGATATTTTTAGGAAAAGATGAATCCTCTTGATAACATTATTTTGTCATTTTCCGTCACATCACTACTAGTAATTAGGTAATGGCTTAATCTTGTTTTTGTTATTCCTTTTTCTCTTCAACATCCTTTTTAATTTCCGATCCTTTTTATTTTTTCTTCTTCTAGCACCATTTTTTGTGACTGTCTTAACTTTTCCTATGACAATGTTTGTAACCAAATCACCGCCATCTCCACCTTGACCTGGTCCCCCACCTCCACCTCCACCACCGCCATTAATATTCAAACTGAGTCCACGTAGAGGGTTTTGAACTTCAACAATAGTTGCATTTGCTTCATTTCTGAAAACAGTCTTTAATTTGTTGATTGTCAAGGTTGTAAATAAACTTCCTCCATCACCGCCTTTTCCTATCCCCCCTCCTCCCCCGCCACCTCCCCCATCAATGATCAATTTAAGTGCCTCTAATGTTCGTCCATCACCAGGCTTTATTTTTACTATTGTTCCGTCACTGGTATGAATTGTCTTGATTTTATTAATAAACAAGTTAGTAGTAAGATTTCCACCATTTCCACCTGGATCGATTCCTCCCCCGCCACCACCTCCGCCTCCTTTTATATTCATATTGATATTTCTGTCAATATTAGAAAGTGCTACCTGATCAGTATTGCTTAAAGTTCTTTCTAATTCTTTCGGAGCTAGACTTTTTTGTATTGCTTTCTTTCCTAATCTTCTTCCAAAAGTTCTAGATCGTGGTCTATGTCTTGGTAGTCTTCCGTGTCTTCGGCGATAGTTTTCTGCATATGATCTATGTCCTGAACAATTGTTATAAATAACAAAGATAAACATCACACTGATGTAAATTATTGAGATGTTCATTTTTTCTGCAAGAAGAAATAGAAACGAACTAAATTAATGCTTAAAAAAAACTTTTTTTATTTTTTTATTTTTATTTCTGTCTTAAATTGGGTATAATGTTAATGGCGACATTATTTGATGATAAAACACATTGAAGCAACCAAAAGGTCAAATCACGTCGCGTCATGTTTGCGCGTTTTGATAATATTTTATACTTTTTTTAACGTTATTTGCGCTTTATTCCGCACATTTTCGCAGTTCTATATGACAATTGTAAGTTATCTCAATAACATTCGAGTTCTGTATGGTAAAGAGATGAAAAAATAAACACATTCTTATTAATAAAATTAACGACACCAACATTATTTTCAATTTTATGTATTATATCATATACTATTCCGAAAAGGAAAAAAAAGAGAAGACGGTTTTACAGAAAAGAAATATCAGTTATCTGTAATAACGTATCTTTGAGAACAGTTGATAATATTTTCCTTCTATGCATGGTCAAATTTTATTAATTAGCAAATTTATCTTGATATTGTTTTAAAGACGTATAACCTACCTGTTTAGGTTTTTCCTATGAAGAACAATAGAATGTTTATTACAAATGCACTATATCTTATAAATATCTTTAAATATACAGTGTATGTGCAAATGTGTATCCTTGTTTACATTAAAATGAAAAATTGAAACTTTAAGTAACAAAGGAACTTCATGCACTTTATTTTAGAGCAATGACCTGATGTTATTTTTTTTTCGCAATATTCTATTGCAATCTATCAGATGGTTGTATAATTCATTAGAAAGATTTATATTATGGTTAAAATATTAGACGAATGTTTCCCCCAATAAATAAAGGCAACAGTAGTATACCGCTGTTCAAAACTCATGAATCCATGGACAAAAAACAAAAATCGGGGTAACAAACCAAAACCGAGGGACACGCATTAAATATTAGAGGAGAACAACAACACAACACTTAAATGTAACACACACAAAAACGGACCAAGCATCAAACAAAATCCCACGAGAATAACAAATATAACATAATAAAATCGGAAAGAAAAGGTGTAAAACTGTTAAGTGCGATTTAAGAATTGCTTTTGGTTCCTAAAAGACCAAAACATCATGTACACGTAGAAAAATTCACCAATCGGTCAGCAAAGAATACATTGTTGAAAAAATCCCTTATTTACAATAAATGTAATTAAATGATATGTGACAAAGGAGAATATGGGGGAGATGAAATCTTCATACGAGCCATAGACTTAGAGATAGTAGTATTAGATGAGACAAGAAGTGTTATAATGAAAGTTTTGTGAGATATACCATTATTTTTTACAGGATTAATCTAGACTCTAACATTGCATTGTAATATTTTGGTGCGATTTGTTCAGCATTTGGTACCAGTTTGCATAGTTTTAATATTAGTTTTTTACATATAGAATATCTTTTATGACAGGATGATAAAGAATACCAATGGAACATGATTCTGTCAGAAAAAAAAGATAAATTCAGATTATCAAATCTTAACTGAATTATACCTGCACATATTTAAACGAGCGTAGAGCATGACATGAAGGAATTATATCTTGAATATAACTTTTCAACGTATTTAATATGAACAACCCGACAATTGTCAAAAGAAGAACAGGACCAGAGCACCTGTGATCACCATTGGTTTTTCGTATTAACAGTGTTGCTCAGTTTTTAGTTTTCTGTTTTAGTTTTCTGTTGTATAAACACCTGTGTTTTTTCATAGTTTATTCGTTTTTTGTCATACCAGAGGCAGTTTAAAATGTTGTGATCTTTTGCTCTTGTCTTTATCACCTTTTCGTCCGTTTTGCCTTGATTGTAACATCCCCGGACAAGAACTATCAGAGATTTTGCACTGACCATTGATATGTTAGTTTTATGCTAATTTGTCTTTGTTGACATTTTTACATGCTACGTCAGTTTGTTTGGTTAACGCATCATTGCCAATAAAATGAAATTTCATGCGACTGTCATACAAATGAGAGGTTTAGCTATGAAACCAGGTTTTTTCATAAGAAGTGTACCAAGTGTCAGGAATATGATGACAGTTGTTACTCCGATTGATGTGTTTGAGCTTTCGATTTTGCCTTTTGTTAACTGATTTTATATTTTAAATTTTCCTCGGAGTTCGGTATTTTTGTTTTCCTACTTTTTACTGTTGATAACACAGGATATTAGCTTATTAAACACTAAAGTTTTCTACCCTCATGAATTTATTACACTAGCCTTTTGTAATACACACATGTTTTATGTTCTAAAATTTCGTATTTTATTATGCCTTTACTTTGTATATCTTCGAGTATCATTGCCAAGTTTCATGAAGATGAAACACTTGTTTGGTGTGGCAAATAATAAGCTTAGTATCTTTAATAAGTTTTACTATGTGAAACATGACGCTTAATGCAATGGAACAAAATATGTTCACCCTCCAAGAACAGCTGCGATCACAAAGAGTTTTTGGTTTTCTTAATGGACTTAATGAGTTTTGTCTCTTTGGTATCTTATGATTATCAATTATATTTCAATATATGTCCAGACTTCTAGGTAAACCATCTAGGTATTGAAGAAAGTATGTGTTGTTACGGTATATTCGTAGGTTTCAAATCTATTTTGTTTTTTTTTCCTGCAGACAAACTTTAACGAACCCGGCAAATTGAGTTGGACGTTCCTATCATCAGGAAACATTAGTGGTGAATTAAGTTGCTTTTGAGTATTAAAATTAGAAAAATAGTTTTTTAACGAGTCTGCATATATCAAAGTAATGGGATTAAGGTAATTCTCTGCACACGACAACAGTACTTATTGTGTTTTGTGTATGGTTTTGTATGGAAAGATAACCACACATATTGAGTTGGCTTTTGTTTTTATCATATATGTCAAATATATTTGCCATATCAATAAAAATCCTAATGAATGCATGTTGATGGTTCAAAATGTTGTTAGGCTACATTATCTAAAAATATATAGTGATTGTTCCTGTATCCCCAAACATATCAAATATACCCATTGTGTAATAAGATAAAGAAAGTCAGTAACTCTTTTTATCAAAAAATCCTCATATTCTTTGTATTGTTTTTCAAGCTATATTTCACAATAACAAAATGTCTTTGTGTTAAATGCTCTGTATTTTGTCATTTTTTAGTTATGAAAACCCACAGATTGAACATCTTTGGATTTGTTATAAATGGACATCTGTTTTTTTTATTTCGTACATTTGTTTAAAGAAACCCAACTTCAGGATAAAAAGCACAGTTCCTTGCTCAATTAGGCATATTGAGTAAAAAATGAACTGAGGTTTTGCAAAATCTCTCTCATACAATAGTACTGTTTTTTTTTATGGTTGGCTGCTTTGCATCCACTTACTGTTGAATAGTTACAATGCCCACAGTCAAACCTGACCATTGAAGGATTCAGCTTCTAATTTCAAGTTTATTATCATAATATGTATTGCTTCTCATTCATTTAATATTATATATCCGTACTTTTTAAACTTTGGGTTTGAGCATTTCGTATTACAAAGATGAACAAAAAACCCGTTTGGAACAAACAGAGGTCAATTGATATTTCCATTTGTTGCTGGGTGTATAACAATAAGAAAGAAAAAAAATAACAAATCTGAAGTATTTTAAAAATCTTTAAATACGAATGATAACGGGGACAATTGGAATCTAATAACATGTAAGTTGCAAATCAATTTTAAAATAAAATAAACACCATTTCATGCTTATGTTTTAATTGTGGGCAAAGATATATATTTAACAAAGGAGAGTAGTGAATTATATAGCACACCATTAGAACCAACATAAAAAAATCAATGAACGACTCATCAGGTCCTATTTATTTCCTTTCTGTTTATTCTTTTGCCTCCGTAACTTCTTCATTAATTTCCATGCCTTCCTATCTTCCTTTGTCCAAGTTCCATTAATAGTTACATCCTTTACATTCTCTATGACAATAGATGTAATCAAATCACCGCCATCGCCACCAGGGCCTGTACCGCCGCCGCCACCTCCGCCACCGCCTTTAATGTTCAAACCGAGTCCTTCTAGTGGATTTATACCCTCTGCAGTAGTGACATTTATTCCATCTCTAAATACAGTCTTAAATGTTTTGATTGTCAAGTTTGTAAATATACTTCCACCGTCGCCGCCTTTTCCTATTCCGCCCCCACCCCCGCCACCTCCTCCTTCGATCATTAGTTTAAGCGCTCGTAATGTTCGCCCATCACCAGGCTTTATAATGACTTTTGTTCCATCTTTAGTATGAACCGTTTTGATTTTCTTTATAAATAAATGAGTCGTTAGATTTCCACCATTTCCTCCTGGTTCGAGTCCGCCTCCACCACCACCCCCTCCTCCTTTGATATTAATATCAATGTTTCCATCCTTATAATCACGGATAACTTTTTCTAAATTGCTAACACGTGCTTTTAAGTCTTTGATTAATTGACTTTGTTCTATGGCTTCCGTTTTAAATGGACTTTCTAAATCTCTACCGTATGATTGCGGTTTTTGCCTTGAATATCGTCCCTGTCCTCTATAATAATGATCTCCATAATATCCATGGCATGAACAATAGTTATAAATGCAAAGGATCCATATCAGCCCGATGTCAGTTATTGAGATGTTCATCTTTTCTACAAAAAGGAAAGGAAAACACACAATAGTTGCGTACAAACATATTTCTTTTGTTTAGTTTTTGTTTTAGCTTTGTTATTAGGTGAACAAAATTAAACTGTGTATCCAATAACTCTTTTAACTGAGCAGATATCTAAGATCAATTGATTCCGAGTAAAACTAGAAGAGAAAAAATACCGAACTCCAAGAAAAATTCAAAACGGAAAGTATAATATTATCAAATGGCTAAATCAAAAGTTTTAACACATCGAATGAGTCATATTTCTGTCTGTTTTATATTTATGTTTAATTTGCAAAAAAGTAAACAAAACTGGGAACTTCAAATACTTCTACTTAATTTAGATTTTTTTAGCCATATTTTTTTAGCTAGATTTTTTTATCTTGTTGATAAAAGCATTTCCTAGAAATAAATATATATTTATTGAATTTTTCAACAATCTTGAAAGCTGCCATGGTATTCCGGGAGAAAATGTATTGTTAGAAACGAAATCTTGAAATTACTTCAAATCAACCAATGATTAACGATTTTTTTGTGAAATAATATGAAACAAGAAGCGGTATTCACATGTTTTAAAACAATTTATTTTCAGAATCTTCGCATATCATTGGCATCCATATTTGGCAAATATCAATATACAAAATATTTATTAAAATCAAAATTGCAAAAAAAAAAAAAGAAACTTATCGTCAAACTGCAATAAACAATAAACAAAAACTTTTTGCGTCCAAATAGCTATTCTGGATTGGTTTTCATCTAATACATACATGTATATTTATTTATTTGGTGGTTTGAATGGAAATGTTTATTCAATTATACAAATTTAAATCATTATTATTACAGAGTTGTTTAACCTACCTTTAATATTTGATTCTTACGCCGAGCAATAAATGTAAAATGTTGAACTATATCTACTTTATAACATGCATACAAATGGTGCATGTATCCTTGTGTACTTCAAAATGATAAATTATGTCTATATGCTGAAAAGAACTTTTTGCAATATTTCTTTGAGTAATTTTATAATGCTATGTGTGTTGATGTTGTTTTGTGTCGTCAACGGTATTATGCAAGTACAACAAAATGTTTATGTTTTTTTTTAAAGTTAGAGAATAATTGATTCTAATTTGCGTTTTTAATTAAAACAACCACTCTTAAAAAGCGAAGAAAACAAACCAATAAAAAAGCATAGTCATCAAACCATACAGTGAAAAACTGAAAGTATGATAGTTGATATATTAAGAAAACAGTTTTTCGACTAATTATAAACCATGAAAACATGTTTGGATTGTTTTTATTTTAAAACTGAACATCCCCAGATTTCAAGATTCAAGACTTATTTACTCTAAAATAGCAACACTGTCACAAAAAGCTACATATCAGAATGCATACTTTCCAACGGTGAGCTAAAACAGGGAAACATTAGGTCTAAATAATTGAACAATACACCGTATCTCTATTTGTCCGCCATTACTGGATATCACACAGGTTCCCGTAAAAAAAATCTGACGCCACAATGGAAAAGTGATTGTTGTATACGTCAAAATTTCAAGCGGCCTGGTAGGCCGGGATAAGCGATAAGGTGTATTGACCTTAACTTTGAGTTGGGCTGTTGAATCGTATCAAAATTAACATAATTTCGCGTTATGTTAAAGCAGTCTTAGTATAAGAATAACAAATCGTATTCATATTTTCAAATATATCATGAAGCATTTAAAAAAAATAGACAGATAATTCTCATCCAGGCTGAAATTCAGTTCAAATCAAGCAAAAGAAATGGCATTTATTTGTATCTCTGTCCCCGGTTAAAGTCTTTTTTGAAAAAATTCTCAAAATATCCAATAATTGCATCATCGGGAAGAGAAAGTGGAGTACACCTTTTTTGTTCAAATGGGGTTGAGTTGACTATTTTGTCTTGAAACTTTTAAAAAGAAAAATAGTTTATACAACATCTCGCTTCAGATTCTATTATCAATAAATACATGTATATATAGACTTAAGGTTGATACAAACATATATCAAAATGTAACAGTACTAAAAGAGTAAATATATGGTTTAAGTAAACCAACTTTCTAATGAGTCATAACAATAGACAATGATAGAGAAGGCGTGTTCGAATGACATCATTTTTTAAAGTATGTGTTATCTATGGTTATTAATCTTTACATCTATTTTTTTTATTCTGCCCTTCCAGGTATTTTTTTAATTTTTGATCTTTCAAAAGTATCCCTTACAACCGATCAGACAATAGTTTCAAGCTGATCAAAATGCCTAAAAGAACATTAGAAGATGCGCAAGTCCATACATTCGTTTTTAAAAACACAACTGACATAAGTAAAGGATCGTAAGAATACTATGTGAATAAATTGATCGGTTTTCAAGATTTAAATTCATGAAATTGACGGCGCTTCATCACTACAATTGAATTCCATGTTTATATTCATAAAAAAAAGCGGCGTAATGGGGAGATAATTTTGACGAAGTATTATAATCCTGACTGCATATGAGATGTTAAATAGACTTGACGAAGGTGATGTGTATCACTTAAAATGGTCATCATGTATCAAAGAAATTTTACTTGAATGTGGTTATACTCATTGTTGGAATAACCAAAATGTTGAAAGAAATGTTATTCTGTCAAGACAAGTTAAACAAGTTCTTCATGAAAAATTTGTTGAAATTTGGAAAGCATAAATTTTTTACTCCCCTGTGTGTATTAATTATATAATTTATAAGACTGAATTTGGTCTTGAGAAGTATCTCTCGGTATTCCCACCGGATTTGAGGTATAATATTATTAAATGCAGATGTGGAAGTCACAAGTTGCCAATTGAGACTGGTAGATTTTTTCTATTGATAGATCTGAAAGAATTTGTGATTTATGCGATAAGGAGTGTATAAATATCTTGCAATATCCGGTCCGTGTTTTTGTCAAATGTATACCTTTTCGTATATCGATTTGATAAGTTAAGCCTGATTTTTTGTAAATTTTTATTATATTTTTCTGGTACACAACGATTGTTCACTGCGAAACTGTCCAAATGTGAGAAAATAAAGGTAGGCAGGTTGATGAAACTTACATAAATGAATAAATATAAATAAAAAATGAAAAAATTGAGGTCCGATTTGTATGGATCTAATGCAATCAGAAGTCTCCAGAAGGAACGAAGCAGCGCATCCTTTTTGGATGGGCAAATATCTATTTTTCTATATGCGACGAGCTCAGACGTCCGACCTGAGAGTAATCTAGGTCTATTTATTATGTCATTTTGGTCTCTAATGGAGATTCTAATATGACGTCCTTATTACGCTTTGTTAACAAAGCCGTGTTCTAATGAGCATAAAAAATATGTTTGACACATGCGCACGACCTTACTGTTTGTATAAACGTTATGTCCATCGTTATCCTTTAAAATGTATACATTTAAGCAGCTAGCATAAACTGTTATTATATATTTATATCAAACAACATATATTTACCCTGATCGCGGTTTTTAAACTTATCAAATATGAATTGTAATGCACATACTCCTCGGGGAGGAAACGAGAAAAGCCAAAAGTGTTTACGGTATTTTCTTACGCTTCGACCTATAAAAATACTGCATTTGTCCTATTAGAATCGAAATTATTCCTTCATGTCATGCTCTATGCTCATTTTAACATGGGTAGGCATTATATTTGACCACATTTTACACCTCGCTAACGCTCAGTGTAAAATATCGACAAATATAATGCCTACCCATGTTAAAATGAGCATAGAGCATGACATGAAGGAACTATTTCTTAAGTTGTTTCATTGGGAATCATACCACGTCTTCTCATTTTTATATGTTTGATATTATTCCACAGACATGAACCTGTGGTCCTAAGCACTTTTCTTGATTTACCTTTACAAAGAACGCTCAATAGCAAACATTTGAAAGACGAGGATGCATAAAAACGCAAACAACTGAGGAGCTTTATGACCAAATTAAAAAAATCAAAATAAAGCGAAATCCATTTAGGGTCAACTTTAACTAAGGGAACTGAAAGAACTTTTTAACGGACAATATTATAAAGAGTGGTTTTAAATAATGTTTGCAACTCTGTACTAACTTCTGAGCTGATGATAGACTCGGATGAAGCCAGTTCACAAGCAGCGATGCCGTTCTGGTAAAGGTAAATCAAGAAAAGTTCTTAGGAGCACTGCTGTATAAAAATAAAAGCAACAATATCAATTGCATGCGCCAGAACCGCTTTTCTTGACTTACCTTCACCAGAGTTGAATATGTGAAAGCCAAGGATGTGTTTAAAACTCAGGGAATGAGGCAAATTATATCATAAGTGGAAGAGAAAACTCAAATTATCCCAAAATTGTAATATTCTTTTTAGTCTTGAAATCCATTTGAAATTTGAATAACGCCGGAAAAAAATTAAGAATATTTAGATGAAACAAGAGAAGATACCTTAATAATACTTGGACTTGAAAATAGATAGATCATCATTGTGAATATTTTATCATTTTGTGCCTTCGTTCCCTTGCATTTATTAGTTTAATCTGACGGTCCCAATATTCAAATTACATTGGAAGCACATACAATCAGTTAAAATGCAAAATAGTTTTCCATATGAAAAAGAAGATGTGGTATGATTGTCAATAGGACAACTTTTCAAAGGAGACCACACGACACAGAAAGTAACAACTATAGGTCACCAGACTACCTTCGACAATAAGTAACGCCCATTCTGCATAGTCAGCTATGAAAGTTTTTATATAAGTTGTTTTTAATAAAAAGGTTTGTGTTCATTTTAAAGGATCAGTCACAAGTTTTACCCACTTATGAAGTCCTCTCCTGCATGTTGACAATTTGATATTAAAATCACATTAGATAATCAACTAGTCTATAATATAGTCAGGAATATGGTCATTGTTATATTATAGTTCGTGTCTGTGTGTTACATTTTAACGTTGTGTTTATTCTGTGTCGTTTTTTCCTCTTATATTTGAGTGTGAATTCACATAAGACGTGTCACGGTACTTTTCTATCCCAAATTCATGTTTTTAGTTTTGATGTTATATTTGTTATTCTGATAGGATTTTGTCTAATGCGTTTTCCTCGGTTTTGGTTTGTGACCCGAATTTGTTTATTTTTTCTGTCGATTTATGAGTTTTGAACATTGGTATACTACTTTTGCCTTTATATAGATTTATAATTTCTAAAATGAATATGAAATATTCAATTTGATAAATTATTATTTATAAGGAAGCTATCAAAACAAGAGCTTCAAGTGTTGAAGTTGAAATTATCACTTCGTAAAATTTACGGTAGCCACCACGAGTTGGTTCCCATTTATGGAATATCAGTTTCAAAGATGCTGGCAGAAATTTTCCAAATGTCTTACTAAATGTAATCCTGTTTGTTTTCCCCAAATGAGACGCACAGAATAAGCTTATTACAGGATTTGTAATATTACCATGAGCTGCACGACGATCTGCCATATTTGGAGTAGTATCTACTTACCTTTCTGCTGTACTTGAGGTCATCCAAGTTTTTGTTGTGGTTCGTGTTAAACAGTCTCTAGGGTCTGTGCTGTGTTCTGTGCAAGCACTGTTGTGTGTCTGTTTTTCTTTTTTAGCCATGTCGCAGTAAGTTGAATTTTGACTTAGGAGTTTTAATGTCCCTTTTATAATTTTAACTCTCTTTGATAATAGCTGCACTTGTAGGATTTAGAAAGAAACAGAGAGGTAAAAAACGAAGACGGAGGAAAAGTGAAACTTTAGAGTTCGGAGGCAAAAAGTATTTATTGCATTTTCTGATTTATTAGTAACATAATTCAATACAAAAATAAAGAGCTAATACAATTTTTGCATGACGGAGCTACGGTTGTGTTCTTTAATTCAATAAAAAAAATATCACTCAACTTATGTTTTTATAGATTAAAAAGCATTATTGTGTCATCAATGTGAAAGAAGAGAAACAAACAGTCCTAGGCCTACAGTGATATGGTTGTAAACTTATTTAACAGTTACATTTGTACCATCAACTGTTTCATATCATAATCTTTGTAACTTATTGTAAACATGATATGTTATTTATATTTACGGTAACGTTACTTAAAAGGAATGTTGTTCAACCGGTCGTGTATACAAACTAGAGGCTTCATGGATCCTGTGTCGCTCACGATATTTTTGTTAACAATTGTTGCATGAAGAAATAATGCAAACATTTGCTTTAGTGTCAGAGATAATAACTAAAAGCCTCTATGTTCTGTTTTTATGCCATGTCGGCCTTGTTGGTAAGCAAGCAGGGTCATCGGACACTTTTTTTAAAATATATACCTCAATAATGATTGTTGGCAGAGTTTTGTTAAATTTGTCTCAGTAGAGAAGAAGATTTTTGTAAAAGTTAATGACGACCGCTGACGACAGACGACGGTTGCCAAGTATCGTGAAAAGCTCACGTTGACGTTTAGGTCAATGTGAGTTAAAAAAAAGTATATGAACTATGAGAACTATAACATGTGTTCGTTAACTTTATTGTTTCTTTTTATTTTGTTATGCTTTGTCACATACTATAAATATGTAGTGTAATGACAATAAAGATTTGAATTTAAATTTGTTAAGTGTCCTTGTTATATATAGGACGGTCGAATCTAACATAAGGCAAATATAAACAATATATTAGCAATCGAATTTATTTTGTCTCAAATCTCAGTCAATAGAGAAATAATAAAGACGTGTGTAATTACATCTTTATTCATATAATATTTCCTTATCAACACCAATCGTAATTCTTTAATTTTTTTTTTTATCTAAAATCTGATTTATTGCTCTTTTGCTATTATAATGCTGTTCACCGTAATTCTTTAGTTTATTTTGTTTCTTTGTCTTTCTTTTTATCTTTTTTATCCTTCTTTTTGTCTTTTTTGTCTTTCTTTTTCTTCCACGGTTTAATCTTATCAACATTCTTCATCTTTCCCACATTAACATTAGTAATTACATCTCCACCATCGCCTCCTGCTCCAGGACCACCGCCGCCACCACCTCCGCCGCCATTAATATTTAAATTAAATCCTTCAAGGGTTGTCCCGTTTGCTAACTTAATCTTTTGTCTGTCGCCTTTATTCTTGCGAACATTTTTTATTTTCTTGATATTCAGGTTAGTGATGACGCTTCCACCGTCTCCCCCGGGACCAATTCCTCCAATTCCTCCACCCCCTCCTCCAGAAATATTCAAATTTAAACCATTATTGTGACTTTTCTGTCCACAGATCAGCACAGAACAACAATTGTAAAAGATAAGGATTGTTAATAAACCGTTTGCAACTTTCATTGTGTATAGAGTAAAACTTGGTCTTTATGACTGTTTTTCATTAGTTCAGTTTGTCGTAGCTTCGTACAATCTATTAAAAATAAAAAAAATAAAATAAATATATAAATGCATTACATGTATAGACTGAGGTGAAACACCTTTCTTAAATTTGCATACCCATTTATATTATCCAATGAAATGAATTTTGAATCATTACATAGAATCCGTATGATTTGTCATTGTCATTGTCAATTTTTTTTTGTAATTTGTAGATTATAATGTTTTAAGATTGGGAAAAGAAAGGGGATTTTATTAAAATACAATATGTAATTTTACATACTTTCGTGTGAATTGGCTTGCATAGCTTCTGTGCCAGTGGTTATTATTGTGTTATGTTAAAGGATGTGATTACTAGATTTTGAAGTTGATACTATAGGTCAGAAGAGCATTACTATGGATTTTCTTACGCCCTGGAGTAGATTACCTTAGCCGTATTTGGCACAACTTTTTGGAATTTTTGGGTCCTCAATGCTCTTCAACTTTGTATTTGTTTGGCATTTAAACTGTTTTGATCTGAGCGTCACTGATGAGTCTTATGTTGACGAAACGCGCGTCTGGCGTATTAAATTATAATCCTGGTACCTTTGATAACTATTTACACCACTGGGTCGATGCCACTGCTGGTGGACGTTTCGTCCCCGAGGGTATCACCAGCCCAGTAGTCAGCACTTCGGTGTTGACATGAATATCAATTATATGGTCATTTTTATAAATTTTCTGTTTATAAAACTTTGATATTTTCGAAAAACTAAGGATTGTCTTACGCCCAGGAGTAGATTACCGTAGCCGTATTTGGCACAACTTTTTGGAATTTTTGGGTCCTCAATGCTCTTCAACTTTGTATTTGTTTGGCTTTTTAACTGTTTTGATCTGAGCGTCACTGATGAGTCTTATGTAGACGAAACGCGCGTCTGGCGTATTAAATTATAATCCTGGTACCTTTGATAACTATTTACACCACTGGGTCGATGCCACTGCTGGTGGACGTTTCGTCCCCGAGGGTATCACCAGCCCAGTAGTCAGCACTTCGGTGTTGACATGAATATCAATTATATGGTAATTTTTATAAATTTTCTGTTTATAAAACTTTGATATTTTCGAAAAACTAAGGATTTTCTTACGCCCAGGAGTAGATTACCTTAGCCGTATTTGGCACAACTTTTTGGAATTTTTGGGTCCTCAATGCTCTTCAACTTTGTATTTGTTTGGCTTTTTAACTGTTTTGATCTGAGCGTCACTGATGAGTCTTATGTAGACGAAACGCGCGTCTGGCGTATTAAATTATAATCCTGGTACCTTTGATAACTAATGGAACTCCATTTTGAGATATTTGATTCTTTTTAAATATTATTGTGTTATAACTATGGATGTACTTAAATGAAATAATAAAAAAAAAACCCGCTAGAATTTAAAATAATACTATAAATCAGAGGAGCATGAGTTAAGGAACAAATATGCGAAAAAAATTGATAGGTTATCGAACTCCTTTTTGAGATATTTGATTTTTGAAATATTATTGTATTACATTTATGGATGTAATTAGTTGAAATAAAAAAAACCGCTAGAATTTGGAATTGATACTATAAATCAGAAGAGCATTAGTTAAGAAACAAATATGCCACACATATTGATAGGTTATCCAACTACGTTTTGAGATATTTGATTAAAAAGATATAATGGTGTTATATCTTAGGGTGATTTTAGTTGAAATTAAACTAGCATTTGAAATTGATATAATAAGTCAGAAGAACATTAGTTCAGGAACAAATAAGCCAAATATATTGATAGGTTTTTAACATCGAGATTTTTGATTTTTGAAATATGGCGAGAAAGACTAACCTAGTGTTTACCTTAGTACACGATGGTCAATATTACAGTCTTCAAGCGTTAGAAAAGAAAGCGAGAATCTGCTAATATTTTGGTAAATGAACTGGTATGAGCAATCGAAGATTTACAAGGAAAGTAAAATTGGTGGTTATACATGGGGAAAACTATTTTACCTTATATTGTACAGAAAAATCCAAGGAGACCGAACATATAACTCAAATTCCTAAATATGACTTTTAAAGAAAAGTGCATCCTCAAAAAAGTTTTTGTTATTTTGATAATATGGTTTTGATGACAAAATGTTGTAGTCTCTGCTATTTGTTTAAAGCTGGGATATTCAGAGCCTATATCGTTAAATACCGTATGTTGACTTCTGTATGCGGTTTTGTTTGCGTTATTGAAGTGCTGTTTCAGCAAAATTAAAGTAACAGCTCCATTATTCATAGCGAGGCAAATGGTAAAAAAGTAAAAATAGAAGACATATATATATTTAGGTGAAAAAACACGCATGACCTCTTGAACCTAGAAACAAAACCACAAACAAATTAATTAAACAAAGCACAAAGCTAACTTGAAGTATGTCCGGTTTGTTTCATGTACAAAGTTGATCTTGAAATGGTTATAAAACTTGTAAATTTTAAATATTGAAAGATTTGACGATTTTCTAACATTTTTACGAACAGCATTGTCTTGTCCAAGCCTTTACTTTGCCTTTTAATGCGAGCTGGGTAAAACAAGAAACGAAAAACAAAAAAAGAGGATTATTCATATTAGTAAAAACAATATAATATATAAAACAACTCGTTTGAAGATTTTTTGTTAAGCGGAACATGTTATTTGTCGATATATAAAACTTGTCCAATTTACGAAATTACAAAATAAGATGTTTTCTGATATAAATTAAGCAATCGTGAACCTCAGAACGCTGCGCAATTTATGGTCAATTTGTTATGAAGTTCTGTTACAAAACATTTTTATTTTTTTCAGTAGTAATTATATATTAACATGTATCCTTGTTATGTTATACTTACAGGAACAATAAGACTGATGACACTACAAAGTTAACAACCAGTTTTGTAGGAACCATGAACAGAGAAATACATAAATGCATGCAAAGACAAAGTTCGTGACTTCCATAGTGAATATCTACTGCAAATTGGTGCAATGGTGGTAAGCATGATTTTTTTATTAGACGACTGAATTTATATACAGTTTGTATCATATACCGGTATGAAAAAACATTTAATTAAGGAGAACGCATGTTTCTCAATGAATCAGGGTAACACTTTAAGGCCTTATTATACATAACATTAGACGAAGAAACTTTAATGAGGAATAGACTAGATATCATAAATTAAAAAAAAAAAAAAAACTTTAGAAAGTTTGGAAAAGCAAAGAGAAAATAAAAATCATATATCTTATAAAAATAAAAAAAAAAAAAACAACATTAGAAAGTTTGGAAAGCAAGAGGAGAAAAAAAAACAAATATTTTAAATACCGTGCGTCTTTGATATTCCGGTACAAACTAACATTTAAAAGAATACAAAATTACTAGCCTTACGATTATATAAAATAATCAAAAATATTTAAACATATTACCTTTCTTCCTAAAGTTTCATCTACACTTTGAAAATGCACCTTTTAGTTCGAAATCGCTTTTGGTTACCATCATATATCCGGGATTGCAAATGAAAAATTACATGCATTTTTTGCTTTTTCTTAAAAAAAACATGCAAAGATTGTGATCTTGACATAATAACATGGAAGTGATATAATGAAATACATCCTATTTAAGTGCGATTTTATTATATAATTTTAATTGCAGATAATAAAATTGAGTTTTAGAAAGTCCGTATATGATGTGTACCTGAAAATTTGTTTAAGAGCAAATGGGTACCAACATTTATCGTATTACTGCAGATAATTTTTTTAAGAAATTTATTTTTGTATGAATATAGCCAAAATAGTTGAAAAAAAGGGTTTGACATGCATTTTAATGAGACTTTTACCCAACACTATACAAATAGGGACATCTGGAGATCAACATATATTAGCTATGTACGTTCTTTAACAATAGACAAGTGTTTTAAGATTCCACTAAAGTCAAAATATAGGAAGCATAAAAACATCTAAACTTATTTTTCAACCTATAATGAAAAAAGTCCTAAACTATGGAAACATATCTTCATTTAGACATACTTAACATAAACACACAGTGTAAATTGTTAATAAACTTGAAATTGTTATGTTGTGGCCAAACCGGTTCTTGGGGTGAACACTGAATTTTCCGAAAAATCTGGAGGCCTGCTAGACGACTTAAATTGTTCAAAATTGGTATGGATGAATACTGTTACATGTAATGCAGTACAAGCTAATGTTGTTTTGTCAAATAAATATGGTTCAATGGCATGTTTGTCCAATTTATGTATTGTACCTTCGATATTCGTTCACTTAGATACATGAAATTAACTGAAACTCATAAACCAATACATCTTCTGAAAAATCAACATTAGCTTGTAATGCATTGCATGTAACAGTATTAGTCCATACCAATTTTAAACAAACTAAGTCGTCTAGCAGGCATCCAGATTTTTACAAAAATTTAGTGTTCACCCCAAGAACTGGACAGGTTATTAACATCTTAATATTTTTTCAAAACTCTAGGCAAGTCGTAGACAAATTTAACAGGCTACAATAGTTCTACCACCTACTACAAAACAAATCGTTATGAACTTACGACAACCATTGACGAGGTTTCTGATCTGAGTTGGGTGTTATCTCTTTTTATTTCGATCTGTGGAAGATGGAATTTTAACAGATACAATATGCACTATTACCGTCAGATTAATAAAGGAACAAAAAGAGCAAAAATAGAATATAGGTCAATGTGCTTGTTCCTGAGATATTAGCCATTGAAATTTGGTTGGAAATGTTCTCTCTTGATTGTTCTTAGCATTATCATTGACAAGTTTCAGTTCTCAATTTTTTTTTTTTAAATAACAAAGATTTTATTAGGCTTATAATTATACATGTAAATGATTTATAAAAAGAAAATTTGGGGTCAATGGGCCAATTTTTTTTAAGGCATTCAAATGTATAAAACAAGCTTTATTAAGAGGATTCCGAAAATCTGACAAAACGTTAACATTTAAATTTTGTTTTATGATTGTGTAGTAGTTTCAAAGTAAAAATTTGTGCGAGTTTAATAAAGTTCGACATAACACGCATTTAGAGGATTTGACATATACTTCGTGGTTTTCATTAGATGTATATTATAGGCGAAGACATCAAAATTAGAGCGAGCAAACAACTCAAAATTCGAAAACGAAAAAAATGAATGCCAAGTGACAGGTGAACAGATCAACCGTTGATGGATATCTATAAGAACAGCGAGCACAACATCATAACTGAAAAATTACATTAGATGTATGTTTCATTATAATACGCTTTTCTGATTGGCTACACTACAATCTCGCGTTATTCATTAAGCAGATTCATTACACAATAAAAATTATCGTTCATGATGGCAAGAGGTCCCACAATAAAGTGCACAGGTAAATTAAATAAAAACTTGATAAAAATCGATCCTAGCTAAAAAATGTAATTATAAGTATTGAATGCTTCTTTTCGTAACTTCATAGGGTTGTAAAAGCGTTGACCGAAGTACATTTTGTATGAAGCGCGGCAATGTAGTTTCAAAAAGAAGCATTCAGTTCTTACATGTGGAACCATTCATACTATAATCTGTTTCCTTAATAATGACAAAATTAATTCTTTGATTGCCTACCACATTCTTTATTTTTCGGCATACACTGAAAGTTGTCAGTTTCTCTAACACCTCTTACCCTATTTCGATTGACACTGAAAGCTCAAAAAGGTATCAACCTTTTAACTAAGTCAACCACCTATTGGGATCATCGGCAACCACGCGGTGATGTACTTTGTTAACACAATGGGTATAGAAAAGGCTAAATGGCAAAGTAAATAGAGAAAGGAAAAACCACAAAAAGAAAACTAAATTCATGAAATTTTGAATTATGTTTCATGCTTAATGTACTTTTCATATCATCTGTTTCATGCATATCAAGAAACATCCACAATTGTTGCTCATAGATTTCAATCGAATAATCCACTTGATATATCAAAGACATAATGTATGAAATATAAAAATCTCATTCGAACAATACCTTCTTATTTTTTTTTTATCGAAGTAGTTCTTTATCTTCCTTAAATGAGAGACGCACACTTTTCTTTTTTATTCAAACAAATAAATAAAAATAAAACCACCAACGTTTTAGTAAAAGAATTTTTACGATGTTTTTGAAAGGACTGATATATAAACATTAACTGTAGAACAATGAGAAAATCCAGAACCTCTCAAACATGTTAAAGGTCTTAAAATAACCCAAGCATTCCCACGATTTTGCCATACTTTTTTCATTTTATGATTGAATGATCGAAGTTAGTGTAAATAATCAAGTAAGGGACGAAAGATACCAAAGGGACAGTAAAGGACGTTGTTAAATATTACATGCACTTTAAGAACGGGAGCATGTTGATACTTAATGTAATTAATATTTTTATAAAAACCAGATTTAAGTTTCGAATGATTTATCGGAAATGTTTTAAATTCGAAAACATCATATTTCTCTTGTAACCTTCGCAAGGATAATAATAAATTGCTACTTTCTTTAGAATAATATCATGACGTAATTCAGCTGTTTATATATCGGTCGAAAACGTTTAGTACTCAGCTGACCATTAGTTTTAAGAAATGGAGGTTGAAGGTCATATAGAGAAACAATGCACATAAACAACTTGTTTTCTTGTATTCATATATTAATAAAGTAATATAAAGAATATAGAGATGATTTATGAGACAATTGTCACTACCTTATATCGTACTACAATTGACCTGGATGTAAGTTACTATTATTAAACCACACTCTCGCGTAATTAAAAAATCATTTTCATACAGAAAAGGAAATACAAAAAAAACATCAGTCAAAGAGAGACAATCAGTTAATTCTTATCTTATGCAACAACTAGTGCTGTGGTAAAACATACAATGTATGTGCAGTGGTTGTCGTTTATGTGGTTCATAAGTGTTTCTTGTGTCTCGTTTTTTATAAAGATTAGACAGTTTGTTTTTCCGTTTGAATGATTTTACACTAGTAATTTTTTGGACCCTTTATATCTTGCTGTTCGGTGTGAGCCTAGGCTCCGTGTGGAAGACCGTACCTTGACCTATAGTGGTTTACTTTTTAAAATTGTGACTTGGATGGAGACTTGTCTCATTGGCACTCATAACTATATCTATGTAAATACATATTGCACGAAGGTTATCATGAAAGGGTAAGGCACACAATACCAAATCGTTTGCGAAGTTTAATGCAAAACCTGTAATAGAAAAGATGCCAAGCAAAATATTGTCGTAAGATTTGATTGGGATTAAACTTTAAAACATTCATCACTCTTTTTACAAGATCTGGTAGTGTTATAAGGGTGCCTATCCTATTTACAACAATTATTACATTATATCCCCACGTTATTTACATATTATTCACATTTCGCAAATCAATCAATATTTGAAGAGGATATAGAAATCGAGTCACTCACAGAAAACATGTAAGGTATACAAAGTTAAATTACTACAATCTGCGTTTTCTAACTAAATGCAACACAGTATTGCGATTAAAATAGCAAAATTCTGACATAAATCAAAACATATGATATTTGAAGTTTTATTCCCTTTAAAATTAAAATAACTAAAAACGTCTAAATCCACCAGCATGTCCTAGTGATCCTCTATACTGACCCCCGCCTCGTCCTAGTCCTCGAATTTGTCCTCGCCCCCAAACTTGTCCTCTCCCTCGAACTTGTCCTCTTCCTCCAAACCCGATGTTTTGTCCTCCTCGTCTTCTACCTTTATTATTTAATCTGCCTTTACCTCCTTGTCGAACTCCGTTTCCGTTTACTTTTATACCTCCTCTTCCAACTCCTTTTATGACAATCTTAGTATTGACATCGCCACCTCTACCGCCAGGTGCTTGATCACCACCACCGCCGCCTCCTCCGCCACCAGTTATGTCGACATTTACTTGAGCAGTTACTGAGTTGAGGTAAAATACAACAGATATCGAAGCTATCACAATAATGGTTGCACAGTTCATAATCCGTCACTGAAAAAAAATCAATAGAATCTATATATAATTATGAGACATTATAAGGGAAAACCCACTTCCTTTATACCTAATTTGAGCTGATTTGAAAACTTTCGTGAAAATACAAATTGTCAATGTGCATTGTGAGAACTAGTATTATTTTTTTTATTTCTATATGTTGCTTTGATATATGTCTATTATGAAGTATAAAGGCCGATATTTGGGTTGTCACTTGTCGAACAGGATATGTTTACCCTTCCAGTGCACCTGCTATACCCTTGTTTCTTTTTGGGAGTTCGAGTTGCTCGTTTTTAGTTTTCATTGCTGGGTTTTGTATATTGATTTGTGTCTTTTTGTCGTTTTTCATTTTTGACCATTGCATTGACTGTTAATTTTCCACTTAGGAGTTTGATTATCCATTTAGTATATCCCTTCTCTTTGTAAGGCCAGTCAGGCGTCATTCAGTTTTAACAGATCATATACATAGGTCTGAATTTGCTACCCATAATTGAAAATAGATAACGTATTTAATGCGTTTAACTACATGATTTTTTTTTTTTTTTACTGAAATCGTAATTTTTCTTTGTTTTTTGGTTTGTATTTTTTAAACATTTGTCTAACTTTAGAATTGTGTCCTGGACTGTTTAATAATATCTGGTTTTTAATTAGACTTTAACTATATGTTACATTATAAACCTAATCCATTCACCCTATAGCGCATGCTCAGTTGTTCATGATTATTTAACGTTATTTCTTGTTTTATTCACATTCAATTATAAACATAATTGGTTAAAAAATATATATATATATCTTTCAGAAAGGTCTCACTCCGCCTTGTCTAAAATGGTTTATAGAAACAATGGATTGTATTGTCGCCTCAAACTCGGTATGCTTTTTTTTTTATATAAATGTATAAGCTTTGGTTGACTACATCTTTTAAATGGTCGTCCTGAATATGCACGCAAAGGCACAAATCCATTAGAAAAAAATTCAAGCAATCAAACCCTCAAAGTATCTTACTAAAACATATTTCCTTTTTTGGTCATTTTCATTTCAAATTTGACCTCAACAACAAAATAAAATAATGAACTAATTTCCTCTGTTTCCAATTGAAGGTTTTACAAAAAGTAACAACGGTAAATAATGAAAGTCGATGACAGCAAGTATAAATCTTCTTTAAATAAAACTCCGTACACATTAGAATCGCCATGCTAAATGTTTAGTTAAATTGATAATTATTTTAACTATACATACCCAAATATGCGTATAAAGTTGATGTTCTATATATAAACGACGTTTAAATCTATTTTCAAACCAGAAAACCAATTATTAATTTTTGAGTAATACTGTAAGTGGTAACACTTATGTCTGTATTATAACTTCAGAATCGTCCAACCAATATTTTGGGTTTGTTTATATATTTTATTGGAGACAATATGACGGTCAAGCTTGACATTTAACCTTTTTTGTTGTAATTTGAGACAGTCAATTTATTAAGTAAATGGATAAACGACGCAGTTATGACGAGTGCGCATATAATAGGTCGGTAAATACCCCGATTTTTTTAACAATTTTATTACCTGCTTTGCACTTGAATTTTTCCTTGGAGTTCAGTACTTTTGTGATATTACTTTTTGCAAGCACATACGCTATTATGCAAAAGTCGGGTTTATTTGATTTAACTAAAATAATAACGAAATATTACAATTTCCTTTATAAATTAACTTATGCACACTGCGGACACGATCCTCAGTTTGGTTTATATCTTCCAAATTCGATTGATGAGATATAAGCATCGATATTAACAGATTAAAACTACTCAACCGTATGTTGGACGTTGGTTACCTGGATAAAATTTACTTAGTAGTTAGAGTGATTTCAACTTAAGTTAACGTATTGAATGAAAACGAATATGCAATAGTTTCAACCTTTACTTATCTTTCAAAATATACACCGTATCGTCTACATATAGCCTAACTAAATAGATTCACAATTCTGCTATCAACTGACAAATGTGTATGTTTATTTTTTTACCCCATCTTCCATTAACAATGAAACCAATTTTGTCAAATATTTCGTCTCCTTAAATATAATCAATTTCGTTATTTTCAATTCAACTTTAATGCATGAAGTAAAAGTAATACGCATATAAGTAACCTAAAAATTAAGGCAATAGGAGTATACAACTGTTCAATAGTCATAAATCGATTAGGTTAAAAACAAATCCAGGACACAACAAAAAAACTGAGAGATATACATCAACATTAAGTGAGAAACAACGGAATGACATAAACACTGAACTTCTATAAAAATAAACGCCAACATAATATATTTTATAGATACGGCCTTTTTTATAACAATTGCCATATTCCTAACATGATACAGGACATTATAAGAAGAAAAGGTGGGTTGAGCCTGGTATTATAACAATTGAATAGTGTTTTTTCCAAACATAACTTGTGTGTCCGACCACCGTTGTTCAGACAGTTTGTTTACCCTGTGTTCATTTGCCTTTATTCTAAAATATTTTCTTTATTGTAAACGAAGATCTATATAAAATTTGAATTTTGGAATTCATATACATTTTACTAATGCAAAAAGGGGGCGATAAAATCCTATGGTGCATGTAGAGAGAGTGTCACTCTATCTGTATGTTTACGACCCCTTGCAACTTCTTTGAGGTGCTATAAGTTGGAATGAAGATGGAAGTCTTATCCCCTTATCCTACAAAATCATGGTTGACCAACTGCAAAATGTATACATGATCTAATGATTGTACATATTGTTTAATATCAAACACGGTACCAGAATCACGTCTCTATATGCGCATTTCGACAATAAATGTCTCTTCAGAGTTGCTCGAGGCCAAAATATTTAAAATCCCAAAGCTTATCAAGCAGATCAATATTTATTAAGCAAAAAGGACAAAACAATATAGACAAAAAACAAACAAACAAAACAACGCGGAAGTAATTAGAGCTTTGAATGAGAGAAATATAGTCCTTGATTTAAAATAATTTCCAAAATTTTGTAACAGCAAATTTTGATAACGCAAATCCATATCATCATGCCAGTACCGTAGTATTGGCTTCTGGGATGGAGTTAGTCTTAGGAACTATATGTCCACAAGCAGAGGCATCGACCCAATGATAGTATTTACATAAACGTACCAATAGTGTTGAACAACAAAATTGCAGATGCCAATTTCAACAATTAATGTCTCTTTAGTGATGCGCGAGGCAAAATGTTTTAAAAATCCAAAGCTTAAAGAACTATAAACCAAAAAGGATTATTCATGTTTTGGGATATTTGTAGCAATACATTATTCAAACAGCAATGAATACATCGTGTATTATAATACCAACACAACAAAATAATGAACTATTTATTCAACTTTAAGAAGGGTTTACGTTTTTTTTTTATTCTGAAGGTTTATTTTGAACTGTGCAAGCATAACACAATTTTTTTAACAGCAGAGAAATTTGCAATAAAAGATTTATCGTTTATTTATCACATCTAAACAAGAAATTGCAATGCAAATACTCACAGTATCATCCAAAGGTCAGAGAGTAATGGTTACTTTTATATATATGATATACAAAAAACTACAATAAACAAGAGGCTCTCAAGAGCCTGAATCGCTCACCTTAATTCTTTTGGTTAAATCTCTCATCAATGATTATTTTGGCTTTTCAATTTATTTAAATGTTTTTTGGATCGTCCTATTTTCTTCAAAAGCAAAAAAAAATCATTTTCTCCTATGTTTTATTTTAGCCATAGGAGCTATGTTTCTTGACATACAAGGAAATGAAATATAAAATTTATACTAGATACTCTGAAACTCTGAAACTCATTTAGCCTAAGTTTGGCTGAAATTGATACAGCAGTTTCAAAGGAGAGGATTTTTTAAAGTAAGTCAACATGATGAACAAATTGTGAAAAAAGTCTTTAAAGGGCAATAACTCCTTAAGAGGTCAATTGACAATTTTGGTCAAATTGACTTATTTGTATATCTTACTTTGCTTTACATTTTTGCTATAACCAGTTTATCTGTATCTATAATAATATTCAAGATAATGACCAAAAACTGCAAAATTTCCTTAAAATTACCAATTAAGTGGCAGCAACCCAACAATGGGTTGTTTGATTCATCTGAAAAGTTCAGGGCTGATATATATTAACCTAATGAACATTTTTACCCCTCTCAGATTTGCTCTTAATGCTTTCATTTTTGAGATATAAGCCAAAAACTGCATTTGACCCCTATGTTCTATTTTAAGTAACGGCGGCCATGTTTTTTGATGGATCGAAAATCTAAGCACACACTTTGTGCAGGATAATCTAAGGAACAATCATGCTAAGTTTTATCCAAATCCATTCAGTAGTTGGTCCTCAATGCTCTTCAACTTTGTATTTGTTTGGCTTTTGAACTTTTTGGATGTGAGCGTCACTGATGAGTCTTATGTAGACGAAACGCGCGTCTGGCGTATAAAAAAATTATAATCCTGGTACTTTTGATAACTATTTACACCACTGGATCGATGCCACTGCTGGTGGACGTTTCGTCCCCGAGGGTATCACCAGCCCAGTAGTCAGCACTTCGGTGTTGACATGAATATCAATTACATGGTCATTTTTATAAATTTTCTGTTTACAAAACTTTGAATTTTACGAAATACTAAGGATTTTCTTACCCCAGGAGTAGATTACCTTAGACGTATTTGGCACAACTTTTTGGAATTTTGGGTCCTCAATGCTCTTCAACTTTGTATTTGTTTGGCTTTTGAACTTTTTGGATGTGAGCGTCACTGATGAGTCTTATGTAGACGAAACGCGCGTCTGGCGTATAAAAAAATTATAATCCTGGTACTTTTGATAACTATTTACACCACTGGGTCGATGCCACTGCTGGTGGACGTTTCGTCCCCGAGTGTATCACCAGCCCAGTAGTCAGCACTTCGGTGTTGACATGAATATCAATTACATGGTCATTTTTATAAATTTTCTGTTTACAAAACTTTGAATTTTACGAAATACTAAGGATTTTCTTACCCCAGGAGTAGATTACCTTAGACGTATTTGGCACAACTTTTTGGAATTTTGGGTCCTCAATGCTCTTCAACTTTGTATTTGTTTGGCTTTTGAACTTTTTTGATGTGAGCGTCACTGATGAGTCTTATGTAGACGAAACGCGCGTCTGGCGTATAAAAAAATTATAATCCTGGTACTTTTGATAACTATTTACACCACTGGGTCGATGCCACTGCTGGTGGACGTTTCGTCCCCGAGGGTATCACCAGCCCAGTAGTCAGCACTTCGGTGTTGACATGAATATCAATTACATGGTCATTTTTATAAATTTTCTGTTTACAAAACTTTGAATTTTACGAAATACTAAGGATTTTCTTACCCCAGGAGTAGATTACCTTAGACGTATTTGGCACAACTTTTTGGAATTTTGGGTCCTCAATGCTCTTCAACTTTGTATTTGTTTGGCTTTTGAACTTTTTTGATGTGAGCGTCACTGATGAGTCTTATGTAGACGAAACGCGCGTCTGGCGTATAAAAAAATTATAATCCTGGTACTTTTGATAACTATTTACACCACTGGGTCGATGCCACTGCTGGTGGACGTTTCGTCCCCGAGGGTATCACCAGCCCAGTAGTCAGCACTTCGGTGTTGACATGAATATCAATTACATGGTCATTTTTATAAATTTTCTGTTTACAAAACTTTGAATTTTACGAAATACTAAGGATTTTCTTACCCCAGGAGTAGATTACCTTAGACGTATTTGGCACAACTTTTTGGAATTTTGGGTCCTCAATGCTCTTCAACTTTGTATTTGTTTGGCTTTTGAACTTTTTTGATGTGAGCGTCACTGATGAGTCTTATGTAGACGAAACGCGCGTCTGGCGTATAAAAAAATTATAATCCTGGTACTTTTGATAACTATTCAGAGGAGAAGATTTTTTAAAAGTTAGCAAATATGATGAACAAATTGTGAAAAATTGTCATTAAAGGACAATAACCCCTTTCATATACATATTAACGACAGACATACGTACTACAAACATTTTTGTTATCACCTTTCATATACATATTAACGACAAACATACGTACTTCAAACAGAGCTTTATCCTCTGTTTTTGTGTCAATTAAACAACGAATTGCCGACCGCCGTTTCTACAAATAACCTATCATAATAGCAATTATTGTTTGTGTACGTGTTCATGAACCAAATTCCAATAAAATCAAAAATATTTGCAATATATGTATCATCAGTTCCTGATGAGTTGTTAATTTGTTATAATACATCTTGTCAATTAATTTGTCAACAACAATATTGGTTTACAAATTACTTGTGTTTTTGGCGTTCTCGGTTCTACTTTTTCTGTGTTTTGTTTTTCTTGCACTATCGTTTTTCTGATTTTCATTTTTTTAGCCATGACGTTGTCAGTTTATTTTCGACTTTTGGGTTCGAATGCCTCTCTCGTACTTTCGCCTATCTTTAAATTGTAAATTAAACAGTTATCAGTTTACTTAATAAGTTTCAAATACAGAGTAATTAATTAATTTAAATGTACATCGCATACCAATCACGTTTACACAGAAGTCTTGATTAACAAACAACAGTAAGTTTTTACGGCTTGTGATGAGTTAATTATTAATCCATGAAAGTGTTGATCCGTGTTAAAACGCCGTTACAAATGTCTCTAATCAGTTGCGTAGGGTTCACCGCAGGTCACTTAGATTTTGTTCTTGTTTAGAAATATGATCTGGTCAACAATTTCAAATGAAAGACTGTTTGAATTCTTATTTTTTTTTACAAGTTGTACACATGAAAACATTCCCTTGGAAGGAAATAGTGTTGCTGGTTCTACTGTAACAAATAGTATCCCCAGGATAAACATGTTTAAGTTGTTACTTGATTTTGTTTAGTATTACGAAGGGGATATTTCAACGGAACTAAAGTCAGTGGAAATGTGAAGAGAAATATCTCAAGATGACAGGAAAACGAGTATCCGAGTACTAAAACTGTACTCGAGTACTCGGGCTTCCGACCGAGTACCTGAGTAGTCGAGTACTCTTTGCCATCCCTAGTTATAATATCACACCTTTACATCATTGCTGAAATGTAAGTTTGTACACAATTCTTTGACGAAAAAAAAAAACCGATTAGAATCCAGCATAACTTTACATGTACAATGTATGTTACTCGTTTTATTTAGTTACATATTTGTTGTTTTTTAGTGATTAAGATTATAACACAATGTTGACTGCTATACCCCTAATTTTAACATTTTGTTCGTATTATGTCTGTTTGTTTTGTTTACGTATCGTTGTCAATATAATGGATTATGATGCGACTGTCATACAAGTGAAAGGTTTGGCTAGCTTTAAAACCAGGTGTAATCTACCATTTGCATATAAGAAAATGCCTGTACCAAGTCACAGTTGTTATCCCTCATTTGATGTGTTTGAGCTTTTGAGTTGGTCATTTGATGAAGGTAAAATGAAAATGAAAATCTATTTCGAGTTTTCATTGTATGATTCATTTCAGATTGGCTGTTTGAAATATAGTGTTTTACATGTTATAGATCGTAATTTATTCAGAATTTTGAATTTAAAAAATTCTTCAATTTTATTATTTCTCAACTTAAAAGAAAATAAGATAAATGTATGATGTCATATAAAAATACAGACAACGTTAAATCGGGCATGCCAGTGTTGAATAAAACATTTTAATTCGTAGTTATTTTCATCAGACGTTTTAGTTTTATTCTTACTATAAATATAATGATGTATCATAGTCACTTTGTATGATTGACATTTAGCTAAAACGATAATGTGCGATACTCTTCAAATTTGAGATGCTTTTGATATTGATCCTGGTGTGTTTCCTGATGCTGACTGATTGTTTATTCAGTCTTGCTAGGGAATGGAATGCCTATGTATATGTGATTGTAAAAAGAATACTCGGACATAGAAATAAAACAAATGATATTTGTCGATTTATTGTCTTTGGATATTTAAATAATTAAAATCGTCTAACCCTTGGACTAACAGCATTTCCCAGTAACTTTCTAACTTGTCTTCTTAGTCCGTTTAATAGAAGTCCCCCTAGTCCTTGTCCTCCAACTTGTCTCCTCCCTACAAATGGTCCTCTGCCTCCAAATTGTCCTCTCCCTACAACTGGTCCCCTCCCTCCAACTTGTCCTCTCCCTACAACTGGTCCTCTCTGTCCAACTTGTCCTCTCCCTCTACCTCCGATAACACCTTTTCCGTCTACTTTTATACCTGTTTTTCCTCCTATATCAACTTTTTTTCCATTTACTTTTATAACACCTGCATTTTCTCCTTTCCCAACTGTTTTTCCGTTTACTTTAATTTTGTCTCTTTTTCCTCCTCTACCTTTTTTTATGACAATCTTAGTATTGACATCGCCACCTCTACCGCCAGGTGCTTGATCACCACCACCGCCGCCTCCTCCGCCACCAGTTATGTCGACATTTACTTGGGCAGAAACAGAGTTGATGTAATACACAATAGATATTGAAGCTATCAAAAAAACGATAGAACAGTTCATAATCTGTCACTGAAAAAGAAAAAAAAAACACATTGATGAGACATTAGGGAAATCCCACATTCTTACTTGAACTGATTTGAAAACATATCTGAAATATGCACATTTTCAATGGACATTGTGAAAGATTGTGTTCCTTTCTAATTATATTTTATGCTTTTATATATGCTTTGACATCATACGAAAAATATAGGCAAATATTTCTTGGGTCACATGTCGAGCAGTATATGTTTTTCTTTACCCTTCCGGAGCACCTCAGATCATTACGGATTTTTTGGTGCGGTTCGTCTTGCTAAGTCTTTAGTTTATGTTTTATTTTGTGTACTGTTGTTTGTCTTTTTATCGTTTTTTTTATATTTGACCACTGCATTACCTGTATGTTTTTGACTAATGAATTTGGTTATCCTTTTTGTAACTTTAATCTCTCTTTTTGGTCTAACCAGGCGTCATTCAATTGTAATAGATCAACTACACAGAGTTGTATCAAGCCAAGTCTCTAACTAGATCTTAAAGTATCGACTCTTCGTTTTAGAGCATATGTGCAGTTGTCGTTTGATTTAAGTTAACCGAAAAATCTCTTATTACTACATACTGCAAATTCAGACATTATTGCGTGCATTTATGATTGCGATTTTGTCATTTAAGACTAAAATTCGATTTTTATTTTTACGATAGTGAAAAAATTCTGTATAGTTCTAATAAAAAAATTCAAAATGCGAGTTTAAACAACCCTGGCGCATTTTTCGCAATAATTTTTAAATTAACAGTATTCATAAATAAAGTAATAGTTTTTATTGATAAAAGTATTTCCAGCCAAAATACATGTAGTACTTACAGCCTAAATCGCTTTGCAATAAAAAAAAATTAAATGTTGTCACTTGGTTAAATCTTTTTAAAATTTCCAAAACACTTATTAAGAAAGTTCTAACCCGATTCATTTGCTCGGAGGCTATTTAAATTGTGTGCATACCTTTTGAGAAATTTATAAATTAATAAATTGTAAATTTTATACAGTGCGATAGGTTTAGGGATTATAGCTGATTTACAGAACATACGCATGCTACTAAAAGATTTCCAATAAATCAATTACAAATTCAAAATATTACACATATTTGATAAACAAGATGTTGTTCGGAGGAAAAGTTTATTTTATTGTATAACAGTTAAGGTGGCTAGGGCGTATTACTTAAAATTGATAGAATGTTTTGATAAATTGTCAAAATGAGGTTTTTATCATGCTTTTTTCAAAACTGTATTAAAAAGTATGGGTCACCAGACTTTTTTTCACGCTACAGGTTGTGCAAAATTGTCAGATTTTGTATAGATTATACATAGAAAATCAAATTTTGTGTGATAAAAAGAAAACGTACTATTAGAACTTTCAGATAAAATGTGAGAATATTGAACTTAAAACATGCTTTCAGATAAGAAAAAGAATAAAATGGGGTCACCGAACTTGTTTTCTTGCTACATATCAAAATAGGTAAATTCATAACACTTTCTATTATTAATTTAGAATAACTTTATCCGAGTTATATCCCATTATTTGACAAAGTTGAAAAAAATCTAATCAAACACAAACAAGGTGTTTTTGAGAAATTACAACTGTATAGAAATTATGATAAAACACACAATTTTCTATATTAATATCAAAAGTCTTTCACATAAATTACATCCAACTCTCAAAATTTGCACATTTCATCAAATATCTAGACCAAAGTTATCTGATTCTTCAAAATCCAGGATGGAGGAAGACACCCGAGCCACCTTAAGCGGTTATTCTTGATTGACGCTAGTCCTGAGTATGCGTGAAAAATTGTGACTAAACATTAAGCAAAACATTCAGTCAATCAAATCATCAATTCAAATTTAAGGGAAACAAGTTTCGGTTATCTATTTTTTTTTCAAAATTTACTTCAACAACAATGTTTAGAGATTATTGACAACTCATATCATAAACATATTATCATTGAGTAAACTCATTGCTTAATTCTTATGGTTATGTTCCAGTAAGTTTCAACGACTTTTGGAATTTGTCCCTGTGACTTAATGAAATAAGTTCTTGGGGGAAATAGTCATCTGACTAGTATATATATTTGTTTAGGGGTCAGCTGAAGGACGCCTCCGGGTGTGGGAATTTCTCTCTGCATTTAAGACCTATTGGTGACCTTCTGATGTTGTCTGCTCTATAGTCGGGTTGTTGTCTCTTTGACACATTCCCCATTTCCATTCTCAATTTTATATAATGTAGAATAAACCTAATTATTAATCTCTAAAATCGCTATGCTGAAATCATTTGTTTTCTTAAAATGTCATGTCCCAAGTCGGGATTATGGCAGTTGTTATCACATAGATCGTTTCTATGTACGTTGGTGTTTGTTTCGTTTTCCCGTCTTATAGTTGATGTGTTTACTCAGTCTTTGTTTGTGACCCGTATTTGTTTCAGTTAAATTGATTTATGCCTATTGAAAAGTGGTAAACTACTATTGCCTTTTTTTTTGTTTTTTAACTGGTTACAAAAGACGGTTCAGTTTGATTAGACATATAACCCGATTTGTTGTGACAGTCCATTAATTAAATGAATTGATAAACAACGTAATTGCGATGAGTGCTCCTTGTTATATACTATATGTTAACATATCGTTTGTGGTAAATAGTCAAAAGTCGGGAGGAATGGTTAACAATAATGATTTACAAAAACCCAGACCAACCGGTCTTTACCTACTTTGCTATACATTTGTCATTGTTTGATATTTTTTTTTCGTAAAGTGTCCATTTTTTGTATAATTTCCATGTTAATTCCATCCATAAAAAGGAATTTCTATAATCAAAGGCCTTGATTATTGGACATATTAGACATGTTTTTATTTTTTAGGATAATATAAACGAAGAAATTGGTCACCGCTTCATACGTAAATCTTTTTAACAGCTTGAACACTAACGTCTGGGTGAGCATACGTTTTCTTACTGTTCAGAAGCGATATACATTATCATATAATCATTATATAGACTGCAATGTTGACTGAGTAGAAGTTGTAGTACGGACTGGGTCCTCTTCTTAAACGCCATTACGAATTTTAGATCATACCTTATCCAAAAATACCTGAAACCATGACACAAATTTGTTATCATAAACCATGACAAAATTTTGTGATAGTAAACCAGGACACAATTTTGTTATCATAAAACATGACACAATTTTGTAAGCATTAATCATGACACAATTTTGTTATCATGAATCACAGGCTCTTAGGGGGAACAGATTCCTCTTTTTCTATTTTTTTTTGTTTTGCCTTATTGATTTTTTTTTAACCCTCGGTCACACCTTACCGGATAGCTCGCACGGACGCCTAACGGATAACTTATTTTCAATCCGTTCATGTCCGTTAGACGTCCGTTCTTATCCGTTAGACGTCCGTCCATATCCATTGCATGTCCGTTAAGCGTACGTTTTATCCGTCGACGTCCGTTCTGTCCGGTGGAAAATTTTGAGCATGTTCAAAACTTTGAACGGACATCCAACGGATAAAATGTCCGTTGAACGTCCGTTAGGCGTCCGTTTTGTACGGTGCTCATCCGTTTCGTTTCCGTTTGGTATCCGTTCAGTGTCCGTTATACATCCGTTGGAGGTCTGGAAGATAAATTTACCAACGGACTTCTACCGGACGTTTAACGGATAAAACGGATGTTGAACGAATGAGAAACGGACTTCTACCGGACGTATAACTGATAAAACGGATGATGAACGGATCTGAAACGGATAAATGCCAATTGAAAATTTCGCGTCAGAAATGCCAATTATTGGTATGTCAGATTTCTGAAGGTTCATGAATTCTTATCATTCAAAATCGATCTTAGAGTAAAGGCAACGTCTTCACAATCAAACAGCTCTTATTCAGGCCACACACTGCCCTTTGGCGGCATTTTGAACAAACCAAAACTAGTTACACAGAAACCTTTTGAATATTTATGCGATTTACATGTATTCTTATTGTCGTCTTTAATTTTTCCGTATATCTTATTCATCCGTTTTATCCGGTACGCTTCCGTTAGGTGTCCGTTCTATGCGGTACTCGTCCGTTGGATGTACGTTAGACATCCGTTCTGTCCGGTACGTTTCCGTTAAACGTCCGGTGCATATCCGATGTGTGTCCGTTATGCATTCGTTACACGTCCGTTTTATTCGGTCAGTATATCAACGGACTCCAAACGGATAACAATTTTGTCAACGGACAACTTTTATTTTCATCCGATAGCCGTCCGTTCGTGCTATCCGGTAAGGTGTGACCGAGGCTTTAGTAAATATTCATGATATTTTAACTTATCTAATGTATTTTTGCTCTTTTCCATACGATATTGAAATGACAGTAGTAAATAAAGTTGACCCTGCAAAACAATAACATAGGGTTGAGATTTAGTTCACTTCTACCGTTGATTGATGGCGTTCAATTTTGTCGCTTTTTATGGACTTCCCTTTTTGTTATTGACTTGAATTCGGTATTTTTGGTAAATGTTTTTTTTTCATAAACTACTCTCATTGTAGTTTAGTTTAAACATATTTATTTTTTTCATAAACTACTCTCATTGTAGTTTAGTTTAAACATATTTATTTAAAGTGGAATGGGGGAAAAGTGCTGCCTTGTAGCGGCATTATCCTGCTCCTTTGCAAAATCTACAAGGGTGTCTTTTACGTGCAAGAGATATGGCTCTCTCTTAACACGGGTCAACCATGTGGATCGTTCCCTTCCGACGGACTATCATCGTTTCCTCAAGACCATACTCGCAAATGGTGTCAAGGGAGAGCCGAAAATTCAGTCTCTGAAATTTTGTCATTGTAGTATCGTATTAAAAAAGCAAAACACAAAAGTGAAAAGAAGGTAAATTTTCACAGAATATATGCAATTGAGAAACGAGCAAAAATGAATTTTCATATAGAAACAGGGGATCCATTCTCCAAAGGTAAAATGATTTGACATTTTGTTTTCTTAAAAAAATATTTTATCATTATTCATATTTTTGATAAATTTTGTTTACGTATAATAGTTCAAGAAAAATACAAAATATTTTCTAGTAATAAGTTTTTTCTTATTCGAAGAGAAAATAATCTCAAAAACTAAATTGTGACTTTTATTGTCCGTGATTTTATACAATTATAGTACTCTTCTCTGCATTGTTTTTACATTGATTTTGTTAAATGTTATTTACGTTTCCGCATTTTATAATATAATATATATTATAATATGTCAGTGTGTTTATTTATCTCCGTGTATAATCATAAGGTAAAACCTATCATAAAGACGTCAACAAATTAATTCACAATTATGTCAAAATGTTTAAACGCTCATAAAAAATTATGTAAATATGTAAATTAGCCTATCTTTATATTCTAGATAAAAATGTGTAGAAAGAACTATTAATTATTACATAAAAATGTGTAGAAAGAATAATTATCATACAAAATAACACAACTTTACCTGGTTCTCAAATGGTTGGTCGTTCACGTCTGAACTTTTACAAACAAGTGCGAGGAAAATAAATAAATGTCAAATTTATTACAAGGAAACACAACATGAATTTATTGTGGACGTCAACAAATAATAAATACCTTCTCTTTACATGTCACCATCATACAATGTAGCTATAAAGAAATCATCATATTTAGATGGCTTTGTGACGAGGAAATTCATTCATACCCCCAAATCATTCGCTACTAATGGCCTGAGATCACAGTTATAACGTAGAGACAATACATGGAAATTTAAAAAAAAAGCACCTGCGCTTTCTCAATAATATTTTACAGTGTGTTGTACTACTTTTGGGACAAATTATATCAAAATTATTCAAAACTTCATCAGCTATAACTCAAAATATGGAAGTTTTATGTATAGGGGGTCTTGGAATCTTTTGACAGCTTCCGAAATGCTCTTTTGTCCCTTTTTCAGTTAGACAAAAATCACTTCTTTACTTTAAAATTTATGACCCAAATGGTTTTACAGTGTAATTTTATCACCCAATGTGCTATTTGAGACATGAACATGATGACATAGATTTGGAAGGGGTAAAGAAAAAATTGCAAGTAACACACTGTCCATTCTAGGGACTATATTCGTATAAAGGACAATAACTGTGTTCCAAGACCTAAGCCAGACTGAGTTGTTTATCTAATAGAAGTTGACGTTATAGAATAAGATGTGGTATGTCCGTATGAACTTTACACCTCAGTCCGAATGAAATGGATATAAGCACCATAGATCACCGTACGATATTCAACAATGAGCAAAACCCATATCATATAGTCAGCTAATAAAGAGCCCGATGTGACAAAATGTGGAACAATTCTAACGAGGAAACCCACGGTCTGTGTTTTGTAAACAACAATAAATGAAAAAAAAATATGAAAGACAGCAACCAACAACTTTTGCTGAATTATAGGTGCATTACTAAGTGAAAGGCACAAATAGATGTGGTTGGGTTGAATATGTTTCCGTGTAAAAATAAAAATAACATCAGAAAAAGACAGCAACCAAGGACTATCCCTAAATAACAGGTTCCTTACTATGTGATAGGCACACATATAATGTGGTGGGGTTATATATGTTTGTGTGTAAAAATAAAACAAACAACAGAAAAAGACAGCAATCAAGGATTTTCCCTAAATAACAGGTTCCTTACTTGGGACAGGTACCTATAGAATGTAGCGGGGTTAAACATGCTTATGAGCGCTCAGATATCTTTTTCCTGGGAATTGGTTTTTATGCAGTTTTTGGTTGTTCTGTTCAAGTATCTTTTATTAAAAAAAGTTGACCTCTTTCGCATTTCACATTGATGGCTTTCCATACTTCGAGTTGAACTTGAATGTAACTTGTAGAAGATCGTACTTTGACCTAAAATGTTTTACTGTTTAAAAATTGTGACTTAGATTGAGAGTTGTCTCATTGGCACTCATACCACATCTTTTTGTTTCTGTATAAAGTTTATTCCAGAAACACGTGTCGTACGCGCGAATATCTCTTTTTTCATATACATGTATACCTGTTAAAGTTTAATACAGAAACTCGTAATGTGCGGCCCATCAGAATCATAGAGCTCGCTAACGATTCTAGTATAATTCGTTAACAGATCTATATAGATCTAAAACAATTTGATTTGAATCTACCAGGTACAGTTTTGCAAATCTGATTATGTTCGGTGAAGACATATGGTACTTCATTGTAGACAAAAAGATGAAGTGAAAACTAATTTTATTCACAATGTTTTCTTACACGTGAAAAAATACTATAAAATCCGTTATCTCTGAACATCTTCTAATGCCTATAAATAGTCCTTTCAGTGTTGGGCAAATCACTTCGTTTTGTGTTAAGCTGACATGTCAGGATATGGTTACTGAAGTTTTAAAGAAGATCGAGAGCAACAACTGTATAAAAAAAACCACACACACACACACAACAACAACAAAAACACAACTAAAAACAACAACAAAAATATGAATAGCTTTGTCATTATCTACACCATTTCATCAAAGCTGTGTAATTCAAAGTCATATACGGGTGAAGTTTTTATTCTTGACTTCACTTCTTTCAACCTCTTCCTTTACCTTTACCACGTCCATTCCCTCTTCCATTTCCTCTACCATTTCCTCTATTATTTCCTCTACCATTTCCTCTACTATTTCCTCTTCCGTTTCCTCTATTATTTCCTCTTCCATTGCCTCTTTGGTTTCCTCTTCCGCCTTGATCATTACCTCCCCCACGAAAGAATCTTCCACCTCCATTAATTCTTATGTTTGTAATTACATCTCCTCCTCTCCCGCCTGGAGCGTTAGGTCCACCGCCGCCGCCGCCGCCGCCACCAGCAATGTCGACATTAAATTGTGCCATTATAGAAGTTATGGTAATTATGATACATATTGCAACTGTTAAAAGAGTGGAAATCCTCATCTTAGCTTCCTGAAAAAAAAATATAAAATGATGCAGCGTTAGCAAAACATTTCATCATTTTCTATAAAATAAGCTACTCGTCTGAATCAAAGATACATGTTGTCTTATTGTAATAACCTATTAAGATAGATTAAGTCAGGCATCAGTAGATTATCGATGTTAGAATCTAAAAAATATATATATAAGGTACAAATCAAGGTTACAATAAAAAATTGAGGGAATGACATTAACCAAAAGTGAGCAAGAACGGGTTCAACAGGGTAAGCGTCTCCTGCTATGCATGCTCCCCAGGGGCGGATCCAGACATTTTAAAAAAGAGGGGTCCCAACCCAGGACAAAAAGGGGGGTCCAACTATAAGTCCCCATTCAAATGCATTGATCTGGTTCCAATCAATCGGTCCCCCCTGGATCCGCCACTGCTCCCCATATATAAGTCCACGCATACGTTACATAGAAATAAGTATAAGCTTTCTAAAGTTTAACTTTAATCATATATGTCCTTAAATGCTGTATGTGGATACTTTTTTACTAGGGTTACCTTCTATTTAAACATTAAAAAACTACACTTTAATTTCGTTTCCCCCCCCCCTTTTTAGTAGTTCCTACGTATATAGTTTATGTCTCTTTTTAGTTTTTGGACAGTTAGATCATTCCGAAGTACTGTACACTGTGTTTGACAATTTGACCAGCCGCTGCAATATCGCACTATTCAAAAACATTGCAAAATAGCCGAAAATTATCGATTAAACAAGCCTACGAACATTACATAAAAAAATCATTTTTAAGTTATGCTATATTATGAAATACATTTTAATATATAGTAGAAAAGCAAATTGTATTAAACACGTCTGACTTAGTGTTTATGCCTCTATGTTGCCCTTAAAATATTCTCTCTAAAAACAATGTTTGTATAATTGCCAACATGCAACTATTCACCGGAGACCACAGAGTATGTAAATAACTATAGATCACGGTACGACCTTCAACAACGCACGAAGCCCATACCATATAGCAAATATTAAAAGGAATAGAATGAAACTTAATATATAAACATTTGAAAGATATCACCAACGGTTGGGTCTGAGCTTGAAACAATTAAACATATAACAAATATTGATGAAAAGTCAACCACTTCTGATTATGAGCACGCATACAACGTCTCTTTATTTATATGAATATAAAGAATATGGCGGAGTTTAACACATTTTGTGCTTTGTTAATTTTGTTGTTGACCGGGTTGCTATATCCATGATATCATTGATGTCTATTCAAAGGATAATATTGTGTTGTAGTGTCAGTTTTGATCAAATTTTTAATAATTCTTAACAGTTTTAAGCAAATTTACTTTGGCCGCCACTCAAGATCCACAAAACGTTTGTGTTTAGTGATTCAATAACATTATAGTCAACTCTTGGTTACATAACATTGTGGATCCTACGTAACGGTCAAGGGTTCCTTCAAGCTTTAAGGTCCGAACAATGCGCAAAATTATCGTATTTTGACAATATATCCAAACTGTGCTGATTTTAAAGCCAAAACTGTACTCTTATGAAGAGATTTATACATGTATTTCAAAGAAGTTAGGCTTTTGAAACAGATCCAATAAAAGACCTGAATATGGCAATTTTATAATCCAATGATAAAATTAACTCAGAGCCATAATAAGTCTAAAGTGAACCTTGTCCTTTCAGTTTTATCAATATGAATATGTTACTTCTAATTTATAAAGTAGGAATACAAAAAAAGACGTGGTAAACATGTCAATGATACAGCAAACTAACAACGAGAATAACCAACATTCTTTGTCACAGGAAAAAATAACAACAAACGCTTTAAATCAGGAATGTGACGGTTGTTTTACATTCTTTCCATAGGTTGATATAGTCGGACGTCCCCCATTTCAATTTAACCTGGTGTTCAGCAATTGTGTTAATACATTTGTTTTACTAACGTTTTAAACATCTCAAATACAGGCATTTTCAGAATGACGTATTATGCATTAAAAACACGTTCAACTGTAAGTTTACAGACGAAAAACTTGGTGACAATAACATACAACTAGTTGAAGTAAAATAATTATCCAATATTTTTGTCTTTTTTGAAAATTGTAATCTTCTATGACAAACGTCTAAGTTCCTTGTCTGCATGTTTTGAAGAAGTTTGCTATACGTTAAAATTTCCTTTTATTCAATAAGCAATTGTAGCGCAACTAATGTTGTTTTTTAACCTGTTTATCAGATAACATATTAAATTTTATTATACCCTTCAACACTATATATGTATCTTTTCGATATTCAAGCTCTATAACGTAACCAGTCAAAATATGGATGACAGTGGCGGATTTACCGGGGGGGGGGGGGGCACAGGGGGCACGTGCCCCCCCCCCCCCAGTTCAGGTCACCAAAAAAATAATTTCTAACATAATTTTATTGCTACTGAATCTTCTTATCTAGAGCGGAAATGAATCACAGCTTGATTTGACTTCTTAAACTGGTCGTTAATTAATGCCAGCGTCCACATGCGTGATTTATGACAACTTATCGATGGGTGTGTAAATATTGACACTTTTGTGTGTTTTTAATGTCTCTTTGGAAGCTTAAATTATGGAAAATACATATACATGTTGATTGGAATAGTACAAATTTTTATTGGTTTATAATTATACAATACAGATTAAGATCGATTACCAGGTGAAACTCCTGATCTGTGTACCTTTAAAGATTAGGTACAAATTATATGTTTAATGTTGGTATACATCTATATTTTAATAGTACTTAGTTTCTCTTCATTTCAAAATACAGTACTCACAATACCATTTTATTTAGAATTTATGTTTTTTCTCTCTTCAAAACCGTCTTTTTGTGAATTTATGCAGCAATAAATCAAATCATTTATTATTTTATAATACCATACACGTTTGTTTTTTAAATGGAATGTCCTATTTCCCTCCCTCTTATTTTACATGGGAAATCGAGAATTGCACCCCCCCCCTTTTCCAACGGCCTAGGAAAACATGATGAGTTGACATTTTCTTATTAAACTTTTGTAACTGAATCTGGGACTTAATCATTTCTTTAAATGCTCGAGCATATAGTTATATTTGTTTATTTTTCTTGTTTCAATTGCCATGTACATGTACGAGGCTAAAAAAAGGTCACCATTTGTAAGGATATGAAGGTGTTTTACAGAAATTAGAATATTTTACAAAAAAGTAAGGTTGGAAGCAAGGTCAAACAAATATAGAAGTGATGGTAGAAAATATTGATTGATTGTATGTTGTTTGACGTCCAGTGGCAAATATTTGATGCATGTTGAGGACAAATATAATAAAGATCTATTGGCAGAAAGAAAGTATAAAGTGAAATAAATAAAAACAATAAAAGATCTAGAAATATAAAGATATAGAAACGATGATCTGATCTGATCCTTCTTAAAACAACCAAAAAACAAAACACTCACACGCATATACCATATATACATCTCTAAAAAATCTAAAATTTTGGTTTCATGGTGCCCCCCTAGACATCAAGGTTCTGGATCCGCCCCTGGATGAATAATTTAGTAAGAAAATACAAAATATCTGTTATCAGAGTAATTTCTCAAAGCAGAAACCCCTACCCCCACCAATATAAAGACCTCAACATTAAAAAAAAACCAAACATTATAGTCAACTCTTGGTTACAGAACATTGTGGATCCTACGTTACGGTCAAGGGTTCCTTCAAGCTTTAAGGTCCGAACAATGCGCAAAATTATCGTATTTGACAATATATCCAAACTGTGCTGATTTTAAAGCCAAAACTGTACTATTATGAAGAGATTTATACATGTATTTCAAAGAAGTTAGGCTTTTGAAACAGATCCAATAAAAGACCTGAATATGGCAATTTTATAATCCAATGATAAAATTAACTCAGAGCCATAATAAGTCTAAAGTGAACCTTGTCCTTTCAGTTTTATCAATATGAATATGTTACTTTTAATTTATAAAGTAGGAATACAAAAAAAGACGTGGTAAACATGTCAATGATACAGCAAACTAACAACGAGAACAACCAACATTCTTTGTCACAGGAAAAATAGCAACAAACGCTTTAAATCAGGAATGTGACAGTTGTTTTACATTCTTCCCATAGGTTGATATAGTCGGACGTCCCCCATTTCAATTTAACCTGGTGTTCAGCATTTGTGTTAATACATTTGTTTTATTAACGTTTTAAACATCTCAAATACAGGCATTTTCAGAATGACGTATTATGCATTAAAAACACGTTCAACTGTAAGTTTACAGACAAAAAACTTGGTGACAATAACAAACAACTAATTGAATAAAATAATTATCCAATAATTTTGTCTTTTTTGAAAATTGTAATCTTCTAAGACAAACGCCTAAGTTCCTTGTCCAATAACTAGCTCTCTGACTTGGAATAGACACTACTAGTTAGCTTGGTCAACTTTTATCTTCTTTATCTACATCCCCTTTTATTACTAACGCGTGTCATTAACTAGAAAAAAAAACTGCCAGCAATTTAATTCATCTTGAAAAATAAACGGTTTTTGTTTATTGTTAATTTTTGTGTATACATTTCAATACATAAATGTGTAAAACATACCTTAAAATCGTTGACACCTCAGTTAAAACAATCTAATGGTGAAATGAGTGA